>NC_045763.1:71631674-72307202 GCF_008692025.1 Phocoena sinus
ATTTCGAAATCAAGTCTGTTAAGTCATTTTAGTATGACATAGGAAAAAAAACCTAAGTGCTTTAGGGTCAGGCATCCTGAGCTTGCGTTCTAGCTTTGCCAATCACAGATAAGCAGTTTAACCTCTTTGACCTTTAGTTCCATTATCAAGAGTATTGAAATAATAGTACTTAGCCCCGTAGTATTATCTTGAGAATGAGCCAGGTTGTGGTAGTTGCTCCATTAATGCTGTTTGGTGTACTGAATCAACAAATTATCACTGGGCTATCTCCTGGGAACAAAATGTAAAAATACATAACTTCCTTGTCCCTGCAGGGCCCACTTTAGCAAAAAACATACAAACCAGTGGTTATAACACAGTGTAATAAATTCACTAACACAGCCTTTAGCCCTAAGCCCTTACCAAGTGCTTAGGTGGCCTGGATTCTACAGGCAAAGAAAATTCTAAGAACTGTCCCATCATAGAATATTCCACTTTTCCAACTTTCTTGTCTAAAGTACTGCAGTGATCACAGTGGTAATGAGATTGTTAAAGTCAAGCAAGCCAAAGCAAATCCCAGCTCCTTTGGAGGTATGAGGACATGGAAAATCTCCATTCCCAAGAAGCTGTGAGATAATGTATGATTTAAGTACCAATCCTAAAGAAGCCAGCCTCATGCTGGGTTTCATGTGTAAATTTCATGCGCAATCCCTGTAACAAGGTGATAAGGCCTGTGTCACAGTTAGTCAGTAGCAGGCGATGGCAATTAATAGGATTGCACTAACCTGGAGATGTGCCAGGCTGGCAAAAGAAGGATTAGAAAGTAAATGAAGTGAACAACCATGAACCAGCAAATAGGGCTTAATGGACAGTACAAGTCAGTGAGGCAAAAATGGGCCAATTTGCTCTCATTGATTTTCACTGCCCATTGAGCTGCATTCCTCTTTTGTTTTCTAATGCATTTATCTTCACCTAGGCAAGTTCTCTGGCTGTCATCCTGAGGACAATTCCATTGACTGCAGCAACTCCATGAATGACTGGACTGGACTGAAGTACCATTTCACCTACAGAGCTCTCTTTTAGGCATCTTGATGTTATGTTCTAATGACTTGGAGAGGTCTTATACCCATGAAATCGCTGAAGAGACTTATGAGAGGAATGGAAGTAAATACTGCAGAGTTTCATTTGACTTGTGTGTTCTACCTTATTTATAAATAATTCATCAAAGTAACTGAAAACATTCTAACCTGCCATTTTCCACTAGTTCTGAATCATCTCCAGTGGAAGTGCCAAATGACTTCTGCTATCCAGAATGCATAAACCTTGATGACTGTTTGTTGTTCACTAATTATCATAAGAGGAAAGCCATGAGGCTACTTAAACTATGAGAACAGGAAATGGTAGGTGTCAGCTCACCTAGGATACTAAGCAGTGTTTCCACCTGAAATAATCCTTTCCTCTCCTCCTCTCCTCTATTCTTTCACCTCCTCTTGTCTCCTGGACTTGTTTCCTCTTTATCTCTTTCTTTGGCTATATCTCCCCTCTCTCTTCTTCTTCCTGTCCACTAGATGCTCTCTTCTTTCTTAGTCTCCCTACTCCAAAAAATGAATTTACTGCCTAAAATATCAAAAGCCTATCAGAAAAATTCACATCTGTCCATTGGATTATCCAACAATCATGTTCCAGATAATTCCTCCATTGCCCTACCATTTACTCTCAATCTGAGAGCGAAGTGGCTCCTGAGCTTTTGAAATTTCATCAGTTGATTATGGGAAAAAATCTCTCTATCCACTTTCTGGTGAAACTGAATATCTTGCCATGAACCTGAGTCAAGTTTTGTCTTCAAAAGAAACTCAGACAAGACAGAAAATATTTATCTGCCTCTATTGGAATGATCGTATTGTGTTAGGAAGTAACAAACAACATGCACAGAGAATTGTGGCTGATATTTGCCTCAGAATGAATCTCACAATGAAAGAGCCCACGCCAGTATCTTCAGCAATTCAGAGTCCTTCATGGTTACAGAGCTCAAGGACTGCACCTGGTCACCCATACACCGTGAAGAAGCCTCTGAGTTCTCCCGGGCTGCTCTGGGAGGTCAGACCCCACTTAGCTCAGGAGAACTAATGAGATTCCAACGTGACAAGGAATAGCTCCAGGCTTGAAAAATACATTTTTTTTCCAAGCTAATTAACAGGTATTTTTAAAATGAGTACAGTAATAATTTATTTCTCTAGTTGCTGTTATAAACAATGCCTCATTTGATTATTTGGTGCTAGGACACATGTACCAAAAAATTATCAGGAATAGCTGGTGAGTCTACTAACTTGGCCATAAATATGTAATTCTTTTGTTTTTTGTTTGCTTGTTTGTTTTGTTATAAACTATTAGCAAACTAAAAAAAAAAACAGAGGGAGAGAGGGATATGGGTAAGTCTTGGATGTCACAGGTATTATTGCCTTCTGTTATTGGTTCTCTCTTAACCTATGCGTTGCTTCCCAATAGACCATTTCCCCCTTTCCATCAACTAACTTTACATTCCTTAGATGCACCTTGGGAATTACACAACAGCTGCTATGGTGCTTTCCTGCGGCTGCTACTACAGCAAACGGTAGAAATACCGGGGGCATTCCAAACTCCACAGTGTTAACTGCAGCTGCTAAGCAGAAGGAAGAAGTTGTCTTCTAAGCTACGCAGTGCCTGACACGTGCATTTGATGTTTCTTCATATGTTTACAAAGCAGCATGTGCAACATATCACACTCAAACTGTCACCATCTGAAACACAGAACAGCACATAGGCAAAATGTTCCAGTAAGAGCCTAGTGCGTGTTTGCATCCCACCTGAGGCCCCTGGAAATAACTAAACTTCCAAACACAGTGTAGCTTTGCTTTAACAGAATAGGCTTCTGTTTTGAAATGAATTTAATTTTAGCTGTATTAATTTATTCTTATATGGCACTTTCCGAATATTTTATCTTTCCTGTGGACTACTTCTAATATTCTCTGAATTGATCTCCATTTCTCTATTTCTTTCTTATCTCCTACCTATTCTATCAGATTTCTTCCTAAAAATGCACATTTTTCCATATCACTCCTCTATTTCAAAAACCATCAACGGTTTCCTCGATGCCAAAAATAAAGTTCAAATGCCTTAGCTTGACACTTAAAGTTCTCTACCATCTGGCTTCAACTTGCCTATGGTTTTTGCCTGGTTCCCTGTACATCTATATATAATTCGGCTTCAAAGTGGTCTAATCACTGTTAGCTCATGACCCTATTTCCACAGCCCCCAGTAAAAATCTCATGAGTTATTTGAATACAAATTTCTTTCTCCTTGCTTGAAATGACCTCCTCTTTCCTCTCCATCTGCCTTAATTCTTTCCAAATTCCACTTGCTCTGAAAGAATTCTTCCACATCCACATAGCTCTTGAGGATAGTGGAGTCCACTGGCGAGAGGGTGTTTGAGTGGAAAACAGAGAAATCTAGGAAGCTAGGATGAAGGACTGGGTTTTAGTTCCAGGTCCGAGACATAGCAATAATATGACCTTGAATGAGTCACTAAATCCCCTGGTCCTCCTTTTCTTCATTCATACAGTGGGCTTACTAACTGCTTTCAATAACTCAATTTCAAAATCCTATAAAAACATGTCTGAAAAAGTACTTTGGACATAATAAAGTCCTCTTTGACTATAACATATGATGGCAGTTTTATCTTCTAAACTACTAGCATTTCCTGGCTACTTATAATATGCCAGGCACTGTTCTGCCTAACCCATAACAACACCATGGTTGGTAGTATTATTACTCACATTTTATAGATAATAAAGCAGAAAGGCTAAATGATTTGTCTAAGCTAAAACAATGGATAAGAAGAAGAACTGGGATTCAAACCAAGGTAACTGGACACCAGACCCTGCGTTGATTACTACATTTTACTTCCTCTTATGCTACCTTGTAATTAATTATTAACATGCATTGATTTTATGAACTCCTTGACACCAATTACCCCAGCTCCTCTTCCTCATATCTTCCATATGACCTTCACACTGACTGTTCCTTTTGCCTAGAATGTTCCTCACATTGTTCACTCCCTCATTTCTTTCAGATCTTTGCTCAAATCATACCTTCTTGATGAGGAATTCTCTGATCACCATATTTAAAATGATAACCCTCCAGCCTTCTCAATCTACCCCATTCACTTTATTTTCTCCATATCACTTATCATTTGACATCTTACATGCTTTATGTATTTATGTATTGTATTGTATTGCTCCACTAGAATGTAAGCTCCACAAAGAGCTCCTGTCGAGAACAGTCTGAAACATATTAGCTACCCAATAAATACTAATAATTAATTAATTATTTAGCACAATATGTGGTTGATCAAGTGACTTGGGAGTTTTTTTAACTAAAGACTATTAAAATTTGTATTTGTTTACGTAGAATAAGAATGTAGACAATGCCTAATATTATAGCATTATCTTTAAATGAATCCTTGGATGGTGTCATTTGCATTAAGAGGTGCAATTAATGCAGCATGTAAGAATTGCAGTTTATTTTTCTTTTTTAACTTGAGCAAGTTTCTATTTTGTTTTAATTTATAAATAAATGTTTAGTAAGAGAAAAATGCCTGCATAGGATAAGCTTCTAACTTCTGTAAAGATTTTGCCCATTATAACAGCAAATATATCTAGGTTGATTACAGGATAAAGTCTAAATCCCTAATCATGACCTAAAAGTTCTAGGGTATAGTCTCCATCTACATGTCTTCTCTCACTTCTTATAATTCCCCATTTCACAGGCAGAATAACCCAATAGCTTCTTTCCCAGCTCTGGAGGCAAGCTACTTGGGAATGAATCCCAGGTCCACCACCAACCTTGGACACCTAATTTCTTTAAGCTTCAAGTTCCCCATCAGTGAAATGAGGATAGTAAATATTAACTAATTCCTAGAGTTGTGATGGAGAGAAATGAAATGATCCACACAAAACACTTAGCAAACTATCCAGCAAAAGTAAGGTTCATATTATTGATATTCATATTAATTAACTTTAGTTTACAATCCAACTACTTGCAGTTACCCAACCACCCCCAAAGAGACTCTCTCATGCATTAATGCTTTGAACATCAGATTCTTATGTGTAAAATACTTTTTCTTAACTTATCCAACTGGCAAATTTCTTCTTACCTTTCAGATCTCAACTCAGGACTGCTTTCAATAAGAAGTCTTCCATGACTTTGCAATTCAGGCTAAGGAATTACCCCTCTGAAGTCTCAACTTCATATTGTACATATTTTGACTTTGAAAACATTATACTCCATGGTTTGCTCGAAAGTCTGTCTTCCTACTGGATTATAAATACCTTGAAAGCAGAAAGCATGAATTTCGCTTTTGTATCAACAGTGCCTAACACATAGTTATCACTCAATAAAGGTGTATTAACTACATGAATTAATGGTTTAAGTTTATGTTTGTTTTTAAGTGAGATTCAATCCTGGAAATACATCTACTTTTACCCTACTTATTTGAAGATTAAACGATTATTTAGATTTTTAGTAGGCTATTTTTTTAGTATCCTTTGTTAAGAGGAAACATTCCCCCTCATCCTAATGTTTTTCTGTGTGTGCCTGTGGTTTTTGTTTGTTTGTTTGTTTTATGTGAAACAAGTCCTACTTATGCAAATTCCTTGCCTCTCCACTTTATCTTTTATTCCTCCTCACATGTGAGTTCTTAATCAGATGGAAGCATTTGGAATGAAAACTGGTTCTGCTAAGCCAAGCCCTGTTCCTTCTCTTTCAAGAGCAGACCTACCCACAAAGAGTACGGGTTCTCAATTGCTATGATCAAATAGTCAACTTAGCCGTGAAGATCCTGTTTTCATGGTGGAAGTTTTTGACTGCTCGAAATTCTACCGAGCTTTGAGGTTTAACATGAGGAAGCTGGTCTATATCCCGTTAGAAGCCACAGTGGCCAATAAAAGTAATATTAATAATAAAGCAGATATTTTTGTTTCCCACTTTCCTTCCTCTTTTGTCTTATTTTTTTTTCAATTGGTTTAGAATTGAGGTTGGAACAATTAGTCTTATTAACAGATGCTTGAAACCCCACACATTTTTCAAATTTAATTATGTTTGCACTATGACATAAATAAAAATGTTTTTCCCATCATAATTATCATGCCTGTAACACTGAATCGTGTATCTCAAAGAATCTTGGGTGTATATAAGAGTCTGTACATGGAAGATGTTCACTATGATTATGAAAAATGAATAAATAAATAAACCTTTTCAATCTGCTGTGATATCAAGGGGAAATATGATCTCCCCCACCAATGAACATCACTGTGGAGGTACTCAAATAATTTGTAGGAGAGAAGAAGTAAAAGACTTAGTCACTTAAGTGGTACCTTACTGGAATCTTCAGATTCTTCAGGCAATCTCTTGCTCATAAATTTTATTTCCACAGATTCTAGCATGCTATTTATCTAGTGTGACTTTCATATTTATGCATGTTTCATGGCTCCACTTATTCTACTTTCCATTGAAAATAAGCCTCTAATGAATAAAATGTTGTTTGTTTCCACTTTATAAAGTAAAATATTAACAGTGAAAAGCAGCTTTAAGTTGAAGTGTCATATCAGATTGTGTCTATTCACTAATCAAACATGATTATAAGTGACAGAAGTGGTTTGTATTTTCATTTTATAACATTATAATAGTATGAAAAATAAGAGGTTAAACAAATTACAGTCATATTAAGATATATTTTCAAGGAGAGTGGGGAAAATAGTTCCTCATTGGTATCTAATTGCAGTTCTAAGATTTCACTAAGGAAATATCCCAGGGTATCAACTTTTATTTGGCAGTTTACATTTTCTTAGCTGGTTCCTGTATTTCTGTTGCTTTTCAGTTAATTTTATCTGGAAAAGCATGAGCCAACCATAAATGACACATTATTACTCATTTCTTTAGTCTTTTACATTCAACTAAAATATTTTTCACTCGTGAGGCTTGTTAGTTCAACATTTTTACAGATATCCATTAATATCTCATATATAAATTATTTTTGTCTTAAATCTAGAGCAGATAATGCAACTGGTGAAATATTTGTAAATGTAGAGCATATAGAATTACTCAAAATATATTGGGTGATATTTCTACAAGGTATTGTCTTATATTCTGTGAAATACCATGTACCAAGAACCAAATATTTAGATTCCATCCAAATTTTCTCAACACCCTCAAAAACTTTATTAACTCATCCAGTTAAGTAAGATACTGTAGAGACACCTTTACAGTAATCAGTAATATATTAATGATTTCTATCCTTCATGCTGTGTGTGTACCAGACGATGTCCTTGTACTGAATAAAATGTCTCAAACATCTCTCTCTTGCTCACACTCTTTCTCTCTATGTATGTTTCTACATACAAAATGTATACATCATCTATTGTGGGGTTTTTTTTGGTTATGTCTTATTTTTTAAAACTTGAATAAAAAGGTTATTGCACTTATCTTTGTATTTATTATAGTACATTCTCAACCTAATGTTACTAAAAGTACAGCAATCATATGGGCATCTAAGTTTTTTAAATTGAGGTAGAGTCGATTTATATTAGTTTCAGATATACAACATAGTGATTCAATATTTTTATAGATTATACTTCAGTTAAAGTTATTATAAAATTTTGGCTATATTCCCTGTGCTGTACAATATATCCTTGTAGCTTATTTATTTTATACATAGTAGTTGGTGTCTCTTAATCCCCTACCTCTATCTTGCCTCTCCCCCTTTACCTCTCCTCACTGGTAACCACAAGTTTATTCCTTATATCTGGGAGTCTGTTTCTGTTTTATTATATTCATTTGTTTGTTTTATTTTTCAGATTCCACATATAAAGGATAACATACAGTATTTGTCTTTCTCTGTCTGACATATTTCACTAAGCATAATACCCTCTAGGTCCATCTATGTTTTTGCAAATGGCAGAATTTCATTCTTTCTTATAGCTGAGTAATAGTCATATATATATATATATATATATATACATAGTAATATATATGTAATAAAACCATCTTTATTTTTAAAACTTTTTTATCCATTCATTTGTTGATGGACACTCAGGTAGCTTCCATATCTTGGCTATTGTAACTAATGCTGCTATGACTATTCGTGTGCATGTATCTTTTTGAATTAGTGTTTTCATTTTCTTGGGTTGTATACCCAGCAGTGAAGTTGCTGGATCATATGGTAATTCTATTTTTAGTTTCTTGAGGAACTTCCCGACTGTTACCCATAGTGGCTTCACCAGTTTACTTTCCCACCAACAGTATACTAGGATTCTTTTCTCCACATCCTCACCAACATTTGTTATTTGTATACTTTTTGATGATAGCCATCTGACAGGTGTGAGGTGATATCTCACTGTGGTTTTGATTTGCATTTCTCTGCTGACTCACTGATGTTTACATCTCCTTTGGAAAAATGTCTATTCAGGTCTTCTGTTCATTTTTTTTTTTTTTTTTTTTTTTTTTTTTGCTGTATGTGGCCTCTCACTGTTGTGGCTTCTCCCGTTGCAGAGCACAGGCTCCGGACGCACAGGCTCAGCGGCCATGGCTCACGGGCCCAGCCGCTCCGTGGCATGTGGGATCTTCCTGGACCGGGGCACGAACATGTGTCCTTGCATCGGCAGGCAGACTCTCAACCACTGTGCCACCAGGGAAGCCCTTCTGCTCATGTTTTAATCAAGTTGTTTGCTTTTTGATATTGCGTTGTATGAGCTGTTTATATATCTTGGATATTAACCCCTTATCCATCATATCATTTGCAAATATTTTCTTCCATTCAGTAGGTTAAGTTGTCTATTGTTTTGTTGATGGTTTCCTTTGCTCTGCAAAAGCTTTTAAGTTTTATGAGGTCCCATCTGTTTATTTTTGCTTTAGTTTCCTTTGCCTTAGGAGACAGATCATATATATATAGCTACAATTTATGTCAAAGAGTGTCCTGCCTATGTTTTCTTTTAGGAGTTTTATGGTTTCTGGTCTTAAATTTAGGTCTTTAGTCCATTTTGAGTTTATTTTTGTAAATGTATTAATTTCATTCTTTTACATGTAGCTGTCCAGTTTTCCCACTTATTGAAGAGACTGTCATTTTTCCCACTTATTGAAGAGACTGCCTTTTTTCCATTGTATGTTCTTTCCTCTTTTGTCATAGATTAATTGACCATAGGTGTGAGGGTTTATTTCTGAGCTCTCTACTCTGTTCCATTCATCTATGTGTCTATTTTTGTGCCAATACCATACTGTTTTGCTTACAGTAGCTTGGTGGTATAGTCTTAAGTCGGGGAGCATGATATCTCCAGCTTTGTTCTTTTTTCTCAGCATTGTTTTGGCTATTCAGGGTCTTTCATGGCTGTATATAACTTTTAGGATTATTCATTCTAGTTCTGTGAAATATGTCATGGGTACTTTGAGAGGGATTGCGTTAAATCCATAGATTTCCTTGGGTAGTATGGACATTTTAACAATACTAATTATAATTTTTTAAGGTATAAAAGGTGTTATATTGGGAAAGGTATGACAAAAATGATATAGACCAATCAACACCTTTAAAAATGACACTAGATGTTTAACCTACACATCACATTTCTTGCCTTAGGAGATTTGGTAAAAAAAACTCAGAACTTTGAAATATCTGAATTTATAACTGGAGAAAAAGAAAATTTCATAGAAATAAGAACATCCTCTTTCAATGAACAATCTCAACAAATATTTATTCAAGGACTTATGATGTGTCTGATACTGTATTTTAGGATACTAATGCCAGATAATTCCTGAATTTTTTTTTCTATTTTGCAGAATTGTTTGCACTGGGTTACACTGTTTGAAATTCCATCATTTAGAAATTCACCTAAGTTAACCAGAGTCTTCTATATTAATCAAGAATCTTTTGACTTTAAGTGAATGAAACCCTTCTCAACTCCAACTCTGGTTATAGCTTAGGTTATAGATTCCCTGTCAGGACAATTCTTCTGTGTTCTGAAAGTCTTTTTTCCTAGAGGATCAATTCTCTAGGATTTCCAATCATTTTATAAGCATTTAATTCACTATTTAAATTTTTTTCTGCTTAAAATATCTTGTGGTTTCCATTTCCTGCAACGAACCTTAATCAATATATTGGCTTATGCTACACTGAGCTGTAAAGAGAACTTGGATGACATAACCAAAACACCCAGGCATAAGTATGACCTTAGACAGGATAGATCCAGGAGCACATCAATGTCAACATAACTCAGTGCAGCTCTCTGCTTTGCCATTTTATATCTTGGCTGAATTCTCAAGTGTGGTGGAAGATGGCTGTTAAAACCCAGCTTCTCATCTTCCCACATTTGAGTCCAGTGGTTAAAGACCATCTGCCGCTTTAGCAACCACAGTAAAAGTTTCAGTGGGTGCTATTGGCGTTGGTTTTTTCACATGCTCATCTCTGATCTAATCATTAGGACAAAAGGGATTTTAAAAAAAGTCTCAATTACCATATTTGTGCATTATGCACTACCCTTGGGACCAAAACAATAGGAATGAGCTCCACTCAAAAGGAATAATCAATGAAAATTGGGATTTCTCCAAGGAAATTTGGATGCCATGATCACAAGAGAGAAAAATACATACTTCGAAGCCAAAGAAGAAATGTCCACTGTAGTTTTCCTTTAAAATGCAAGCACTACCGTAAAGACTACCATTTTTTAAATCATTTATATATTAGTGAAATTTTACTTTCTTTTCAATTTTAATAAAGCATTGTTAAATGGAAATAATTTTAAAATATTCATTAAATTCCTATGAGTCTGTAGACTATATTCTCTGGGACTCCACAGAAATTTCCTGTAAGAATCTTAAAAGCCAATAGTAAGTTAAATTGCATAGTTTATTACAAGTAGGAAAACAAAACCACCATGACATAAGTAGAGATATTGACATTCAGAGGAAGGAAGAACTACCTCAGTTGGGGAAGTTGAGGAAAGCTTCATGGAAACAGCGATGTCTTAAAGAAAACTCACATGCTCAATTGTATTGGGTTCGTGGAGATGGAAAGTGGTCAAAGAGGTATATTACAAATGGGATGAGAAGAAGAATCTACTGAGAACTTGTAAGGAAGTGTTTTCTGAGAACTGTAATAATTTCTTTATAATTCCCACATTTACACAGTACATAGAGCGATAGCATAGGAATAGAAAACAAACAGGGTCCCACACTTTATGCCCACGCTTTGCACGTAAGCAGTGCTGCAGAAAAGATATACCTTTCCTGCCCTCCTATAAACAAAACACTTATCAAACTGGTAATTCGGTTTGGCTAGATTAGAGTAGGCATTACAAATCTAAACTCAAGTTTATAGGATCGAGACATCCCTGACTGTACAGTTAGATAGGTGGCTTAAGTCTCAGTTTTCTCACCTGCAAAACAGAGACAACAATAATACCTTCTTCATAAGATAACTATTACTTTCAGAGAACACGCTGGGTTGTTTAGCATTACGTCTTGACCTATGATGTCCTCTGAAACCATTACTTATTATTCCCAAATTCCTTTTACTGATAAAAGACATTTCTTTTTCTGTGAAAGATAAGGCTTTAGTTTTTCATGCACTGTTTGCTTGGAAATACTTAGCATGTTTGTAGGGCTCAGTACTATTCATTTTAGAAAGAGTAGGAAGAAGAGAATTTAGCCCTCTGCAACCATTTCAAGAGTAGTCTCTTTAACAAAAAACAACAACACTCTGTGGTTTAAATCTTTCATTATTCGCATGTGCCTGATGAATTGAGGAGGATACTTCATCCCCCTTAGATCTGAAAACCAAAATGTGCTCAGCTGCAGACCAATTATGATATTCAAGTATTTTCAAGATTGCTGAATGGGAAACACTGAACTAACTGTACTTGTGTGATTAGCTTCATTGATTTCTATAGAAATGCAGTACTTAACTTCAATCAGTATTGTAATTCAGTAGTTCAAGGAAGTTTACTCTTCCTTTGAAATATATAGTACAAAGCCAGCCAAGGATGATTTACCAAAACTAGACGTCTAGGGATCATCTGTAATTTGTTCCCTAATTTGAACAGATTAGACCATCTCTTAACTCAGATGTGTGTTTTCAGCCTTACCTTACTTACAGATTATACTGTGCAATTACTTGCAAACAATTATTGATTACTTTAAAAATAAATAGGGATCCATTACATGGGAGTCTCCACTGTTTCTTTGGTTCAGAAATGTTTTACTCTCTTCTGGTTGAAATAGTGATGTCTCGGGCCTGGAAGATGATAGCTATCCACTAAAAAAGCATGGAGGCTTTTAACACAATGAAAATGCTTAAGTAGAAAACTGGTGGTTAAGGAATCCTCAACAATAATAGACATGGAACTTGGTGAACCCTTAACTTAATCTATTTTCCACCTATCCAGTTAATTATTCTCTGGCACTTATGATCAAAATTATGTAGGCCAGCTGACAGAGATATTAGAATTTGAACATAATAAATGAAGGAAAGAAGTTTTTCCCTGTTTCTTTTTGACTGGAGCTGTATTGGGGGGTATATTAGGGTTAATGACACAATGTCTATAATGTACCCTGAGCCTGGAAGGGAATCAGTTCAAAATTTTAAAGGCTAAATATTTACGCTTAACTTACCTTCACCTCAGGGTGAGTCTTTCCTTGCCAACTCAGGAGGTATTTGGTAAATCAGCTGCTCTCAACAACCTAATGGTCATGATGGTCAAAGTCTGGAAGATATTTCTAATTATACAGAAGAACAATAGTCTGAGGATTGTTCTTCATCCTCCCAGCGTCAAAGCAAAGCTATTCATGGAGAAAACAACAGAAGCAGTCTCTATACTTCCTCTTCTCGTGAAGGCCGTTCTCTAAAGCAGACTCATATCCAAAATAGCCAGCTCATCTGTCCTTCCAGCAAATCCAAAATTATAGAGCCAATGATCAATAGTATGGTGAGCAATTAATAGTTCTAATATACTTTGAAATATTGTTTTCAAACATTTGCACAGATCAGAGTTGAAAATAATTTTTTTTTTCTCAGTGTTATTCTCAAAGCTCTTCTGATAAAATGTGGATTTAGTTTTGTTGTGGTATCAGAAGAACTAAGAATTTTAAAGTAAATTTCAACCATCTCCTCTATTTTCTTGCTGGTGTTCTACTTCATTCGCTTTTATAAGATAATATTTACTGAAAGTCTCCAAGACAGTGTTCAAGCAGCCAGTTGTTGGCCCTTCTGCCTTCTGCCCTGTGAACTGAACTGAACTCAATCTGCAGCCAATTGAACTATCCATGTAAGAATGAAGGCCAAAGGATAGTCAAATGTTGCAGATTCTAGGGTTGGTGAATTCTGGGGTTTATTTTCACCTTGGTTATCGCTATAGAAGTAGTAAAGAATAATCATCAAATTTAATCTTTCAACATTCTTTATGTAGAAATCAGGAAAGCTTCCACAGGCTTCTGTAGGGTTCAATTAAGTTGAATAAACACAATATTATATAAGTAGTCATTTCATAGGGGACTAGCCACTTGGAGTTTCAGGACAACATTGTTCTGATTTTCCATTTGAGAATAATAAAATTGTCCTTGCTTGAATAGTGTAGATTATGTTCATAGGAATATGAGTAAGTTATCTAATTCATTCAGTCACTCATGCATTCAATCAACACATATATTTGCATTCAACAAATACATTACATATTGATCTATTCTGATAACAGAAGAGTCTTTCATTCCAAAAGGAGACTGAATTTTCATGACAAGCTTATGTTTTTTCTTTTGTCTGCTACCTTAGATTTTAGATAATCAGAGTTAACCTATAAAAAATATTGCAATTTTTAAAAATTTTATAATTTTTTATGGGCTTAGAAGAACTGCTTTTTATCAAAGAACTGCTTTTAATTTGACTTGACTTTTTTTTTTTTTTTTTTTTTTTTGCTTATCACTGTAATGACACATCGGAGGGTTATTGTACGTAAACAACACAAAAACAAACTATTTCACTTTTGAGCTCATCAGTGTTTTATCAGATCTTTAAATTACTGATAGTATTTTGTCATGTATTCATTGCAATAGCACATTAAATATTCATACACACAAGGTTTCAGATACTTTGGTTTCAGATCTCCTCCCATTTGCTTGAGCTGTCAAATACAAATCTATGTACTAGTACATGTTTTTGAATGGTAGTAGCAAAATTTCTTCAAACTCTATAGCATCAAGCCATGGCCAGAGGACAAATGTCACAGCATGACTATAAATACAATGTAAATAATGCTTATAAGAATAATATCTGTTTTGATATAAGATTATGTTTCACAATCTGTTGACTCTGGCAATTCTCTCCTGCAAAAAAAGACAGTCTTCAAGATCTGCCTCAAAGTATCCCTCAGTTATTTCTGGAAGGTGTGAGAAATACTCATAGATACTGTAAAATTTGACTGTCATCTTGGTTTCAACTCACCTCAGGTGCCAACTGTAAAACTGCTTTCTAATCATTCTCTGCTCTTTTTGGTTTGTAACTCGTACAATCAATTTGCCACAGATGAAAATCCTTCCATTGTACAAATTCAAGAAGGTCAAAATATTGGCTTTATGCCCAAAATAAATAAAGAAACCTAATTCTTGAATAAAAAAATTAAGTAGGCACTGCAGAATGTTAGAAGAAAAATTGCTCATGGACCTCTGCTTTGCAACTTGTCTTCTGAAGGATTTGAAAGAAAAGTGTAAATGGAGAATTAGCTATGCCAACAGGCCTAAGTGGTGATGACTATAAATTTTGATTGTTTTCTTGCACAGGAAATGGAACTTGATGTTTAGAAAGCTTTGCCTTTCTATGGAAAAATCAATAAAAATCACTGTATTGTGTAGTGCTTTGGTGAAAGGGTCTAAAATCTAGTTGAAATTAAAAGTGAATCAATTTTCTTTTACAAAATTGTGGATGACACTAAGAAGCAAAGTTCATCCTGTTCTTTAGTCAAGAGGTCTGGAGGAACTCTGGAGTATAAGGTTGTTCAAAAACATCTGCAATTGCCAGCAGCTAACTTATGGGAATAAAACCTTTTTTGTACAAGTGATTAGATTTCTCTGGGCTTCAAAGAGACTTGCGGCATCTTAATTACTTGGAACATAACTACTCCAGTTAAAAACAAAAATTCAAGGTGAAAACACAGTAGAATTAAGCAGTATTATTTCAACCTTGAAATTGAAGTTTTATCTTATCACTGTATTACTCTGTAATGGAAAACTGAACTTGTGTTAATCAGTATTCCTGATTACAAATGGGGAAATTGTGGGGATTTTTCAGACTTTTATTTTAAATGGAATGTCATGACCATGATTTAGATAGAAATATTTTGCAGGGGATAAAAGGTTTTTAAAATTCTAATAAACACAGGCTAACTTCTGAGATTTATAACTTATTGAACTTTTTATGCATAAAAACATTTAGGTTAATTCATTTCAATAAATGATTGGATTATTCTGCTGTCAGTACCTCATATGTGCCTGCCTGGGCTTTCTTTTCTATAAAGTGTACTTAGTGATTAGCTGAGTACATTTAAATACAATTTGTCTTGAATAAGAAAAATCTGAAGATAAAGTAGCTGTAAACAACTAACTAAATAAATAAAGCTATAACAATGCAAAGGAGAGACACAAAGCTGAGAATTGAATAGATAGGAGAGTTGCAAGCTTTTAATATTGATTCAGGACTCAAGTTCACAGTAAGTGTATCTGCCTGTCTTACTTGTTTGCTTCATAGTTTTAACCAGGCTGAAAACAAAACAAAATTTTTAAATGACATGAATATCATTATCATTTTAGTGTATTTTAGTGCATTTATCTCCCATGTCATTCTAGCAACCCTTGTTGCGTGATGATGACAACCCAGGCTCAGGGCAAAAGACAAAGGAGAGTTTCTAGACCATTTCAATACAGACAAGACAAAATGGGTTCTATATCTCTAAATTCCAAACCAGTTTTACAGCTTGTAGGGCTCTAGTTCAGACCTGAGTTTTTTTCATATTACTCTGTGGCAGAAAACATTCATAGTTTGGTACAGTTCCAAGGCAGCTTAGGTGGCTCAGGTTTTAGAGAGTCCATTTCAAGGTGTTTCATGCTTCTGATTTAATCTGAAGAATAAAACAGAAAGTGGAATTTGGCTCAAAATAAGATCTATAGTCGTGTTTTCCAAAATTTCTTCAGTGTAAGACCTGAGCTAGAGTTGACACAGACTGGAACCCATTTCCTCTGTGCAAGTTCTGAGATCCCCATTTCCTGAGAGCGCCAGCAACTAAAGAACCAGAGTAGCTCCTGAGATTTTGTGCTAATGGCCATAAGAAGGCCTGGGATACATAGCTGCACCTGTGAGACTTCTCCTCTTATAAACCTCTGTGGTTTTTCATATCCTCTGGCTAAATACTCAGCATTTATAAATATCATTAGATTTCATTGTTTTCAGTTGCATTAGAGAAAGATTTATTTATACAAACTGAAGAGACATTAGAGCATGAGAAGTACAAGAGTAATGCTCCAAGGACCAAAGTTCCTGAGGATTAAAAATAGAATTACTGTAAATCTTTGAATGCCGAAGACAAAGGAAAATAGGTTTAAACCAAATTGTGATCTGCTTTAGCATTTTTTAAAATTATTTTTATCCAGTATGTTAATTATTTCCGAAATAAAAATAAGTAAAAATAATTCTTACATATTGGAATAGTGTTGGAAAAGCATTCAGATGTTCCATCCGCTCTTTCTTTATAGACAAAATGTATAAAGCTCTAAAGTGCTGACAAAAGGATTTTAGGGGGCTCAGTGCTCTGAATGAGATTCTACTCAAAAGCAGTCTCCTTTTTGGCAGGAGCCCTACTTCCAAAGACAAAAGGTCATATTTTTTTGTCCTGGAAATTCTTTATTCTTTTCTAACTTTTTGCCCTGTTGCTCATCTCCCTGGCTAGCTATTTTGGGTTAGTTATGCAGCTTAATTTGATCACACTTAGCACAGTGAGAGTTCGGGCTAATATGATTTTCGCCTTTTGGATCATTTACCGCAAAATGTTCTAGATCTTACAAATTGCAGAATTCCTCTGACAATTGTACACACAAGAAGCATCTTTTAACATGTCTTTGTCTTTAAACTTCCTTATAACTATTGGAGAGTGAGAACACAAGTATTGGGAAATCTATTGTTCTCTATGACATAATTAGCTCTCAGTTTCCTGACATGTTGTTAAATATGCTTTGGATAACACAGGTGTATACACACACACACAGAATAACCTTTTCTTCTGGTAAAAAAAAACAAAAAAACAAACAAAAAAAAACCCTCTTAAGACCAGCAATCCCACTACTGGGCATATCCCCTGAGAAAAACATAATTCAAAAAGAGTCATGTACCACAATGTTCATTGCAGCTCTATTTACAATAGCCAGGACATGGAAGCAACCTAAGTGTCCATCGACAGATGAATGGATAAAGAAGATGTGGCACATATATACAATGGAATATTACTCAGCCATAAAAAGAAACAAAATTGAGTTATTTGTAGTGAGGTGGATGGACCTAGAGTCTGTCATACAGAGTGAAGTAAGTCAGAAAGAGAGACACAAATACCGTATGCTAACACATATATATGAAATCTAAGAAAAAAAAAAAAAGGTCATGAAGAAGCTAGGGGTAAGATAGGAATAAAGACACAGACCTACTAGAGAATGGACTTGAGGACACTGGGAGGGGGAAGGATAAGCTGGGACAAAGTGACAGAGTGGCATGGACATATATATACTACCAAACGTAAAAAAGATAGCTAGTGGGAAGCAGCCGCATAGCACAGGGAGATCAGCTCGGTGGTTTGTGACCACCTAGAGGGGTGGGATAGGGAGGGTGGGAGGGAGGGAGATGCAAGAGGGAAGAGATATGGGAACATATGTATATGTATAACTGATTCACTTTGTTATAAAGCAGAAACTAACACACCATTGTAAAGCAATTATACTCCAATTAAGATGTTAAAAAAAAAAGGCTGAAAGTATAATAATGTTTTTAATATGCTACATTTTATCTGTTAGATGACTCAACTTGCCCTAAATTTTTTTTTCTATATAATAGGCACAGTATATTGACATAATTAGTTGCTTTGGCAAGTGCATAGGTATCTGAGTTGTTGAATTTTTGTTTTTTTATGTTTGTGATGTGTTTGGTGCTTTTGGTGTGTGTGTCCTCTCTCCCCACTGAATATACATCTTATGTTTCTTAACTGTTTCTACTTGGTGTATATCATCATTTTTCATGCAGTTTCATGCCAATGTAACTCCCCAGAAACCATCAACTTAGCATAGACAAAGATACACATGAATTCTTAAATTGAAATTTTTAAAACTTATTCTAGCCAATTCAAGTTGGGTAGAAAGTTCAATGTTACTGTATTTCTTAAACACAAATTTGTTTTAATAATTATACTACAAAAGAAAATATGTAAAAGAGAGAAAAATTTTAAATAGCTAATATTCCACCCCATCACTGTTGACATTTTTTGGTGTGTTTTCTTCCAGCCATTGCATTCTAAAACAAACAGTTTTCTTTATGACCTTATCTGCAACTATTCGTGCACACAATAGATAGAAGAGCAAGAATCCCCACTTTTATAGGAAGTTCGAGGTCTCTCAGCAGAAGTTTTGGTGCCCTGTATGTAAACTGTCCCTTATCTCTGCACCATCTTTAACCAGAACTGGTGACCATTATGGTCTCTGGTCACATACAATGCCATACCTTTTCTAGTCTTGCCCTGTTAAGTGTTCAGTTGGAAAAAAAAATTACAACAAAAACGATCCTTGATGCCGTAATTGAATTGCTGTATTAAGCTACCTCTAAAACTTGAATTCTCCAGTCCTTTTAGTCATATGTGAACCAATAAAATAAATTTCCTTTTATTATTTAAGCCCTGTTAATCTGATTCTCTATGCTCCTCCAATTTGCCTACCTTAACAAGCAATTGATCTGATAAACTGCTTCGTGGCATGTTATTTATGAGAAAGCTATGTGCCTCATGTTATTTATGAGGAAGGCTAATGTGCCTGGTCCTCCTAAGGTGAAGATGTGCGTTTTCAAGTAGGCCTTCCAGTGCTGGTGGCTTTTCTAAAGCCAATCGGGAACAAAGGTTCCCTGCAGGATATTCCTGAACACATTAGCAGTATTTATAGGGTGTTAAACCCTGTGCAAAGATCCTGTGGTACTTCTCAAAGTCCTGATTTGACCTAGATGAGAATTTAATATTAATAGAGTTGTATGTACATGCCAGTAAAAACACAAGTGTTAGAGGGGTCAGGGTATAATACAAAAGGCTGTGAAGTCAAAATCCAACACAGCTGCATTCGAATATGGCTTTAGGACATTCCAACTTTGGGACTGCAGAAGAGTTAACAGCCTCAATTTCCCACATATGAAAAAAAGCAGCAGCATTATCACAAGAGATAATGCTTATTGAATGCTTCCCATGTTCCAGGCATGCTCTTTAGTACTGTGCATATTTTAACTCAGTTACTCCTTATAATAAATTTGAGAAGTAAACATTATCTCCCCATTGTACAGATGATGGCCTTTAGACACAGAGGATAAAATAGCCTGCCCCAGGTCACAAAGCTAGCAAGTGAAGAGGCAAGGATTTGAACCCAGGCAGTCTGATTCCAACGTCTGGGTTCTTAACCTCTACTCTACACTGCTTTGTGAGACTTTTGTGAGAATAGATGATATAACATGCATAAGCTATCTAGAAATGTGCAAAGCATAAAAAGAGAAAACTTTACTTGAAAGTGTAACTAACTGGACTTATGACTTAGAGGAAAAGACAATAAAAAGTTGTTCTTTTTTTTTTAAGATGCAAAGAACATTTAGCTAAACTTTACCACATTTCTCTGGATGTGAAATTCTTCTTCCTTCTTAGAGTCCTTTAATTCTATTCCAAACCAGGTTCATGTTTTATCTTCCAGATTATTCTATTAAGAGTTTTAAAGGTAAAATGAGAGGTAAGTTCACTCTTTGGAAATAGTGTAGCTGAAATATACATATTTTAGCATTGATTTTCCACAAAGTTTACAAAGGCAAGGATTATTATGCCTTTTTTGTCACTTATATTCTTAATCAGCAATGTTTATTCATTCAGTAAACATTTCTTCATTAGGTGAATCAACATAAGCACTTACCATATACCAGACAGTACAAAGCCCCGAGAACACAATTTATCTGTATTTCATCACTATGGGGACATTTGTATTTCTTACTTCCTGGAATCTTCATTTTCCTTCGGGCACGATTCCCTCAGTTTAGTTTGGGAAAACCATGTCCTACTCCTCAACTCTTAGCTTATGAGCTTCAGGACAACTTGGTATCATTTCCTGGCTTCCTTCACATGGCATTCCTCTGGCTACAATGACTGTTTAGAGATTGGTAGATAAATTAATCCTACCAATCAAACTGATTCTCAGGAGTTTGCTAAGAGTTTTGGGACAAAGACATTGTTTCTCTTACACTAGGTGGTATCATGTGAATATGAAGTCCTCAAAGCTTCCAGAAAAAAAATTTCTATCTTGAGGACAGCTCACCTTAGAATGAAACCAACACAATACATGCCAGTGTATTGAGTGTTCAGATGGAAAAAAAGTTATAACAAAAAAAAATACTTGATGCTATCAATGAATGTCTGTATTAAGCCACCCCTGGAAGTCCATCCACCAGTCCTTTCAGCTGTATGTGAACCAATAAATTCCTTTTTATTATTTAAGCCAGTTGAATTTGGATTTTATTTCTTAGAAATAATAGATTTCTGATCGCAATAACTTCCTAAGGTGAATGTGAACTAAAGTTTTTGTCTTTTATAGCCCTGAGAATGCACTAGCATGGTGAGTTGCTGTTAGTACCAGGTGTCTGTGTCATATATTTTAAGCTCCCTGGAGCTTATTGCTACACAGTTACTTCTCCACAAAAGGTCTGTTAGCTGATTTGCCAACATTTTTGGTTTAGGTGGGTTTTTTTTTTCTTTGTTTTTTTTTTTTATTTTATTTTATTTTTATTTTTGCTGTACGCGGGCCTCTCACTGTTGTGGCCTCTCCCGTTGCGGAGCACAGGCTCCGGACGCGCAGGCTCAGCGGCCATGGCTCACGGGCCCAGCCGCTCCGCGGCATGTGGGATCCTCCCGGACCGGGGCACGAACCCGTGTCCCCTGCATCGGCAGGCGGACTCTCAACCACTGCGCCACCAGGGAAGCCCTTTTTCTTTGTTTTATTGTGTTTGTTTTATTATGTTGTTGTTTTATGGTATGACTTCCCAGAAAGAATTCAAGAACTAGACAAATGTCTAAGTATTTTTATAACTTGTTGTAGTGGTTCAACCAGAAATAACACTTTTGATAGCTAGAGACTGAATAATAAGAAGTCTCTGGACAGATGTCTTTGAAGATATATCTGAAAATATGGCACTATATCTGCTATTGTCAAAATATCCTACAAAACACTGGGTATATGAGGAAGAACAGTAAGCAGAGTGAGGGGAGAATTATTTCTCTAATTCTTCTGACTTATTCAGCTTTCCTCCCCCTCACTTGCTCTACCCACCTTCACTAAACCTCTTGGTCTTCCTCAATATGCCAGGCATGTTCCCATTCCTGGATTTTTGCAGTGACTCTTCCTTCTATCTGTTAGACAGCTGGATTGCTGATGCTCTTAATTTTTGTTCCTCTGGATAGTCACATAATTGTCTCCCTAACGTTTTTTAAGTCTTTATTCAAGTATCTCTTTTCTGTGAAGTTTCCCCTGCTATCCACTTAAAATTGTAAACACTCCCTTACAAGCCAGCAATTTCTACTTGTTCCATGCTTTAAATTCTCTATAGCTTTTGTCCCCATTAAACACACTATATGCTATATTTCTTTGTCTGTCTGCACCCGCTAGAATGTAACCTTCATGAGGGCAAAGGTCTTTTGTTTCGTTCACAGCTGTGTCCCCAATGCCTACAAGAGTCCCTGGCACTTATTGGCTGATAAGTACAGGCTTGCTAAATGTAAAAATCTGACCTTGTACTAAAACTGAATCATTTTGTATTTCTAGAAGTCTCACTCCAAGAAAGCCTTATTCTTAAAAGAAGAATAAAAATTACGAAGATAGATTTAGTTATATGTGAAAAAATGAAAATAGTTAAGACTGAGAGACACTGTGATTGAAATATGAAACACTAGAACAAGGAAACATACCTGGAAGTTTGAAAAAAAACAAACTTGCATTATGTGGCATGGGTAGGAATCAAGATTTTAGACAGTAAAATGTAACATATTGTGAGAAAATGTCTGAAAGGTGTAACTCCTGTGTGAATAAAGGCCAGATTAATTGGGGAACGCCTGAAAGTTTGCATCTGCCTCAAGTCTTTCCCATGGTGAACCAGGAACCCTCAAGGAGAAAAGATTGCACAACACCTGCTCCATAGATGGGTCAGAGGAGAAGTGACATTTGGATTAACCCCACTCTTATAAATAAAACTACAGGACTGGATTCAAAGGGAAGTTTCCAATTCCTGTCTTCAGAAGAGAGTCAAGAAGCCACCACCAAGGGAATAAGTCTGTAAGAACGTTGTTAAGTGTCTGTAACCTTCATCACATTCCCACATTTGTTATTTTTATCTCTTCAATATTTTTACCAGAGGAATTAGCAGTAAAATCCTTAAAACAAAAGAAATCTGTGTGATTCTGTCAAAGGTAAGTAAATAAAGGGTCAAAACTGGCCAGACTTCACAAGCCTCTGCCTTCCTTCTTGGTAGATAACAAAACCCCAGAAGATAGAGTGGCTACAGCAGTATTGAAAAGACAGGAAAATGGACTAAAAGGAATCTTGCCAGCTTGCAGCAAGAAAGAAAAGAAGAGTCCAGTATGAGATGGGCTCTGTGGAGGTTCTGTAGAAAACTTCAGGCTTCCTGACATTGAAAATTTCATCACCTTTAAAAGATAAAGAGTTTATAAATAAACAAGTTCAAAACCATTTTAAATATATTTGTGGTGTAACTAAATTATAAAAGAGCATTTTAAGCAAATGAGGAATGCTTGGGATTCTTTTTGGAGTGTGAATTGTGCCAAGCATCTCTAAGAGCCTCAAATATACCTTGATGAGCATCAGAGACCAAATCATAGACTGGCTAGATGATAACTTGTTTCACCAAGTATGACACATGTGACCTTCTATGATTATGTTGAATAACTGCTTTTAAATAAATATGCCCATGGAAATCTAGCCTAGTAGATCCCTTGGTAGAAGGAAGTATTTCTTAAAACGACAGAATATCAAATGCATTTTATAATGAAGTAAAATTTTGCATCTTGCATCAGAAAATGTTCAGAAAAATATGCCACACCAAAATGTCTACAAAGGTCATCACTACCTCTTGCCAAGTTTACTGAATACATAAATAATGATGTATCTCTATGCAATTGTTTTTGACCTATGCCCTCATATTTAATAAGTGCACAGTATTTAATTATATGATAACCTCACAAAAAACCTCCATTAATATTTACATTTCTCCCCAATTAATAGATGAATGATTCTGAGTCTCTTGACGGTACATGACTCACTTGTGCTCTATCTCCTGGCACTTGCATCTTGATAGTACATTGTGGATGACCAACAGCCTTCAGGTCAAAACTTTTCTCCCATCAAAGCTTACAGTAAACAACTCTGTCTACTGACTTCTTAGATGAAAAATACCAAAGAAAACTAAGATAGCAAGAAATGAGGTGAGTAAAGATCTCGCTCAGACCTGTTGTTTCATTTTGGAATAAGTCCTCCATGAAGTGATGAGATGTCCCGGATGGCTGGCCAGACACATTCCTTGAATGATGAGACAGGTCCCCAACAATAGGGAAGTGTTCTATCAATCCCTGAGTGCTGTAACAATATACACGTGCAAACATTCCGTCCCCAAGAGAGAATTTCTGGTAAAATAATTTGGCTCACTCTCCCAATTCAAACAACTGCAGATACATTCCAATGTGTCATTTTCAATAAAGACAGGTGGCCTGCTGATTCTTCATACCGGAACTCTGCTCTGTGCTGTGAATACAATGTAAACTGCAGTTTAGCCATACATGTATATAAAGTATTCACTGTGACATAAATCAGAGCCTCTTCAACTGGTTTTGTACCAAGCATTCTATTTTCTACACCTTTCACAGAGTAGTCCATCATTTTTTCCTAGAGTATTAAAACTTTAGTTGGCTACCATCATGTATGTTACAAACCTTCTCACTAGCAGCTGAATTAAGCAGCAGAATTAATACACAGATAAACTGTACTCTGTTCACACTCCAAGCCTAAATGATTCACTGTGTTCTTTTTATGTTTTCCGTTTCATGTGGCACCACTTGTACACCCATCTTCATGTTCTTACTGTAACAACCCTATGCTTTTGGAGAAAGCTTCTAGAGAGCCAAGCAGGTATAGACAGAAGTACAGAGGAGTTATGTGAGAAGCATGCAGAACAGATGGTTCTGAAGCTATGATGCCTTCATTTCTGGTTATTAATCAAACTATTGGTGCCAGGTTTCTCTTCTGTGTGGTCAATTCTGCATTCACCTTACCAGTGAATAAAGATTATTAGCTGTACAACACAAAATGGATTATGATCTTGACCCCTTAGCTTGGAATAAAGAGTTTATTGCTGGACTAAAAGAAATAATTCTGCCAGAGAGAGGCTTTGGTTCCAGGACCCATCTTCTGAGGTAAATAATTATTTGCAAGCCTACGTGTATGTGATAGAAGATGACTGGAATAAAAATGGTCTAATTTTTTGAAAATCTGTAAATATTTGTTCCAGTTTTAAAGCCAAAGTACTGTCTTCAGGTTCTTCACACCACTGTGAGTTCCTAAATATGCCCACATATACACTCAAGCTCTCGTTCCTGTATTCTAGCCCTTAGGAAATATCTGGAGGTCCTTACTAGACCTTACCATGAACTCTCAGTATAAATTTGAGGACTCTGATGAAGAAATTCTACTTGCAATATGTAGTATACATAAACGGCTTATTGAGAGGTCTTAATTAGTATAAATATATTTTTTCCTCAATCAGTGCTATTAGTCATGCTGTATTAAATTTCAATGCCTCAACCCCTAATGAGAGTAGGACAGTCCTCGGATCTCTGGGTGCTTTTTGACAATTAAAACACAGTTCAAGTTAGTTTAAAACTTCAGTCATATATCTTTGTAGAGCTTTGTAGAATTCTTCCTCTCCCCACAGAGACAGCTTCCAGGCATGAGGAATGTGAGTAGAGCTAGAAGCATCCATTTTATTTTACACATCTCTCTTCCACTTCCATTTTGGATGTTGGGTTAGGGGAGAAAGATGAGGGGAAGAAGGGAAACATCTTGTTTTGCAACAGGGCAAGAGTGTTGTTTTTTCTTTGGCTGGCACTGATGCCTTCTGTATCATCACTGTCTGAATGTGGACCTTCGTGGGCAGCAAATGTGCTCTTTGGGCAGCCCATGAAGTTTCCTCAATACTGGGCTCGGATTCAGGCTCAAGTTCAACTCTTCAACTCCTAAACTCCTATGGGCTATCCACATCCAAAATGCAGGTGACCTATCTTAAGTGAGATATCAGCAACGTTACTTTAGCTCAGTTAACCTTCCATGGTTCCAGACTCAAAGGAAATTCAAATACCAGTACTCTTGCCAATCAGACTTTGGTAATGCTAGCTGAGTTGAAATGACAAGTTATCTAGCATCTTTCCTTTTCAGCTTTGACTTTGACGTAAAAATCAGCTTTAATATCCTATAATATTTAAATTTTAAAAATACATGAGACACTATGTAAAGTAGCATCAAACTGACTAGAGTAAATGACAGCTCCACAATTTAGTATCTGTGTAAGCTTGACTAAGTCACAACATCTCTGAGCCTAGGTTTCCTCAAATGTAAAATGGATAATGATAGTCCCTACTTCAAGGTTAGCTTAACTATATGGATATTGACAGCTTAGCTATATGCACAAAAAGTTATTTTTTTAAATCCAGGTATCTGTTTATGCATTAAGAGTAAAATTTCAACAACATAAAAAACATCAAAATTTTACTTCTGAAATGATTTCACACCTAGATATTTTACACCATAGCTATTTGTTTCTCTCTGAATGCCTTCCAAACAGATTTTTTTTTAAATGCTTCTCATTTCCTGGGAGAAACTGTAATTTTGAGGATGATATAAGCATATCAGCATTGTCTAGAGCAGTGAGGCTCAAGTTTTACCTAAGAATTACTCACAAATATATTCAAATGCATCTTGTTAGTCACAAACCTCAGATATTCTGATTTAATAGAACTACAGTGGGGGCCATGGATCTGTGTCTTGACAAACAGCCATTGCTTCCTAAGGAATTTGAAGCAGGTGATCCCCAGACCACACTTAGAGTAACATTGTTTTAAGACAAATGCAAACTCTCACCAGTGGATTCCTGTGAATGTTTGCAGCTATGTATACCTTAGTTTGCAAGGAATACCTCGCACAATGGAAAAGACACAGGAGTAACTTGTATGAAGACATTAAAACTGTGCCTTGATCTTTGATTCTATAGTTACAGAAATTATGATATTTTCAAATAATTGTAGCATTGCATACTTATTATGCATGGGCAACTCTATTACCAAAGCAGGGTTTCTTAGAGGTAGAGAGGAGAAAACTGACCTTGAAAGCAATGCAGCACTGAATTATAACTATATCTAGGGGGAAAATGACAAATCACTATTTTAATTGTCTAAATAAAGGACATTTAATAAAAGACATGAAGTCTGCAAAAACAAATGAATTTTTCCTAAACACGCTTTCTTAAAAAAATTTTATTATGTTTTATCTCTATGTTATGTAAGATGGCATATGTAAAATCATGTAATAACAGGTGCTATGCTAATTATTTTCCTGGAAAGTTTTAGAGTCTTGATTTAAATTTGTGAGTTTCTTCCTCTGTCTCTGTCTGTCCTTTTCTGATTCAGAGCACTTTCCTTAAACCAGGAAATCATCTGGAAAATCTCTTTAGCATTTTGATGCAAACAATTTTTTTTTTTTCTTTTTGATCTTTCTCCACTTCCCCCCTAAATCCAATAGCACTGTCCTCCAGCAGGTACAATGAATGAAATGTCCCTGCTTCCAAGTAAGAAATACATTGAAATGGTAAGTGGCAATAAACACACCAGTGATCATAATATTGAAATTTTTAAATAAAATGATGGACTTTCTAACCACTTTGCATGCAGCAAGGCAATGATGCTATAAAAGAGTAGGTTTTTTGTTTTAAGATAAACTTCTCTTTGTCTCTAACTGAGGAGAGACCACCCTATCATCCAGATTTCTCTGTAGAAAACATATTTGTACATGAAATTTATTGGAGGAGTCTCTCTGCTTATCCTGATATCTATAACAGCTCATGATTTTGCAACTGAGCTTGTCCTCATTTAAATTTTTTTTGTGTCTAAACCAGAAAAATTGTGTTGTCTAGACTCAGTATGATTTCCCATAGTGCCTCAAATCATTATTAGAAGCATTATATAAAAGACAGATTTGTTCTTGTGTCTCTTCATGTACAAAGCATAACTCCGTCCTGCCGAGAACTCATTACGTTCAGACAACCAAATAGCATGTGTGAACCTTATGTTATTCTGCCCTTTCTCAATATTTAAAAACCGATACCTATCCCTTTAAGAGCATAAGTGTTTTCCTAAGTTAAAAAACTTTCAGTTCAGGCTTGGCCTGCATTAACTCTATTGAATTCTTCAAATACATACCAGGTTAATGAAGGCTAAACCGTGGTGGGCTAAATTTTTTGATAAATATCGAGGTCTTCTTTGATCCTGATAACCCACAAATGTTCAGCAAGGGTAAGTTTTCACGGTCAGCATGCAGTGATTTTGATATTTAACTTAAGCTTTAGCCCAGTGTGGTTATTTCACTTATATGGATGGTATGCTTAGAACTAAAAAGCAGGAAAAATTGGAAACAGCCCAAGGGCACAAGACATGACGTAAAAGGCACTTTCCCGTTGGGGCTAAGGGTCTGCATCATTTACTAGTGGCTTCAAGGGTTGTCTTTGTAGGTAAGTGTGTTTGAAGTAAAACAAAACAAAAGCTCAAAGAACATTTATTCATTTTATTTTATTTACCAGCCCTGTCTGCTTTCTTTTATGAATCTCCGTCTCCCTTTTCCATCATGGTAAAGGTTCTGACTCTGATCAGAGAGTAGGTCTTTCCATCATTCCAACAAACATTAATTGAGATAAGGTGAAGGTGTGTAAACAGATACACATTGGAAGTAACTACTTTCACTACTTAAGTTATAATAAATAGCAACCCTCAATAAATGCATTGTAAACTCAAATTTTCCCTGAGTCAGAATAAATCCTATCTCCAATTTGTAGGATTCAATGGCCCTTAGGATCAAATAGAAAGAGAGAAGTGTGTCTATAGAGTTTATGTAACATATATATGTAACTTACTCTGTGATTCCATTTGGATGTCTTTAGAAATCAGGATAACCCCTTTGGAGGGGTTATGGGCTGGAAGGGAGCATGAAGGGGCTTCTGGGTGTTGGTCATTTTGTTTTACTTGATCTTGCTGTTACTTAAATGGTTGTATTAAATTTGTGAAATTTGTTTAAGTTGTGTATTTATGATGTGTACACTTTCTGTATCCCTGTACTTAAATTAAAAATAAATATGTACATATATATGTAACCCAGAATTTCTTAATCTTAGCACTACTGACATATTGGACCTCATAATTCTTTGTTCTGCGGTGTTTGTTCTAGGGTGTTGTCCTGTGCAGTGTAGAATATTTACAAGTATTTCTGACCTCTCCCTATTAGATGCCAGTAGTATTTCCCCTCCCCAGTTGTGACAATCAAAAATGTCTCCAGATTTGCCAAGTTTCCTGGGAAACAAAATCTTGAGAATCTGTAATGAAACCTATCATTGTAATGCTGTCTAGAAGAGATAATTCCTTAAAATAAGATTATTACATCATGGCAACGAGTAACATTATCAGACTTGGAGTAACTTATGTGGGTTGGCTTTACTTGAAATTCATGCTGCCTTCAAAACCATTAAAGTTTATTATAGTTTTGATACACCATGTTTCCCTGCTTAAAGTTCATGCGTAGCTTCTATAAATCAAATACAGACAATTCAGAAATGCTTTTGACAACTGATTGGTTGATTAATCTCAGTTTTAAGCAGAATAATTGACAAGAAAAGGGAACCCATTACAGGACTACTTTATTTATAGAAAACAAGAGGACTCAAAATTACCTGCAAGACAAATATATGAGGGTATTCCCAGTTCTAATAACAAAATGTTTCTTTACAAATGGCTGTTGAGGCAGACAAGTAAGTAACTGAAAAGAATGAAAATTGCCAAATCTCTAGGCATGAAGAATTATTAATACAAGTTCAGATTGTTCACAACAACTGATAAAATTAGTAGTAACTAGGTCATTATAGAGACAAGCCAAACAAGATATTCTGAGATAAAGTGCTCTGGATAAAGATTCAAACGGCGAGGTGTTTAAAAAACGCACGTTAATATTCTAAGCGAACACTTTAAAATGCTGCAGCACCAAGCTCACAAACACCACCAAATCTTGATAGCTCTTTTTATCAGGACAAAATGCTTTCTGTTTATAGGGCATCAAACATATTTTTGTTTGACTTTTATTTTTTGTTTTTTTGTTTTGGTTTTTTCTATGTGTATTTTTTAGAGACAACTTATGTCTTGAAAAGAAAAATAATACCATTAGAATTCAATGTTTTACCAAGAACTGTTTATCAATGTTTCATTCTGTGCACTCAGAGCATAAATGCTTTCTTTTTTCCTGAAGCCAGATTTGGATCACTCACTTGAGCTGGGCCTGGGGGAGAAACACAGTGTGTATGATGAGCTGATTAATTACCAGAAATCAAATGCCTTGCAGTCAGGAGCTCTGTGCTTGGAAGCAAGCACCAGGACTAGAGGAACAGTGAGACCACATGCAGGCATGGACAGACAGGAACGCCTAGGGGATTAAGTTTCAGTGTGGCCTGAAACAAAGGACTTAAGAATGATTGTTTATCCTTGGCAGGGTGACCTGTGCGATCTTTTTTTACAAGAGCTTTCAGCATACGACTTTTAAAGTCAAAGAGTCCCTATTAAATCAACCTCGAGATTTTGTCATCTTAAAAAAAATCTCCCTGATTTTCTCATTGCTTTTCCACCCCTTTTCACACTCCTTGAAACTTATGTAGTAATTCATAATTAAAGGTTAGGATATGTCTTATTTCAAGTCTGTGTGCATAAATAGAATCCTTTACAGCTGTCTCTTAGAAAGAGCTCCTCATTTAAAGTGGAGTGTGTGTCTACCTGGGAGATATAAACAAAGACAGAATAATATAAAGTGTTGGGGACAATATACTCTCGACCTCTGAAACCTTGAAAGCCATTAATAATCATAGATGGGCAAGATCTGCCTGCTGACAAACTTTGCTCGTCTTCAAAGCTTACAGAAATATGCAACTTATTCCCTGAATTCACTGTGTAGCTTGGTTTCTTTTCCATGACTAATATCCATAAAACCCGCATTAATATCGCAGATCCATTTGTGTAAGAGGAGTAAGGTCAAAGGGTCCAGTACCGAATTCTCACACTGGAGACTATGCCTATTTTTAGTTGCTGGGTTTTTTTAACTTTTTTGTTGTGGAGATCATTTGTTCCCCCAAGAAATTGCTTATGCAATTTACTCTCTGTCCCCAAAGAAGCACCCAGAGATCCAGAGCTGCAGTGCAGCTGTGCTGCTTCCCATGGGGGCTCATTTCTCAGAAAGTTGTAACGTGAGATACTGTAGATCCCAGCTTCACTACTTCAAGTCACTGAAATACCCGAACCCTTCTCTTAAATGGGTGATTTTCTTTTTAATCAAAACTATTTTTTTTTATTTATTTTTTAACATCTTTATTGGGGTATAATTGCTTTACAATGGTGTGTTAGTTTCTGATTTATAACAAAGTGAATCAGCTATACATATACATGTGCTCCCTTGTGTCTTCCCTCTTGCGTCTCCCTCCCTCCCACTCTCCCCCTCCCACCCCTCCAGGCTGTCCCAAAGCCCCGAGCTAATATCCCTGTGCCTTGCGGCTGCTTCCCCCTAGCTATCTACCTTACTACGTTTGTTAGTGTGTATATGTCCATGACTCTCTCTCGCCCTGTCAAAACTCACCCTTCCCCCTCCCCATATCCTCAAGTCCGTTCTCCAGTAGGTCTGCGCCTCTATTCCTGTCTTATCCCTAGGTTCTTCATGACATTTTTTCCCCTTAAATTCCATATATGTGTTAGCATACGGTATTTGTCTTTTTCTTTCTGACTTACTTCACTCTGTATGACAGACTCTAGGTCTATCCATCTCATTACAAATATCTCAATTTCATTTCTTTTTAAGGCTGAGTAATATTCCATTGTGTATATGTGCCACATCTTCTTTATCCATTCGTCCGATGATGGGCGCTTAGGTTCTTTACATCTCCGGGCTATTGTAAATAGAGCTGCAATGAACATTTTGGTACATGACTCTTTTTGAATTTTGGTTTTCTCAGGGTATATGCCCAGTAGTGGGATTGCTGGGTCATATGGTAATTCTATTTGTAGTTTTTTAAGGAACCTCCATACTGTTCTCCATAGTGGCTGAACCAATTCACATTCCCACCAGCAGTGCAAGAGCGTCCCCTTTTCTCCACACCCTCTCCAGCATTTATTGTTTCTAGATTTTTTGATGATGGCCATTCTGACTGGTGTGAGATGATATCTCATTGTAGTTTTGATTTGCATTTCTCTAATGATTAATGATGTTGAGCATTCTTTCATGTGTTTGTTGGCATTCTGTATATCTTCTTTGGAGAAATGTCTGTTTAGGTCTTCTGCCCATTTTTGGATGGGGTTGTTTGTTTTTTTGTTATTGAGCTGCACGAGCTGCTTGTAAATTTTGGAGATTAATCCTTTGTCAGTTGCTTCATTTGCAAATGTTTTCTCCCATTCTGAGGGTTGTCTTTTGGTCTTGATTATGGTTTCCTTTGCTGTGCAAAAGCTTTGAAGTTTCATTAGGTCCCATTTGTTTATTTTTGTTTTTATTTCCATTACTCTAGGAGGTGGGTCAGAAAGGACCTTGCTGTGATTTATGTCATAGAGTGTTCTTCCTATGTTTTCCTCTAAGATTTGATAGTTTCTGGCCTTACATTTAGGTCTTTAATCCATTTTGAGCTTATTTTTGTGTATGGTGTTAGGGAGTGATCTAATCTCATACTTTTACATGTACCTGTCCAGTTTTCCCAGCACCATTTATTGAAGAGGCCCTCCTTTCTCCACTGTACATTCCTGCCTCCTTTATCAAAGATAAGGTGTCCATATGTGCGTGGGTTTATCTCTGGGCTTTCTATCCTGTTCCACTGATCTATCTTTCTGTTTTTGTGCCAGTACCATACTGTCTTGATTACTGTTGCTTTGTAGTATAGTCTGAAGTCAGGGAGCCTGATTCCTCCAGCTCCTTTTTTCGTTCTCAAGATTGCTTTGGCTATTCGGGGTCTTTTGTGTTTCCATACAAATTGCGAAATTTTTTGTTCTAGTTCTGTGAAAAATGCCAGTGGTAGTTTGATAGAGATTGCATTGAATCTGTAGATTGCTTTGGGTAGTAGAGTCATTTTCACAATGTTGATTATTCCCATCCAAGAACATGGTATATCTCTCCATCTATTTGTATCATCTTTAATTTCTTTCATCAGTGTCTTATAATTTTCTGCATACAGGTCTTTCGTATCCTTAGGTAGGTTTATTCCTAGATATTTTATTCTTTTTGTTGCAATGGTAAATGGGAGTGTTTTCTTGATTTCACTTTCAGATTTTTCATCATTAGTATATAGGAATGCCAGAGATTTCTGTGCATTAATTTTGTATCCTGCTACTTTACCAAATTCATTGATTAGCTCTAGTAGTTTTCTGGTAGCATCATTAGGATTCTCTATGTATAGTATCATGTCATCTGCAAACAGAGACAGCTTTACTTCTTCTTTTCCGATTTGGATTCCTTTTATTTCCTTTTCTTCTCTGATTGCTGTGGCTAAAACTTCCAAAACTATGTTGAATAAGAGTGGTGAGAGTGGGCAACCTTGTCTTGTTCCTGATCTTAGTGGAAATGCTTTCAGTTTTTCACCATTGAGGATGATGTTTGCTGTGGGCTTGTCATATATGGCCTTTATTATGTTGAGGAAAGTTCCCTCTATGCCTACTTTCTGGAGGGTTTTTATCATAAATGGGTGTTGAATTTTGTCAAAAGCTTTCTCTGCATCTATTGAGATGATCATATGGTTTTTCTCCTTCAATTTGTTAATATGGTTTATCACATTGATAGATTTGCGTATATTGAAGAATCCTTGCATTCCTGGAATAAACCCCACTTGATCATGGTGTATGATCCTTTTAATGTGCTGTTGGATTCTGTTTGCTAGTATTTTGTTGAGGATTTTTGCATCTATGTTCATCAGTGATATTGGCCTGTAGTTTTCTTTCTTTGTGACATCCTTGTCTGGTTTTGGTATCAAGGTGATGGTGGCCTCGTAGAAGGAATTTGGGAGTGTTCCTCCCTCTGCTATATTTTGGAAGAGTTCGAGAAGGATAGGTGTTAGCTCTTCTCTAAACGTTTGATAGAATTCACCTGTGAAGCCATCTGGTCCTGGGCTTTTGTTTGTTGGAAGATTTTTAATCACAGTTTCAATTTCAGTGCTTGTGATTGGTCTGTTCATATTTTCTATTTCTTCCTGATTCAGTCTTGGCAGGTTGTGCACTTCTAAGAATTTGTCCATTTCTTCCAGATTGTCCATTTTATTGGCATAGAGTTGCTTGTAGTAATCTCTCATGATTTTTTTTATTTCTGCAGTGTCAGTTGTTATTTCTCCTTTCTCATTTCTAATTCTATTGATTTGAGTCTTCTCCCTTTTTTTCTTGATGAGTCTGGCTAGTGGTTTATCTATTTTGTTTCTCTTCTCAAAGAACCAGCTTTTAGTTTTATTGATCTTTGCTATCGTTTCCTTCGTTTCTTTTTCATTTATTTCTGATCTGATTTTTATGATTTCTTTCCTTCTGCTAGCTTTGGGGCTTTTTTGTTCTTCTTTCTCTAATTGCTTGAGGTGCAAGGTTAGGTTGTTTATTCGAGATGTTTCCTGCTTCTTAAGGTGGGCTTGTATTGCTATAAACTTCCCCCTTAGAACTGCTTTTGCTGCATCCCATAGGTTTTGGGTCGTTGTGTCTCCATTGTCATTTGTTTCTAGGTATTTTTTTATTTCCTCTTTGATTTCTTCAGTGATCACTTCATTATTAAGTAGTGTATTGTTTAGCCTCCATGTGTTTGTATTTTTTAAAGATCTTTTCCTGTAATTGATATCTAGTCTCATGGCGTTGTGGTCAGAAAAGATACTTGATACAATTTCAATTTTCTTAAATTTACCAAGGCTTGATTTGTGACCCAAGATATGATCTATCCTGGAGAATGTTCCATGAGCACTTGAGAAAAATGTGTATTCTGTTGTTTTTGGATGGAGTGTCCTATAAATATCAATTAAGTCCATCTTGTTTAATGTATCATTTAAAGCTTGTGTTTCCTTATTTATTTTCATTTTGGATGATCTGTCCATGGGTGAAAGTGGGGTGTTAAAGTCCCCTACTATGAATGTGTTACGGTCAATTTCCCCTTTTATGGCTGTTAGTATTTGCCTTACGTATTGAGGTGCTCCTATGTTGGGTGCATAAATATTTACAATTGTTATATCTTCTTCTTGGATCGATCCCTTGATCATTATGTAGTGTCCTTCTTTATCCCTTTTAATAGTCCTTATTTTAAAGTCTATTTTGTCTGATATGAGAATTGCTACTCCAGCTTTCTTTTGGTTTCCATTTGCGTGGAATATCTTTTTCCATCCCCTTACTTTCAGTCTGTATGTGTCTCTAGGTCTGAGGTGGGTCTCTTGTAGACAGCATATATAAGGGTCTTGTTTTTGTATCCATTCAGCCAATCTGTGTCTTTTGGTGGGAGCATTTAGTCCATTTACATTTAAGGTAATTATCGATATGTATGTTCCTATTCCCATTTTCTATATTGTTTTGGGTTCGTTATTATAGGTCGTTTCCTTCTTTTGCATTTCTTATCTAGAGAAGTTCCTTTAGCATTTGTTGTAAAGCTGGTTTGGTGGTGCTGAACTCTCTCAGCTTTTGCTTGTCTGTAAAGGTTTTAATTTCTCCATCAAATCTGAATGAGATCCTTGCTGGGTAGAGTAGTCTTGGTTGCAGGTTTTTCTCCTTCATCACTTTCAGTATGTCCTGCCACTCCCTTCTGGCTTGTAGGGTTTCTGCTGAGAGATCAGCTGTTAACCTTATGGGGATTCCCTTGTGTGTTATTTGTTGTTTTTCCCTTGCTGCTTTTAATATGCTTTCTTTGTATTTAATTTTTGATAGTTTGATTAATATGTGTCTTGGCGTATTTCTCCTTGTATTTATCCTGTATCGGACTCTCTGTGCTTCCTGGACTTGATTAACTATTTCCTTTCCCATATTAGGGAAGTTTTCAACTATAATCTCTTCAAATATTTTCTCAGTCCCTTTCTTTTTTTCTTCTTCTTCTGGAACCCCTATAATTCGAATGTTCGTGCGTTTCATGTTGTCCCAGAGGTCTCTGAGACTGTCCTCAGTTCTTTTCATTCTTTTTTCTTTATTCTGCTCTGCAGTAGTTATTTCCACTACTTTATCTTCCAGGTCACTTATCCGTTCTTCTGCCTCAGTTATTCTGCTATTGATCCTATCTAGAGTGATTTTAATTTCATTTATTGCATTGTTCATCGTTGCTTGTTTCATCTTTAGTTCTTGTAGGTCCTTGTTAACTGTTTCTTGCATTTTGTCCATTCTACTTCCAAGATTTCGGATCATCCTTACTATCATTATTCTGAATTCTTTTTCAGGTAGATTGCCTATTTCCTCTTCATTTGTTAGGTCTGGTGGGTTTTTATCTTGCTCCTTCATCTGCTGTGTGTTTTTCTGTCTTCTCATTTTGCTTATCTTACTGTGTTTGGGGTCTCCTTTTTGCAGGCTGCACGTTCGTAGTTCCCGTTGTTTTTGATGTCTGTCTCCAGTGGCTAAGGTTGTTTCAGCGGGTTGTGTAGGCTTCCTGGTGGAGGGGACTAGTGCCTGTGTTGTGCTGGATGAGGCTGGATCTTGTCTCTCTAGTGGGCAGGTTCACGTCTGGTGGTGTGTTTTGGGGTGTCTGTGGCCTTGCTATGATTTTAGGCAGCCTCTCTGCTAATGGGTGGGGTTGTGTTCCTGTTTTGCTAGTTGTTTGGCATAGGTTTTCCAGCACTGTGGCTTGCTGGTCGTTGAGTGAAGCTGGGTGCTGGTGTTAAGATGGAGGTCTCTGGGAGATTTCCACCGTTTAATATTATTTGGAGCTGGGAGGTCTCTTGTTGATCAGTGTCCTGAAGTTGGCTCTCCTACCTCAGAGGCAGAGCCCTGCCTCCTGGGCTGGAGCACCAAGAGCCTTTCATCCACACGGCTCAGAATAAAAGGGAGGAAAAGTAGAGAGAATTATTAGAAGTATGAGGAAAGAAAGAAGGAAAGGAGGAAAGGAAGGAAGAAAGAAGCAATGAAGGAAAGAAAGGAGGGAGGGAGGGAGGAAGGAAGGAAGGAGGGAAAGAAGGAGAAAATGTAGAGAGAATTAGTAGAAGTATGAGGAAAGAAAGAGGGAAAGGAGGAAAGGAAGGAAGGATGAAAGAAGCAAAGAAGGAAAGAAAGGAGGGAGGGAGGGAGGGAGGGAGGAAGGAAGGAAAGAAGGAGGGAAAGAAGGAGAAAATGTAGAGAGAATTAGTAGAAGTTTGAGGAAAGAGAGAAGGAAAGGAGGAAAGGAAGGAAGGAAGAAAGAAGCAAAGAAGGAAAGAAAGGAGGGAGGGAGGGAGGAAGGAAGGAAGGTAGGAGGGAAAGAAGGAGAAAATGTAGAGAATTAGTAGAAGTTTGAGGAAAGAAAGAAGGAAAGGAGGAAAGGAGGAAAGGAAGGAAGGAAGAAAGAAGCAAAGAAGGAAAGAAAGGAGGGAGGGAGGGAGGGAGGAAGGGAGGAAGGAAGGAGGGAAAGAAGGAAAAAAGACAGAAAGCAAGAAGATACAGTAAAAATAAAATAAAGTATAATATAGTTATTGTACTAAAAAATATTTAGAAAGAAAGAAAAGAAAAAAAAAAAAAAAAAAGAACAGATAGAACCCTAGGACAAATGTTGGAAACAAAGCTATACAGAGAAAATCTTACACAGAAGCATACACATACGTGTTCACAAAGAGAGGCAAAGGGGGAAAAATCATAAATCCTGCTCCCAGAGACCACCTCCTCAACCTGGGGTGATTCGCTGTCTAAAGGAGGGAAGGAAGGAAGGAAAGAAAGAAAGAACGAAGGTAAAGTACAATAAAGTTATTACAATTAAAATTAATTATTAAGAAAAAAAAATTTTTTTTAAAAAAAAACCATGGACGGATAGAGCCCTAGGACAAATGTTGGAAGCAAAGCTATACAGAGAAAATCTTACACAGAAGCATACACATACACGTTCACAAAGAGAGGCAAAGGGGGAAAAATCATAAATCCTGCTCCCAGAGACCACCTCCTCAACCTGGGGTGATTCGCTGTCTAAAGGAGGGAAGGAAGGAAGGAAAGAAAGAAAGAAAGAACGAAGGTAAAGTACAATAAAGTTATTACAATTAAAATTAATTATTAAGAAAAAAAATTTTTTTTTAAAAAACCATGGACGGATAGAGCCCTAGGACAACTGTTGGGAGCAAAGCTATACAGAGAAAATCTTACACAGAAGCATACACATACACGTTCACAAAGAGAGGCAAAGGGGGAAAAATCATAAATCCTGCTCCCAGAGACCACCCCCTCAACCTGGGGTGATTCGCTGTCTAAAGGAGGGAAGGAGGGAAGGAAAGAAAGAAAGAAAGAACGAAGGTAAAGTTCAATAAAGTTATTACAATTAAAATTAATTATTAAAAAAAAATTTTTTTTTTTTTTAAAAAAAAAACCATGGACGGATAGAGCCCTAGGACAAATGGTGGAAGCAAGAGTATACAGACAAGATCTCACACAGAAGCATACATGCACACATTCACAAAAAGAGGAAAAGGGAAAAAAATCACAGATCTCGCTCCTAAATTCCCCCTCTTCAATTTGGGATCACTCCCTGTCTATTCAGGTATTCCACAATGCAGGGCACATCAAGTTGATTGTGGAGCTTCAATCCGCCGCCTCCGCGGCTGCCGGGAGAGACCTCCCTGCTCTCACAGCTCACAGGAGCTCAGCTTTGTACCCGGCCCTGCCCCTGCACGCAGATCGCTGGAGGGCGTCTGTTTTTTGCTCAGACAGGACGGGGTTAAAGGAGCCGCTGATTCGGGAGCTCCGGCTCACTCAGGCCGGGGGTTGGGGGATGGGGGAAGGAGGGGCACTGCGTGCGGGGCGGGCCTGCGGCGGCAGAGGCGGCATGACGCTGCGGCAGAGGCCGGCGTGACGCTGCACCAGCCTGAGACCCGCCATGCGTACTCCCGGGGAAGCTGTCCCCGGATCCCGGGAACCCGGCAGTGGCGGCCTGCACAGGCTCCGCGGAAGAGGGGCACGGAGAGTGACCTGTGCTCGCACACAGCCCGCCTGGTGGCGGCAGCAGCAGCCCCAGCGTCTCCCGCCCGTCTCTGGGCTCCGCGGTTTCAGCCGCGGCTCGCGCCCGTCTCTGGGGTTCGCGCTTTTAGCCGCGGCTCGCGCCCGTCTCTGGAGTTCCTTTAAGCAGCGCTCTTAAACCCCTCTCCTCGCGCACCAGGAAACAAAGAGGGAAGAAGAAGTCTCTTGCCTCTTCGGCCGGTGCAGGCTTTTCCCCGAACTCCCTCCCGGCTAGTCGTGGCACACCAACCCCTTCAGGCTATGCTCAAGCCGACAACCCCAGTCCTCTCCCTGCGCTCCGTCCAAAACCGAAACCCGAGCCTCAGCTCGCAGCCCCGCCCGCCCCGGCGGGTGAGCAGACAAGCCTCTCGGGTTGGTGAGTGCCGGTCGGCACCGATCGTCTGTGCAGGAATCTCCCCGCTTTGCCCTCCACACCCGTCGCTGTGCACCACTCCGCGGTTCCGAAGCTCCCCCCTCTGCCTCCCGCAGTCTCCGCCCGCGGAGGGGCTTCCTAGTGTGTGGAAACTTTTCCTCCTTCACAGCTCCCTCCCACTGGTGCAGGTGCCGTCCTTATTCTTTTGTCTCTGTTTTTTCTTTTTTCTTTTGCCCTACCCAGGTACGTGGGGAGTTTCTTGCCTTTTGGGAGCTCTGAGGTCTTCTGCCAGCCTTCAGTAGGTGTTCTGTAGGAGTTGTTCCACGTGTAGATGTATTTCTGGTGTATCCGTGAGGAGGAAGGCGATCTCCACGTCTTACTCTTCCGCCATCTTCCCGCCTAATCAAAACTATTGATTTAAAAGAGCACTAGGCCAAATTATTTCTAAATCACTCAAGTTTGTCTAGAAAACAGGTGAATTGTGAGCTCTGAAAGTAAAATATAAAACTATTCCTTAGTATTCTCTTTGTTCTCAGGTTGCCTTAGAAAGTTCTTTGGCACTAAGCCAGTAGAGAAAGTGAGAGGAGAGCTCCTCAAATTTGGGTGAAGGGAAATAAGTCAAATCTGTACTATAAGTATTTTAAGATTAACCAGTGGTATAAGTGGGATCCATGTTTGAAAGCTACATACAAGAGAAGACCAACACCAATGGGAGAAAATATGGGATGGAAACATTTTAAGATGTGTGTGGTGTTTGTTCACTCTTGTTGTCCGGTGGGTTTTCTGTTTGGGAATACCCATCTTCTCATGACCCGCCAGTCTAACATCCTCTGGCACAAAAAGGCTGTGGGCAGAGGAGGGCACTTAGCCTGGAAGTGAAGACTCCAGTTGCCCTTTTTTGGCAGGACACTTATTAGGAACCCAACTGTCATCTGGATTGGTGACCCTTTTGTTGCCAATTAGAAAATTGTTCATCCTTCCTAGGCATAAACTTCAAGACTGAAAACATATACAAGAATGTGAATTGCAGAAGAGCACAACAGAACTAATTTGACTAGAAAACACCAGAAAATAGAAAAAAATCTAGAAAATAACCATAAAAATAGCAATGACCTGAAGTTTATCTATAGGACTAAAAACAAACAAAGAAAAAGAAAACATTTTTACAAAAATTAAATTTGTTTTCATTACTCATAAAACTTTTACCTTCTGTCAGCTTTTTACTTTTTTTTAATGTCTAGATTTCAGGCTTGCTCTGTTCCTTGCCTATCCTATTCTACTTTTCATTCTCCAGTGATTTACTGAGCCTTTCCTCTATTTGCTGGAGGAATATAATGATGAAAAAGGCAATCAGTTCCTGGCTCCAAGTAGCTCACACCTATACTCTCAGTGCCCAATATTCTATTCTTATTCATTAAACTACCCCATTATTATTCTCCCTATTTACCTTTTCCCCATATATCTTTATTTTACTTTATTTTCTTCATTTACCTGGAATGCATTTTATTGATATTAAATATTTATGGAGTTCTATATGTTTATTTGTGGTGTTGCAATTTGTTGATAATTTGGAGGGGATTTGTTGACTATTTTGCAAAAAAATGCAGGTTTAGTTACTTTTAAAATATTGTTTCAAAGATACTCTCCTCATTGGACAAGTGGTAATCATTTAGGGATGATATCTAACACTGGGCTTCTTTGATATGATATTTTGGAGAAGCGTAAGACATAAGTTTTTAAAATAATTACATCTGAGTTTGAAATGCATTGTAGACTTCCCCCCTTTTGGCAGAAAATGTACCCTTCTAATTATGTTTACCTTAGGCTAATATTAAAATTGGTTTGCATTCCTTGACATAAAAACTCCCTCGGGGAGAGGGCACAGAAAGAGGGACTTGACCCAGAAAGATGCAGACAAGGGGTCTGCCCAGGGGTGCAGATTTAACCTAGATAGTACAGAAAGTGGATAAGCCACAAACATAAAACCAAGAGGCACTTGTCTCTAAAAAGTGAACTAGAAAACTTAACACTTTTCTTTTTTGCTGATTGTTTTTCTTTTTTTTAATTCTTTATCCTGTTCAGATAAAAATCACACAAAAAACTATTTCTTAGTCTCACCTTTTTATGTTAGCTTTTTTTTACCTCTTCAGAAGAAAATGTTATAATTTTTGTAATCCAAAACAGAAATAATTCAGTTGGCTTTACTTGGCAAGAATTTTAGTTATGCTTCTTTTTTCTTTTTTTTTTTTCTTTTTTTTTTTTGCCCCTATCTAGATGCATTTGAATATAATTTGGATAACATCTCTTCTTCTCCCATCATCATTAACACTCTCTAGGAAATAATAACAATTGTAATTAAACAGTTCTTTTCTCCAGTGAGCTCTAAATGATATATAGCCATTATCTCAGGTGTGGACTTAATATCCCTGTGAAGTAGGCAGAAGATAGGTACTATTATTCTCATTTCACAGATGGAGACTCTGTGTCATTGAGAGGTTAAATGAATTGTCCAAGGTCACACAGTGTTCCTCTTTCAGAAGGTACTGTTTAGAGAATTGGCCATATTATATCTTATTAGCAATATACGTCATTACTAATGACTATGATCAACATAAAGGCATCCACTGAAGTCTTCCAGGTATAAGGGAATCAAATGTTAGCTCAAAAGATATACAGACAAAGAAAATATATTCTCCCTAGAGTTTCAGAGACACTCAGTCATTCAATAGCACAACTTTTATTAGCCTCCTTTTATGTGCCAGCTACTGTTCTCCCACTGGGTATATAACTGTGAAGACTCAGTCCTTGCCTCAAGGAACTTAAAATGTGTGGAATAGAACTGGTGTTTTAAAAGATGCTTATATTTATTTGTAAGGAAATATATCAGGCTGAGTGATCATATATTAAAGAAGTCCAAAATACTATTTTGATCTTGAGTTCTTTGGTATATATTTTAGAACTTTGTGATTTTCCCCTTACTGCCTAAGTCACATAGTACACAGGTCATTGAATTGACCTCTAATCTCTTTCTACAGGGATTAGTTTTAATATTCTAAAATATTATATTAAATGAGAACTAAATAGCAAAAGTTATTCACATTATATATATATTTTTAAAAGATTTCATACTTCCTATGTCAGTACTTATGGGACTTTTATTATAGTAGACAAACAAGCTATAGAGTCCAGACTCTTCAATTTGGAGATTTAAAGATGTTTCAGTTTGACTGTTATTCTCTCAGCATCCAGATTACAGATCAAGTGCCTTTTCAACAACTATGTTTCTATGGTCATATTCTAATACACTTATTATTTAATGTATTTGGTTATCCTCATCAGTCTTCACAATGCTACATTATTTTTTAACAACTTTATTGGAATAATGCTGCATTATTTTTTAAACAACTTTATTGGAATATAATTACTTTACAATGGTGTGTTAGTTTCTGCTTTAAAACAAAGTGAATCAGCTATACGTATACATATATCCCCATATCCCCTCCTTCTTGCATCTCCCTCCTACAAGCCCAATCTCACAATCTATTTTCTCTATGACAATGGTCACTATCTGAAAGTGAGGCTTATGGAAGAGGCCAAAAGCCTTGGAATGAGGCACTTCCAGATGCTGTTCCTTCAATGACTCCACAAAGCTACTTTAAAACTCTTTTATTCTTTTGAAATTTTCTTCCTTTCTCAGTCTCCATTCAACCATAGATCAGCTTTCAGGAATCACTCACCTGTGTCCTCAATGATGCTGCACCTCACCATCTTTGAAACTATCCCATATGCTTTCTACACAGGAATGGGACTAGGGCATGTGGAATTCATTAAAGATATTTAGGTAGCTAGGAGAATCAGCACATACCCAGGGCCTAAACAATTTCAAAAATTTTACCTAAAATTCACAAGCTTCTCTTCACAATTCCACTGCCTTTTAGTCATTCGGTTGGGAAGTGAGTACTGGTCAGTAATTTGTGCTTTCAACTTTTGTGTTGCTCTACAATGAGGACCATCTATCTATGTGCATATTGTGATTCATATGCAAAAACACACATTAACAGTTATGTATAAAAAAACAGATTTGTGAGCATGAGTTTACTTATTAACTAAAAGCCTTTTCCTTAAAATGCAATGTAAGGTCTATTTCCGTCTTTAAAAAAATTTTTTTTTCAGCTTTATTGTGGTATAATTGACAAATAAAATTCTGGAAGTTGTGCCATTTATGATAACGTGAACAAACCCAGAGGGCACTATGCTAAGTGCATAATCCAGACGGAGAACAAATACTGCATGATGTCACTTATGTGTGGAATCTTAAAAAAAAAGAAGTCAATTTTAATAAATGAATCTATCATCCACCTCAGTTTTTCTTCTTTGGGGGATTTTAAGTTTTGTTCTATACATCTTTTCCTGTATCTTTGCTTTGTTACTCCAAGGTAGTAAAGGCATGTGAAAATATACTATCTTCCAAACAGATAATAAAATTATTTTTATTATTCTATTATTGTTATGCTTTTCTGGACACAAAGACAAAAACCTAGCCAAAGAAGTTTGAAAAATTTGATTTTGAAGATATCAAATGTTCTAAGAAAAACTGCAATGTCCATATTGTCTGCATTCATTAGTCAGTATCAATTTTCTGCTCTGTTTTGTCTACCCGAGCCTAATCTCTTATATTTACAAAAGTTAACTGTCATATTTGTATGCACTCTTCAGTCTTGTTTGTGATCAATAGTGTCCTTGATCCTTAACATTCAAAAATGAACTTTTCAGAACCTTGGGGACAGCATATCTTGATGTGAGGCTTAACTATATACCATTGTTCACAGTTCCTTTACTGACCAAAAGTGACTTCCTTCTTTATGGTAAATACAAACTCTTTAGTTATAGTAACATAGAACAGTTGTGTGAACTGGTTCCTTTCCTGGGGTGATGGGGTTGGAGGAGGGGAATATATCTAAACTAGAAAAACCAAACAGTCTTCCTTCATTGAGCATATATGTAATTAATTTGAAATATAAACCTTAGGACAGAGATTAGAAGAGGATCTGTGATTGTATTTAGTACTAGCATCTATCTTCATGGTTTTTTTTTAATTATTAAATCCTCTTTAAGAATTTGTTCTCCAAAGAAAAGAAACACAGATCATCAACAATTCTAAAAGTTGAGAAATAAATGTAAAAGGAACTATTCTTGTCTTTTGTTTTTGAAGTTCTGCTCTTGTTGCCAACTGTTGTTTAAGTATGTAGATGTGGTAGAAACAAAATGAAGTATGCCCTTTTAGCTGTAGGTGAACCTTAAAAGGGTCAGGTCTATAAGACCTGTCATTTTTTGTGGTTCTAATTGTTGAAAAGGTAGAAAGAGTCATTTGAAGAATGAACTCTTCTTTTCATGCTTTCCTTTTTAACATATTTTCCAGCACCAGTTAACAGAGCAAAGAAGTACAAACTCACAAATCTCATTCATTGAGTAAGCTGTAACAAATATTTAAGGTTCTACCATGTGCCTTTATTGTTCTACAGATTAGGGATACAATGGGGAATGAGGATTCTTGAGATTGTTGAGTGCCTATTTGAGTGGGAATGGGGAGGTGAGATGGAAAATAAAATTATTTCAGATAGTGACCATTGTCATAGAGAAAATAGATTGTGAGATTGGGCTTGAAAGTGACTGGGTAGGGGGGAATCCTTAAGAAAGGGTAGTAGGGAAGGCAAACCTGAAGAGATAATATTGTCTGACATCTGAATAATGAGAATGAATTAGAAGGCAAAGATCTAGGAAAAATGTGTTCCCGACGTAGGGAACCACAGGTGCAAAGGCTTAGATGTAATGAAAAATTGTCATGTGTGAGAAAAAGAGAGATTGTAAGAAAATTGAGCAAGTGCAATACATGGAGGAAATGATGCCAAAGAGCTAGTTGGAGGCCAGATTAGGAGGGCCTTGAAGACCATGGTAAGAAGATTGGATTTTATTCTAACAAAGAATCGAAAGTCTTTGTATGGTTTTAAGCAAAGGAGTGCTATGGTAGGGTTTATGTATTTTAAATATGCATTTGTTGCTCTGTGGAAATGGACCTTAGGGAAATGAGACTAAAACGGAGGTCAAAAAACTACTACAATAGTCCATATAAAAGATGATAGTAACTTGAATTTGAGTGTTTAAGAGTAAAAATCAGAAGTAGTGTAGTTCAGGAAATGCTTTGATATTGAGCCCAAAGTGCTTGCTGATGGATTGTGTGTAAGCCATGAGAGAAAGAGAGGAATCACAAACAGCTCCTGAGATTTGGACCTGAGCAATTTGGTAAATGAAAGTCCCATTAACTGACAAAACAATGGGGAAGGATATGTTCAGAAAGATGGGAAAATCAACAGCCAACAATTGGCTGTTAAATGATTCCCACTACATAGATTGAAAAGATGCTGGTTCGGGAATCATTCAGTCAGTTTGAATTTAACATTTTATACTAGGCCTCACTAATTGGATAGAATATGAATAAATTGCCCAAACAGTTGCTTCTATCAAGCTCTAGCCAGGTAGGATCCTGAGAATGATAGAGTTAAACTGGATTACTCTCAACGTTCTAAGCTGCTGAGGCTGAAGGAATTGAAGTTTAATATTTTTGTATTGGCAGTTGCCTAGTCATCTCTCTCAACAATGGATGGCTTTTCTCTTTAGTATCTTCAGAAAGAGATTTCCCTTCAAAAGCAGTTTAAAATACCCTCCCTGCAATTATGATAAAGGGGAGACTGCTGATCATTGTAAATCAGGCAAGACAGAGCACTGGTATTTGAAAGACAAAAAATCATTTTAGGGTTAATAAGTAAGACCACAAGACAATTTTTAATACTTGGAAGGAAAGTAATCTAAACAATCTCATAAAAGTGGTTAAGGTCCTTTTCACATTTCTTAATTGAAGAGATTTAAAAATTTATATCTGGACCATATGCTATAATTTATGACTCAATGAATTGTTTATTAATACAGCAACTAATTAGTTAATTCACTCAACAGATATTGTATAAGTATCTACTGGGCTTCAGACCCTGAGCTGGTTGTTGGATATAATGCTGGGACAAGATCTGGGTGCTCGTGGAATTCAGTTTGATAAAGCAGGCAAGTAAACAAATAAACATGCGTAATTGCAAATTCTGTAAGTGGAAGGAAGAAAAGACTAAAACCCAGTGGGAGAGAATCATAAGGAAGACCTAGTTTAGACTGGGTAATGTAGAAAGATTTCTCTGTGAAGGCAAAAATTAGGCTGAAATCTGAAAAATAAAGATTCAGTCAAATGAAAAGTTGTAGGGAGAGGAAAGAAATGCATGCTGTTAGTCCAGCCCATGCAAGGACTAAGGACATGGTGAAACCAAGGAACTGAAAATAATGGGTGTGGCTGGAAGGAAACAACAGGTGGAATGAGATGAATTTGAGAATAGGAGCTAGATCATGAAAGGTCTTATTAAGACTTGTCGGCCTTTTAATTTGCTTGCTTCCAAATGCAAGAGAAAACAAGAATGTGGCACAATTTGGTGGAGGTTCTTCAAAGGTCACTCTGGTTGTTAATGTTAATAATAGATTAAAAGAGAGCAAGAATGGAAGTAGAAAGATATACAATTCAGCTATATTTCAAATGAGGAATAGTGATGGCTTAGCTTAGGAGGGAGAGTGGCAGTAGAAATGGAAAGAAAAGCTATAGATTAGACATTCATTTTGAAGGTAAAATAAGCAGAGCTCAGTAATGTACCATAACTACAGAGAAAAACATGGGTTAAAGGAACAATTTCCAGGCTCGAATCCATGGGTAGATAGAATTAATATAAAGAGAATCAGCACCATTTTCATGCTTGTATTCTAATTCAATTATTTTTATTTAAATTTTTATTGTTTTGCTGAGTAAACTGAACAACTATTTCTCTCATTTTTTACTGAAAGAATGAGACACCCTTTCCCTAGTGAACTCACATAAAGAGAGCAGCCAAGCCTTTTTCTTGGAGACTTTCTCCTTTGTCCTCAGGAAGCACTGACAGAGTTCTCTTCCTATTCCTCTAGCCCAGGCCCTTAGAGCACAACTGCCTGCCAGGTAAGATACTGGGAGGGTCTACTGTATTTTCAGGTAAAAAGATATAGCATGCTTCTTTTTTTATTTTCTTTATTTCTTTTAAACTTAGCAAGGCTGTCTTATAGCTACCCAGTTACCAAAAGAAGAAAAAGAAAAGAAAAAAATAAATTAAATGAAGAAGAGAGCTTAGCCTAGTTATTAAGAGGATGCCAAAAAATGTCTCAAGTTTTATTTAACAATTTTTATATTCCTCATGAGCAGAATATATTAGAGACAGAGAGATATAAAATTTTATTTTTATTCCACTAGAAATAAGAAATTGAGCTTAGGTCCTATGATCTAGAAGTCTGTTAAAATGTGTCCCTAAGCATAGCTTATAGGTTTTTTTTAAACTATTCTATTAATCTGGTCTCTCTCCCTTCCTCTCTCTCTCTCTCTCACATCGTGTGTGTGTGTGTGTGTGTGTGTGTGTGAGAATCTTTACACACGCACATACAGAGCATGGAAATTTCTATGCCATACCTTCTGCCAACTTGGAAACAATTCTGAATCTGTCCCTAAATGTGATGTATCAATATTGTCTAAGTTTTCTGAACTTATCAACTAGATACAAATACTGAATTAAATATTTGATGTCTAAGTACAGTAGCTTTGATTAGTTGTCTTGCATAATGACTTCAAGGAGACTTCCACTCCTGAGTATCTGATTTGAATTGGAGTTCAAGGTTGGGTTTATTAGAATGGTTTTATAGAAAGGTTAATTCAGTTTTGACCTCCTTGAACCCTTATTCTTGGGAGAATCTGTAAAATATTCCATTTATGAGCAGCAGATCAACACATAAACAGCATTTATTGAGCATATTTATGAACAGAACCCTAGGGGCTGTAGATCACTGTGAAGGAAGTAGAAGATTTAATTCTTCTCCTTAAGAAAGTTACTGTGTAATGAAAAAAGACAAGTATATTATATATTGACCTAGCTGTCTCTCACTTATATAACCATAACCTGAGGTGACCATATGCACAAAATCAAAATAAAAAGGAATCAAGAAGCCTTGAAAATTAAAGAACAGAAGGAGAGGATGAGATAAGTTCCCACAGCAGGACAATAAATGTTATTCACTTTCTACTTGGCTAAACCTGGCTTTTTGGTTCAGTGAATTTGAGACTGAAAGAACCTGATCATAGAGCATGTAGTATCTCAGTGGGCCCCCTGTTTTATTCCCTGGTTTTAATAAACATTCCCTCAAACCTCTCCCCCAAATTAGTAATATAACTACTTAAGATTTTTAAGTGAAATGCAGAAATGTTTTTCATCAAATCCAGAGTACTTATTGGGTGGTTATGTGAGAAGCTATTCATAAAGGTATTCAATTGCAAGCAGCCAAAACAATTGTTCTAAGAATTATTGGATCAAAAAAAGAAAATGTGTCACCTGCAACAAGTATTACCACATACTTTCACTCACAGGCACACAAATGTATCCACATCCTTCAGCTTCATTTATTTAAATTCTTAGAGTTCATTTTAACCTTTTACTGTAGTTCGATTATCTAATTTCCATATTCATTACTCAGTAAGGAGTCTGATCACATTAGATGTTATACAACCCTCTTGAGCATGGAAAAAAATAACTTTAATGTCATGATGCCTACTTAACTTGAAAACCCGGTGGGAGACACTCAGTAAGCATATATTCATCTGACTGGAAGAAGGGGGAGACTAGAGCTGAATCTGGAGGCAAAATTGCATATTCATCACTTTTCCAAATTTGGATATACAGATGACTTTCTCAGTGAAGCAATCCCCAAGAATCCTGTGGAGTATAAATGATAGAAAAAGAATGAAAGGACTCCTTAAGGATGTATGTTTCCCTCATCTGACAATTTCACTTTTGTCCAAACTCTGTTATACTCAGAAGACCGTCTCTTACAACAAAGTAGAAATGCCAGGAAATGTGGGTGAATGTTACGGAGCCACAGGCCCCTACTTTAAATCCTTTGAAGAATGCGTAAAAGCCACTTCCGTACCAGAAAAAACCTCCAATAAAGTCACTCCTATTTGTGACCTTTTAGTAGGTCTTACAATAAATTTAGTAGATTCTGACTGGTGGTTTAACAAAATGAAATAGAATACAACGTTGTCCTTCATTATTAATAAAATTATATTCAATATTAGCTGTGATTTTTGTTTCAGTTTTAGGGGTAAGAATTGTTGCATAAAACATTCATTTCAGATACACACATATACTTATTAGGTCACCAAGTAAAATACATTTCTTCCTCTTTGTAGAGGTGTGTAGAGTCTGAAAACCCTTACTAGGATAAGGTATTATATCTTTGGAAATTTCTTGTGAAAAAAATAAATATGTTGCCTAACCAAGAAGAATAACTCCAGAGCACTTCTTAAGGAGAGATGGTTGAGGGAAGGTGCTGCATTGTGGAGTTAAGGACATCGGGACAAAACACTGGAGATCTGAGTAGTGAATTCATAACAAAGAGAGAAGTGCAAAGGTTGGCAATGTCAAACACCATTTACTTGACAGTTTTGTTCTGGTCCAAACCTGGAAGGATGACACAAAGCAGGTGCTTTTATCTTTGTTGAATAACAAAATGGCTGTAACTCTGGAAAACTATATTTTGCCTCAAACCTCTACAGTTACTGCAAATACAATACAGGGACAGGTGACAGTCACCAACAGAGAATAATTTCCAGAAATTGAATTAGGGAAACAAATCCAAGCTATTTGAAATGGCTTTTTAAAAAATTAGTCAATAAGTGTATTCTAACCCAGTGAAGTAATGAGGTATATCAAACAAAAATGGAAATAATGAAGTCAATATGATATTTTAAATGTTTATAATTTTAAAGAAATTTTGACCTAATAGAGCCATAGTTTAGAACATAATTCCAGTTTAAATGTATCATTGATATATCTTGTGTTTTAAATTATAATTTCAAGTTAAAATTTTTCTAGGTTTATAATTGGCATTAGAACATTTAAAATAAATTAATACTTAAGCTTATTCATGAGTTGGTCAGACATTGAAATATTAACCAACAGCCAACATTTACCTGAAACTAGATGAGGCTTGAGAAATAAAGGGAAAAAGCCTTTATTCATCAGGAATTTAAATTATATTCTAATTCCTATAAAGAATTATAAAAATCTTGTAAAATAAAATGAAAACTTAACATTTAAATATCTCCATATTCCTCTCAGTCCAACAGCTTTCAATTTCTGTTTCAATCATTCTTTTAAAATCTTTCTTTCTTTCTTTCTTTCTTTCTTTCTTTCTTTCTTTCTTTCTTTCTTTCTTTCTTTCTTTCATCAGTAGGTACATCAGTCAGTGTACAACATTGCTACAGTTGTGGTTATAATACAAATTTAAATACATAGATTGTGATATCAAGAAACATGTCTTGATTAACTGATATAGATGGGGAGAAAAGACATACTAATAAAAGCATAAATAACAATGCAAGAGAGACTCTGATAAAGCTCCAAGCATGTGATAAGACTAAGTCTGTAGGAGTTCAGAGATGGGAAGTACTACATGGTTTTTACCTTGAAGCACTGATAATAATCAGAGGAGTTGAATCATAAGGACAGATTAAATTCTAGGCCAGAAATATAGGACAAGTAAAAGCACTGATAGAAGAATGCCTTAAATGTGTTTAGAGACTAATGAATGTATCTGGTTGATTACTGCAAAGGATTTGTAGAACAGGTATAAAAAGAAAGGATAAGAAGGTAGGTGAAGAAAGATGCTACCATTGCATCTGAATTCTTGTACCTCTTCTAAGAATCTAGAATCTAAAAGGATAGGTCTAGCATGTTTGCATAAAGTCACCCAAACCTGCCCTTTTCCATTCTTTCCTCTCCCTCCTTCACCTAATTGGGCCAGCACTAGATACCTGATTCAGGCTGGATGAACCAGATTATCTCCTCCAGAATTTGGAACAGAAACATTGTGAACCTGAGTCACTTAGCTCGAGGAAGAAAAACAGCAAGATCATGAAATCAGAATAAGTTCTGTGGCAAATAAGTTCTGTGGCAAACTACAAACTGTAGTTATTATGGAGTAGCAGAAGAGATCTAAATGGAGCCAAACACATAGAGAAATATATGGTAGAATGTCTAAATATGTGATTTCTGGGATTAGACCACGAGGAGTCAATCCCAGCTTTTCCTCTAAAAAGCATGTTGATATTGGGAAAGTTACTAAACCTTCCTGTAAAGTAGGATGAAATAGAAACAGTAATTACCTTGGGCTATTATGAGAATTAAATGAGATAATACACAGAAAGTTCTTAGAACAGTACCAGGAACATGGTAAGCAATGTCAACTATTACTATTATTAAATCATTATTTTCCAATCCTGCCTATATTCCCCACACATGAGTCCTTATGTTCTTAAAATTAATTCACCTCTCCAAAAAAAGCCTTGCTTGAGCTAGTTTGAGCAGCCCTGTTTTCCTTGCAATCAAATACTTTCTGACCTGAATGACTTAAAAGCTAAACTTGGGTCGGACAAGAAAGACTCCAAATATTAAGCTAAGATGTTTGAAATCAGACCACTGAAATTTCCTTCTTCTAGATCTTCCTCTCTTAGTCAACCCAATTCCCAGAATTCAAATGTATGCTGAATCTCCCACTTGCCCCATATTTCTAGTTTGGTGAAGTGCAGTGAAATGGAGAAAACTTAGTTTAAAAGCTTATAGCAAATCTTTTTGTGGTTTTGCTTTTTCTGAATGCAGTTTGAATTGGGGAATTTTGTTGAGCATTTTCTGTAATTTCCAAGATGCATAGAAATAAAGAAACTTGAACTAAGAGTATATCTAGATTTTTTGTGATCATTGCCAAACCCACTCTATTCAAGAAACCTAGTATAAATTTTCATTTCTAAATGAATATAAGAAAGTTGAGTTTTCTGAAGTGGTTTGTCAGAGGTGAGTTCTTAAGTGATCTGTAGCAATGTCTCATTCTTTAGATGTTCTGTTCCAGGTAAGCTCACAGATGGGACCTGGAGAGGATTTTATGATTTTACCATGAATGCTATTTTAAATATATATATATTTTTAAATCAGGCAATTTTCATTAGCTGTAAGACGATATGCCACTTTAGTTAGGTATTCTGTGGTTAATTTTGTAAGTACTTTACAAGAGTAGTTTTTGATATCCATTTCAGGTTTTGTGGATTTATACTCAGGGAAGTAAGTAGGGACCCTTACATGACAATTTGCAACCATTTGTGGGTAAAACCAAAGCCTGCAAAATTGGTTGTTCTTGAAGAATGAAAAAATATATAGCAACCATATTTATATTATTACAGTTTGATCTGAATATGATAATCCTAATTATAATGTCTTTAAATAAATACTTGAATTCAAGAACAAGGTGTTCTAAATTTATTCCATGATGTAATTAACAATACAGAAAATTCTTGTTTTAAAACAACAAATCATATAAATAAATTTGTAATTACATTTAATTCTGTTTCTAAATCCAAGAAACAGATTACTCAAATAATGAGTGAATTGTTATTAATTTTTAAAAATCTAACATTTTAAATTTTAAAATAAATTTAGATTTACAAAAAAGGTTCAAAGATAATAAAGTCCCTGTATACCCTTTACCCACCTTCCACTAATGTTCACACCTTAACATAACCATGGGACACTTTTGGAAGCTACAAAATTAACAGTAGTACAATATGGTTATCAGAGCCAGAGACTTTATTCAGGCTTCACCAGTTTTTCCACTACTGTCCTGGTCTATTCAAAATTCCATGCTGTATTTTGCTATCATGCCTCCTAAGGAACCCCGAATCAGTGATAATTCTCAGTCTTTTGTTGTTTTTCATTAGCTTGATACTTCTAAAGTGTGCTGGTCAGGAATCTTGTAGAATATCCTTCTATTTTGGTTTGTCTGATGTCTTCCCATGATTAAACTGAGCTTATTGATTTGGAGGAGAGCATCACAGATGTGAAGTGGCCTTTTCATCACACCGTATCAGGATATATGTATGAACATGACTTATTCCTGGTGATGTTAATCTTTGTCACTTGGTTAAGATGGTGTCTGCCAGGTTTCTCTGTTATTTTTGACTTTCCGTACTCTATTCTTCGGAAGCAAGTTACTAAGTCCAGCCTATACTCAAAGGCTGGGGAATTAAGCCCCTCCCACAAACACACATACACACATGGCCCCTGAAGGAAGGAGTATCAACGATTTGTAATAATTAATAAGTATTTGGGGCAGATACTTTGAGTCTATGCAAATGTCCTGTTTCTCCTTAAAGTTTTACCCACTAATTTTAGTATTCATCAGTAGATTTGGTATTCAAATTGTGATTTTCTATTTCCCTCATTCCTTATACATTTATTACTTGAAATTCTGTGAAAAAGAGATAGTCCTTTCCCACTTTTTATTCACTTATTAATCATTTATTTATATCAGTATGAATTCATGAGTATATAATTTTATCCTCATGTTATAACTCAATACTATCATTATTCATTTTATTGCTCAAAATGTTGCAGTTTTGGCCATTGGAGTCTCTTTTAGGTTGGCTCTAATATCCTTTTTGACATAATCCCATTCTTTTTTTTCCCTTAAGCTCTTCTTTACTACTCCAGGATCATATTTATTTCCTTCCCCAGCCCTAGACTAAGTCATTTGTCCAAGGAATACTATCTCTTTTTATTGGAAAATGGTATTTAGAAACCAAGATCTGGGCTTTCATTGTGCTTATTACTAGTAGGTGTCACTGCTTAGGGTATACCTCAGGGGACAGAGCTAGAGCATATGTATATATGTGTATACTCACCTATGGATATAATTATATCTGTATCTATCTGCATATATTTGAAATAAACATGAGGTCAATCTGATATCTTTGAGACTGACAAAATTTCCAAATGCAACTATTAAGTCAGCACAGATTTCATTCAAATATCCATACATTTAGACTGTGAGTTTTTTAAAAGCCCTCTCGGAGTAGTCAGAGTTATAATCAAGTTCACTCTTGTCTAATGTCTTAAGTATTGTATTACATTGAACTTATTTGAAACAAAATAAGCAAATGTTACATTACTAAAGAATTAAACTGACTACACATTCATTCTACAAGCATTTACTGAGCACTTACTAAGCATAGAGAAAAGTAACAAGAGTAAGAATTTCAAGGCCCCTTACATCATAGTTTTATTTAGAGAGTACTATGCAATATTTCTATTGTTTTAATCGCCAATAATATACTGAGTTTTGTTGTATGTTTCATCACAAAAATACCTTGAAAATTCTTCTTGACCTCAGAATAGTTGTGCTCCAAAGGGACAATATAAAGATGTCATAAAACTTTTACCTTCCTCATATGAAAATATATGAACATAATTTTTATAGATTTAGTTTCTATTTAAAATGCTTTTTGTCCTGTTTAATTCTCCATTTTTCTTAATAAGGTCTTAATGATCAATCAAATCAAAAGTATTGAAATGCTTGTTAGAATAAGTAATGTCATTTATGTCTTAAAAAACTAATTAAACCCATCGCAACAACTTATATGAGATCAGGACTAACAGACTTCTTAGCAATATCAGTTGGAAATGAAGCCTTGATACCTATATTTGTTGTATATTCTTGGCCTCTTGACTGCCAAACCCATGCCCATCTGTTTAGATGGCAGGTTGCCTACTCATGGGTTGGCTGGCCTCTTATACTAGACATGAGTTGCAGCCAATGAGAGCTAACAAAATGCTTCAGGAGGCAGCTCTTCTTCCAGGAGGTCCTTTCTCATGCCAGAGTTAGAAGCAGTTGGCAGTATGCATCCATTTAAACTTTGTTACACCTGTTGACAATTTTGTGCCAAAAGCAGACAATGCAACAAATGAACAAGAGAAAGCACAATGGATTTAATGAAGCTTAAAAATAACCCTTCTCACCCTCTTAGAAATAGATGCTTACTTTCATTGCTGATTACTTACACAGTTGGCATTTAATTAATAGTAAGTGAGGATTGCCTTCTAGGTGACCAGAAAAGAGTGTGCAATAAGGTTCCTACATCTCCAGGATTTGGGCCTTTAACACTCTATATTGTGTCATGCAGTGAAAGTCAATAGTTACACTAAATATCTCTTCTGAATATCTTTTTAAAAATGCAGACATATGTCTATCAAAGAAGATTTCTTTTAAGATATTTTTCTTTTGCTAGAGAATTAAGGTAATTATTCCAATGATTCAGGCTCTCAAATGTACTGAAACTTAGATCGTCTCTTTTCTAGAACAGGTAAAGGCTAGTAGGTGGGGAAGCGGGGGAGGTCCATTGTAATACCATTTCAGAACTTCATTTTAACAAACATCAGATAACCACTTAAAGTATACATATTTCAATAAAATATTATGTTCAAATATAAGAATAAAATACGTTTATTTACAATTATATTCATTGCTTGTATTGTTTTAATTAGCTGTGATTTACTGAGTTTTGTTGTATGTTTTATCACAAACATACTCCAAAAATATGTCTCTGTAGATCAAATGAATTGTGTTTTCAGCAAGTGCTTTAATTAAGAGAGTGCACAATTCCTCACCCCCCCCCCTTAATTCTACTTAAACTGACACAAAGCTAGCACATCAGTTTTCTATTCAATGTCACAGAAACAATTCTGGGAAACAGGAAAAGTATTCACTTGTAATAATAATGATAAAAAATAAATAAAATGATTACACTGGCAATACATAACGTCTCAAAGGTTTTAGGAAGTGGATGAGGTATCTAGTTGCCCTGCAAGAATCACAGTGGGCTCTTCCCAGCTTATTTCACAAGTGGAACAGTAACAACAATGACAGCAGCAGCTAGCATTTATTGATGACTTATTGTTTATCAATAAACAATTTAGGTTCTATGTTAAATTCCTTAGATTCATACCTCATTGAATGCTCAAAACACCAATTGAGAGACGATTTCTCCCTTTCACATATAAGTAAACTGAAGCCCAGAGAGACCAAATAACTTGCCTCAGTGTAATAAGGAGTAAATGGCACAGTGCACCTTCAAATTCAAGGAGTCTATTTTTTGAGACTCCAATCTTAATGAGTGTATATCTCCAACTCATCTCTCATCGCTTTTATTTCATACTCTGTGCTCCAGTGGATACTGAACTGTTTTTTCCTTTGATTTAATTGAATTTTATTTTTTAATAGATCTTTATTGGAGTATAATTGCTTCACAATATTGTGTTAGTTTCTGTTGCACAACAAAGTGAATCAGCCATATACATGCACGTGTCCCCATATCCCCTCCCTCTTGAGCCTCCCTCCCATCCTCCCTATCCCACCCCTCTAGGTCATCGCAAAGCACAGAGCGGATCTCCCTGTGCTATGCCGCTGCTTCCCACCAGGCAACTATTTTACATGCGGTAGTGTGTATATGTCGATGCTACTCTCACTTCACCCCAGATTCGACTTCCTACCCCATATCCTCAAGTCCATTCTCTATGCCTACCTCTTTATTCTTGCCCTGCAACTAAGTTCATCAGTACCATTTATTTTTATTTTTATTTTTTTAGGTTCCATATATATGTGTTAGCATACTGGTATTTGTTTTTCTCTTTCTGACTTATTTCACTCTGTATGACAGACTCTAGATCCATCCACCTCACTACAATTAACTCAGTTTCGTTTCTTTTTATGGCTGAGTAATATTCCATTGTATATATGTGCTACATCTTCTTTATCCATTCATCTGTCAATGGACATTTAGGTTGGTTCCATGTCCTGGCTATTGTAGATAGTGCTGCAATGAACATTGTAGTACATGTCTTTTTTTAAATTATGGTTTTCTCAGGGTATATGCCTAGTAGTGGGATAGCTGGGTCATATGGTAGTTCTATTTTTATTTTTTTAAGGAACCTCCATACTGTTTTCCGTAGTGATTGTATCAATTTACATATCCACCAACAGTGCAGGAAGGTTCAATTTTAAAGTTCTTCAAATGTACCATTCTCATTTGAACCCATTTTTTGCCTGAATTATACCCTTTCCCCCACTCACTTCTAAGGGATAACTTCTATTTGTCTTTAAGGTCCCCAAATTGATATCAGTCTCTCCCTTGGTTTGATATCACTGCCTTCCTTGATGCCTCAAATTTTGGATCAGTATTTCTCCTGCATGTTCCTATTATACATCTCTAAGAGCGTTTTTTATGTTGTATAGAAATTGAGTGAATTAATGCCTCTCTTCCAATCTAGATCATTGGTATTTTGAAGAGGAAGACCCCATCTATCTTGTTGACTTTGTAATTGCAGCACCTAGCAAAGTGAACAACACCTAACCTATTCTTAGTAATTATCTGCTTTTCTATTCAATCATTCAACAACTAGTATATGGCAGGCAGTGTTCTAGGGCTTAGGGATACAACAGTGAACATGATAGATAAAATGTTTGTTCTCATGAAGCTTATTTTTTTTGTTAAGGATTGGATTAAGTAATAAAATATATATGTAAACTAAGCAATAGACGGTAATAAATGCTGTAGAGAGAAGTAAGACAGTGAGCAAGAATAGAGTTTGTGGTGGGTTGAAGACTAAATAAGGCAGTTAAGGAAACCTTAATGGGGAAAGTGACATTGGAGGAAAGACTAAAAGGAGTAAGTGGTGAGCTGTATTAATATCTAGTGAGGGGGGCAGTTCAAAGTTGGAAGAAAAGTCAAAAGCAGATGTCCTCAAGCAGAAGCATGAATTGACTCGTGGATTTAGCAACATGGCAGTCATTGGCAACCTTGGCGAGAACAATTATGGTGGAGTGGTAAGAGAATCCTGATTGGAATGAAGACATGGAATAGAGATAACAAGGATTTTATCTATGAAGAACAGCAGAGAAATGACAGTTGGAGGAGCAAGGAAGGTCACGAAAAGTTTTTTTTTTTTTTAAGATAGTAGGAATAACATTATGTTTGTATAATGATGGGTAAATTCGAGCGAGAGTGAAAACTTGTTGCTAGAGAAGGATTGCTAAACCTACATACTTGAATAGATGAGATAGGAGAGTATCTTTATATAGAAGATCTGATTTGGCAATTACTTTTAAAAGATTGAAGTTTATTTTTCATCCATGTAATTGTCAAGGTCCCTTCCTGAATACATCTTTTATATCAGAAGTATAACAACTTATACTTCAAGTTATTAATGTAGCAATTATTAATCACATGGTGATTTTCTGTTTATATGTTTTCCGATTAGAGGCAAAGAAATATTCTTGGGGCTTCCTTGGTGGTGCAGTGGTTGAGAGTCTGCCTGCCGATGCAGGGGACGCAGGTTCCAGCTCCGGTCTGGGAGGATCCCACATGCCGCGGAGCGGCTGGGCCCATGAGCCATGGTGGCTGAGCCTGCGCGTCCAGAACCTGTGCTCCGCAACAGGAGAGGCCACAGCAGTGAGAGGCCCGTGTACCACAAAAGAAAAAAAAAAAAAGAAATATTCTTAAAAAATATTGACAAAAATATTAGATAGATGATAGATAGATAAATAGATAGGTAGATGGGGTAGTCTATAGAGGTTGGTTGTGCTTATAGTGTTATGTAAAGTCAAGTTCAAATTCTAACTGTATTTTACATAGATTTTTGACTATGCAACCATTCTCTCTGTCTCATTTTACCCATTTATAAAATATGAATATTAATGTTATCTTTGTTATGGACTTAATGTTTGTGTACCCCAAAATTCATATGTTGAAATCCTACCCACAATGTAATGGTATTAGGAGGGAGGGGCTTTGACAGGTGACTTGGATTAGATGAGGTCATGAGGCTGGAACCCTCATACATGGAATTAGTGCCTTTATAAAAGTCAGGAGAGAACTTGCTGCTCTTTGCTTTTGGCCATGTGAGAATTCAAAGAGAAGTTGGCAGCCTGTAACCTGGAAGAGGGCCTCACCAGAACTCAACCATGCCAGCACATTGATCTAAGACTCCTAGAAGCCTCCAGAACTCTGAGAACTTTCTGTTGTTTATAAGAACCAGTCTCTGGTACATTGTTAGAGCACACCAACCAAACTAATACAATCTTATAAGTTTGTTATGATTAAATAAAATAGTAAATAATAACGTCTTTATTCAATTCCCAATGTATAAAGTACATAATGTATTTTCACTTAACTATATCTCCTTTCAGAAGATTGTATGCCCCATGAAGGCAGAGATTTTATATTACTCACCACTGCATTCCCAATGAACAGTACCTGAATACTAGGTGCTAAATAAATAACTGTGAATGAATGTGATGCCACTGATTCTAGCATTTTTTGCAAGTAGTATGAAAACATGACCCAGAGCCTGAGGTCTTCTTCCTTTCCAGAATTTTTTTATTATTACGTAGCTTCTGCCACTATACAGGCCCATTGCTCTATTATCATCACCTAAAAATGAGTAGTTCCATATCTTTGTTTATTGTATGTACATCAGATTGACCAACCTGATATCATTTTAAGGCAGCTTGTACAAATGTCAAAGGGCTTGAAGTTGTGCTGTCAGTATCTTTGTGTATCTTATACCCATTGTGCTTGGATAACCCAGAGATCATTCATACTCCACAAAAGCCAGCCCAGTGGATTGTTTTAATATGAACTATACTGCATATTTCTTTAATTAGCCTGGTCAGGCACCACCTGCTTGGTGCTGGGAAACTTTTACATCAAAGTAGAGAAATACTGGGATGCTGATGAAAATGCTTGAGAGACTGGATGTTAATATCTGTGACCCTGCCAATAGACCAGCAATATTGAAGGATAGAAACTTCTACTGCTCAGTGGACTATTCACTTATCTTTTTAGAAATGGTCTATTAATGAATCAGAAACGAATTATATTATATTTTGCCTTTATTCCTCTTGCTTAGCCAGAATATTACATTCCATTTTGTAAAACAATATTTGATTAGTATCATTTCTGAAGACGTATGAATTATTATTCCAGTGGACTGAGGTTCAACGTTTTTGCAAAGTACTTGTAAAAATGCCTTCCATTGCAAATCCTCACCTAGACTCCTTTTACAACTGTATTTTAAAATTAACACTGCTTTTTAAATGGCATCATAAATAAAATATATTTTACTCCAAAAGTAAAAATGATATAAAATATTTTCAGAGAGGCTTTCAGGGAAAAAAAAAAAAAAAAAAAAAAACTACAAAAGATTTTTTTTCCTGGGCAGTTATAAATTACCTGTACTGTATTATAGTCATGCCTGTTTTAAAAGAAAGGAGGGAACAATAGATCTTGTTTATAAACTATGGTTTACACTTAAGGTAGGAAAGAAACTATATTTTAAAGTGTGTGCTTTCCACAAATTTCACTATCTCTAAACCCTTTCCCCCCTTTATGCATCAGAACAATCTCACTTTTACCCTGAAGGGAAGCTTTACATTCCAATAAAAAAGAAGAAACCAGCTGAAAACAACTATTCTCTAAACAAAGGAGTCTATATGTCTGAAGGCTTTTTCTTTTTTTACTAAGAAGGGAACATCTACTGTCTGGGTAGAGGTTTTGTAAGTATTTTTTAGTCCATATTTGTTACACTTTCATTAGCCTCAAAAATAGTTTCCATGGTAATAGCTCCATTTATATCTAATCTTAGAGCTGAATTATAGAAAACCTTCCCACTGGGTTACACTTAATACCATTTGACGGTTTCATCTAGCCTATTATTTAGAGTAGGAATTATTTTAAATACTATCAAGTTGTTACATTCTATTCATGACCTCTCTTTTGTAACTCTCAAGTTAGTGAAATCCTTTGGTGTGTAATTTTGGAAGAACTGTGTTTAATTTCAATATGTATTCTTAATAATATTTTATTACTTCTCCATTTATAAATGCTTTATAAGCTTAAACACAGATGATAGTTTATTTTCTAACTTAAAACTCAAAAGGAATTATCAAAAAACTCAATTTTTTAACATAAAATCTGTATTAAATCATTATATTATTGACTTCTAAGAACTCAGATATAAGGGAATCACTTTCTCTAAAAGGTACTCATAACTTATGAACAAGAGTCATAAATAAATGAACCATGAGCATAGATCCACAGGCTTTAACGAAACTTTGAGAGGTCATCTAGTTTATTCTTCCAAATTTAGTCTGAACAGAAATTAAATCATCCAATATGACCCTTTTCTAGAGAATATTCTGTAAAGATGACATTTCTATCTTCCATGATAATATATTTCAAAGTTTTACAACCTTTATTTTTCAGAAATCCTTCCCAGTTTTTAACTGAGGTGCATCCTGCATCATCAGTTCTACTACACCTCCCCTGGCTCTGTGCTATATTTGCCTACTGACGTCTATAAAATAATCCTCAGAAAGTCTCTAATATGCTTTAAATTGAAATGTTGTTAACAACAGCAACCAGAAAATGAAAAATGTAAAGAAACCATGTATTGGCAATATGAGATTACTAGGAAAACAGGTAAATCTACATACTAAAGAACCTCTAAAAATATTGATTAAAAAGACTATTTTCAAATGTTGAAAAGCCTTATGAAACGTTGTAAAAGAAAAGGAGTCCATCACATTGTAGCAAGAACAGATTTTAAAACATGTGCATATAGAAACAGAATAAAATGATATTGGCCCTGTTACGATATTGAAACAAGATTTTTTTTCATATTCCATTTGCCAAGTTTTCACAATGTTTCACTATTTTATAATTTTTTTTTTTAAAAAAAGGAAAGAATAAAAAGATGGGGCAAGTACTATATGAAGCTAACCCAACACCCATTTCAACTTTTCCTCTCTTGTTTGCCTTCACTTTATAGGCTAAAAGAGGCAAAATACAACCAAACCCTTCCCCAACTTCCTCAACAGAGAGTGATAATAATACAATGGAGTCTGGATGCTGAGATATAAGCAGACATCCCAGAAAACATGTGCTTTCCTGCTAAAAATGACAGATGGCTATTTGCTAGTCCTTTATCCCCTACTCACTCACCTATTTTTCCAGCCTTTAACAGAGTCTTAATGTCTACACTTGATCCTCTATCTAAGAACCACTACAGAAAGTCCAATGTTGGTTTTGATAACATTTAGCTACTTCACCAATAGCAGCAATTTTGAGATTCTTGACATGAGAGAAAAATAAACCTGTATTTGTTTCAGCTACTACTGCCCAGATTTTCTGTTTCTTTCAGACAAAATAATTTCTCTTTGATCTAATATGGCACATACAATTTCAATATCACTATGAGTTTGATACCTTTGTATCTCAATATGAAAAACCTTTTAAGAAATTTATTCTGCTTCCCAAATTCCTGGATTACAGAGTAACTTGAACACCTTTGTGTTTAAATTTATTAAGGTTATATTATTTGCTGGTTGTTAAAAAAAAAAAAAAACTTAAAGGAATGTAAACATTTTCAATTGAAAATATTAGTGTCATTAGATATGAATTAGCTCTCACAAAGATTTTGATGATGAAAACATAGTATACATGAATATCAAGTCAATGATTGTGTTTTTCCTGTATGTGACAGTTTTACATATTCAAAGAAACAGGCTTGGCAAAATGCAGTTGTAATTTATCAAGACAAAGTTGCTTGCTTTTGAGTTTTTCTAGCTTTTGATTAATATTTACCAAGTTAGCAAGACTGAAATTATCAGCAAGTATGCTTTCTAAAAGAAACTTTAGTAACTCAATAAACTATTATTATTTACATTGCAAAAGTTCCTCCAAAATACATGTGTCTTATGGATTATTGGGTCATGTTATCGAGTTAGTTAATGTTAATTTCAAGAATAAAATAAGAGATTTTGTGCTTTCATAGATGAATCAAAAGTATTAGAGAACATAAACCAAGAAAATATCCTCATTTTGACACAGTCTTTTTGAACTGTATAAAAATTTGGAGATTGCTATTTTTATTTTAACAAGTAGAAGGAGAGGCTGTCAAAATGGAGATAAGAGTAGGATCTGATCGTAAGTGAAGTGTTTCTGACTCCTAGTAGTTATTCCATTATTTCTGCCAGAGAAGTGGCAAAGATACCACCCACATTGCTCATCTTAGTATTTTTCTGAAAGTCATTCAGGCAAAGAATTTCCAATGCAATTTTATTTAATAGGAATCCACCTACAACCATACTGTTTTTCTTGGTAAAATCCAATGGCTATCTTTCTTCATAAGGGATATTAATGTTCACTTTCCTACTCCTGTGCATCACAGAAGCAACATCTTACTCCGCTTTTGCATGACCATGGTGAAATCCGCAATCTTTGGAAATGTTCAGAAATTAGACTCAAATGTTCTCCATAAAAGAGTAAAAGGCCTGTTGGTACAGGTTCTTTGTAAAAACCATTTTAATACACTTTTCACACCATCTTTTTTCTTTACGAAAGAACATGGTTTTCTTCTCACTCAACAAATGTTCCTGGAAAACCATTTGTCTCCCAGGTAGGATTTCACCAGTGAACAGTAGTTCCTTTACCTGGATGAGAAAAGATTATCACAAGGGAAGAAAATGGAAATATTGGGTGAATGCTGGATTTATGAAAATAGTTACACTGCACAGTATTTTAAATATTTTTGTCATTAAAAATGTTAGCACTTAAAAATACTATTTTCCAAATACATATTTATGATCTTATTTTTAATTATAAAAATTTCAGTTTGACTGCCAATATCTATGAAAATCCTCTTTAACTCCACTACTATTTTTAACATTTCTCATATAAAAATAGAGCTAATTTAAATAAAGCAATACTATCAGTGAAGGTGTCTGAAATAAAAATGCTTCACATTTTATTATTACCTATTTATGTACCAAATTTTTCCTTTCAACTACAACATTTTCATCAATAGCATCTTCAAAGATGTTTAATTATTAAGTAGCTCATACATGATTTGCAACTCTCCTTTGCTCCTTCATCCTTGCTACAAAAAGTTCCTGCAGTGTGTCTAACCTACTGAAATATTTATTCCAAGGTAGGTATGAATAGGCTCACATATTTATGTTTGTTTCAGTACGCATAATAATCCAAACTGATTTTCTCTGTCAGTAAAAATAGACCTGCTTTTTTAGGAAAAATTGAACAAGAAAATATTTGATAAATTCAGCACAGGCAATTTAAGACCAATAAGAAAATAAATAATCTTATATGTTCTTATAAACAGATCGTTGGTGATATTTCCAAGAAAAAAATTAAGTAAATTTTAACAGGAAGCATAACTATTTTGATTAAATATTCCTAATCTCATCCATTTAATGGAAATAAATGCCCTCCTGTAACAGGAAGAGTGGCATAAGAATGATAAAAATTGAGATGACTTTCAGCAAGAGAAAGAATTTTGGCACCTGTCTTATATATGGCATATGAATTCTAATTGTCCTGAATGAAAAGATTTAAACATATACTACTTTCAAAATTGTTTAACAGTCTCTGCCTGTGTAAGAATCACAATACTAAAATGTGGTTTATTTCTTATTTTATAATCAAATATCAAGAAATAAATTAAGCCAATTTAAAAAAGGTAATCATAAAGTTTTCTACCATTAAATACCAGTAGGGTTGAAAATAGGTCAAATTTAGAACTTGATAACTGGTTCTCTCTCTCTTTTTTTTATGTGTGAGAAATAAAACAGCATCAGGTGAAATGGACTTTGCCATGTTTGCAAACTTTATTAGAAATTAGCTGTTTTTAGGAAGCTAAAACATTTCAGCTGGAGCCAAGAGCGCAGAAGGGAGGAGGTTTTTTGTTTTGAAAGAATAATGAAACAGAAGAGTTGCAGCCAAATTTTGAAGGAGAATCTAAATGCTGTTTGGGGAAAAGATGACTGAATGAATTATCAGTGGCTGTTTGTCACCTCCCAAAGCTCTGCTGCAGAAAGACAGTACTGAATGCCTTTTATAATCTTTCTTTTAATCCTTTTCTTTCAAATCAATGCAAGCAGAATATAGTTAAAGGCTTAATTTTCACTGAAATCTTCCCTGCGAAATTAGACCTTCCAAATCCAACTTTTCCCAGCCGTCCTTTTTTCTTTTTTAAAAAAACAGTAAGTAATCAGTGTTTAATTACTTGACTTTTACATGGTACAACCTTTGAAACTTTGCTGACTTACTGAAGCCTCAACGTGCATTGTTTAGAATGTTCAGCGAACCTGGATGGATGTCTTGTTAGTACTACCAATGCTAAGATTAGAAATGGGGAAAGTGGACTATAACTCACTCTTTGAGTACCATTGCACACTCTCTAAAAGTCTTAGATTATTTAATTTTTGATGTGATTGGACATAAGGTAGAAATGGAAATATAGTTCCATATTTATGTGTTTGCTAATGATTGCAGTTTCATTACTGATAATTGGAGCTTGAGGCTTTCAGATGAGAGATATTGTTTTGTGAGTACAAAACAGAAAATGAAGAGAAGAGATGGAAGAAGTCCTTTTATTTTATTAGAAGAGACAAATATGTATTTCAGAACCAAATTACTTTATTTATAATTTATATAATTTATTTATAATCTCTATTTAGGTGAAGTGTATTACCTCTTTTATTTAAAGTTTTGCAGATATAAGCTATAAGTGGAAAATTTTAAACTGACCCAAAGTTAAACTTACATTACTTTCAAACTTGGTTTACAGTCTCTACCTATATAAAAATCATAACATTAATATGTGGTTTTATTTCTTATTTTTAAATCAGATATTGAGAAATCTGTTAAACCAATTTTAAAAAAGAAACCATAGAGCTCTCTATCTTTAAATACCAGTAATGAATCAAAGATTTGCCTGTAATTGATGGAAAAATGAATCAAAATAACTTGTGTGGTTTTACATGTAATTTCTACCCTACTAGCACCAAAGTTTCTTTTGAGATTCATTACACAAGAGTACATATATAATAAAACACATATATAACAAAAGGTCAAGTAGAAATTGAAAATCAAAAATTGTAGAAATAATGACTTCATCTTAGCAAGGCTTCATAATATGGAATTATTCATCAATTATTTTAATCTCTCAGGTTTATTACTTGTAATGAGTATAACTTGTTTCTGGTATTTTCTCTTCCAAAAACATTTTGACTCCTAGTGGGACAAGGTAGTACCACATTCTACCATCTTAAACATTTCTCATACTCCACATAGATAGAAATTTAATACACAATATTTTACAAATACTTTTCCCAGTGTCTTAATGTATATGTCTTGATTCAAATCTTTCTAGAATAAGTTCATTAAGAAAAATTTGCCTTGAAATTTTTTTTTTTTCAACAAGGAAGAGGATGGTGGTGGGATGAATTGGGACATTTGGATTGACATATATACACTAATATGTATAAAATAGATAACTAATAAGAGCCTGTTGTTTAAAAAAAGTAAACAAATAAAATAAAATTCAAAATAAAAAACAAAGAAGAGGAAACAGAGGAAGAAAAGAAGGGGGAGGACTGAAAAGTAAGAGGAGAATCTTATGCTATTTTATATCTTGCTGCTTTTCTTTTCCCTTGCAGGTGTAAACTGTGTACCTGAATTATTTGTGTAATTCTGATGTTCTTTCCTGTTTATATACTACTATTGCTACTATTTATAGATGTCTCAGATAACAAATTAGGTCATTTACATAAAAATAATCTCATTTAATCTATACAACTATCCTGTAGAATGGATATTTTCTCCATGTTAAAGATGAAACTGAGATTCACAGAGTCACACAAACCTAGAAAAAGCTCAGACAGAATTTAAACTCCAGTTATTTATGCATATATGATTTTTTCAATCTTAATTTATATTTTCACTTAATATATTTTTTGCTAGTCTAAGTGGCTAAAGTAATTTTTTTTAAAAAATCGTGTATTTAAGGATATAATATGAACAGCAGCAGAAATTTTCATTTCAAAATTGTTATTTTGACACCTGTGCTGAACGGGTGATTAGCACACCTACCACACCTTTCCCCAATCACTTTTGCCCATGATCTCCATGCTCCCTACACCTCAGACAGCCCTGTTACGTTATTCTTTATCCCATAAATACCCCAGTCCTTTCTCTTTGAGGAGCCAGATTTGAGATTTGTTCTCCTGTCTACTCCTTGGCTGCCTTGTGAATAAGCCATGTCTTTGCTGCAAACCTTGGATGCTTCAGTGTTTTTGGTTTGCTATGTTTCTGACAAAGGGAGCCTGGCTTGGATAAATCACCCAGCAAAGAAAAATCCAAGATACCAGTCAATTGTTTATGCCAAGTGGCTGACAGGATCTTGGTGCTCCAGCCGGAAGTCAGGCCTAAGCCTCTGAGGTGGGAGAGTCGAGTTCAGGACATTAGACCACTGGAGGCCTCCTGGACCCACATAATATCAGTCAGCAAGAGCTCTCTCAGAGATCTCCATTGAAACGCTAAGACCCAGCTCCACTCAAAGACCAGCAAGCTCTAGTGCTGGACACCCCATGTCACACAACTACCAAGACAGGAACACAAACCCACCCATTAGCAGAGAGGCTGCCTAAAATCATAATAACTTCACAGACACCTCAAAACACATTATTGTATGCAGTCCTGCCAACCAGAAAGACAAGATCCAGCCTCATCCCCCAGAACACAGGCACAAGTCCCCTACACCAGTAAGCCTACACAATGCACTGAAACAACCTTAGCCACTGGGGGCAGATACCAAAAACAACGGGAACTACAAACGTGCAGCCTGTGAAAACGACACCTCAAACACAGTAAGTTAAGCAAAATAGGAAGACAGAGAGAATACACAGCAGATGAAGGAGCAAAGTAAAAACTCACCAGACCTAACAAATGAAGAGGAAATAGGGAGTCTACCTGAAAAAGAATTCAGAATAATGATAGTAAAGATGATCCAAAATCATGAAGTAAAATGGAGAAAATACAAGAAATGTTTAACAAGGACCTAGAAGAACAAAAGAGCAAACAATGATGAAAAGCACAATAAATGAAATTAAAAATTATCTAGAAGGAAGCAATAGCAAAATAACTGAGCCAGAAGAATAGATAAGTGATCTGGAAGATAAAATAGTGGAAATAACTACTGCAGAGCAGAATAAAGATTAAAGAATGAAAAGAATTGAAGACAGTCTCAGAGACCTCTGGGACAACATTAAACACACCAACATTCGAATTATAGGGGTCCAGAAGAAGAAGAGAAAAAGAAAGGGACTAAGAAAATATTTGAAGAGATTGTAGTTAAAAACTTCCCTAAAGGGGAAAGGAAATAGTCAATCAAGTGCAGGAAGTGCAGAGTCTCATACAGGATAAATCCAAGGAGAAACACACCAAGACACATACTAATCAAACTATCAAAAATTAAATACAAAGAAAAAATATTAAAAGCAGCAAGGAAAAGCAACAAATAATATACAAAGGAATCCCCCATAATGTTACAAGCTGATCTTTCAGCAGAAATTCTGCAAGCCAGAAGGGAGTGACAGGACATATCTAAAGTGATGAAAGGGAAAAACCTATAACCAAGATAAGTCTATCCACCAAGGATCTCATTCAGATTCGATGGAGAAATTAAAACCTTTACAGACAAGCAAAAGCTAACAGAATTAAGCACCAACAAACCAGCTTTAAAACAAATGCTAGGGCTTCCCTGGTGGCGCAGTTGTTGAGAGTCCACCTGCCGATGCAGGGGACACGGGTTCGTGCCCCGGTCCAGGAAGATCCCACATGTCACGGAGTGGCTGGTCCTGTGAGCTATGGCCGCTGAGCCTGCGTGTCCAGAGCCTGTGCTCTGCAACGGGAGAGGCCACAACAGTGAGAGGCCCGCGTACAGCAAAAAAAAAAAAAAAAAAAAAAAAAAATGCTAAAGGAACTTCTCTAGGCAGAAACATAAGAGAAGGAAAAGACCTACAATAACAAACTCAAAACAATTAAGAAATGGTAATAGAAACATACATATTGATAATTACCTTAATAGATAAATGGATTAAATGCTCCAATCAAAAGACATAGACTGTGCTTCCCTGGTGGTGCAGTGGTTGAGAGTCCGCCTGCCGATGCAGGGACACGGGTTCGTGCCCCGGTCCGGGAAGATCCCACATGCCGCGGAGTGGCTGGGCCTGTGAGCCATGGCCGCTGAGCCTGCGCGTCCGGAGCCTGTGCTCCACTATGGGAGAGGCCACAACAGTGAGAGGCCAGCGTACCGCAAAAAAAAAAAAAAGACATAGACTGGCTGAATGGATACAAAAAACAGACCTGTATATATGCTGTCTAAAGAGACCCACTTACAACCTAGGGACACATACAGACTGAGAGTGAGTGAGGGGATGGTAAAATATATCCATGCAAATGGAGATCAAAAGAAAGCTGGAGTAGCAGTTCTCATATCAGACAAAATAGACTTTAAAACAAAGACTATTATAACAGACAAAAAAGGACATCACATAATGATCAAGGGATCAATCCAAGAAGATATAAAAATTGTAAATATGTATGCACCCAAAATAGGAGCACCTCAATGAATAAGGTAAATTCTAACAGCTATAAAAGGTGAAATCAACAGTAACACAAAGTATTAGGGGATTTTAACAACTCACTTTCACCAATGGACAGATCATCGAAAATGAAAATAAATAAGGAAACACAAGCTTAAATGACACTTTAAACAAGATGGACTTAACTGATATTAATAGGACATTCCATCCAAAAATATCAGAATACACTTTCTTCTCAGGTGCTTATGGAACGTTCTCTAAGATAGATCATATCTTGGGTCAAAAATCAAGCATTGGTAAATTTAAGAAAACTAAAATCATATCAAGTAACTTTTCCAACCACAATGCAATGAGACTAGATATCAATTACAGGAAAAAAGTGGAAAAAAATACAAAGACATGGAGGCTAAACAATACACTACTAAAAAACCAAGAGATCACTGAAGAAATCAAAGAGGAAATCAGAAAATACCTAGAAACAAATGACGATGAAATCACGATGACCAAAAATTTATGGGATGCAGAAAAAGCAGTTCTGAGATGAAAGTTTTAGCAACACAATCCTACCTCTAGAAACAAGAAAAATCTCAAACAAACAACCTTTCCTTCCACTTAAAGCAATTAGAGAAAGAAGAGCAAAAACTCCCAAAGTTAGCAGAGAAAAGAAATCATAAAGATCAGATTAGAAATATCTTTTTTAAAAATGAAGGAAATTATAGCAAAGATCAATAAAACTAAAAGGTGGTGCTCTGAGAAGATAAACAAACTTGATAAACCATTAGCCAGACTCATCAAGAAAAAAAGGGAGAAAACTCAAATCAATAGAATTAGAAATGAAAAAGGAGAAGTAACAACTGACACTGCAGAAATACAAAGGATCATGAGAGATTACTAGAAGCAACTCTATGCCAATAGAGTGGACAACCTGGAAGAAATGGACACATTCTTAAAAAAGCACAAGCTTCTGAGACTGAACCAGGAAGAAATAGAAAATATAAATAGACCAATCACAAGCACTGAAATTAAGACTGTGATTAAAAATCTTCCAACAAATAAAGCCCAGGACCAGATGGCTTCACAGGAGAATTTTAACAAACAATAGAGAATACCTAACACCTATCTTTTTCAAACTCTTCCAAAATACAGCAGAGGGAGAAACATTCCCAAATTCATTCTACGAGGCCTCCATCATCCTGATACCAAAACCAGATAAAGATATTACAAAAAAGGAAAACTACAGCCAATATCACTGATGAACATAGGTGCAGAAAGCCTCAAAAAAATACAAGCAAACAGAATCCAGGAGCACATTAAGAGGATTGTACACCATGATCAAGTGGCATTTATTCCAGGAATGGAAGGATTCTTCAATATAAACAAATCAATCAATGTGATACACCATATTAACAAATTGAAGGAGAAAAAACATATGATCCTCTCAATAGATGCAGAAAAAGTTTTTGACAAAATTCAACACCCATTTATGATAAAAACTCTCCAGAAAGTAGGCATAGAGGGAACTTACCTCAACATAATAAAGGCCATATATGACAAAAACACAGACAACATTGTTCTCAATGGTGAAAAACTGAAACCATTTCCACTATGATAAGGAACAAGAGAAGGATGCCACTCTCACCACTATTATTCAACATAGATTTGGAGGTTTTAGCCACAGCAATCAGAGACAAAAAAGAAGTAAAAGGAATCCAAATTGGAAAAGAATAATTAAAACTGTAACTCTTTGCAGATAACATGATACTATACATAGAGAATCCGAAATATGCTACCAGAAAAGTACTAGAGGTAATCAACGAATTTGGTAAAATAGCAGGATAAAAAATTAATGCACAGAAATCTCTTGCATTCTTATACACTAATGATGAAAAATCTGAAAGAGAAATTAAGGAAACACTCCCATTTACCATTGCAACAAAAAGAATAAAATACCTAGGAATAAACCTACCTAAGGAGACAAAAGACCTGCATGCAAAAAACTATAGGACACTGATGAAAGAAATTAAAGATGATACAAACAGATGGAGACATATACCATGTTCTTGGTTTGGAAGAATCAACATTGTGAAAATGACTATACTACCCAAAGAAATCTACAGATTCAATGTAATCCCTACCAAACTACCACTGGCATTTTTCCAGAACTAGAACAAAAATTTTCACAATTTGTATGGAAAAACAAAAGACCCCGAATAGCCAAGGCAATCTTGAGAAAGAAAAACGGAGCTGGAGGAATCAGGCTCCCTAACTTCTGACTATACTACAAAGCTACAATAATCAAGAGAGTATGGTACTGGCACAAAAACAGAAATATATGTCTATAGAACAGGAGAGAAATTCCAGAGATAAACCCATGCACATATGGTCACCTTATCTTTGACAAAGGAGACAAGAATATACAATGAAGAAAAGACAGCCTCTTCAATAAGTGGTGCTGGGAAAACTGGACAGCTACCTGGAAAAGAATGAAATTAAAACACTCCCTAACACCATACACAAAAATAAACTGAAAATGGATTAAAAACCTAAATGTAATACCAGACACTATAAAACTCTTAGAGGAAAATATAGGCAGAATATTATGTGACATAAATCACAGCAAGATACATTTTGACCCACCTCCTATAAAAATGGAAATAATAACATAAATAAACAAATGGGACCTAATGAAACTTAAGGTCTTTTGCACAACAAAGGAAACCATAAACAAGATGAAAAGACAACCCTCAGAATGGGAGAAAATATTTGCAAATGAAGCACCTGACAAAGGATTACTCTCCAAACTATACAAGCAGCTCATGGAGCTCAATATCAAAAAAAAAAAAAGAAAAAAGAAACAACCCAATCCAAAATTGAGCAGAAGACCTAAATAGACATTTCTCCAAAGAAGATATACAGATTGCCAACAAACACATGAAAGTGTGCTCAACATCACTAATCCTTAGAGAAATGCAAATCAAAACTACAATGAGGTATCACCTCACACCAGTCAGAATCGCCATCATCAAAACATCTACAAACAATAAATGTTGGAGAGGAGGTGGAGAAGAGAACTTTCTTGCACTGTTGGTGGGAGTGTAAATTGATACAGCCACTATGGAGAACAGTATGGAGGTTCCTTAAAAAAAAATAGAACTACCTTGTGACCCAGGAATCCCACTCTTGGGCATACACACTGAGAAAACCATAATTCAAAAAGAGTCATGTAAGAGTTCACTGCAGCACTATTTACAATAGCCAGGACATGGAAGAACCTAAGTGTCCATCAACAAATGGATAAAGAACATGTGGCACATATATACAATGGAATATTAATCAGTCATAAAAAGAAATGAAATTGAGTTATTTTAGTGAGGTGGATGGACCTTGAGTCTGTCATACAGAGTGAAGTAGGTCAGAAAGAGTAAAACAAATACCATATACTAACAAAAAAAAAAAGTTCTGAAGAACTTAGCGGCAGGACAGGAATAAAGACGCAGACGTAGAGAATGGACTTGAGGACACAGGGAGGGGGAAAGGTAAGCTGGGATGAAGTGAGAGAGTGGCACTAATATATATACACTACCAAATGCAAAATAGCTAGTGTGGAGCAGCCATATAGCACAGGGAGATCAGCTCGGTGCTTTGTGACCACCTAGAGGGGTGGGATAGGGAGGGTGGGAGGGAGACGCAAGAGGGAGGGTATATGCGGATATACGTATACGTATAGCTGATTCACTTTGTCATACAGCAGCAACTAACACAACAGTATAAAGCAACTATACCTCAATAAAGATGTTAATAAAAAATAGTTATTTTCTGCTTACAATACAGATGATTCCTTAAATCCAAGAGGCAATGAATTTCTTCTGTAACATTTTCAACCAAAATAAGAAACAATATTGTTTTTGCTTTACTCACTTCAAATATGAAAACTCTCCTCCACTAAAAAATTCCTTTCGGGGCTTCCCTGGTGGCACAGTGGTTGAGAGTCCGCCTGCCGATGCAGGGGACATGGGTTCATGCCCCGGTCCGGGAAGATCCCACATGCCGTGGAGCGGCTGGGCCCGTGAACCATGACCGCTGAGCCTGCGTGTCCGGAGCCTGTGCTCCGCAATGGGAGAGGTCGCGGCAGTGAGAGGCCCGCTTACGGCAAAAAAAAAAAAAAAAAAATTCCTTTCAACTATTGACAAAAAGAATATTCTAGATTATTTCATTGTTGCTGATTTTGAAATGTAAAATAAATTAGAAAAATAATGAGCAAAATATTCTACATTTTTTAATTTAGACTTTTTAAATTAAATTTATATCATATGCATCCTTTTTTGTTACGTTGAAAAACTATTTTTTATTTTCTTTACCCCCCTCTTCGATACCCAAAATAATTTTTTTTTTTTTTGGTCTACCTATTTTATCTGTACCTGATGGACTGAAGCAAAAATAATTAAAATTTTCTGTTTAAGAAAGTCACACGTAAAATGCCATTGGCTAATTATCCCACATTTCAAAAATTATTTTCTTTTAATTTTAGTTATCTTTAAGCTAAAGTATTTTCCCAGTAAGAATACAAATTTTATATTTTATTTTCTCCAATGGTTTTGTAGCTATCTGATGATTGGTTAGTCACCAAATTTGTAAAATTGCCATTTTTGTCTGGATTCTTTCCCTTTTTCAAGGAAACAAATACAAGTGATTGACATATTTTCTTGGTTGAGTCTGGTTTGAAGCTTGAAATAACTTGGAAGTAAACAACTGACCTAATGGTGTATGCAGTGGAGGTATTTAACAAACAACATACAAAGGCTGCCTTGCTTAACTACAAAATAGAAGTGCTAGACTGTGTCTTCCTGCTCCTGTAGAAGTCATCGCCATCACAGCATATTACATTAACTACCTGCCTAACACGAATAGTTCTTTACATCACAGACAATCCAGTTTGATGATAGAGGTTGTGAAAGGCGGGAAGAAAGTTAAAGCATTCAGAAGCTCTTCTTCAATTTGCATTTCTTTTCCTTAAAATGGTTAGGTTTTGGCTTCCTATTTTTGTTTTGGGGGATTGGGTTTTTTTTTTTTTTTTTTTTTTTTTTGGTTTTCAGGGTACGTAAGATTTCTCCCCGAATTGGAGAGAGTGGCTGGGGAGAAAAAAAAGGAGAGGATATATTTACATTAAGAACAAAAAAGGAAAGAGATAACTGTTTCTTTCAAAATTGCATTATAGGAATATATGTATATCAATGACTTCAGGTGCCCCACCTGAATGACCACAAATAGAAGTCACCTGTATCTTTGGGCTACCAGCCTATGATAAACTCTAAAGGGTTTCTGTTCAAAGATGATTTAATACTATTAACAGAGAAAGAATCAGCAGGGCATATCCTTTGGAAACTAATATTCTTCATATCTGAAATTCAGCTTTGGTTAAGGACTCCAAAAGAGACTTTAGAGATTGGGAACCTGCGTGCTTTTGCAGTGGAATTTGACAAGCATAACATTTCTTGCATATCACCCATGCCAGGTAGATTCATGAGAGAATCCTAGTTGCTTGTGTTTTTTTGCTAAATTATAAGTTATTTTACAATACACAATTATCTTCAGATTTCAACTTGGAATATGTTTTGAAGTATGCATGTGTGTGTGTGTATGTCAGGTAGGGGAGTTGTATTACCAATTGAAAAATTTGAAAACAGAAAGCAGTGAAGCCTTCCTCTTTTTTCCCCAAATCAGATATGAATAGTTAATTGAATTATTTCTTTTAACTTAATTGAAGAAAAATTGACAAATATAATTGTATGTATTTGAAATGTACAGTGTGGTGTTTTGATGTACATATACATTGTGGAATAATTACCAAGACTAAGATAATTAACACATCCATCACCTCACATAGTTAACTTTGTGTTTGTGTGTGTGTGTCTGTGAGTGAGTGTGTGTGTGTGTTGAGAATACCTAGGAACTACTCGTATACTTTCAAGTATACAAAAGCATATTATTAACTACAGTCATCATGCTGTACATATTGACTTAAATCACCCCATTCTTCCTCCTCCCAGCGTCTGACAACCAACATTTTACTCTCTGTTTCTCTAAAACTGGCTTTTTTCTCTTCTTTGATTCTACATGTAAGTGATATACATATTTGTCTTTCTCTGGCTTACTTCACTGAGCACAATCCAGGTCTTTCCATGTCAGAAAAGCAGGAGTTCCTTTTTTATGGCTGAATAAAATTTCATCATATATATATATATATATATATATATATATATATATATATATACACACACATATAGAGAGAGATGATAGATATACTCCATCATGTGTGTGTGTATATATATATATGTATATATATATATATAACATTATATGCATATATATCACATATTCTTTATTCACTCATTCATTGGTTGAAGGACATTTAGGTTGTTTTATATCTTACTTTGTGAGTACTGAGTCAATGAACATGGATGTGTGGATATCTCTTCAAAATACTGATTTCAATTCCTTTGGATATATACTCAGGAGTAGGAATACTGGATGATATGGTAGTTCAATTTTTAGTTTTTTGAGAAACTGCTATATTGTTTTCCATAGTGGCTGTATCAGTTTGCATTCCCATCCAAAGTGTATAAAGTGTCACATCCATGCCAACATTTATCTCTTCTCTTTTTTATAATAGCTATTCTAACAGGTGTGAGGTGAAATCTCATTATGGTTTTGATTTGCATTTCCTTGATGATAAGTGATGTTGAGTACCTTTTCATGTACCTATTGGTCATTTGTATGTCTTCTTTAGAAAAATGTCTATTTATGTTCTTTGTCTGCATTTTAATTGGATTACTTGTTTTATTGCTGTTGAATTTTATGAGTTCTTTTTATATTATCAATTGGCAAATATTTCCCCCTTTTTCGGTTTACTGATTATTTCCTTTGATGTGCAGTTTGATTTTTTCCTTTGATCTTCCTTTCTCTTTAGTTTGATGTGGTCCTACCTGTTTATTTTAGCTTTTGTTGCCTAAGATTTTGTGTCTTATCCAAGAAATCATTGCCAAGATGAAGGTCAAAGATCTTTTTTTCTGTGTTTTCTTTGAGGAGTTTCAGTTTCAGGTCATACATATAAGTGTTTGGTTCTTTTTGAGTTAATTTTTCTGAGTGGTGTAAGATAGAGGTCTACTTTCATTCTTCTGGATATTGTGGATATCCAATTTATCTGAACACATTTATTGAAGAGGCTATCCTTTCCCTACTCTATATTCTTGACATCCTTGTCAAAAATTAAACATATATGTGTGGGTTTATGTCTGGGCTGTCTATTCTGTTCCACTGGTCTATGCACCTGTTTTTATGTCAGTGCCATACTGCAGGGGTCCCCAACCCCCGGTATCGGTCTGTGATCTGTTAAGAACCAGGCCACACAGCAGGAAGTGAGCGGCAGGCAAGTGAGCGAAGTTTCATCTGTATTTGCAACTGCTCCTCATCACTGGCATTACCGCCTGAGCTCTGCCTCCTGTCAGATCAGCGGTGGCATTGGATTCTCACAGCTCAAACCCTACTGTGAACTGCACATGTGAGGGATCTATGTTGCACGCTCCTTATGAGAACTTAATGCCTGATGATCTGAGGTGGAGCGGAGGCGGTGATGCTAGCGCTGGGGAGAGGCTGCAAATACAGATTATCATTAGCAGAGAGGTTTGACTGCACAAAGACCATAATAAATCAATTGCTTGCAGACTCATATCAAAACCCATCAGCAAGTGGCAAGTGACAATTAAGCTGCATCTGGTCACAGGCTTTAAGTCAGAATTGGACACTTATTTTAGTTCAAATGAGGCCCACCCATTATTTTATTTACCACTTCCATCTGTGCCTCTTTCCTGCACTGCGTACTTGTCTCAGTCACGGTTTTGGTAAGCTCACAAGCTAACTCTAGCCAAAATGAGTAAAAAGCAAACGTCACTGGAGAGCTTCTTTGAAAAGGGGGAAAGACCCAATGATGAGACAGCAGAAGACTCTAAGACTGCCAACAAAAAGAAAGCTGCATTTAAAAGAAAATACCAGGAGTCCTACTTAAACTACAGGTTCATTACAACAGGTGATTCACATTCTCCAAGCCCTCTTTGTATAATATGTGATGACTAGCTATCCAATGAAGCCATGAAATCTTCAAAACTGCTTCACCACATGGAGACCAAGCATCCTGCATTACAAAACAAGCCTTTGGAGTTTTTCAAAAGAAAAAATTGTGAACATGAAGAACAGAAGCAATTACTGAAGGTCACCACTTCATCAAATGTGTCTGCACTGAGATCATCATTCTTGGTAGCTAACTGCATTGCTAAAGCTAAGAAGCCCTTTACTATTGGTGAAGGTTTGATCCTGCCTGCTGCTAAGGACATCTGTCATGAACTTTTAGGAAAGGCTGCAGTTCAAAAGGTGGCACATGTTCCTCTTTCGGCTAGCACCATAACTAGACAAACTGATGAAATAGCAGAGGATATTAAGACACAATTGTTAGAGAGAACTAATGAGTCACCATGGTACGCAATCCAGGTTGACAAGTCTACCGATGTTGACAACAAGGCAACAATGCTTGCTTTTGTATGATATATTTTTCGGGAGGATGCGCGTGAGGATATGTTATGTGCACTTTTGTTGCCAACCAACACCACAGCTGCAGAACTATTCAAGTCTTTGGATGATTACATATCAGGAAAACTGAATTGGTCATTTTGTGTCGGTATACACACAGACGGGACGGCTGCCATGACTGGATGGCTTTCTGGTTTCACTACTGGGGTCAAAGAGGTTGCTTCTGAATGTGAGTCTATGTGCTGTGTCACCCATAGAAAATGCTGGCTAGCCAAGAAATGTCACCTGAACTTAACAACGTTTTGCAGGATGTGATTAAAATTATCAACCACATTAAAGTACATGCCCTTAACTCGCATCTGTTTGCACAGCTCTCTAAGGAGACAGACGCAGAGCACACACGTCTTCTCTTAGACACAGAAGTGAGATGGCTTTCTAAAGGTAGATCACTGGCCAGAGTTTCTGAGTTATGAGAGCTGCTCCAGAGATTTCTTTTAGAAGAACAGTCACGACTGGCAGCACATTTCAGTGACACAGAATGGGTTGCAAAACTTGCTTACTTTTGTGACATATTCAACCTGCTCAGTGAACTTAATCTGTCATATCAGGGGAGAACAACAACTGTGTTCAAGTTGGCATATGAAGTGGCTGCATCAAAGCCAAACTAGAATTATGGGGACAACGAGTGAACATTGGGATTTCTGACATGTTTCAAACATTAGCAGAGATTTTGAAAGAGACTGAGCCAGGGCCTTCTTTCTCCCAGCTGGTGCACGATCACTGATCTCAACTTTCAAAAGAGTTTGAGCATTACTTCCCAACCACCAAAGACCTCCGAACTGGGAAGGAATGGATCCATGACCCATTTGTGAATAAGCCAGGTGAATAGACTTTGTCCATTCTAGAAGAGGATCAACTGCTTGAGCCTGCAAGTGATGGTGGCCTTAAAAGTGTGTTTGAGGACTTCCCTGGTGGTGCAGTGGTTGAGAGTCCACCTGCCGATGCAGGAGACACGAGTTCGTGCCCCAGTCCGGGAAGATCCCACCCATGGCCGTTGAGCCTGCGCCTCCGGAGCCTGTGCTCCACAACGGGAGAGGCCACAACAGTGAGAGGCCCACATACTGCAAAGAAAAAAAGTATGTTTGAGACAACTTCAAATCTCCATATGTTCTGGATTAAAGTCAAGGTGGGATATCCTGAGATTGCCACAAAAGCAATGAAAAGACTACTTCCATTTCCAATATCCTATCTTTGTGAAGCAGAGTTTTCTGCAGTGACAGCAACCAAAACGAGATTACAGAGTAGACTAGACATAAGCAGCACACGTCAGTGTCACTGTCTCCTACCACCTCCAGATGGGACCATTTAGTTGCAGAAAAACAAGCTCAGGCCTCCCAATGATTCTGCTTTATGGTGAGCTGTATAATTATTTCATTATATATTACAATGTAATATTAATAGAAATAAAGTGTACAATAAATGTAATGTGTTTGAATCATACCGAAACCATCTCCTTCCCCTAGTCCGTGGAAAAATTTTCTTCCACGAAACCGGTCTCTGGTGTCAGAAAAGTTGGGGAACTGCTGCCCTACTGTTTTGATTATAAAAGCTTTGTAATATAGCATGTAATAAGGAAGCTTGATGACTCCAGCTTTGTTTTTTCTCAGGATTGTTTTGGCTATTCAGGGATTTTTGTGGTTTCATACATATTTTAAGATAATGTTCCTATTTCTGTGAAAAATGCCATGGAATTTTAACAGGGATTGCGTTCAATCTGTAGTTTGCTTTGGATGATATGAACATTTTCACAATATTAATTCTTCCAATCCAAGAACATGAGATATCTTTCCATTTATTTGTGTTTTCTTCAATCTCTGTCATCAATGCCTTATAGTTTGCAGTATGCAGGTCTTCACCTCCTTGACTAAATTTATTCCTAAGTATTTTATTGTTTTTTGATATTATTGTAAATGAAATTTCTTAATTTTTTTTTTAGATAATTTGTTATTTGTGTATAGAAATACAACTGATTTCTGTAGTTGATTTTATATCCTGCAAATTTACTGAACTCATTTATTAATTCTAACAGTTTTTTGGTGGAGTCTTCAGGGCTTTATAAATATAAGATTACATCATCTGCAAACAGATACAACTGTACTTCTTCCTTTTTGATTTGTATGGCTGGTTTCTTTTACTTGCCTAATTGCTCTGGCTAGAAATTTCAGTGCTATGTTAATGGAAAGACAGTGCTATAGAAACAGAAGAACTGGGCTTCCTTGTGTTGTTCCTGTTCTTATAGGAGTCTTTAACTTTTTATCAGAGTATGATGTTAACTGTGGACTTGTCAAATATGGTCTTTAATATGTTGAGGAACATTCCCTCAACATATTAAAGTTATGCAATAATTTGAGAATTTTTATTATGAAAAGTTGTTGCTCTTTGTTAAATGCTTTTTCTGCACCTATTGAAATGATCTTATGATTTTTATTCTTCATTCTGTGAATGTGGTGTATTACATTTACTGACTTACATATGTTGAATCATCCTGGCATCCCAGGAATGAATCCTACTTGATCATGTTGTATAATTCTTTTAATGTGCTCTTGAATTCGGTTTGCAAATATTTGTTCAGGATTTTTACATCTATGTTCTTCAAGGACATGGCCTGTAATTTTCCTTTCTTGTAATGTCCTTGTCTGGTTTTGTATCAGGGTAATGGTGGCCTGGTAAAATGAATTTGGAAGTGTTCCTTCCTCTTCAATTCTTTGGAAGAATTTGAGAAGGACTGGTATTAATTCTTCTTTGAATATTTTGTAGATTTTACCTGTGAAGCCATCTGGTCCTGTGCTTTTATTTGTTGGGGAATTTCTGACTACAGTTCAATCTCCTGGCTTGTTATTGGACTGCTTAGATTTTCCATTACTTCATGATTCAGTCTTAGTAAGTTGTGTGTTTCTAAAAATTTATCTATTTATCCTAATTTATCTGATTTGTTGGCACATAATTGTTCATAGTAGTTTCATTATTCTCTGTATCTCTGTGGTATCAGTTGTAATGTCTCATTGTTTGTTAATTATTTTATTAGTTTATGTCATCACTCATTTTTTCTGAGTTAGTTTTGCTAAAGATTTGTCAATTTTGTTTTTCTTTTCTAAAAACCAATTCAGTTTCATTGACCTTTTCTGTTGTCATTTTGGTCTCTCATTTGTTTCTGGTCTGATCTCATTACTTCCTTCAGCTAAATTTCAGCTTAGTTTGTTCTTCCTTTTCTGGTTCTTTTAGATAAACTATTTTCAAATCTTCACAATAGTACTAATAATTTCTGAGTACATGTCACAGAAATAAAATTTATTTTTCCTTAGGATAAATTTCCAAAATTCTTCCTTAGAACATGTTGTTTTGAGCTTCTTACTTTCCTTCCACCTGATAGAAAATTTGAACTCAGAGCAGTTCAGTTTTAATAGTTAGCATCTATTGAAATTTGTCTTAACCTAGGCTTATAATATTATTAAAGTCTTAAATGTAATATGTGTATATATATGTAGGTGCAATACCAATCCTAATTCTATTTGTTAAGAATGGCTTTCCCTAGTGGTATAGGAAAAGAAAATAATACGTGTTATTTAAAAAATCAGTTTGCAAAACACAGTCTGAAATTTGAGGATAAATAAATGAGCATATAATCTGTCAAAAGATGACTTCTTGAATAAGTTCTTTAGGTAAAATAAAAACACTACTTAATTTTACCCCAATTACATACATGTAAAGAAAAACAAGTCACTTTTCATGGATGAATGTAGATATGTCTATATTTTAAAACATTGAAACCACAAAATAATTATTTCATATCTGAATTATATAAGAATACAATGTACTGGAGAAAGATATAGAGATGAATGTGAAAAAACACTTTCTCTTTTTGCACTGACAATCTAGAAGTAAATATTTTTCAGATGAACATATGAATAGGAAAATACATGGAATTAAGGGCAATTTTTAAACAATATTTCTTAATTAAATGTTTTTAAACCTTTGCCTTCTTTTTCAGAGGTATAATAATTTTGCTGGACATACATGAGACAAAATGCTCTGCTGAAATATCTATTAACAGGCTATACAAAATATATTGATTTTGTAAATTTTCTGCATACCAGTAGGATAATATCTTGTATTAAAACCTTTGCTAGACATGGAAAAAATATCTGATTCAGGAATAGTTTAATACAATATTATATTTGGCTAATCATGTTCTAACATAAAAAATGCCACTCAAGTCAGAAGTTATTTTGTAAAGTATGTTTTGCTGTTTATTCCAGCTTTGTTTGTTGTTTAGGTCTTTGAGCATAAAGGCTTAGAGCATTGGCTCTGGAAGCATCAAGTGATCAGCAACCATACCTGGACCCTTCTACCTCTAAACTGAATAAATTCAGACAGTTCTTTACCCTATTACAAATCTCTCTAACCTCCCTTAACCTCAGTAACAGTATATTGCTTATAGTTTTTTCTGTAGGAATTAAATAAGTTAATCTAGGTAGAGTTTGTTAGTTTGCCTAGGACATAGTAAACACTATATAAACATTAGCTATTTTATCTGGAGGTATTGATCTTTACATATGATAAATACTAACATCTAATTAAGTTACTACTCAATACTAACATCTAATTAAGTTGCTCTTTGTGCTTAGCAGTTGAAACTTAATCCATTTAATAATGTTAGCCTCATTTAATATATTTATTACAAATAACAAAAAATATTTCTTGGCTATTATAAGGGCATTAATGAATTTTAAGAAAAGGCTCAATGGTTTAAAGTTTGGCTAATTTTGATTCAATTCCCTGTTCATCTTTCCTGCTCATTTTTCTCTTTTTTAACTATGGAAGGAAAGAGTCAATAGCTTTTACCATCTCTCTATCTGTCCATCTATTATTTATCAGTCTATTCCTGGGGTGCCTATTGTTGTTCAACTAGTGTTCTGTCTAGTGCATATTGCAAACTTCAGAGAAGCAACATGAAAAGGGAATTTGCAGAAGGCCTTGATTTGGCAGATCCAAAGGGAAAGGATTTTCAGGTGCAAGGGGCTTTGTTGTCTAGTGGGATAACAGGACAAAGAAAAAATATAGAGGATGAGTCAAGAGAGTTCTGAGCAATAGAAAGGAAATAAGATATTTAAGTATTGTCAAATTCCTGAGAGTAAGAAGAGAATTAATGTCACCTTTACAAACCAGGTAGTTTCCCAAAGAAGTTGCCTCTAATCAAATCTTTACTGGCTTCAGAGTTTTCTTTCAAAGCAATATTTTTTCACTGGTGGAGGCATTTTATAACACACATGCATTTATAAAACACATTATTTTAAAGTCTCACATTTGGGGGATTTCACAGAAATCCTTTTTCCCTGAACATTTTCTATAGGAATATACAGGTTCATTGGATTAATGGAAGTATTTTAAAGCAAGGATGTGAAACTCATAAAATCAGCTTAAATATTTTACCTACTCATATCTTTGACAAAAAAATTGTGTGAGTTGGTTACTATCATAATGAGTGAATGAACCCAGTTAACTGAGGCTCATGGAGCTTCAATAACTGGACTGAGTTCACAGCTAATTTATGTGCCAGAAGTTAAGATCCAAGTTCAGATCTGGGAAGATGAGTAAAGAATGGGCTATACAGAAACTACAAGTGAGGGGTATGTGTATGTGTGTGGGTGCACGCACGCGCAGGGTGAGGGGAGAGGGAGGTTAGAGGAAAATCCAAACAGGCAGACATAACCCTTGGCAAAAAGAGAGTTGTGAACTTTTGAACCCTGCCAGTATACAAAGCGTACAATAATACCCACCCACCCAGTTCTGCAGGTAATACAATCACAGTTCTCAGAGTAAATAAAGTCTAATCCCACCAGAGTGTACTTCAAATAAGAACTTTGTTTCACTGGTATTAGTGCCTTATTTTTTCAGTTGTTTCTAAGTTCATACATATTTGTATCATCAGTATCACTCTGAGCTTCTATGCTTTTAAAGATAAGGACCAATAGTTTAATTTTACAACAAAAATTACCTAGTAATATATCAAGAATATAGAATATTTTATATAAATGCATAATACGTTTTTTAATTATAGTGGCATTTTCTGCTTATATTTCCCAAATGTAGATTAAATGTTTAATTATCTAATTCCATGTTAATTAAATAATTTTGGTATGTCATAAACAGCGAATAAAATAATTCTTTTCAGAGATTAAAAAATTACTTTGTTACACATTTTAACTTCATAGGGCACAATTAAAAGAAGAGAAAAACAAATTTGTTGCTCTGTCCTTCTAATATGTTTTGGTCCATCTAGTATCTAGTATAATCTGCATATTCATTGGATTTTATCTTTTTTTTTTTTTTTTCTGTACGCGGGCCTCTCACAGTTGTGGCCTCTCCCGTTGCGGAGCACAGGCTCCAGACGTGCAAGCTCAGTGGCCATGGCTCACGGCCCAGCCGCTCCGCGGCAAGTGGGATCTTCCCAGACCGGGGCACGAACCCATGTCCCCTGCATCGGCAGGCGGACTCTCAACCACTGCGCCACCAGGGATGCTCAATTTTATCATTTTTTTAATCTTTAGTACTATTCAAGTTCAGCAACTCGTACCAAAAATGCAAGATGATCATTTTCAGACAAACTGTGGGCTAATGAATATCTATTGTTCATCCTCTTGCCTTTGAACAAAATATTACCATGGTGAAGGGAAAAAATCACATACAGGAAACTATGACAATGAAAAGCATGTATGTGTACTCAAAATCGTAACATCAGATAATAATGCTGATGTTTACCAATTGTTTCCTAATTACCAGCATTTGCTGTGGATTACTTAATTTCTCCTCTTTGTATTCTTTTGAGTGGGTTCTATTACAATCTTCCCACTTTACAAATGAGAAAAAAAGAGGCAGCAAGAAGTCATTTTTCCAAGAGGACACAAGTAATTGCTAGAGCTAAGAGCCTTATACCAGGCCCCTGGACTTGACTTTACTTTCTTTTGTGAAATGTGATCCTTTGAGATTTAAACAAATAAAAATTAGACTTCTTTTTCAATGTTTCTGGTTTTCTGCTACAGTTATTTGAACATCAAAAATAATAGTAAACGAACTATTAGACTATTATAAAGTAAATTGAAGGTGTTCTCTATAATGCATGGCATTTGCTTTTTGTCACACAATCTGGCCCAAATGTCAGATGAATATATTTTATAAAATTTAACTGAAAGCACAATACATATTACAAAGTTGAAAACTGTTACTAAAGGTGAAACAGCCAGGGGTTCAGGGCTTGAGTGCGTTCCCTGCCTGGCTCCAGGCTCCATGCCGCATCCGGTCAGTGGCTGCCTCCCTCTTCCCCAGCAGTGCACCCATGGGCTGAGAGAACCTTGAATACTCCAGGACGAAAGGCTGGCAGGTCCAGAAAATTATCAAAGCTTTTCCTGCAGACTCGGCTAAAGCTCAGTGAGAAGATGCAGGTGGCACAACTAATGCAACGTGGCTGACAGTGTCTTGGTGCTCCGGCCTGGAGTCAGGCCTGAGTCTCTGAGTTCAGGACATTGGACCACCAAAGACCTCCCGGTCCCAAGTACTATAAATCAGTGAAGGCTCTCCCAGAGATTTCCATCTCAATGCTAAGACCCAGCTCCACTCAAAGACCAGCAAGCTCTAGTGCTGGACACCCCATGCCACACAACTAGCAAGACAGGAACACAACCCACCCAATAGCAGAGAGGCTGCCTAAAATCCTAATAAGTTCACAGACATCCCAAAGCACATCATCGGATGCGGTCCTGCCACCCAGAAAGACAAAATCCAGCCTCATCCACCAGAACACAGGCAACAGTCCCCTCCACCAGGAAGCCTACACAACCCACTGAACCAACCTTACCTACTGGGAGCAGACACCAAAAACAACGGGAACTACAAACATGCAGCCTGCAAAACAGAGACCGCAAACACAGTAAGTTAAGGAAAATGAGAAGACAGAGAAATATCCAGCAGATGAAGGAGCAAAGTAAAAACACACCAGACCAAACAAATGAAGAGGAAATAGACAGTCTCCTGAAAAAGAATTCAGAGTAATGATAGTAAAGATGATACAAAATCTTGGAAATAGAATGGAGAAGATACAAGAAACGTTTAACAAGGACCTAGAAGAACTAAAGAGCAAACAAACAATGATGAACAATATAATAAATGAAATTAAAAATTCTCTAGAAGAAATCATTAGCAGAATAACTGAGGCAGGAAAATGGATAAGTGGCCTGGAAGATAAAATAGTGGAAATAACTACTCAGAGCAGAATAAAGGAAAAAGAATGTAAAGAATTGAGGACAGTCTCAGAGACCTCTGAGACAACATTAAACACACCAACATTCGAATTATAAGAGTCCCAGAAGAAGAAGAGAAAAAGAGGTGCGCCGTGGGGGCGCCGCCACACAGAGGCGGCTGCGCGGAGGCTCAAAGGAAGCGGACAGAGGGTGTGGCAAGCGAGGGAAGCCCGCCGGCCCGCAGACAACCGTTGCGGCCTGATGACGTCGCACAATGGCCGGCCCCCTCGGGAAGTGGAGCCCGTTTGTTCTGCCTGCATCGCGCCTCAGGCTGGAGCCTGTGAGGAGTGGAAGGGCTGAGGGATGTCTTTTCTGTTCTGCCCTGACACCTGCGAAGCCGTGGCCCCTTCTCTGCCCTTGTGCTGAGAACCGTGGATACTGATGGATGTGGCCGAGAGCCCTGACTGGAACCCTTGCTCTCCAGAGAATGAAGAAGGGGAGCAGCAGGGGCTCTCCGACAATGACATCCTGAGGGAAAGTGGGTCTGAGCAGGATCTGGATGGGGCGGGGGGAGGGCTTCTGATGTGGAGGACAAGGAGAACGTCGCCCCGGGACTGAGCCAGGAGGAAGAGGAGAGTCGCTCCGATGAGGAGGACCGGGACTCTGAGGCTCAGGAGCCAAGCGGAGGCCCGGCCAGGCCCCCGCAGGCTGAGGGGTACCTGGGGAAGGAAGACTGCACCAGCGACCTGAGGGACGAGGCCTCGTCGGTCACCAGGGACCTGGACAAGCATGAGTTAGACTACGATGAGGAGGTCCCCAAGGAGCCCGCCCCCGCCATGCAGGAGGACGACACCTAGAAGGCCGGGCCTGAGGATGATGAGGAGAGGAGAGAAGGGGCTCCGGGGAAGGACGGGAAGGCGGGCGTCTGCGGCATGGAGGACAGGGAGCCCGTGGAGGCCGCCAACGAGAAAAGAGGACAACGACGGAGAGATCGACGATGGAGAGATCGATGATGATGACCTGGAGGAGGGTGAAGTGAAGGACCCCAGTGACAGGAAGGTGAGGGCTCATCCCACCTGCCGATTCTTCATGAAAGATGTTGTGACACCATTGTCCACTCCTCCTTCACCAATATCAAATTCCATACCATTCAGAGTCCAGGTTAAAGGTACAAAATATACGATATTCATCTCTTTAGTAACTCACAGTCCCCCTGCTCCAGAGGCCAGACTCCTTTCTCCTGGATCCAGAATACTGCTGTGAAGCCAGGGGAAGGGGGAGACTCTGAGGGCAGAGAGCGGCCATGACAAGGCTCACAGGAGCTGCGTGCTGCCTGCACGGGGGGTGGGGGCATGGGGGCGGTGGAGCCCCATCCTACAAGTGGCCTCAAACAAGCCTGTCCCTTGTCCTGAGGTGACCCAAGGTAGAGGGTGCACAGGAACACTCGGGGCCCTGGTCAGCGAGTGCTGGGGGCGTGTCCTCTGGGCCGTGCTAATTCTGTGCTGCTGGTTTCTGCCGAGTGGGGGAGTCCGGCTCGTCTGAATTAGACAGCCATGCAATGGCTCCGTGTGTGCTGTGCCAGTGGAACGGGAGCGTAGCCGCCCTCGGGTTGCAGATACGTGTGTAGTACCTTGTAGAAAGTAAATTGTTACAGGTCTTCCAAGGCTTTGGTATTTTAAGTGTCATTATTTCAGAAAATTTAAACTTAAGCCGCAGACTTCTTTTTCATAATGACGTCAGCCCATCTCTGGAATTTCTGGAGTAAAATGATGGAGACAAACACGCATGCATACACATATATGTACTGCAGTCATTTCCAGTTAGCACTGTCCACAAACCGTGTGGTTCAGAAACCTGGCCATCGGTCAAGACCAGCCAGAGGCCCCCATGGCAGCAAGGGCAGGAGGCAGCAGCATCCACTGTTGAGGCCACAGAGGCTCGGGTCCAGGTGCTTGGGGTCCCACTGCTGAAGTACTTCCCAGAATTTAGCCCCAGAAGCACACACACCATGAAGTAAAGTTGGTGGTGGTACTGCAGGTCAGCATCATCGGGAGGTGCCTGGACAGACGAGGACAGTGTGCCCTCTCCAGGGACGTCTGGGGGTCACGTCACAGTAGGAGGGGAGGTGCCTCCAGGTCACACTGAGCGCCCAGTTGGGGTTTTGGGGAGTGAGACCAGTGGGTCAGGCATTTCGCAGTGGAAAACTCTGAAGCTAGTGGGAAGTGGTCTTTTTTGCAGTTTAATTGGGCCTGATCCATAACTTGTTTCAGGAATGTATTTTTTAAATATTTAGTCACCTTTCCCCCATACTGTTTGTTTATTCTACAGAATAATGAGATAGAGTACAGAAGGAAATGGGTGTTCTGGAACATATCCTGCTTTTTCTTAGTTATGAGAAAGGTTTTGGATGTAAATGTTTTTGCTTACCTGCAGTTTGTAAGATTGGTGTTGAATTGAGATGAATGCATTTCAGTTTTCTCCAGTAGCAAGAGGGTCACTTTAAAAATAAAATGAAGTTTTTCGTGTTTGGGGAGGATGTGGGGAAATGGAACCTCATATCCAGCTGGTGGGAACGTGAACCGGTGTGGCTGCCCTGGGCACAGCCTGCTCAGTGTGATGGACGGAGCTGCTCTCTGAGCTGGCCACTCCCCTCTTGGGTGTCTATCCAAGAGAAACGAAGGCGTAAGCCACGCAAAGACTCATACTAGCAGCATAGACACAACAGCTACGTGACTATGTGGAAACAACCCCAGTGTCCATCAGCTCATGAACGGATAAACAAAATGTGGTCCATCCTGATACTACAACGCGGTTGAACCTTGAGGACACTGCCAAGTAAAAGAAGCCAGTCACGAAAGGCCCCATATTGTACAGTTCCACTTACAGGAATTGTCCAGAGTGGGCAGATCCATAGAGACTGAAAGTAGGTTAGTCATTATCTAGGCCAGAGAGAGATGGGTAGCCATTGAGTACAGGGTTTCCTTTTGGGGGATGGAATGTTCTAGAATTAGGTAGTGGCAATGGTTGCACAACTTTGTGAATGTACAAAATCCACTGAATTTTGCATTTTAAATGGGGGTATATTATGGTATGTAAATTATATCTTTGAAAATGCTTTTTTTTTTTTTTTTTTTTTTTTCTGCGGTACACGGGCCTCTCACTGTTGTGGCCACCCCCGTTGCAGAGCACAGGCTCCGGACTAGCAGGCTCAGTGGCCATGTCTCACAGGTCCAGTCGCTCCACGGTATGTGGGATCTTCCCGGACCAGGACACGAACCCGTGTCCCCTGCATCGGCAGGCGGACTCTCAACCACTGCACCACCAGGGAAGCCCGAAAATGCTTTTTAAAAAATGTTTGTTAGCTATATTTCTGTTGTTATTGTGATCTGCAGGTTTATTGTTAAATTACCCAAATGGACACATTGATATATGTGACCATTGACAACAAAATATACTTAGGAATACAAACTGAAACGTTTTAAAACACCAAAAAAAAAAGAAAGAAAGAAAGAAAAAGAAAGGGACTGAGAAAATATTTGAAGATATTGTAGTTGAAAAATTCCCTAATAAGGGAAAGGATATAATCAATGAAGTCCCAGAAGCACAGAGAGGCCCATACAGGATAAATCCAAGGAGAAACATGCCAAGACACATATTAATGAAACAATCAAAATTTAAATACAAAGAAAAAATATTGAAAGCAGCAATGGAAAAGCAACAAGAAACATACAAGGAAATCCCCATAAGGTTACCAGCTGACCTTTCAGCAGAAACTCTGAAAGTCAGAAGGGAAGGTAGGACATATTTAAAGCGATGAAAGAGAAAAAGCTACAACAAAATTACTCTACCCAGCAAGGAGCTCATTCAGATTTGACAGAGAAATAAAAACCTCTACAGACAAGCAAAAGCTAAGAGAATCCAGCACAATCAATCCAGCTTTACAACAAATGCAAAAGGAACTACTTTAGGCAGAAAACACAAGAGAAGGAAAAGACCTACAAACACAAAACAATTAAAAAAATGGCAATAGGAACATACATATCAATAATTATCTTAAATGTAAATAGATTAAATGCTCCAACCAAAAGACATAGACTGGCTGAATGGATACTAAAACAAGACCCGTATATATGCTGTCTACAAGAGACCCACTTCAGACCTAGGGACACATACAGACTGAAAGTGAGGGGTTGGAAAAAGATATTCCATGCAAATGAAAATCAAAAGAAAGCTGGAGTAGCAATTCTCGTATCAGACAAAATAGACTTTAAAATAAAGACTATTACAAGAGACAAAAAGGACACTACATAATGATCAAGGGATCAATCCAAGAAGAAGATATAAAAATTGTAAATATTTATGCACCCAACATAGGAGCACCTCAGTACATAAGGCAAATGCTAACAGCCATAAAATGGGAAATCACAGCAACACAATAATATTAGGGGACTTTAACTCCTCACTTTTACCAATGGACAGATCACGCAAAATGAAAATAAATAAGGAAAAACAAGCTTTAAGTGACACATTAAACAAGATGGACTTAATTGATATTTATAGACATTTCATCCAAAAACAACAGAATATAATTTCTTCTCAAGTACTCATGGAACATTCTCCAAGATAGATCATATCCTGGGTCACAAATCAAGCCTTGGTAAATTTAAGAAAATTGAAATCGTACCAAGTATCATTTCTGACCACAACGCTGTGTAAAAAATACAAACGGGGGCTTCCCTGGTGGTGCAGTGGTTGAGAGTCCGCCTGCTGATGCAGGGGACACGGGTTCATGCCCCGGTCTGGGAAGATCCCACATGCCACGGAGTGGCTGGGCCCGTGAGCCATGGCTGCTGAGCCTGCGCATCCAGAGCCTGTGCTCCGCAACGGGAAAGGCCACAACAGTGAGAAGCCCGCATACCAAAAAAAAAAAAGAAACAAACATATGGTAGCTAAACAATACGCTACTAAATAACCAAAAATCACTGAAGAAATCAAAGAGGAAATCAAAAAGATCTAGAAACAGATGACAATGAAAACACAACAGCCAAAAACCTACAGGATGCAACAAAAGCAGTTCTAAGAGGGAAGTTTATAGGAGTACAATCTTACCTCAAGAAACAAGGAAATTTCAAACCACTTAACCTTACACCAAAAGTAATTAGAGAAAGAAGAACAAAAACACCCCAAAATTAGCAGAAGGAAAGAAATCATAATGATCAGCTCAGAAATAAATGAAAAAGAAATGAAGGAAACAATAGCAAAGATCAATAAAACTAAAAGCTGCTTCTTGAGAAGATAAACAAAATTGATAAACCATTAACCAGACTCATCAAGAAAAAAAGGGAGAACACTCAAATCAACAGAATTAGAAATGAAAGAGGAAAAGTAACTGGACACTGCAGAAATGAAAAGAATATAGAGGGATTACTACAAGCAACTACATGCCAATAAGTGCACAATCTGGAAGAAATGGACAAATTCTCAGAGAAGCACAACCTTCCGAATCTGAATCAGGAAGAAATAGAAAATATAAACAGACCAATCACAAGCTATGAAATTGAAACTGTGATTAAAACCCTTCCAACAAACAAAAGCCCAGGACCAGGTTCCTTCACAGGCAAATTCTGTCAAACATTTAGAGAAGAACCAACACCTATCCTTCTCAAACTCTTACATATATAACAGAGGGAGGAACACTCCCAAACTCATTCTACGAGGCCACCATCACCCTGATACCAACACCAGAGAAAGATGTCACAAAAAAAGAAAACTATAGGCTAAGATGAATATAGATGTAAAAATCTTCAACAGAATACTAGCAAACGGAATCCAACAGCACATTAAAAGGATCATACACCACGGTCAAGTGGGGTTTATCCCAGGAATGCAAGGATTCTTTAATATATTTAAATCAATCAATGTGATACATCATATTCGCAAATTGAAGGGTAAAAACCATATGATCTTCTCAATAGATGCAGAAAACACTTTCAACAAAATTCAACACCATTTGTGATTAAAAAACTCAGAAAGTAGGCATAGAGGGAACTTACCTCAACATAATAAAGGTCATATATGACAAACCCACAGCCAACATCATTCTCAGTGGAGAAAAATTGAAACCATTTCCATTAAGATCAGGAACGAGACAAGGATGTCCACTCTCACCACTATTATTCAACATAGTTTTGGAAGTTTTAGCCACAGCAATCAGAGAAGAAGAAGAAATAAAAGGAATCTAAATTGGAAAGGAAGAAGTAGAACTGTCACTGTCTGCAGATGACATGATACTATACATAGAGAATCCTAAAGATGCTACCAGAAAACTACTAGAGCTAATTAATGAATTTGATAAATTAGCAGGATACAAAATTAATGTACAGAAATCTCTGGCATTCCTATACACTAGCAACAAAAAATATGAAAGACAAATTAAGGAAACACTCCCATTTACCATTGCCACAAAAAGAATAAAATACCTAGGAATAAACCTACCTAAGGAGACAAAAGGCCTGTATGCAGAAAACTATAAGACACTGATGAAAGAAATTAAAGATGATACAAACAGATGGAGAGATATACCATGTTCTTGGATTGGAAGAATCAACATTGTGAAAATGACTATATTACCCAAAGCAATTTACAGATTCAATGCAATCCCCATGAAACTACCACTGGCATTTTTCACAGAACTAGGACAAAAAAATTATCCAATATGTATGGAAACACAAAAGACCCTAAATAGCCAAAGCAATCTTGAGAAAGAAAAAGGGAGCTGGAGGAATCAGACTCCCTGACTTCAGACTATACTACAAAGGTACAGTAATCAAGACAGTATGGTACTGGTACAAAAACAGAAATATAGATCAATGGAACAGGATAGAAAGCCCAGAGATAAACCCACAAACATATGGTCACCTTATCTTTGACAACAGAGGCAAGAATATACAATGGAGAAAAGACAGCCTCTTCAATAAGTGGTGCTGGGAAAACTGGGAAGCTACATGGAAAAGAATGAAATTAAAACACTCCCTAACACCATACACAGAAATAAACTCAAGATGGATGAAAGACCTAAATGTAAGGCCAGACACTATAAAACTCTTAGAGGAAAATGTAGGCAGAAAACCGTATGACATAAATCACAGCAAGATCATTTTTGACCCACCTCTTAGAGAAATGGAAGTAAAAACAAAAATAGACAAATGGGACCTAATGAAACTTAAAAACTTTTGCACAGCAAAGGAAACGATAAATAAAATAAAAAGACAACCCTCAGAATGAGAGAAAATATTTGCAAATGAAGCAACTGACAAAGGATAATCTCCAAACTATACAAGCGGCTCATGCAACTCAATATCAAAAATCCAAAGAACCCAATCCAAAAATTGGCAGAAGACCGAAAAAGACATTTCTCCAAAGAAGATATACAGATTGCCAACAAACACATGAAAGTGTGCTGAACATCACTAATCATTAGAGAAATGCAAATCGAAACTACAATGAGGTATCACCTCACACCAGTCAGAGTGGCCATCATCAAAATATCTACAAACAATAAATGCTGGAGATGGTGTGGAGAAAAGGGAACCCTCTTGCACTGTTGGTGGGAATGTAAATTGATACAGCCACTGTGGAGAACAGTATGGAGGGTCCTTAAACAACTAAAAGTAGAACTACCATATGACCCAGCAATCCCACAACTGGGCATATATCCTGAGAAAACCATATTTCAAAGTTACATACCACAGTGTTCATTGCAGCACCATTTACAATAGCCAGAATATGGAAGCAACCTAAGTGTCCATTGACAGATAAATAGATAAAGAGGTGGCACATATATACAATAGAATATTACTCAGCCATAAAAATAAACGAAAATGAGTCATTTGTATTCAGGAGAATGGACCTAGAGTCTTTCATACAGAGTGAAATAAGTCAGAAAGAGAAAAACAAATACTGTATGCTAACACATATATATGGAATCTAAAAAAAATAAATTGTTCTAATGAACCTAGGGGCAGGACAGGAATAAAGATGCAGACATAGAGAATGGACTTGAGGACATAGGTGGGTGGGAATGGTAAGCTGGGACTAAGTGAGTGAGTGTGATGGACATATATACAATATCAAATGTAAAATAGATAGTGGGAAGCAGCTACATAGCACAGGGAGATCAGTTTGGTGCTTTGTGACTACTTAGAAGGGTAGGATAGGGAGGGTGGGAGGGATACGCAAGAGGGAGGGTATATGGGGATATATGTATACGTATAGCTGATTCACTTTGTTATACACAGAAACTAACACAACATTGTAAAGGAATTATATTCCAATAAATATGTTAAAAAAAAATTGAAAGTAAAAATGCAAAAAAAAAAAGTGAAACATACATAGATAATTATGGTAGAAGACATTATGTTCCATGTAGCTAAAAAATATTAAAATTTAATGCATTGGTATCTATATAGAACAAATTTTATATCTAAGTTTATTAAATAAAATTTGAAGAATCATATTAAACACATTTATTGTTCTGGATTATTAGTGTAAATTAGTTATGTAGCATACACACCAGTGCAAAGCAATTCATGAAATCATTTGTTATATTTCTGAAAAGTATATTGCTGCTTTCATAACATACACATACACATTCCTGTTATTTCATACTATACATGTTATTTATTTATGATACAAATAAATATATACTTTGCATAAATACATATTATCACTAGATAGTTTGATTTATATATTTTAACTATATAATAAATGCATATAGAATAAAATAAATACACATTTTGTTAAATTGTGAGTTACCTTTTTATTCTTTTTGTATATGTATAATAAATATCACATATAGGTATCATAATTCAAAAAAAGTTATATATAATGGTCATAATTTAAAAGATTTTATCACTTATAATTTTTTAATTACAATAAACAATTGGCCATTTGGCATCTATACTGGCAATATTTATCTCCAAGTGTCAGAGAAAGATTTTTAGAATACTTTGCAAAATAATCAAAGTGCATTTAGATTATCTTCAGTTTGGTGGGAAAAGAGAAAGATCTTTTCCATAACACTGCAAATTTAATCTTTGTGGGATTACTTTTGGTAACCCTTATGTCACTGTTATAGTTTGCAGAATTAAGTTTGTTCAGTTAATACCTAGCCATCATAAAATATTACAGCTTCTTTTAACTTCCACTTAACTTTTTAATTTAGTGTCCTTCACTGGTGAATTTCAAAGATAGGATTAAATCATAAGTGAATCTTCTGATTTTCATTTCTAAGTGCTGTATATACTTTTGCCATATTAAAAAATTGTAAAAGTGAATAAAAAGTTAAATAAATACCTTTTTATTTGGGAATTGTCACATGTGTTATAAAAAAATCTTTATCAGTTATAAACCTTTATTCTTGTATCCTAGTACCTAGCACAGAAACTCATTTGTAGTAAGTATATAATAAGTACATATTGAATAAATATTTTATGTGGATATTTAATTTCATTGGAACCTATATGCAAAGAAAAATCTGTAGGTAGAATGTCATGATTGTATACAATATAACTTTAAATATGGCTTGAAAAAGAAAAGTATTAGAAGTGCAGCAAGCAACTAACATTTCTTAGTAAGCTTCTTATTAAAAACATAAAATTCTTAATAAATCAATTAGAAACAGTGCTAATATTTCAAGTTATTCAGACCTCTTGCAGCTAAGTTTAAATACAATTGCTTTCCATGAAACACATCAAAAAATAATTCCCAAGAAAATCACTATCCATGAAATTTAAAATCATAATTCTGAGTAATATATTCCACTAACACACACATTTTTTCCTTTCTTAAATCTATGAAATGTTATTCACTATTACTTTACTGTGTATAATATTTTCTCTAGAAAAGCCAAAAGTCAATTCTGCATTTCCATAAATTCTTCTTTCATTCCATAATAAAAATCAACATATATTTAGAATCAATACAATCCTTTAGAGTCAAATGTCTTCATCCATTAGACATTTGTAACTTAAATATCTGTACTTGTGTATGTCCCATTGCCATATAGGACACTCTTTTTTTATTGACAAAGATATGAAAGCCAGGAATAATTATCTAGGTTTCATGTTAAGTCTTTCACTTAATCTAGACATTATGTACTATTGGTAAAAATCAAAAGGGGCTGGTGTTTTGAGTAGGGGAAAAATAATACATTTAACTAGAATTCTGTTTGTATTGCAAACTCTATTCATCTCTTTTTTTTCCTTTATTGTGGTCAAATATATTCTCTTCATGTATCTTAGAATAAATTATTGTATTTATCATAGTTTCTATATAACAAAACTGTATTTAAATTTTGTGCATCTTATATTTTGTAGTTGGATCCCAAATTCCACTCATAAATTGCCAATCACAAGCCCACAAATTACCTCACAAAAATAGGATGCTAATTAATGAAGGAGTTAAAAGTTCTTCCCTTTATAGACAGTAGTCGCTAGTTTTGCTTCAGATCTTCTTTTTCTATATTATTTCTCAAAGATAGTATAACTTATCTTCTTTCACAGTGTCTTAGAGCATATTGTCTTTTATTCAAATGGTATGTTATAGTGTTTTAAATATACTAATATTTAACACTTCAATGAGCTTTTAAAAATTAGGTAAAATAACACATTACATTCAAAACTAAAGACAAGAATAATTTCCAAACTATTATTATTAAACTATATGCTACTTCTTCCAAGAGAAGTAAAAAGATAAAAGTTCTCTAACAAATTATTTAAAATCACCCACCATACTACAGTAGTGACATATTGTCCTTGACATCTGATGGGTAATTTATACTTTCAAATGAAGGAGATATCCAATTAATATAAATAAAGAGCATTACTTTTCAGAAGAAAAAGTAAATCCAGGTGATCCATTCAGAGTCACATTTCTGCAGTCATCTGGTATTTATGAACCTAAATGTCTGTGTTTGTGTCTGTCCCATTACACATAGGATGTTATTTTCTTATTGAAAAAGACATGAAAATCAGGACTGATTACCAACTTTTCATGCTGAGTCTTTGACTTAATCCAGACAGTAGATTTTTTTTCTCTTACTTTCTAAATAAATTTTAAAAATCAATAGTTTCCCCGGTATATCATTACCTTCTACAAGTTGTTACAGTTATTTTCTGAAGTGTTCTGTGCTTACAGATAGTAATGATCTTAGGAAAAAAAAAAAAGAGTTGCATACAAATTTACTTCTCCAAATGTCTAGGTATTTTTCATAACTTTTGGGAATGAGGCTGTAAAGTAACAATTGTAAAGTTAATGCCTTTAACTAATGTCATTAGATTTTCATTACCATTGTTTAGATGAACTGTTTTAGGAGATTTAGGATTGTAGAATGTTAATATAAATCAAAGGAAATGTAAGAATCAATAAAATGTAGGAATGACTGATATAAACAACAAATAAAATTCTAAAATCTTGAAGGACTCCTCAAACTAAGTATTGGTCAGCTTAATAGCTTATTCCTTTTATCTGGTTCTTTCATGACTGTATTAATTTATGTCTAGTATAAATTCAAGCAAATAAGACCTATTGAACAGTTGGCTATGTGTCAGGCTATAGTTGTCTCTATAGAAGACTGTTCCAGAACAGGCACTTTCACACCATTTATATGGCTTTTCAATTATCAACAAACTGACTATCCCAGTCAGCATTCATGCCACCTCCACAGTTCCATAAACTTCTCTGAGATATGACTTTATAGTGTACAATGACTCTTTCTACTAAACTAAGGGCTACAATATTGTATAAATGTCTATTTAGAAAAATCAGTTGAAACTCTGTCCAGACTTCTTATAAAGTGTCTTCAACTTCTTATATTCATGTATCATGTTTTCAAAGTCTCTAATTATTTATTCACATACAAAAAAATAAAACATTGTCCCCAAAGCATTGATTCAACTCCTTGAAAATGTAAATGTTATTACTAAAATACATTACTACTTATAACAGAGTTCTTTACAAACTTTGGCCTTAGACAAGGTATTTTCAGAATAAAATAGAAACTTACTTTGAAAAGCCTTGGTGATTTGGGTTTTGCTTTCCTCTTCAGGCTCATGTCTCATGACTTTGTCTTGAACTACATTCTGTTATTGTTGGGAAAATACTCAAGTACTTGCAGTGTTTGAGGAGGCCGTTTACTGTATCCCACCACAATCATTTCTTCACAGGTGTCTTCTCTTGGCTGAATCTACCAAGCTCCATCTAAGCTGATAAGTCACTTTCTCCACAAGAAGGACATTACCTTAAAAAATTGAGCTTAATCTGCTCCAAATATATCAATATAGAGAGAATGATATCATGAGCACATGTAACTCAACTAAATATACAGTTATCATTCTGCCATCCTTCATAGCATATTTTTTATCACACTCTATTTGAATTGATGGTATATTGGGCATCACACCTGACTCTAACTTCAACGGTGAGTAGAACCAAGTCTGTCTGATTCACTATTTATGCCTACTGCCTAGCCAGCCCACTGTCTGACACAAGGCATGTTTTCTAAATTATGAATTCAGAGTCTTACAGTCTCAATAGGAACAGCCTACAGAATATACTGTTGATATAATTAATATTCAAAAAATTTACAGTGAGTAAACAGTTTTTTTTTTTTTTTTTTTTTTTTTTTTTTTTTTTTTTTTTTATGCGTTACGCGGGCCTCTCACTGTTGTGGCCTCTCCCGTTGCGGAGGACAGGCTCCGGACGCGCAGGCTCAGCGGCCATGGCTCACGGGCCCAGCCGCTCCGCGGCATGTGGGATCTTCCCAGACCGGGGCACGAACCCGTGTCCCCTGCATCAGCAGGCGGACTCTCAACCACTGCGCCACCAGGGAAGCCCTAAACAGTTTTTTTAAACAACTTTATTGGATTATAACTGCTTTACAATGTTGTGTCAGTTTCTGCTGTAACAAAGTGAATCAGCTATATGTAAACATATATGCCCTCCCTCTTGTGTCTCCCTCCCACACTCCCTATCCCACCCCTCTAGGTGGTCACAAAGCACCAAGCTGATCTCCCTGTGCAATGCACCTGCTTCCCACTAGCTATCTATTTTACATTTAGTAGTGTATATATGTTAATGCTACTCTCTCAATTCGTCCCAGCTTATATTTCCCCCTCCCTGTGTCCTCAAGTCCATTCTCTACGTCTGCATCTTTATTACTGTCCTGCCCCTAGGTTCATCAGAACCACTTTTTTTAGACTCCATATATATGTGTTAGCATACGGTATTTGTTTTTCTCTTTCTGACTTACTTCACTCTCTCTGACAGACTCTAGTCCAACCACCAGTTTTGTTTCTTTTTATGACTGGGCAATATTCCATTGAATATATGTGCCACATCTCATTAATCCATTCATCTGTCAATGGACACTTAGGTTGCTTGCATGTCCTGAAAATGGTAAATAGTGCTGCAATGAACATTACGTTATGTGATTTTTTGGAATTATAGTTTTCTCAGGATATATGCCCAGTAGTAGGATTGCTGGGTCATATGATACTTCTACTTTTAGTTTTTTAAGGAACCTCCACACTGTTCTCCATAGTGGCTATATCAATTTACATTCCCACCAACAGTGCAAGAGGGTTCCTTTTTCTCCACACCCTCTCCAGCATTTAATGTTTGCAAATTTTTTGATGATGGCCATTCTGATCAGTGTGTGGTGATAGCTCATTGTAGTTTTGATTTTCATTTCTCTAAGGATTAGTAATGCTGAGCATACTTTCATGTGTTTATTAGCAATTGGTATATCTTCTTGGAGAAATGTCTATTTACGTCTTCTGCCCATTTTTGGATTGGGTAGCTTGTTTTTTTGATATTGAGCTGCAGGAGCTGCTTGTACATTTTGGAGATTAATCTTTTGTCTGTTGCTTCGTTTGCAAATATTTTCTTCCATTCTGAGAGTTGTCTTTTTGCCTTGTTTATGGTTTCCTTTGCTGTGCCAAAGCTTTTAAATTTCATTAGGTCCCATTTGTTTATTTTTGTTTTTATTTCCATTTCTCTAAGAGGTAGATCAAAAAGGATCTTGCTGTGGTTTATGTAAAAGTGTGTTCTTCCTTTGTTCTCCTCTAGGAGTTTTATGGTGCCTGGCCTTATATTTAGGTCTTTAAACCATTTTGAGTTTATTTTTGTGTATGGTGTTAGGGAGTATTCTAATTTCATTCTTTTCCATGTAGCTGTCCAGTTTTCCCAGCACCACTTATTGAAGAGGCTGTCTTTTCTCCATTGTATATTCTTGCCTCTGTTGTCAAAGATAAGGTGACCATATGAGCGTGGTTTTATCTCTGGGCTTTCAATCCAGATCGATTAATCTATATTTCTGCTTTTGTGCCAGTACCATACTGTCTTGATTACTGTAGCTTTGTAGTATAGTCTGAAGTCAGGGAGCCTGATTCCCCCAGCTCCGTTTTCTTTCTCAAGATTGCTTTGGCTATTTAGGGTCTTTTGTGTTTCCATACATATTGGAAAATTTTTTGTCCTAGTTCTGTGAAAAATGCCAGTGGTGGTTTCATATGGATTGCATTGAATCTGTAGATTTCTTTGGATAGTATAGTTATTTTCACAATGTTGATTCTTCCAATCCAAGAACATGGTATATCTCTCCATCTGTTTGTATCATCTTTAATTTCTTTCATCAGTGTCTTATAGTTTTCTGTATACAGGCCTTTTGTATCCTTAGGTAGGCTTATTCTTAGGTATTTTATTCTATTTGTTGCAATGATAAAAGGGAGTGTTTCCTTAATTTCTCTATCAGATATTTCATCATTAGTGTATAGGAATGCCAGAGATTTCTATGCACTAATTTTGTATCATGCTACTTTACCAAATTCATTGATTAGCTCTAGTAGTTTTCTGGTAGCATCTTTAGGATTCTCTATGTATAGTATCATGTCATCTGCAAACAGTGACAGTTTTACTTATTTTTCGATTTGGATCATTTTATTTTATTTTTTTTAATTCTCTGATTGCTGTGGATAAAACTTCCAAAACTATGTTAAATAGTAGTGGTGAGAGTGGGCAGCCTTGTCTTGTTCCTGGTTTTAGAGGAAATGGTTTCAGTTTTTCCCCATTCAGAACAATGTTGGCTGTGGGTTTGTCATATATGGCCTTTATTATGTTGATGTAAGTTCCCTCTATGCCTGCTTTCTGAGGTTTTTTTTATCATAAATGGCTGTTGAATTTTTTTGAAAGTGTTTTCTGCATCTATTCAGATGATAATATGCTTTTTATTCTTCAGTTTGTTAATATAGTGTATCACATTTATTGATTTGTGTACATTGAAGAATCCTTGCATTCCTGGGATAAACCCCACTTGAAAAACCCCACAAGATCATGATCATGATCTTTTTAATGTGCTGTTGGATTCCGTTTGCTAGTATGTTGTTGAAGATTTTTACACCTATGTTCATCAGTGATCTTAGCCTGTAATTTTAGTTTTGGGACATCTTTGCCTGGTTTTGGTATCAGGGTGATGGTGGCCTTGTAGAATGAGGTTGGGAGTATTCCTCTCTCTGCTATATTTTGGAAGAGTTTAAGAGGGGTAGGTGTTAGCTCTTCTCTATTGTTTGATAGAATTCGTCTGTGAAGCAATCTGGTCCTGGGCTTTTGTTTGTTGGAAGATTTTTAATCACAGTTTCAATTTCAGTGCCAGTGACTGGTCTGTTTACATTTTCTATTTCTTCCTGGTTCAGTCTCAAAGGTTGTGCTTTTCTAAGAATTTGTCCATTTCTTCCAGGTTGTCCATTTTATTGGCATATATTTGCTTGTAGTGATCTCGCATGATCCTTTATATTTCTGCATTATCAGTTGTTACTTCTCCTTTTTCATTTCTAATTCTATTAATTTGAGTGTTCTCTCTTTTTTTCTTGATGAGTCTGGTTAATGGTTTATCAATGTTCTTTATCTTCTCAAAGAAAGAGCTTTCAGTTTTATTGATCTTTGCTATTATTTCCTTCATTTCTTTTTCATTTATTTCTGATCTGATTTTATGTTTTCTTTCCTTCTGCTTACTTTGGTATTTTTTTGTGCCACTTTCACTAATTGCTTTAAGTGTAAGGTTAGCTTGTTCATTTGAGATGTTTCTTGTTTCTTAAGGTAGGATTGTATTGCTATAAAATTCCCTCCTAGAACTGCTTTTGCTGCATCCCATAGGCTTTGGGTCATTGTGTTTTCATTGTCATTTGTTCCTAGGTATTTTTTTATTTCCTCTTTGATTTCTTCAGTGAGAAGAAATCACTGAATCACTTTCTTGTTTATTACACAGTGCATAGTTTAGCCTCCGTATGTTTGTATTTTTTACACATTTTTTTCCTGTAATTGATATCTAGTCTCATAGCATTGTGGTCAGAAAAGATACTTGGTATGATTTCAATTTTCTTAAATTTACCAAGGCTTGATATGTGACCCAAGATATGATCTATCCTGGACAATGTTCTATGCACACTTGAGGAAAAAGTGTATTCTTTTGTTTTGGGATGGAATGTCCTATAAATATCAATTAAGTCCATCTTGTTTAATGTATCATTTAAAGCTTGTGTTTCCTTATTTATTTTCATTTTGTATGATCTGTCCATTGGTGAAAGTGGTGTGTTAAAGTCCCTCACTATGATTGTGTTACTGTCGATTTCCCCTTTTATGGCTGTTAGCATTATGTAGCACCTTATCTATTGAGGTGTTCCTATTTTGGGTGCATAAGTATTTACAATAGTTATATCTTCTTCTTGGATTGATCCCTTGATCATTATGTAGTGTCCTTCTTTGTCTCTTGTAATATTCTTTATGTTAAAGTCTATTTTGTCTGTTATGAAAATTGCAACACCAGCTTTTCTTGATTTACATTTGCATGGAATATCTTTTTCCATGCCCTCACTTTCAGTCTGTATGTGTCCCTAGGTCTGAAGTAGGTCTCTTGTAGACAGCATATATACGGATCTTGTTTTTGTTTCCATTCAGCCAGTCTATTTCTTTTGGTTGGAGCATTTAATCTATTTACATTTAAGGTAATTATTGATATGTATGTTCCTATTACCATTTTCTTAACTGCTTTGGGTTTGTTATTGTAGGTCTTTTCCTTCTCTTGTGTTTCCTGCCTAGAGAAGTTTCTTTAGCATTTGTTGTAAAGCTGGATTTGTGGTGCTGAATTCTCTTAGCTTTCGCTTTTCTGTAAATTTTTTAATTTCTCCATTGAATCTGAATGACATCCTTGCTGGGTAGAGTAATCTTGGCTGTAGGTTTTTCCCTTTCATCACTTTACATATGTCCTACCACTCCCTTCTGGCTTGCAGAGTTTCTGCTGAAAGATCATCTGATAACCTTATGGGGATTCCCTTGTCTGTTATCTGTTGTTTTTCCCTTGCTGCTTTTAATATTTTTTCTTTGTATTTAATTTTTGACAGCTTGATTAATATGTGTCTTGGCATGTTTCTCCTTGGATTTATCCTGTATAGGACTGTCTGTGCTTCCTGCACTTCATTGACTCTTTCTTTTCCCATGTTAGCAAAGTTTTTAAATATAATCTCTTCAAATATTTTCTTAGTCCCTTTCTTTTTCTCTTCTTCTTCTGGGACCCCTATAATTCGACTGTTGGTGTGTTTAATGTTGTCCCAGAAGTCTCTGAGACTGTCCTCAATTCTTTTCATTCTTTATTCTGCTCTGTGGCAGATATTTCCACTATTTTACCTTCCAGGTCACTTATCCGTTCTTCTGCCTCAGTTATTCTACTATTGATTCCTTCTGGAGAATTTTCATTTCATTTATTGTGTTATTCATCATTGTTTGTTTGCTCTTAAGTTCTTCTAATCCTTGTTACACGTTTCGTGTATTTTCTCCATTCTATTTCCAAGATTTTGGATCATCGTTAGTATCATTACTCTGAATTCTTTTTTAGGTAGACTCCTTATTTCTTCTTCATTTTTTTGTCTGGAGGTATTTTACCTTGCTCCTTCATCTGCTGTGTATTCCTCTGTCTTCTCATTTTGCTTAACTTACTCTGTTTGTGGTCTCCTTTCACGGGCTTCCGGTTCATAGTTCCCTTTGTTTTTGGTATCTGCCCCCAGTTGGTAATGTTGGTTCAGTGGCTTGTGTAGGCTTCCTGGTGGAGGGGACTGGTGCCTGTGTTCTGGTGGATGAGACTGGATCTTTTCTGACTGGTGGGCATGGTTGCATCTGGTGATGTTTTTCAGGGTTTTCTGTGAACTTACTATGATTTTAGGCAGGCTCTCTGCTAATTGGTGGGGTTATGTTCCTGTCTTGTTAGATTTTGTCAAGGGGCATCCAGCACTGGAGCTTGCTGGCTGTTGGGTGGAGCTAAGTCTTAGCATTGAGACAAAGATCTATGGGAGAGCTCTTGCTGATTGATATTATGTGGGGTTGGTAGGTCTCTGGTGGTCCAATGTCCTGAAGTCGGCTCTCCCACCTCAGAGGCTCAGGTCTGACACCAGGCCGGAGAACCAAACCCCTGTCAGCCACACGTCTCAGAAGAAAAGTGAGAAAAAGAGAAAGATAAATAAATAAATAAATAATTTTTAAGAAAATAACAATTATTAAAATAAAAAAGTAATAATAAAACTGAGAGTAGCCAAACCAATAAACAAATCCACCAATGATACAAGTGCTAAAAACTACACTAAGATAAACATAAAAATCAGAAACAAGTCTGTCGCAGACAGCAAACCCCAAGTCTACAGTTGCTCCCAAGGGCCACCACCTCAATTTGGGGTTGATTTGTTGTCTATTCATGTGTTCCACAGATGCAGAGTACCTCAGGTTGATTGTGGGGATTTAATCCACTGCTCCTGAGGCTGCATGGAGAAATATCCCTTTCTCTTCTTTTTGCACAGCTCCTGGGGTTCAGCTTTGGTTTTGGCCCCACCTCTGCATGTAGGTCGCCCTCAGGCTTCTGTTCCTTCCCAGACAGAATGGGATTAAAGCAGCGGCTGATTAGGGTACTCTGGGTCACTCAGGCCAGGGGGAGGGAGGGGTACGGTAGTTATAATTGGAATGCAGGGTGAGCCTGTGGCGGCAGAGGCCTGCATGATGTTGCAACAGCCTGAGGCATGCTGCGTGTTCTCCTGGTGTAGTTGTCCCTGGATCATGGGACCCTGGCAGTGGCAGGCTCACAGTCTCCCAGGGGGGTTGTGGATAGTGACCTCGCTTGCACACAGAATTCTTGTTGGCTGCAGCAGCAGCTTTAGCTTTCCATGCCCGTCCCTGGGATCCGAGCTGATAGCTGAGGCTCATGCCTGCCTCTGGAGCTCATTTAGGCAGTGCTCTGCCTTCTGTGGGCAGACAGGGAAGGAATCCCCTCTCCTCACACACCCCGAAACAATGGTCTCTTGCCTATTAGGCAGGTCCAGAATTTTTCCCGGACTCCCTCCCGACTAGCTGTGGAGCATTAGCCCCTTCAGGCTATGTTCACACAGCCAACCCCTGTCCTCTCCCTGGGATCTGTCCTCCGAAGTCTGAGCCTCAGCTCCCAGCCCCCGCCTGCCCCAGTGGGTGAACAGAGAAGTTTCTCAGGCTGGTGAGGGCTGGTTGGCACCGATCCTCTGTGCGGGAATCTCTCTGCTTTGCCCTCTGCACCCCTGTTGCTGCGCTCTCCTCCGTGGCTCTGAAGCTCCCCCACCGCGACCACCCCCCACTTCTCCACCAGTGAAGGGGCTTCGGAGTGTGTGGAATCTTTTCCTCCTTCACGGCTCTCTCCCAGTTGTGCAGGTCCCGTCCCTATTCTTTTGTCTCTGTTTTTTCTTTTCTCTTTTGCCCTACCCAGGTACGTGGGGAGTTTCTTGCCTTTTGAGAAGTCTGAGGTCTTCTGCCAGCATTCAGTAGGTGTTCTGTAGGAGTTGTTCCACGTGTAGATGTATTTTTGATGTATTTGTGGGGAGGAAGGTGGTCTCCATGTCTTAATCCTCTGCCATCTTGAGGGTCCACCAAGTAACCAGTTTTAAGTTAGTGACTGATTTATAGTATTTATCCACTTAAAATGATTTAAGTATATATGTCTATGTGTGTGCCTGTGTGTGTGTGTGTGTGTGTGTGTGTGTGCTCAGTCAAATACAAACACATATGCTTTTGAGACAGGAGGTAAGCTGTCTCAAAAATACATATAATTGTTAAAGATATATAATCTATAACATGAAATTATTAGGTATATAATATATATTGATATCACTTACCTAAAAGATCTAAAATAATCAAAGTAAATGAATCAGGAAAGAAAGCAATATGTTAAGGATATGGCTAATATAGATACTTTAAAGGAACACCATAATTAGCACCAAGCTTCCTGATAAGCACAACACAGAGGAGTGCATATTATATATAATTCTAATTATCAGAAATAGACTCTAGTTTTTCAAGAAAGACAATTTTGGAAAGGGTGGGGGGAAGCTTAAACTATAAATGTGATTTAGTTTACAAACTTTATGCAGAAAAATATCTGAAATTATAATTAACAGTACTTTCAAAAACATATATTATGATTTATTACTATTGCCTATCAATTGAAGTCAATTATATATATTAAGGATATTATATATACCCTTATATCCATGGTATACACATTTTCTTTTGTAATAAGAATAAAGAGTTAAGTGTAAAGATATAGATTTTAATTTTGAATAAATTAAGGGATATGTATTTATTTAAATACATAGACTATCCTATATGATTTTTTATAGTACTGGACAGTTACATAAGTTCCATATCTTAGGTTTTGATCTCTCTAATTAACTTGAATTTAAGAATCACTCTAATTATCCAAGACTGATAATTGGCATTCAAAGAGTAGCAGAATGCACCTGCCACTCTGACCACTGCTGACCTTCACCATGAATTAACTTAAAAATCCATGTCAGGCAGCTAATTGAATGAAGCTGTTGACTTGTAAGTGGTAATGGTTATGATTAGTGTGTAACATACCACATAACAGTAATGATGTAATCTGGGTCTCCATAGACCTCAAATTGAAGTCTAAGGAGTCATAGTCTAATGAAAGGGAGAATAAATGACAATAAGAAAACTTTAAATGGACAGACAGAGCTCCTTTGCTCCTGTCTCCAAAAAGAGAAATATTCAATCAGATTTGAAAGGTTGGTGGGTATTACCCTGCCCCCTTGTGCTTGACAGCGTGTTAAGGTGGATAGGCCTGTCAGCACACTTTTCATTTAGGTCTGAGGAGTTATTCTTCATTTGCAACAGGGAGTGAGAAGTCAGATTGGCACTGCTGACCACTGCCTTTCTTAGCAGCCAGTGAATTTCACATTTCAATGAGTGCATGCTGAGCATGGCATGTGTATGTGTAGTGGCTTACCAGTTACTTTTTTGTTGCATGTCTTCAGATCTATTACACAAATGAGATTAGTGATGCACAAGCTGATCATGCTTTCTTTAGACATTACACTTTGTATACAAGTGACAAATATGAAGTGAGCAACCAGAAAATGTCATTTGGTAAGAAAACACGATGTGTGGGTGTTCTGGCTAAGCACACACTGTGTGCAAGATGGAAGAGCTTTTGTGGACTAGATGAATCCTGCTGGGCTCTCAGCCTTAGTGCTCTCAGATAAAAAAGAAAGCTTGTCCTGTGTGAAATTTGTTCCTGACTCCAGAGTCTATTCCATGCTTGTTAGCATATGACATAAATATCCTCAGCAAGACATGTTGCTGAACTCCTAAATGAGGAAAATGAAGCCTTTCATAACAAATGTATCAGCCCAGTGACCAGCTTACTCGTAAGCAGAAATTGAACATGTGTCCAGAAATGCAAAGTGAGGCTTTGGAATGTGCTGTCAGTTCAGGATATTCTAAATGTGATTGGTGCTTCTGTGATTCAACAGTATCCTGTGGTGTGTAAATGGGCTACACTTCTGGTATTCCTTTCCATAGATTCATATATTTATTACGTAAATGATACTTGAAGTTAATGGTGACTAGGAAACTGCTTAATGGAACTCAAGAGCAGATCTGAGAAATGGCATCAGTCTACCAATAAAGCTATTAGAATGGTCACATATTTGCATCACAGATGCTACATTAACCTTGCAAGTGCACCAACTAATTCCATAAAGCCTGGTGTGTTTATACTGTATCCTGTCAGTAGGTTTGCAAGCTGTCTGCAGTAAAGCCAAAGTCATGGTCTGGGACTATTAGGGGTGCAGCATATGTCTACTGTGCACAACCAGCATGAAAGGTAGATGGAATGTTCTTTTTCTTCCATAGGTACAAAAGTGAGGCTAAGAAATATGTTTTCCATTTGAGTAGAGATATTGATGAACAAGGAAATTCAAGATCCTGAATTAGATTAGGAGTATGCACAGCAAGCAAAAACTAGAAAGGATCATTATGATTAAGGAAAATACTGTGAGATCAGTGGTAATCTTAACTCACAATGCTGAACTTTGTCTTTGTCTGTTAGGATATTGTTTTCACTACCTGAGTTTGAATTTGTATTAAATGTTTTTGACTTTAATAACTGGCAGCCAATTCAAACTAGAGATTTGTATAGTTTCTGAAATTGTAAAAAAAAAAAAAAAAGAAGAAGAAAGAAAGAAAAAGAAAGAGAGAGGGAAGGAAGGAGGGAGGGAGGGAGGGAGGGAAGGAGGGAGGGAGGAAGGAAGGAAGGAAGGAAGGACGGAAGGAAGGGAGAGAGGGAGGAAGGAAGGTCATGGCCTGAAAATCATCTTAAAATATTGCTTGAAAATAGGTTCCTGGAATTTATACTTGGTATTGTAATTCTTGATTCTAACCCAATGAATGGAAGAGATTTTTAAAATAAGAAGCTTCTCTATTTCTTCAGTTAAGGTAATTGGCGTGAGGTTTAAATGAAAAATTGTGAATATACACAATTTCTCTTCTGGCACATGTTGTTTCAGTTACCTGTTATTAATTTAATCAAGAACACTGAGAAATAAGATGATTTCTGCTAAAAAAGAATATTTAAATCAATATTTTACTTTCTAAAACATTGAAGTAAAAATTTGAGTCTCCTCAAGTATTAGTTACACAGATTTTACCTCATTTATTTTTTCTTTGTTCTGAATTCATACAGCACATTTCTACACTCTGACATATACGTATATTTAATATTACTGGTCTTTAGGTTAAAGTTGTTGACAATAAATGCAAACCAAACTTGAATAAATATTGCAATCTAATGTTTTTAAAAATGTTAGTTTTGTCATTATAGCAGATATTTGTCAACATTTCCAAGCAAATCATAGGAGCGTCAAATTGACCATCTTATGCATAGGAGATTATTTAAAGCTGTATGATGATTTGCAATATTATAGACCAATATGACATATACTGACCTAGATCTATGGCAAGAAAATACCATGTTAACTGTTCACAGATTTAGGTCTTTCCAATCATCTGTTAAACTGACAGAGACCACAGATGTAGTTTTTTAAATTGCCAAGATACTACTACTGCATCTAACACATAAAATTTAGCACCATCTTACGCTCCAATTATTATAACACACATAAAAAAAGTCAATATATGTTTAAGCCTGATTAGTCCAATTATTAATTCTGCTTTACCTAAGAATTTCAGAAACCTACATATGCATTCCTGGATAATATTTACACTAGTTGAGCTGCAATGTATCTTGTATAGAATAGTACATTAAAAATGAAAGAATTGTCAGCTATACATTCTAACTTGCTTTTTAGTCAGTATTTTAGTTTTGAGGGATGGGAAGAATGTACATAGAAAGGATCACAGAAAGCAGTTTTGAATAGACAGCGTGGGGGTAGGAAGTATTGAAAGTAATAAAAAAATGTTTTTAAATAATACATGGTATTATAAAGTTTGTATAACTCTAAATCACTTAAGTTGAAGCAAGAAGAAAACCAAGTTTTTAAAGGTATAGTTACAATCAGCACTAAATCTAACAGGGGTAAGAAAATAGTAAATACCACAAAATTTGAAAACCTCATTATCCAAGCACACTTATCTTCTTATACTCCCTCTATTTCCTTTTGCAGATTAATTCAAATTTAATGTCCATCAAGAGAGTAATAATTTTTATATTAAATTGTGAGGATGAAAAGCAAGACTTTTTTGTGAAGATTGCTTTGAGGATAACTTTTTATGAAAAAAAATGATAAAAGCAGTTGGTATGAAGTAATATCTGAAAGGTATAAATGCCTACCACATTAGGAATGATATGAAAAGTCATGATTTTAAAAGTATATTTTGGAATATACTTATATAACTTAAACAGAAATCTCAAAAAAATTTCCCATCAAGTTTGAAAGCTTTAAAGAAAAGTTGAGCGGGTAAAAATAATTTTATTCTTACTTAAAAAAGTTTTTGTATTTCATAGTGGTTGTATTATTAATTTAACTTTGTTAGCATTTTATGCACTAAGAAAGAAAACATCAGACATTCTTCAGAACACATGAATGTAAAACATTAGGAAACATAAGGAAGTCATAGAAGAGAATCCATTTAAGTTATCACCATGCACCTAATCAAAAGAACAAGGAACACAATCACGTCCTAGGGCCTGGTTGTTCACAATCACATTGGCATGGGGGAGAAAACTCTGCTGATGGACTTTAGCGACCAAACTCTTAAATGCAAACTATCTGGCCCATGAAAGATATTTTGTTCCATTTCAGATCATTCACGACAAAGGCAGTGATGCTAGTAAAAGATTGTCCACTGTGAGGCTCAGTGTCTACCACAGCATTACTCCATTATTGTTATAATCAATTTAAATCGAATCATATGCCTAAATCTCATGATCTATTTTTTACAGAAACATGTCTTTAAAAACATAAGAACTTAAGAAACAAAAAAGCAAAGTATAATCATAGTTTTCAAGTGGGTAGATAAATCAAAAAACCAGGAATGTCATGTGTTTGCATTTTAAATTTTTAATATGAAGAAATTGAAAACTTTGTGAGAAATATCATTAATTAATCTTTTAAGTTTAGCAATCAGTTCATGTCTACTCAAAACAAAAGAAGCTGCTTTTTGGTGAAGCAAAACAGTCAAATTGATCATCTCCTAGTGGATTAAAAATAGATTTCATTTCATTATCCAAAACAAAAAAAACAATGTGGCTGCATCTACTTGCTGCCAACCATAGATAAAAATTTTAAATACAGGCAATTGCCTAGATTTTGGAAATACCTAAATTTCTGACAGGAACAATTCCTTCATATTTCTAAATATAATGGTATCAAAAGGTATAATAAAAATTCTATTCTTCCATATTTTGTTAAAAATTAAAATGTTTAATCCACATTAAAGAAATTGGAAAAAAAAAAACCCTACATTTTCTGTTCTTTTGATGGCAGCTAGGCTTTTTTAAAGTTTCTTTTGTCCTAATTTCTCCCTTACTGTAATGTATCGGATGGCATTTCAGACTCTTTAACTAAGATTGTTGTTGGTTAAAGTAATCTTAAGTTGTCTTTAACTGAAGCTTATGTACCTCTTATATTTTCACTTAATTTCCCCTGTATTTTATATTTACACATTTTTCTCTATTTTCTGAGAATGTACTATACTCAGTACTATACTGTGGATAACAAGTTCAAAGAAAATTATCAGTCAATTGCAACTAGAATGTATGTATTTAAAGTTCAATGTGTGACTATAAAAAATCATTCTGATTTTATTTCTAACAAAGTATAAGTACATAGAATTGCTATATATGATTGGTCTAAATTGCTGAAGTAAAACACATGTAACTTGCTGTCCTGGTTTTTGTTTATCTTTTGTTTTTGATTATTTTTTTATTGTTGTTAATTCAGACTGTAAAGTTACTTTATATTTTTTGAAAAGAACTCTTCTGTAAGTTTTACTCATTACATATCTCAAATGGTCTTTTACTAAAACTGGCAAATCTTTTTCTTTTGGTTTTCTGAATGTAGGTATATGAGCTACCATTCAAGTCACGAATTCAGGGGAAAAAATCTATTTTATATATTTAACCAAGGTGCCTAAAACTGAAAAAGTACATTTTATTTATATTATTCTCAGCGTTTTATGGTTTGGGCTGTATCTTACAAATTAGTTTGTCATAACAAAACTCTAAACTAGGTATCCCTTCATGCCTACCTTCTTTTTCCTTGACTTCTATCTTCAGCCTGCCATTGAGGTAAACACGATGTGTTTATTCTTAAACACCCATTTGGATGTTAAAATGAAATAGGGCATTGCTCCAAAAAAAGGGGGAAGAGGGAGAAAGAAAAAGAAACTTCTCTAGAATGCTGCTAGCAAGGCTTTATCTTTATGACGCTAACGATAATCCCCTGTGTAATTAACTGTGGAGTGGCTATGCATGCAGCATGCAGCCCATGACAAGCCTCATAGAAAATACATCAGTATTAGCCACAGGTGAATTCGTTTAGAAAGATTAATGACTGCACCTGAATTTTAATGTCAGCAAAGGGTTGGAACACTGAATCCTTAATTAAAAAGTTGAATGATTGGTATGGTTTGTTTAACATCACAAATTTCAACGGGAGCGTTTTGTATTCAAATGAAGTATGTAAAAGGAAACTTTCCTTAGAAAGTGGTGAAGTAAGGGTGAAAAGCAAAAATGTTTTATATGCTTTACTTTATGTAAATCGATACATGGGTCATTTGCTTTGATATGGATCAAATGTGGTATAATTATGGCTCTTTTCTGTTTATAGGGAATGTGAAGCAAAGAATTTTTACAGAAACAGGAGCCAGCAGCATTACCTTCAAACCAAGAGAAAGTTCAAGTAGGGGAGCAGTAAAACTGATGAGTGATCTTATTCTTTCCTTAATGGGAAGCAGTTTCTTCTTCATTATTATTTTACAGTTTTTGATGAAGAGAAAGTAACCTTGAAAAACAAATTGGCAATGCCATTCCCAGTAGAGTTTTAACTCTGCTTTGCAAACTCTTATTGAATATGTTAAAACTTGTCACAGGCATAAGATTTTTCAATGACAATTTTAATCTCCTTTTTTAGGACCTAGAAGGGGGCAAGAGGAAAGATGATTTGCGTATGCTTCTATCTAGAAGAGAAGGAAACGACTCATTAATCATTTGTCCTTTGGGTAAGAATAGCTAAAAGCAGATGTCTTAGGTAAGAATGACCTAAAGTATTATTTTGGCCACTGTGCTTACAACTTTTAAAATTTTCTTATTATTTTTCAATTAATCACAGAACAATTAACATGCACTGGCGCTTTAGCTAAATCTGATTTGGCAAAAAAAAAACACAAAAAAAAAAACAGAAAAAAAGAAAATAAAAAGAAAAGGAAAGGGGGAAATATGAAGGAAAAGGTATACGAGGAAAAAACTGACATACTGTCATTGATTTATCCAGAGTTGAAAATTGACATATTTAGCATACAGCATAACCAAATTTACTTTTCTTAAAAAAAAGAAAAGAAACACTTAGTTTTTATTGTTATGACATAAGATATTTAAAAAATGAAACCAAGAATGTATCTGGTAGTTTTATACTAACATAGTTTATACAATTGTCTGCATTTCCTGTTTGTTCTTTGCTTGAAACGGGAATTCCACTGAAATTTTAGTTTAGAAGATATCAAAGCGCATGTAAAATTCCTTTGCCTTTTTATTTTCTAGGTTAGAATGCTGCTCACATCCATGGCAAAGTAGATTTTGATGCTCCTTAGTTTCACACATTGCCTGCTGTACCACTTTCTCTGCCAAGTAAAATCATGGCTTTTAGTTCTGTCCACTTTCCAAGGGAACACATTTTTAATGAAATGTCATTTAGGAGTATTTGTTACTTCCTGTAAAAGCTTCCTTCATGGTTTTGTGTTTAAAGAAAAAAAATCTGCCTCTCAAAATGTTGTAGTTGTAACTGTTCCGAGTACTCAGAACACTAGAGGGGGCGGGGGGGGGAACGCCAGTTCTCACAGATGTATCAGATGTTTTTAATAATGGATTGAAAAAGCATGTGTTCCACGTACTGCTAGCATCTCTGAGATTATTATAAAGCAAGTTTATCACTGCCGATTTCCATTACTTATAATTACCTGTGCCATAGCGTGAGACGTTATTGGCACATGGACTAAAAATATTTTGCAGAGATCGGGTTTAGTTTTAAAGTAAACATTGACATATTAGCATAAAGCCAAAACTGAAATGTAAAGAAATGCTAATGATTTGGCAGCTCTTGTCTGCTAAATTCAGTTAATCCATTGGAAGTCAATCTGTGGGATAAGGTTTGAGGGGGCTTAAGGATCGGTATTGTTAATACCAGTTAAAATAATTTACAAAGGTGTCCATTAAACCTGTCAGCAAAGTGTTGACGGACAAAAATAGATTGAGTCTGGATCTGCCCAGAGCTGTTCACATTAAATGTCAGTTAATAATGTCTTTTATAATTTTAGTAAGTAAATGTCTGAAAGTTCAGTATTATAGCTTTCTCCCAGTTATGTACCTAAATCTTTGGGCAAATATTTAAATCCTCATCACTAAAAGTTAAACACCAATCTCAGTTGGTTCATAAGCATTTCTGGGACAGTCCTTGTAATTTTCTCAAACTCCAGGGGGTCATGTTCACTCCTAAACAAATTAAATCAGAAAGAATAAGGAAATTTCAAACTTAACAAAAGTTAAAGAATTAAAACCAAAAATATTTAAAGCTTCCTCTTAAATACTTTATTACTATTAATTTAAAAACAATCATTCAGAGTGATGGTTAAAGGGGAAATTGGTTAAAGAGAAAATAATGTTATTGTTAAAAGACTGTATTTGAATCAAAATGTGAAATAGGACTAAAGTGCATAGTCATAAGTAAGCCCATATATATATATATATATATATATATATATATGGGGTTCCCTAATATGTATATATATACTATCTTTTTATCTGAAGTAATAAATGAACTATGATCTTGAAAGTGTGTGAAAATATATATATTTTTTATATATAATTTCTTGTATTTCATATATATATAATTTCTTCTAAAGATCTTGTCCTAAATTCACTAGGTCCTGGTAACTCTGAAAGGTAGAATATAATTCTCACGATAACATGGTAAATTCTTGCATCTGTGGCATCTTACACTGTTCATAAGCCTGCCACATGTAGTGCCTTCGTAGCTAGAATTTGAACCACTTTCATTGCTGAATGAAGGAATAAAGTGTTTCTATGTGAGTCTCCCTTCCTCTCTCTCTCCCCAAAGCACAACTAATTTGTGACATTCCATCCTAATATATACACTATTTCTAAACACAGTTTAGAGTTCATGGAATATTTATAGTCTAACTGGAAGGGATACCTATATATTTTGATAAAACAATTTAAACATATGTTTATATTTGTATATATAATCCATATAGTTACCTATTTTTTTAGAAATACAGTATAATTAGAGCAAATTGTCACTTTAATTCTGAAAATAAGGAGAATAGCACTAGGTAGCAAATACTGTGATATATTGACTATTTATTATATGACAGTCAGTCAGTAGATTACAGGCTTTAAATGTTATATCATTTTGACCTCAAGATATGTTTGTGATGGGTATTGTATTAACGTCATTTTATTGATTAAAATGGATCGAATGGATATTTTAAACTTAAAGCACTGTGCTGTGTTAAAATAGGAAGACTTTTTTAAAGTTTGCCATTTCTTTGCTCACTATATTTACACTATCTGTCATTGACTTTACTAGGGGCTATAAATCTTTACTCCAGAATTCTAGAATGTTTGTCCTAGAGTCTGGAGATTTGTTATGCAATTTGTAGACAAACCTGTGGCAGCAAATGCGTAAGTAAGCAATTGTAGAAACTGTTAACTCCTTCTTGGTCTGATGGTGATAGAACTGGATGTAAAGTTTGCAACACTTACAAGCCATCCTCTCAGGCTGCACCTGCAAGATAACAGTAGATGCTGGCAACGTTTATGGAAACAAACTCGGGAAAGTAATCAGCTGCCACCTATTTTAAATTTAACACACATGAAGTTTTTCTGCTTCTTTGTTTTTGGTTTGGGGTTTCTTAAGTAGACAGGACACACGTTTCACTTTCTGTCAAGCTTTCAATCTGTTCCAGTTCAAGCCTCTTTCTCACTCCTAGTCTGAAGACCTCAGAGAACCAGGAAAAAATATAAATGACACTTCTCTTCTTGTGTTAAGATTCCTTTCATTACATACTTTGCATGCCAGTAAAATGAAAGTCATTTAATGATTAAGAAATAAGACACATGATTTTCTTACATGTTAAAAAGCTTAAGATACAATATAGTAAAATTTAATTGTAGAAACTAAGTAATGTGTATTTGGGTGGTTTACTGTAGTATACTTTCAACGTTTCTGTATGTTTGAAAATTTCATATTAAAATGTTGGGTGGCGGAGGTTTACATACAATTAAGTAGAGTCTAGAAATTACACAGCAAAATAATGGTGTGAAGAGTAGGAATTAATAGAGACTTTACTTCCTCGAAGTTGGTTATATTTTATGCAAAAGCTTAAATTACCTATTAGGAAAAGTTATTTCCATTTTGTATGTAAAATAAAATTTGTAGAAAAGTTATCAGTGAAACAAAAAATGGATCACTGTACTGCTTTAAAATTTTCTATTTTTTGATGGAGTGTGAAGACAAAAAGGATGTCATTCATGATGGAGAAATTTTTTCTCCCCATGGGTTGTGCCAGAAGAATTACTTTTTAAATTTTATTAAAATCCAAATAATAGAAAATTCAAAGAACAATCACAAATAGAGTATGTTGACACTCTGTTACATGCAGTACATTGTTAGAATCACACATACACACTATATATATAAATTTTCCCTATCTTCAAATTGCATATGATTTAGTTGGAGAAACAAAACTAACACAAAAAAGGACAATTTAAAATCAAACTCTTATTAAACAGAAATTAAGGACTGGAGCAGAGTGATCTGGCAGAATTAATATGTTTGAGAAAAACTACAGGGGAGAGTCTGGGGATTGAAAAATCCCCCCAAACATGTAGATTAATTATATATATAGATAATATAGATTAATTACACATACGTACACATATATCAGGATCACACTGCATAAGTCATTTTAACCCTTTTTTTTTTTTTTTTTAATTTACTTATTTATTTATGGCTGTGTTGGGTCTTCGTTTCTGTGAGTGGGCTTTCTCTAGTTGTGGCAAGCGGGGGCCACCCTTCATCGCGGTGCGCAGGCCTCTCACTATCGCGGCCTCTCGTTGCGGAGCACAGGCTCCAGACGCGCAGGCTCAGTAATTGTGGCTCACGGGCCCAGCCGCTCCGCGGCATGTGGGATCTTCCCAGACCAGGGCCCAAACCCGTGTCCCCTGCATTGGCAGGCAGACTCTCAACCACTGCGCCACCAGGGAAGCCCCAACCCATTTTTATAAATATATTATAACATGAGACCTTGCACATATCATTACTTACTCTTCAAGCTATGACTTTTAATTGCTGCCTGGAATTCCATTCATGAGTATATCTTATCAGTCCTTATTTTGCAATGGTCATTTTGGTTAGCCTTTACTAGTATTCTAAATAATGTTGAAGAGTATCCTTATATTGACTATTTGATATTTTTGTATAACAAAATACACCACTATTTTCCTTAAATTTTGGTTCTTCCTCTGCTTTTATCTTTGAAGTCTGGAATAATCCATGATATTTATATCATAAATGAGGTATAGCAACAGGTGCTCTGATTTAAGGAAAGTCACATATTAAAATCAGTTTCTACAAGAGAGAAAACTGTGAACAAATTCTTCATTTTATATGAATGGTTTCCCACAATGTCTAAAACTACAAATGTGCTTAAAGTATACTCATATTTATAACATATTAAATTATATGCCTTAGTGCACAAATTTCTGTTGATATGTGCCTTGAGTTTATTTCACTATAATTTAGATACATTTTTAAAGATAAAATTAATTGATACAAATACCATAAACTTTATTTTTATGTACTTTTAAAACGGATTTTATTAAGAATAAGCAGAATATTTTATATTAACATTATACTGAAAATTATTTTTATATATTGTCCAAAATCTACTATTTGTATAAAGAGTATCAATAATTCAGATATTAAGATTTGGTGGGGTGGCAAAGAAATGATTCTCATAAATGCAGGGCTTGAGTACATTTTTCCAGGATGAATATGTTATATTGCCAGCACGATTTCTCTGGTAGTGTAAGTCTTCAGTTTCCTTTAAGGATTTAATATTTTTCCAAATGCAGCAGTATGAAAAAGCTAAAGTACAGCACTTCCTACGGAACCATTTGTCATTTACCTTCATTTACTGTGTTTACTGTCCTCTGTATATTGCTAAACTTCACTTTTAATAGGAGAAAATAGGCCTGAAAGGGGAGGCAGTATTTTACTGCTGAGCAAGAAACTATTTGTATTCCTCTTTCAAAGCCTGCCCAGAAGCATGTAGAATGCCTCTTGACCAAAGGAGATGGTATGAATATTCATGTGTTTTATGAATCACAGAGTTGAGGTCGTATGGTTTTTCCATTTATCAATTACTGGTTTAGGATTATCCAGCCAAAGAGTTGAACTGATTAACAACGCTCTTTTTGTTTGCTCCGTGTTGAGGTGAAACAGCCCAGTGACAACTGTATTATTTCTTGCCTCTTCAGCTGTCCACACTTGTGCAATAAGCTTAACATCCTGTCAGGTTTCATCATGTAGCCTCTTTATTACCACGTTGTGAGAATTTGTATAGTTGTAAATCAGAATGACTTTTTAAAGTTTAATTCCTCATTGCAGTAAAGACCCCATGGTTACTATGCCTAACAAGCATGGCTAATCATGCCCATCATAAGTGAACTCAGGTATGCTTGGCATCTGACTGGAAAATTAAAGTTTTAAAAGTTAATGCCACCGGCAGTTGAGAAAAGCAGCTGCAGTGGTACAAACTGACTGTTGTAGAGAAGCTAGAATAATTCACGCAAACTCACCTTGATTGACTAAGTTAGCATATTTATTTTGGTTTTGTTTTACATTTGTTGTTTTCCATTCTCTTTTCCTCCAAACTTCTATCTCAGTTCCTATTTAAACTGTCACTAGGAGATTTCTTCTAGGGCTATTCTACTCTTAGAAAAATTAGGGAAAAAAAAAACCAACAGTGAATTCTTCAGTGGTTTGAGAACTCTGCTTTTTAGAAACTCTAAATTCTTTTTGAAAGAGAGGCTTGATCCTTCTTTCCTTCTCTCTACTTCTCTCTGTCACTCTCAATCTCCCCAACTTCCCTTTCACCTCCTCTATGTTTACTTTCATTAGTATGCAATGGTACGTTTTAATAGGATACTGTGAAAATAGCCAAAGCCTAAAGGGGCCTTCTTGAGTATATTCTCACTTTAAATGCTGAAGTAGCGATTTCTTTTTCAAGAGAACAATAAACCTGCTCATCCAGTGTTTAGCAGCTTAGACTTAAATCCAAACTTTTCTTTTTGCATGGTTACATATTGATTCCCGCTTTATCCCTTTTCCTGTTTCTTTGTGGTTTTGTTTGCTGTCTTTGACTAGGGTCTCCTATTTCAGTTTGTGTGTGTATCAACATCCCCATGCTTTGTTCTCTTCCCTGGTGATGGGCAGCCAGTTTCAAATCTATAGAAGTCTATTTCTTAATATATATTTTAAATTATTCCTAACATTCCACTATTATTGTGAATATTAAGGAAATCTGGCCCCTCCCACAATCTATTGAATACCCCAGTGCAGTCTGAATTAGATGGCATTTAATTTTCTCTTCATGTACACAACTTTTATTGCTAACCTATTTGAAAAGGAGCCAGGGAGAAGAGAGAATTGCCCTACACTTTAGTTGTGTAGAGCTAATATCTTTGCCAGGGAATCTAATTTTCTCTGTGAATCCGGGCTACAGAAGAGGCAACTTAGCACCTTCTAGCACTTAGGAATCCCTCAAACAGCCTTTGCTGACAGAGTCCCTGAGTGATTGAATCACTTACCCTACAAAAACAAACCTGATGTAAAAAAAAAAAGCTATATATTTTAAGAGGATGTAAAAGAAGTCTATATTTTGGGAAAATAAATTAAACCTTTTTTTGGGGAAAAAAAAAATCCATTTGTCATGTAGGACTCTATCACATGAAGACAGACTGTGTCAGTGCTGTTGAATTTCTTCTCTCAGATCCAAGCACATCATTCTGCACAGAGTGCCAGGCTTTGGCTGTCTGGGCTTCTGAAAATTCTGTTTGTGGAGTAATGAACAGTTCAAATTCTTTGTTCAACATTCTGAACACCAAGTCTCGCATTGTGAATTGGTTTTCTGGTTTCTAAATCCTGAGTGTTCCGTGCAAAATATATGTGAGATGGAGATTAGAAAGATTCTGTCTGTACAAGTTTTTACTCCTACCAAAGCAGGTGCTTTATTTGGTGAGTGCAACGCAAGTATACCCATGATCCTTTTTTTTTTTCTGATGAGTGAGTTAGATTGTTTGATTTACATATATGCTTTCAACATTATACACACTCTAAGGCTCTACCACTGCATCTCATTTCTGATTTAAATTTAGTGTCCTCTAGATCACTATATGAAAAAAAAGATTAGGTCTTTAACTGAGTAGTGAATAAAACATAAGGATAGATTTATGAACATGTAAGAAACAGAAAAATAACACAGTCTTCAATGTTGAGTATGTTTTTCAACAAGGTTGATCTCTCAGTTATTCTAGTATCCTTCTTCCTCATACACTTTTTCTCTTCCATTCATTTCCTTTTCATATTACAGTACATATAGAAAAATATCAAAAGCGAGAATCTTATATTTCTACATTGACATCTTTATAATTCAAAATCTTGCCTATTACATTCATTCATTCAGCTGTGTAGGCTGAAAAATAATGTATAAAATCCTTACAATTTTCGGCATGGTGATTACAACTTCAGAGAAAGCTGCATTCAGCAAACAATGGTGAAAAAGATTGGCTTAAGACTTAAATTCACTAATAAGTGCACCTTAAACAGTAAGTGATGGCAAATATAAAATCAATCTGAAACATGAAACCAAATCTCTAAAATAATATATTAAATGTGTCACCTTTATTTATATAAATGAAGTATTACTCCCTCCCCCTTTTTAAAGACTATTTTTAGAGCAGTTTTAGCATCACAGTAAAATTGAGCAGAAAATACAGAGAGTTCCTTTAGACCTCCTACCCTCACACAGTCACAGCTTCCTCCAATGTCAACGTCGCACACCAGATTGGTACATTTCTTTCCATTTACTTTTATATTTGTTAATGAAAAGAGACAACTCTCAGGTGTTGAAATCATTGACACTCTGGATAAAAAAAGAAATCCCATTTTTAGCTCAGTTTCAAGTGTTGCTGAGGTGCATTATTCCAAGAGACTAATAATATTTTGAGCGCTGCTACATTCATGGTACTAAATGTATCTGAGGACATATTGTGTTCAGTGCATGACACAGAAGGAAGGGATGCTAAAAGTAGCAACTTGGAGAAGGTGTCGATAGAAGCACTAGTTGGTTTGTAGATGTAAATTGACAAATGTCTCACCAGAGATTAATACTGAGGATGCAGTACAGCTCTCTTTGAGACTTCGCCTCCTTTTGCTATTTGCAGTTGCTTCTACCTGTAGTGGGACAAAATTCCAGATGTAATCATTCAACACTCAAGCCCTGCTTCCTCAATCGGCTTCCTAGTGGGACTATTAAGATTGAAACTCTAGGACTTCCCTGGTGGTGCAGCGGTCGAGAGTCCACCTGCCGATGCAGGGGATGCGGGATCGTGCCCCGGTCCGGGAGGATCCCACATGCCGCGGAGCGGCTGGGCCCGTGAGCCATGGCTGCTGAGCCTGCGTGTCAAGAGCCTGTGCTCTGCAACGGGAGAGGCTACAACAGTGAGAGGCCCACGTACCGCAAAAAAAAAAAAAAAAAAAAAAATTGAAACTCTACAGAGAAATTAAAATCGTGGTTGTCATAACATCTTAAGAATAAATAAACATTTAAGCTAAACAAACCCCAGTGTAGAAGAGCAACAAAATAAGAGCATAGACTTAAGAGCAGACTAAACCATCTGAAAGAGATGGTGATGAGAAATCATATATTCGTGAATAGCCTGGGTTTTCTCAGGCTATATAATATTATAAACATGCTTTGTCTGTGAAGTCAAACGGTGGATCTTTCTAATAGTAATTCTAGTTATGAATAACATACCAATCCTGAGCATTAAGTACAGTTTGCTGAAGGTACTTGATAAACCCATGAATCAATCAGTAAGATATCTATCTTATTTGGCCATCCAGGTCTTTAATATTAAGTAGGAGAGGCTTAAAAACCTTGGTTCTGTAAGCTTTCATTATATTGGAGACAAATGTATTTTTTAATGAACCAGGACAATGAATATTGATTCTGTCAGAGTTCTGGGAACGTTAACAGAAGAGATTCTCATGACATCATGTCCCTCAACATAATGTGTGCATATAATCCATGTGGTCCATGTACATTTTATAAAATTATTGATGAGAAAAGGGATCCCTTTAAGCTCTTACTCTTTAAATGATGTTTCTCCACCATGTTCTTATAGTGTTGTGTTGAGGATTTTCTAAGAGGTTGCTGGTTCATGTACCTACTCAGCTTTTCCACCAGCATCTCTCGGCTTCAAGAATTGTCCTAAAGCTTGCAGTCAGTCCTTATCAGAATTGCCCCCAATACATTGTCTCTATACCCCTTCGCATCTTACCCTAGTTCCACAAACCATTTACAAATAATTATTGTTTGAGTTAATTAAGCATTCAGAGTTACTACTTTGCAGGAAAATTGGTAGTGAAATTAAAAACTGATACCTTGGGCTTCCCTGGTGGCACAGTGGTTGAGAGTCCGCCTGCCGATGCAGGGGACACGGGTTCGTGCCCCGGTCCGGGAAGATCCCACATGCCGCGGAGCAGCTGGGCCCGTGAGCCATGGCCGCTGAGCCTGCGCGTCCGGAGCCTGTGCTCCGCAGCGGGAGAGGCCACAGCAGTGAGAGGCCTGCATACCACAAAAAAAAAAAAAAAAAAAAAAAAAAAAGCTGATACCTTGTTTATGGTTTCCTTTGTTATGCAACCCTCAGAATGGGAGAAAATATTTGCAAATGAAACAATGGACAAAGGATTAATCTCCAAAATATACAAACAGCTCATGAAGCTCAGTATCAAAAAAACAAACAATTCAATTGAAAAGTGGGCAGAAGACCTAAGTAGACATTTCACCAAAGAAGACATACAGAGGGCCAAGAGGCACATGAAAAGATGCTCAACATCACTAATGATTAGAGAAATGCAGATCAAAACTACAATGATGTATCACCTCACACTGGTCAGAATGGCCATTATCAAGAAATCTAGAAATGATAAATGCTGGAGAGGGTGTGGTGAAAAGGGAACCCTCCTGCACTGTTGGTGGGAATGTAAATTGATACAGCCACTATGAAGAACAGTATGGAGGTTCCTTAAAAAACTAAAAATAGAACTACTGTATGACCCAGCAATCCCACTACTGGGCATATACCCTGAGAAAACCATAATTTAAAAAGAGACATGTACCACAATGTTCATTGCAGCACTATTTATAATAGCCAGGACATGGAAGCAACCTAAATGTCCATTGACAGATGAATGGATAAAGGAGATGTAGTACATATATACAATGGAATATTACTCAGCCATAAAAAGAAACAAAATTGAGTTATTTGTAGTGAGGTGGATGGACCTAGAGTCTGTCATACAGAGTGAAGTAAGTCAGAAAGAGAAAAACAAATACCGTATGCTAACACATATATATGGAGTCTAAAAAAAAAAAAAAAAGGGGGACTGATGAACATAATGGCAGGGCAGGAATAAAGACCTAGACATAGAGAATCGTCTTGAGGACACGGGAGGGGAGGGTGAGGCTGGGGTGAAGCGAGAGTAGTATATACACTACCAAATGTAAAATAGTTAGCTTGTGGGAAGCAGCAGCATAGCACAGGGAGATCAGCTCCGTGCTTTGCAACGACCTTAAGCCTCCCTCCCATCCTCCTACATGGGGAAGATGGGAGGGAGGCTCAAGAGGGAGGGGATATGGGGACATATGTATGCATATGGCTGATTCACTTTGTTGTACAACAGAAACTACCACAGTATTCTGAAGCAATTATACTCCAATAAAGATCTATTTAAAAAAATACTTAAAAAAAAAAGCTGATGCCATCATCAAATTAGTATAACACTTATGAATGTAGCTTTTAATTTCAAGGCCAATAACATACAGCCAAAAAAAAGGTATTTTTTTTCTTTTTTACTTTTTGAAATTATTATCTTGCTCAATATTTATTGAGAACCAGTGGTATTTAAGTCACTTCTTATAACAAAAATTTATTTCTATCCATTTTTATTTTAATGATTTTTTTTTAAAATTTTTGGATGAGCAAATCATTTGTGTATCAACCCTTACTCACAAAGAATGCTCTATAAATATTTATTGTATGAATGAATGAGAAAAAGATTTCCATTTGGCATTTGGGGTTTTCTTTTCACAAGTAAAGTATTTAATGAAATAAGTATGGAAAAGCATTACCAAATCCACATGTATACATACCACAGAATATTTGGTTGTTACTATTTCTTTAAGCATTAGATGTATCTCTTTTCTCCAGTTTTCTTGTTTATAAGACAATAACTGGTCTTTTATATTGGCATAGTATTGTCAAAAAATAAAAGACTGTGGATAAGAAAAGGGAAGCTTTTTTCATATTTGTGCTCTGACAGAAAGAAAGGATTGGTGGTTTCGATCTGTGTGCTACACAGTTGAGGGTAGACAGTTACTTAGGGCTCATTACCTGTGGTTTGAATGGCTAAGAATTTTTACGTTCAAAGCACAGATATCAGTGTCTTAAAAGCCACTCATGGGATAGACAACAGCTTTTTCTTTAAGCCACTTACTTTTTTGTCTCGAAATTAATATTTCATTATTCCTTGGAGCACTTGATATGGTTTGAAGATGTACATCAACCACCATACAAACTAATGTTAAACTGTGTTTTTAAAACCCATAGAGAGAAGGGGCTGCAACTAAACGCTTCAGCCCAGAACTGAAGTAATTAACTGTAGTAGACAGATTTAACGCTATGACTGTTTGTCTTAACCAAGGACAAAGGTAGAGAGGTGCATGACAAGAGATGAAATGGATACAGTGGGAAAGTAAAAAATTAAATAAATGTCAGTGTTGCCCATCTCAGGAACAGTGGCTCCCTGCTGATTTCTGAACTATCATGTTCAAAGCTGTTGATTTAGGCTCCTGCTGGTAAACATGTTTTTTTATAACCTCAACACATCCATATTTCACACAAAAGACTTCATAAAAGAGACATATTATAATTTTCTGTCACTGAATTCAAGATTACCAATTATTTCTTTACTGAAATTTTTGCATCCTTTACTAGAATAGGTATTCATAGCTTTATAGACCTTTTCTTTTTTCTCAGTCACTCAATTTAGATTTATGAAGCCTAAGAGTTTTCTCCTGCAGCAAGTCACAAAAGCATTCTACTTCAAATTCACGGTGCCTCAATCAATGTAATTATTTCCAGAAACAAGCCACAAGTTTTAGAATTTATATGCTTTAATAATTCTATATTCTTAGATTATGTAATGATTTTGCACGAATGGGAAATAAGGATTTTCAAGGACAGAATATATGGCAATAGTTAAAGATCCTTTGTAGCTTAACTGGACATTCATATTTAGAATTTTAACTTTTCTCTGTGTACAATCCAAGATGTAAAACTTTCCAAGCCATATCAATAGCACACTTTCAGAACTCTGTGTTGAAGTTTGCATAAATGGCAGAGAAGTTCAACCCAAATATTTTACAGTGAAACTGAAAAAATGGGGTTAGGAAAGTTTCTGAAATGTGGGTGATATTTTGAGCCCGAGAGCTGAAAGTCAGTGTCCACAAAAGGATGAAGGACATGTCACCTCATCTCCAGGTGCTGTGCTATGCCCTGTTGACAGAGTTTTGACTCTGGTGCAGTTCTCAGATGTGTGGAATCTGTGGGGATGTTAGAAATATATGGTCAGGCAAATTTCCTATATTGTGGTCTGAGAAATGGTTAGGACCTAGAGAAAGACTCTCTAAAACATGTCTTGAAGAATCTGGGTTTTCTGGGCTTCCCTGGTTGTGCAGTGGTTGGGAGTCTGCCTGCCAATGCAGGGGACATGGGTTCAAGCCCTAGTCCGGGAGGATGCCACATGCCATGGAGCAACTAAGCCCGTGGGCCACAACTACTGAGCCTGAGCCCTAGAGCCCGTGAGTCACAACTACTGAGCCCACATTCCACAACTACTGAAGCCCATGCTCCGCAATAAGAGAAGCCACCACAATGAGAAGCCTGCGCACTACAACGAAGAGTAGCCCCCACTAGCCACAACTAGAGAAAGCCAGCAACAAACACCCAACGCAGCCAAAAATAAATAAATACATTTATTTTTTTTAAAAAAAGGATCTGGCACTTCTTACAGGGCTAAGAATAATCCTATTTCACCTGAAGACAATAGAGATGATCCCAAGGAAAGAGACACAGGGTTATCTCACGCTCTGGCTTTTGAAGAATGAAAAAAGGAACCCCGAGCTCCAAGCAGATACAGAACCTCTCTTGCTTGCCAGAACATATGGCCTGAGGCACAACAGAGAGGAGGTTGAATTTCATCCCTCCCACCCCCAAGCACCTAGTATGGACCTTGCACAGCCTCTTGTTACAGCACCTGATTAAATCTCAGGCAGTTCAACAGCAAGGACTGGCACAGAAAGTAAGACCCAGATACCTCTACTTTCCAGACATCTCACCTGCAGCATTCCCTATGGACAGCTCTACCATACACTCATCACTCAGAATGAGAATATTCAATAAAGGTTTGCAGAATAAATAAATAAAACAGAAGTAAGTGTCTATAAAAGATGAGGAGTCGGGCTTCCCTGGTGGCGCAGTGGTTGAGAGTCCGCCTGCCAATGCAGGGGATACGGGTTCGTGCCCCGGTCCAGGAAGATCCCACATGCCACAGAGCGGCTGGGCCCGTGAGCCATGGCCGCTGAGCCTGCGCGCCCGGAGACTGTGCTCCGCAACGGGAGAGGCCACAACAGTGAGAGGCCCGTGAAAAAAAAAAAAAAGGTGAGGAGTCATAGGTTACTTTCTACGAATGAAAAATTATTTGCATCTAATGCTATGTGTCTAGCTAAATACTGTGTATATAAACTATATATACATGTTTTAGTGTATATAATCTTCATTTGGTCTTCACAACAATCCTGTGAGATAGACAGAGACCAATATTTTTATCCAAATTTTCACATTAAGGAATAGTAATTCAGAGACGTTAAGTGGCTTGCCTAAAACTACGCAGCAAGTTAGGTAGCAACACAAGTAGAACTCATCTTCTGAAGACAAAAAAGAGACAGTAAGTACTATTAAGGTTCACATGAAAGAAACAGAATATTTTGGATTTTGAGAAGATTTTATGGAATGATTGTTTTCAGCTTTCGCTGAATATTGATGGATAGGAGAGTCCATGGAAAACACGGTGAGATCTTCCACAGTTGTATTAGTAATTCTTTTTTTAGTTTTATCTTTCAGGCTTTTTTTTTTTTTTGGCTGCACCTTGCAGCTTGTGGGATCTTAGTTCCTGACCAGGGATTGAACCCACGCCCTCAGCAGTGAAAGTTCTGAGTCATAATCACTGGACCACCAGTGAATTCCCAGGCATTTTTAAAATATACAATAACCCACATTAACTTTGACATATTTCTCAATTTGCTTTGTTTATGAATGTGTTTGTGTGAAAGTGTCTGTATAATTTGATATTGGATGCAAGAATAACTATGACCCATTGAAGGAGGTCCAAAAGAGGATACAAGGATAAAATTTTTTGGTGAAAGATATTTTTGGTGAAAATTGCTAATATAGATTATTGTAATAAAGTTTATAAATAATATTATAGGATCATCTCTGATCATTCTCATATATAGGTAAGTTTTCATAGGGCACTCTTCCAAAATCAAAAAACAATAAGGTTATTACATGTTAATGACTCCTAGTTAAGTAATTTTGTTCTCTTGTCTTTGCCCAGAACTTTTAAAATTACATGAAAATCCCAGGTTAGGCTAGGTGGCCATTAAGCCAACATATTTTCTTAAGATGTCATGAAATTCAAGCGTTAAAATTCTTGAGATTGTAGAGGTAGTACAAGGATTGTAAATATTCTGTTTTACGAGTGATATAATTATACTATATGTAATGTCAAACAAGTCACATTGCAAATGAGTTGAAATCATGCAATTCTGAGTTTATGTTTACCCTCAAGGGTATATTGTTTTTATATTTTAAAAACATAAATATAACAAAGTACAGTATCAGAGGCCCTTTTATAGAGTTACATTTAGTGGTGCAAAGTCCAATTGCTATAATATCAAAAACACAGTATAACCTGAAGATAACAAAACAGAAAAAGAAGGCAAGAAAAAAAAACATTCATTTTATGTAAAATATTTTGGCTTACAGTATCCTGAATAGGGCAAAAGATTGTTGGGCTGTAACATTCACATATTATTTATGAACATATTAACAGCAAGATCTGGGTTTCACAAAACCTGTCTTGGCCCATTAATTTTTCATCAGTATTTCTGTCCTTTATCCTCTAAACAATACATTGAAAAGAGATGTATAATCCGTGAAGTTTTCAAGATACATTTTGATAGAAATAAAATCATATTTTCTAGTGGTGAGCCACACCATATTGTATTCCAGCTTCTCTTAATGCACTAATTTTATCCTTTGTTGGTGTGTGACCCTTCAAAGAAACCATTTTGCAAGTACTTTTAAAGTACAAAAATTTTACATCTCAATTTTCATCTGTTTTTGTGGCTTAAGAATATGCAGCAATTTTTAAGTACTATTGAAATGAGATACATAATAACGTAAAGTGAACAATGAAAGAAAAATCTAGGTATAGTAAGAGTTTAAAATGTCAGTAGATTAAGAACTCCTTGGTTTTTACTACTGCATTTTCAAATTTCTTTTTGAGGAGAAATCTGCTTTTACTTTCTTTCTTTCTTTTTTTCATAAGATTTAGGAAATCCTCCCAAGATTTTGCAAGTTCCTTTTGGGGGCTTTCCATAATGACGACTGCAGGCTCTTACTTCAGGTAACTGTGAAAACTTTTTCATAGAAGTCAGTTGAAATTATGCTCATAGTAATCATACTAAATATACTGAGAGTAGAGAAAGCAGATAAATATGTAAAGGATCAATTTTTACATTCAATTAAATATTTGCATTTTACTCCAATAATTAACGTGAGGATGAAAATGATCTTGTGAAGCACATTATACACATTGATATAACATGCATTACTTTACTAGGGTTAAAATATTATCATTATGCCTGATATGCACATGGGAAAGCAGATCCTAGGAATGAAGCATTTATAGTAAACATCCATATGTTTTAGTAAACACAATTGCATACTTTCCAGAGTAAGCAAATGTGTGAATTCATTAAATGGTACTGAAGAATTAGTCATTCTTTTTAAATCGCTAAAAGAAAAAAAAAAAAAAAAACTAAGTAGCATGCATTGAGATTACAAAAAAATAATAATGATAAAAATAGTAACGGGTACCTATTTGGATTTTTATATATACATACATATATATATATATATAAGACCATCATACTAAGCCTACAATTTAGACCCTATTTCCTCATACTTTGCAGAAGGCTGACCTTAGACAGGGAGGCATTTTAGTAATTCAGGTGATAACTGACCTAGTAGAACTTAAGATCTGGTCTTAGAAACTAGTCAATTATAATAAAGTTAACTCTTACATAGTATTCACTAATGTGAAACACCGGGCACTTTTCTAAGAACTTTCTATATATTGATTCATATAATCTACCTAATTTGGTTAATTCAATTGTGGTCTCCATTTTATTGATAAGGAAACTGAGTGATTAAATAACTTGCCAGAGGTCACATAACTAGTAAATGGCATAAAGAATTTAAATGTAGCCATTCTAGCTCTGAAGGGTGTCTTAACCACGTCTTTGGCTTAGATGAAATTTCATTAGCTTAAATGGTTCAAAACTGATCTGATTCTGATAATCCTCAAAGTCTTAATTTATAAATATTTAAAAACATTAGAGGGCTTCCCTGGTGGCACAGTGGTTGAGAGTCCGCCTGCCGATGCAGGGGACACAGGTTCGTGCCCCGGTCCGGGAAGATCCCACATGCCGCAGAGCGGCTGGGCCTGTGAGCCATGACTGCTGAGCCTGCGCGTCCGGAGCCTGTGCTCCGCAACAGAAGAGGCCACAACAGTGGGAGGCCCGCGTACCGCAAAAAAAGAAAACATTAGATGTCACAGGCTCCTTTTTGCTATCTTGCCCTCTCTATTGTCGTTTATTGGGATTCCCATCCACAATAAGAATGGTGACATCCCTCCCCTCTTTCAATGAGGGACTTTATTATCATGAGACCCTTCACATTTTCAGGACTTCATGATCTCATGACTTTGGGGAAAAATTTTGCGCTTCATTTGGGAAAAATGTTTGTGCTTCATTCAGAGTTTAGTTCTGGGGTAGCTGCCTCTAGGTAAGGGAAATAATTTTAGGCTATCTGCTATGTTGTCTCTTCAAGAGAGAAACCATAGGAAACAAGTGGTATACTGAATACAAAAACATGACTATGAAGGGTAATGAAAGTACTTTCTATGAAAAAGTCAAAGAAAATAAACTTTCATTAAAGCAAGCAAAAAGGAACTATATAAACTCAACTGCTTCCTAAGTATCCTCTCAGTGTCCTTCTAGACATTTTGCATCCCCTAGGTTAGGAATCGGGGGATCAGAAATCAGGCAGAATTTCAGGAATGTACTGTCAGGGCTCTAGATACACCCTTTCTTACTCCACAGGAACACCACAGTCAGGATAAAGGCCATCTTCTAACTCTTTACCTGCTAAGACTTGGGTTCAGGGAGCATCATGAAACCAACCAATTCGAGTACTGCTCTGACTTTCCATAAATGTGACTACATTTCTCACAGCTATGGGGACCAAATCTCCGCAGTCTCTTGCGTGTTTTCTGATCTGAAGCAAAGGGCCAGAAGAAAGAAAATGGCTCTTTCACATTGGGGATCACGTGTCTTAAAACTTACCATCAGAGCCCAATCTCTTTGTCTTTGGGCTGGGTTTCATCTACAACTTCCAGCTTACGATTTTTGGAATGTGTTTTACAACTAGCCTCATAACTCCTAGACTTGGATCCTGATAGAATCATTTCTCAAAACCCCAAGACTTCCCTTTTTCATTGAAATTCTATAACGCCTTGAGCACCTTTTAGACTCATTAAAATAGGATGTTAACTTTATATAGCTGTCCAATTTTCACCATCAGAGAGTGATGTCTTAACAGTATGTGAGCCCTTACACAAGAACAGCACTATGTGATACAGTGACAACCATTGACACAGGCTTATTCCCTTGTGCACAAATTTGAGTTCGCACTGTGGGTCTTATTAAAAACCTTCCCCATATTTTCAGCCTTTCTAGTTAGTAAAACAACTGTATAGTTTCAACCACTGGTCTTTCCTATCACCATTCCATTACTACTTATAAACTGACCTTAGTGACTAAGCCATTTGGGCAGGGGTGGGGATGGGGGGAGGGGAGGCAGTTGGGGTATTTGACAATCTAAGGCACAGAATAAGAATAAATGATGTTAGGAGAAAGCCATGGTCCAATTTCCTTCTCAAGAGGACTTAACAGGACTCTGAGAGTTGGGAAAAACTGTACCTGGCAATAAGAGTCAAAGCGCTGAAATGACATTTCCTTCTTTGACCTCTTACCTCATTTTTCTCTCCTGGTCCCGCTTTAAAATTCATTGTTGTGTTATAAGCACCTAACAAAATGTGAAAAGTCTTGTGCAAATGTTAATAATAATCAGTCTTCTACACCAAGACTTAGGGGAAAACAATCTCCATTCTCATTTCTTAGTTATGAGGGTTAGCAGACCACCACCTATCTGGCCAGGGAATGTTTTCACTTTGGCCCTGAATTTCTTCACTGACCTATTAAGGACCCTCCCGAGTCAGTCCCCAACAAGGCTCCTTCTGCCCGCTATCACTTGTGCCAATAGAACAAGACGGAGTTTGGTTCAGAAGCAAAGGAGAGATTTATTCTTTCATCAAAAATGGAGAGGTGCGAGCTCGCGCTCTAAAGTATACTCTCCCTGACAGGCTGTGGGCAGGGATGCTGTGTAGGGTTCTTTTCCGCGAGGAGGAGGCGGAGTTCTTGTGGGTCAGGCGCAGGCGTACTGCTCAGGTTCCAGATGGCAGTGCCCGGCACGGGTGCAGCATCTCTGCACACAGCCTGCCACCACCATCTTGGATTGAGGAGGTCACTCGCGATGCTGCTGCCACAGCCCACCAATCTGAGGTGTCCGCACCGTTTCACACAAGGGACTCTGGTCTGAAGGGCCAAGTGCAAGGCCTCTGCATGATATACACTATGTGCAAGTCAAACTAGACTAAACACAAAGGGAAAAAAAAAAGGTTAAACTTTATTTTATTACACAGATTCTCTATTTTTAATCCCAGGGAATAGTTAATGGGCTTTGCTGGTGACGGTCCTTCTCTTCTTGGAGCAAAATTTGGTTCTCAGGTTATCATCACTGTCCCTTTAGTGTGCCACTATATGGCTTTTTACAGATAAGATTTCTGATAATCAAAGTTTCTTGCTATTGGGTAGTTTTTAACAAAATAAGCTGACAGTTATCAGATAATTGCCAGATCTGTCAAAATTAACTTTAGTCTCTTTTCTTAAGGGGAAAAGAACCATTTGAGTCAATGTCTACTTAGGATATATTAACAGATTCATTTAATCATAACCATTTATAGCTCCAGAAGAGAATGGATTTTACTCCACTTAGATATATCTTTTTTAACATCTTTATTGGAGTATAATTGCTTTACAATGGTGTGTTAGTTTCTGCTTTATAACAAAGTGAATCAGCTATATGTACACATATATCCCCATATCCTCTCCCTATTGGGTCTCCCTCCCACTCTCCCTATCCCACCCTTCTAGATGGTCAGAAAGCACCAAGCTGATCTCCCTGTGCTATGCGACTGCTTCCCACTAGCTATCTGTTTTACGTTTGGTAGTGTATATATGTCCATGCCACTCTCTCACTTCATCCCAGCTTACCCTTCCCCCTCCCCGTGTCCTCAAGTCCATTCTCTACCTCTGTGTCTTTATTCCCGTCCTGCCCTTAGGTTCTTCATGACCTTTTTTATTTTTATTTTTTTTTTGAGATTGCATATATATGTGTTAGCATACGGTATTTGTTTTTCTCTTTCTGACTTACTTCACTCTGTATGACAGTCTCTAGGTCCATCCATCTCACTACAAATAATTCAATTTCGTTTCTTTTTATGGCTGAGTAATATTCCATTGTATATATGTGCCACATCTTCTTTATCCATTCATCTGTCAAAGGGCACTTAGGGTGTTAGGTTGCTTCCATGTCCTGGCTATTGTAAATAGAGCTGCAATGAACATGACTCTTTTTGAATTATGGTTTTCTCAGGGTAAATGCCCAGTAGTGAGATTGCTGGGTCATACAGTAGTTCTATTTTTAGTTTTTTAAGGAACCTCCATACTGCTCTCCATAGTGGCTTTATCAATTTACATTCCCACCAACAGTGCAAGAGGGTTCCCTTTTCTCCACACCCTCTCCAGCATTTATTGTTTGTAGATTTTTTGATGATGGCCATTCTGACTGGTGTGAGCTGATATCTCACTACAGTTTTGAATTGCATTTCTCTAATGATTAATGATGTTGAGCATTCTTTCATGTGTTTGTTGGCAATCTGTATATCTTCTTTGGAGAAATGTCTATTTAGGTCTTCTGCCCATTTTTGGATTGGGTTGTTTGTTTTTTTGATATTGAGCTGCATGTGCCACATGTAAATTTTGGAGATTAATCCTTTGTCAGCTGCTTCATTTGCAAATATTTTCTCCCATTCTGAGGGTTGTCTTTTCATCTTGTTTATGTTTTCCTTTACTGTGCAAAACCTTTTGAGTTTCATTAGGTCATATTTGTTTATTTATGTTTTTATTTCCCTTTCTCTAGGAGGTGGGGCAAAAAGGATCTTGCTGTGATTTATGTCATAGAGTGTTCTGCCTGTGTGTCATAGAGTGTTCTGCCTATGTTTTCCTCTAAGAGTTTTATAGTGTCTGGCCTTACTACATTTAGGTCTTTAATCCACTTTGAGTTTATTTTTGTGTATAGTGTTAGGGAGTGTTCTACTTTCATTCTTTTACAGGTAACTGTCCAGCTTTCCCAGCACCAGTTATTGAAGAGGCTCTCTTTTCTCCATTGTATATGCTTGCCTCTTTTGTCAAAGATAAGGTGACCACATGTGCATTGGTTTATCTCTGGGTTTTCTATCCTATTCCATTAATCTATATTTCTGTGTGTGCCAGTACCATACTGTCTTGATCAGGGTAGATTTGTAGTATAGTCTGAAGTTAGGGAGCCTGATTCCTCCAGCTCCGTTTTTCTTTCTCAAGATTGCTTTGGTTCTTCGGGGTCTTTTGTATTTCCATACAAATTGTGAATTTTTTTGTTCTAGTTCTGTGAAAAATGCCATTGGTAGTTTGATAAGGATTGCATTCAATTTGTAAATTGCTTTGGGTAGTATAGTCATTTACACAATGTTGATTCTTCCAATCCAAGAATATGGTATATCTCTCCATCTGTTTTATCATCTTTAATTTCTTTCATCAGTGTCTTACAGTCTTCTGCATACAGGTCGTTTGTCTCTTTAGGTAGGTTTATTCCTACGTGTCTTATTTTTTTTTGTTGTTGCAAAGCTAAATGGGAGTGTTTCCTTAATTTCTCTTTCAGATTTTTCAAAATTAGTGTACAGGAATGCAAGAGATTTCTGTGCATTAATTTTGTATCCTGGTAGTTTACCAAATTCATTGATTAGCTCTCGTAGTTTTCTGGTAGCATCTTTAGGATTCTCTATGTATAGTATCATGTTATCTGCAAACACTGACAGCTTTACTTCTTATTTTCCGATGTGGATTTTTTTATTTCTTTTTCTTCTCTGATGGCTATGGCTAAAACTTCCAAAACTATGTTGAATAATAGTGGTGAGAGTGGGCAACCTTGTCTTGTTCCTGATCTTAGTGGAAATGGTTTCAGTTTTTCACCATTGAGGACGATGTTGGCTGTGGGTTTGTCATATATGGCCTTTATTATGTTGAGGTAAGTTCCCTCTATGCCTACTTTCTGAAGGGTTTTTATCATAAATGGTGTTGAATTTTTTCAAATGCTTTTTCTGCATCTATTGAAATGATCATATGGTTTTTATTCTTCAGATTGTTAATATGGTGTATCACATTGATTGATTTGCGTTTATTGAAAAATCCTTGCATTCCAGGGATAAACCCCACTTGATCATGTTGTATGATCCTTTTAGTGTGCTGTTGGATTCTGTTTGCTAGTATTTTGTTGAGGATTTTTGCATCTATGTTCATCAGTGATATTGGCCTGTATTTTTCTTTCTTTGTGACATCTTTGTCTGGTTTGGTATCAGGGTGATGGTGGCCTCGTAGAATGAGTTTGGGAGTGTTCCTTCCTCTGCTATGTTTTGGAAGAGTTTAAGAAGGATAGGGGTTAGCTCTTCTCTAAATGTTTGATAGAATTTGCCTGTGAAGCCATCTGGTCCTTGGCTTTTGTTTGTTGGAAGATTTTTATCAGTTTCAATTTCAGTGCTTGTGATTGGTCTGTTTATATTTTCTATTTCTTCCTGGTTCAGTCTCAAAGGTTGTGCCTTTCTTTTTTTTTTTTTTTTTTTAAATTTATTTATTCATTTATTTATTTTTGGCTGTGTTGGGTCTTCGTTTCTGTGCGAGGGCCTTCTCTAGTTGTGGCAAGCGGGGGCCACTCTTCATCGCGGTGCGCGGGCCTCTCACTGTCGCGGCCTCTCTTGCTGCAGAGCACAGGCTCCAGACGCGCAGAGCTCAGTATTTGTAGCTCACGGGCCCAGCTGCTCCGTGGCACGTGGGATCTTCCCAGACCAGGGCTTGAACCCATGTCCCCTGCATTGGCAGGCAGACTCTCAACCACTGCGCCACCAGGGAAGCCCAGGTTGTGCTTTTCTAAGAATTTGTCCATTTCTTCCCGGTTGTCCATTTTATTAGCATATATTTGCTTGTAGTAATCTCATATGATCTTTTGTATTTCTGCAGTGTCAATTGTTACTTCGTTTTTATTTTTAATTCTATTGATTTGAGTCTTCTCCCTTTTTTTCTTGATGAGTCTGGCTAATGGTTTATCAATTTTGTTTATCTTCTCAAAGAACTAGCAATTCGTTTTATTGATCTTTGCTATTGTTTCTTTCATTTCTTTTTCATTTATTTCTGATCTGATTTTATGATTTCTTTCCTTCTGCTAACTTTGGGATTTTTTTTTGTTCTACTTTCACTAATTGCTTTAAGTGTAAGGTTAGCTTGTTCATTTGAGATGTTTTTTGTTTCTTAAGGTAGGATTGTATTGCTATACAATTCCCTCTTAGAACTGCTTTTGCTGCATCCTATAGGTTTTGGGTCATCGTGTTTTCATTGTCATTTGTTTCTAGGTATTTTTTGATTTCCTCTTTGATTTCTTCAGTGATCTCTTGTTTATTACATAGTGCATAGTTTAGCCTCTATATGTTTGTATTTTTTACACATTTTTTTTCCTGTGATTGATATCTAATCTCATAGTGTTGTGGTCAGAAAAGATACTTGGTGTGATTTCAATTTTCTAAAATTTACCAAGGCTTGATATGTGACCCAAATTACAAACTATCCTGGACAATATTCCATGAGCACTTGAGAAAAAAGTGTATACCTTTGTTTTTGGATGGAATGTACTATAAATATCAATTAAGTCCATCTTGTTTAATGTATCATTTAAAGCTTGTGTCTACTTATTTATTTTCATTGTGGATGATCTGTCCATTGGTGAAAGTGGGGTGTTAAAGTCCCTTACTATGATTGTGTTACTGTCGATTTCCCCTTTTTTGGCTCTTAGCATTTGCCTTATGTATTGAGGTGCTCCTATTTTGTGTGCAAAAATATTTACAATAGTTATATATTCTTCTTGGATTGATCCCTTGATCATGAGGTAGTGCCCTTCTTTGTCTTTTGTAATATTCTTTGTTTTAAAGTCTATTTTATCTGTTATGAGAATTGCAACTGAAGCTTTCTTTTGATTTCCATTTGCACGAAATATCTTTTTCCATCCCCTCACTTTCGGTCTGTATGTGTCCCTGGTTGTGAAGTGGGTCTCTTGTAGACAGCATATATACGGGTCTTGTTTTTGTTTCCTTTTAGCCAGTCTATTTCTTTTAATTGGAGCATTTAATCCATTTACATTTAAGGTAATTATTGATATATATGTTCCTACTACCATTTTCTTAATATTTTGGTTTTGTTATTGTAGGTTTTTTCCTTCTCTTGTGTTTCCTGCCTAGAGAAGTTCCTTTAGCATTTGTTGTAAAGCTGGATTGGTGGTGCTGAATTCTGTTAGCTTTTGCTTTTCTGTAAAGTTTTTAATTTCTCCATCAAATCTGAATGATATCCTTGCTGGGTAGAGTAATCTTGGTTGTAGGTTTTTCCCTTTCTTCACTTTAAATGTGTCCCTCCACTCCCTTCTGGCTTGCAAAGTTTCTGCTGAAATATCATCTGTTAACATTATGAGGATTCCCTTGTATGTTATTTGTTGTTTTTCCCCTGCTGCTTTTAATATTTTTTCTTTGTATTTAATTTTTGATAGTTTGATTAAAATGTGTCTTGGAATGTTTCTCCTTGGATTTATCCTGTATGAGACTCTCTGTGCTTCCTGGACTTGATTAACTATTTCCTTTCCCATATTAGGGAAGGTTTCAACTATAATGTCTTCAAATATTTTCTCAGTCCCTTTTTTTTTCTCTTCTTCTTCTGGGACCCTATAATTTGAATGTTGGTGAGGTTAATGTTGTCCCAGAAATCTCTGAGACTGTCCTTAATTCTTTTCATTGTTTTTTTCTTTATTCTGCTCTCAAGTAGTTATTTCCACTATTTTATCTTCTAGGTCACTTATCTTTTCTTCTGCCTCAGTCATTCTGCTATTGATTCCTTCTAGAAAATTTTTAATTAATTTATTGTGTTGTTCATTATTGTTTGTTTGGTCTTTTTTTCTCCTAGGTCCTTGTTAAACTTTTTTTAAAATATACTTTCTCCATTCTATTTCCATGATTTTGGATCATTTTTACTATCATTACTCTGAACTCTTTTTTTAGGTAGACTGCTTGTTTCCTCTTCATTTGTTTGGTCTGGTGGGTTTTTACCTTGCTCCTTCATCTGCTGTGTGTTTCTCTGTCTTCTCATTTTGCTTAACTTACTGTGTTTGGGGTCTCCTTTTCGCAGGCTACAGGTTTGTAGTTCCTGTTGTTTTGGGTGTCTGTCCCCAGTGGCTAAGGTTAGTTCAGTGGGTTGTGTAGGCTTCCTGGTGGAGGGGACTGCTGCCTGTGTTTTGGTGGATGAGGCTGGATCTTATCTTTCTGGGTGGCACGTCCGCATCAGGAGGTGTGTTTTGGGGTGTCTGTGACCTTATTATGATTTTAGGCAGCCTCTCTGCTATTGGGTGAGGTTGTGTTACTTTCTTGCTGGTTGTTTGGCATAGGGTGTCCAGCACTGTAGCTTGCTGGTCGTTGAGTGGAGCTGGGTCTTGGCATTGAGATGGAGATTTCTGGGAGATTTTTGCCGTTTGTTATTACGTGGAGCTGGGAGGTCTCTGGTGGACCAAGGTCCTGGGCTTGTCTCTCCCACCTCAGAGTCACACGCCTGACACCTGGCTGGAGCTCCAAGACTTTGTCATCCACATGGCCCAGAATAAAAGGGAGAAAGAAAAAAGACAGAAAGAAAAATAAATTAAATAAAATAAAGTTATTAAAATAAATTTTTTTTAATTATTAAAAATTATAAAAAAATAATAAAAAATAAGAAAGAAAGAAGGCAGCAACCAAACCAAAGAACAAATCCACCAATGATAACAAGCACTAAAAACTATACTAAAAAAAAAAACAAACAAACAGAGATACAGAACCCTAGGACAAATGGTAAAAGCAAAGCTATACAGACACAATCACACACAGAAACATACACAGTCACAAAAAGAGAAAAAGGAAAAATTTATATCGTTGCTTCCAAAGTCCACTCTCTCAATTTTGGGATGATTCGTTGTCTATTCAGGTATTCCAGAGATGCAGGGTGCATGAAATTGATTGTGGATATTTAATCCACTGCTCCTGAAGCTGCTGGGAGAAATTCCCCTTTCTCTTCTTTGTTCTCACAGCTCCTGGGGTTCAGCTTTGGATTAGCCCCCTCCTCTGCATGTAGGTCACCTGAGGGCATCTGTTCTTCGCTCAGACATGACGGGGTTAAAGAGCAGCTGATTCGGGGGCTCTGGCTCACTCAGGCCGGGGGGAGGGAGGGGTACGGATGCGGGGCGAGCGTGTTGTGGCAGAGGCCGGCGTGATGTTGCACCAGCCTGAGGCGTGCCTTGTATTCTCCAGGGGAAGTTGTCCCTGGATCACAGGACCCTGGCAGTGGCGGACTGCACAGGCTCCCAGGAGAGGGGTGTGGATAGTGACCTGTGCTTGCACACAGGCTTCTTGGTGGCGACCAGCAGCCTTAGCATCTCATGCCCGTCTCTGGGGTCCGCGCTGATAGCCACGTCTCGCACCTGTCTCTGGAGCTCATTTAGGTGGTGCACTGAATCTCCTCTCCTCGCTCACCAGGAAACAAAGAGGCAAGAAAAAGTCATCTCTTGTCTCCTCAGCAGCTCCAGACTTTCTCCCAGACTACCTCCCAGCTAGCTGTGGCACACTAGCCCCTTCAGACTGTGTTCACACCATCAACCTCAGTCCTCTCCCTGGGATCCGACCTCCAAATCCGAGCCTCAGCTTCCAGCCCCGCCTGCCCCGGCAGGTGAGCAGACAAGCCTCTCGGGCTGGTGAGTGCTGGTCGGCACCGATCTTCTGTGCAGGAATCTCTCTGCTTTGCCCTCCGCATCCCAGTTGCTGCGCTCTCCTCCGTGGCTCCGAAGCTTCCCGCCTCCGCCACCCACAGTCTCCGCCCACTAAGGGGCTTCCTAGTGTGTGGAAACCTTTCCTCCTTCACAGCTCCCTCCCACTGGTGCAGGCCCGTCCCTACCCTTTTGTCTCTGTTTATTCTTTTTTCTTTTGCCCTACCTGGGTATGTGGGGAGTTTCTTGCCTTTTAGGAGGTCTGAGGTCTTCTGCCATTATTCAGTAGGTGTTATATAGGAGTTGTTCCATGTGTAGATGTATTTCTGATGTATTTGTGGGGAGGAAGGTGATCTCCAAGTCTTACTCTTCCGCCATCTTGAAGGTGACCTCCACTTAGATATATTCTTGATGCAAAGTTTCATCTTTAGCCATAAATACATTCACTCATATGAAAAGAGTCTCTGTAATTAGTTTATCCTATATAATGGAAAGATATTCTACAATGTGTTTTTTTACATCAGATTAATTCTTCACTCAATCTTTACATCTAAAAGCCATACTTTTGATAACAAAGTCAAATCTGTCAAACTCACTGAAATCATTCTATTAACAGTTGACCAGAATGATTTTTAAAATCATGTATTATTCCAGTAATGGTTCTCTAAATATTGGCTAATATTTTTATTATCACCTTCTTATTGATATTTTTGAAATCACTTTAGTGCCTGACCTGTAATAAAACTCATATATTCCATCTCAAGAAAATATTATCCCAATTTACACTGAAAAAACTGAGGCTATAAAGTTAGGTAACTTGTCAGGGATCAAACAGCTAGTTATTAGTACAGCCAGAACTTAATTACAGACGTGTCTGACTCTAAATGAAGCATAGGGAAAATTCCCCAAATTTTGAATGTCCTTTCTATTCACTTTTCCTTGTATATCTGAAAACTTAAAAGAGAACAAAAAATATAAAACTCATCACTAAAGTGTTTCATGATAGAGAGGAGAAATTAGAAGAAACAAAGATTTGTGGGTATACCAACAGGTAGCACTATTTGATCTAAACTGTCAACTAAAGTATTTGATCATAGCAAAGACTCCATAATTCACATACCCTACCTGATCACTTCCTCCAGTGGAAAATGAATTCAGTGATAACAATAATGTGTCATTGCCTAAGCAAGTTAAGGGATGAAGGAGGGAAATTATGTAGACATCTGTTTTAGCAACAGAGGGTATGGATGATTCATATTCAAATTGCAATACTTTAGAATTCAATGCTTTGGGGATATTACAATCTAAAAATACTATTCGATCAAATGCACATGACTACCCACTGCAAGCTTAGTGAAACATCCCATAAGAAACTAAAATGATAATGATTAAACTAAACCAACAATTAATTTATAATTAAAAAACACAGATAACAACAATTAAAATAATGGCCAAATCTAGACATTTCTGGTTCACCGATAACAAATTGTCCTCCCTTAAAACTGAGGGAACATTGTCAAGCATTGTCAACACTTCTGAGTATAAAGCTGAATTAGTCTGCAGGAAGCTCTAGCAACTTGATATTTTTGGTATATAAATACCAAGTGTTAATATCATATGTTACTAGTAAAATAAAACAAAACAAAAGCCTCTTAGTTGTAAATAAAGATAAGATAGGTCTATGGAATAAAGCCTGATTTTTCATTAATGATGTAAAGGATCACCTGTACATTTGAGCTCTTTGGGAGGTCGCTTAAAGACCACCAATGGGCCACAGAATATTCTTTGAGAATCACTGTTTTAGAAAATATTTATGTTCATCTCAAAGGGAGTAAAGGTAAATAGTTCATCTCCTTTTTTGTCTCAAGTTATACTCTTTTTTAAACAACGGAAATTGTTTTTTGTGTCTCAGATGTGTTGTGGGCTTTATGGAGAACATAAGAAAGTGGCGTATTTTCCTCACTTTGAAAAATTTTTCCTTGCACCCCAACTTCTCTCTCGCAACTCTTCATTTGGTAAAATAGCACCATTCACACCAAATCTCTTTTCTTTTTTTCTCTCACATGAGCAAATACTGTCACCTCTACCTACAAATGTATCTCAAATTTTATCACTGCTAAGTTAGTCCAAGCCCTGGTCTTCCCTGGGTGCTTGATTACACCTTCTCTTTCTGTCTCTTCTTCCCTACTCTTCCTGCTCTACAGAGTGATCTTTTCAAAATGAGAATCAAAGCATAATACTCTGATGTTCTCAACCACCCGTGGCTTCCCATGATGTGGAAACCCAGCATCCTTCCCAATCAGCCTCATCTCCTACCCCTCCTCTCCTCTGTCCCTCAGGGTAGGTAGTGATGTGGCCTCCTTCCTACATCAAACCAGAAATTTTCCCACCTCAGAGACTTCACACGTGGAATTTTCTCTGCCTGGAATGCTTTCCCCAGGAATAGGTACATGGCTTGCATGTTCGCTGCATTTGTATCTCATCCTTATGTCATTTCTTCAGAGATTTCTTCCCTAAAAAGTCTATCCAAAATGCACAGTCTGTCTCTCCTTTACCCTGCTTCATGTTTTTTTGCTTAGTCTTTATCACAATGTAACATGATATTATATATGCAATTGCTTAAATGTTTATCAGCTGTCTCCCCTACTATAATGTAAATTCTATGAGGCAGGGACATTTTGTTTTATTTATCTCTGTAAACCTAGTTCCTAAAAGAGTTCCTCATATATAGAGCATGTCAGTAAATATTTGTTAAATGACCGAACATCTATATTTATATCTACACTTAGGTCATTGTTGGACTGAATTTAGATAACTGCCTAATGCCACATTCAGGTAGCAAATTGCTGGAGAGTTTCTCTAGAATTCTTACTCATTTGTAGTATAATTGATGGTTCTGTAGGCTGCCTGAGACCCAGTGACCGTATTCCAATCTAGGGTGAAAGAAGAAGGATAGCAGGGTTGATTTCAGTTTCTCCCATTCACAGCTAGCTGGACGTTTAGCATTCCAGATTTAATCTTTTGTTTAAAAAAAAATAGCTATCTCCCTACAATCTCCCCAGTTCCACTCTCAGTGATCTGAACCTCCAACAAAAGTGCCCCTATTCATAATTCTGAATGACAAGTATTGTAACCACACTCCTCCCCCTAATTTTGCTGCTCCTGGGGAAGAAAAAAAAAGTTTAAGAGCCTGAAACTTTAACAAGCCTCTGCCTTTATTTCATGTGACACTTTGACTTGCTAGCTAAAAGGATTGCAAATTGAAACTGAATTATATTTTAAATGAGCTAAATATATTCCAATAGGGGAAATATATTTAAAAGATATATCCTAGCAATATCATGAAACTGTAATCCAATAAGAACTTTTTCAACTCTTCAAAGTAGAAGAGGTTAGATTTTTTTTTTGATTCATAACTATAGTTACAATAATTTTACCAAAATAGTTGAATAATTAACATCAGAATATGATATCATAGTAATTGGAAACATGTTGTAGGAAAAAGAGATATTTTATATTTTTATGTTAGTGATAAAAATAATAAGAAAAATAATAATAGCTATAATACCATGGGACAGGCAATGTTACAAGCACTTTGGAACCACTCTCTTCAAACCTGATGCAAGCAGCAGCATCTCTCCTGAGGATTATTGCAGTAGCTTCCAACCTTGTCTATCTGCTACTTTCCCTTGACCCCTACAACCTATTTTCAGTATATCTTGCCCAATGATGCTTTAAAGAATAAATAGTACCATATCATTTTCCTGCTCAAAACCCTTCGATGGCTTTCCACCTCTCCTAGTGTAACAGTCAAAGCCCTTACCCTGTCCTACTAGGTCCTACATAATGTGACCCCCCAGGACTTCCCTGATATCATCTCCTCCTTGCTCACACTGGCTTCTGTGCCACTTCTTAAACCTTCCAGGCATGCTTCTTCCCCTGAGCCTTGAACTTGATATTCCCTCTGCCTGGAACATTTCCCCCAGATGTTTGCAAAACTGCTTACTTTTCCTCTTTTAGGTCTTTGTTAAAATGTCATCTTCTGGGTGACACCTCCTCTGACCATACAATTTAAAACTGTAGTCCCCACCCCCTATACTTATCAGCATCCTACATATTATATACATTTACCCACTATTTTTCTTGTTTCCAGCCTCTACCCACTAGAATACAAGTTCCACAGAAGGCTTTTTTGTCTGTTTTATTCATTCCTGTAGCCCCAGTCCTTAGAACAGTGCCAGGTACATAAAAGTTAACAAATGTTTGTTTTAAAAATAAGTATATTAAACAACAATGAGATACTTTTACCTATCTATAAGAATGGATAGGGCTTCCCTGTTGGCGCAGTGGTTGGGAGCCCGCCTGCCGATGCAGGGGACACGGGTTCGTGCCCCAGTCCGGGAGGGTCCCACGTGCCGCGGAGCGTCTGGGCTCGTGAGCCATGGCCGCTGGGCCTGCGCGTCCGGAGCCTGTGCTCCGCAACGGGAGAGGCCGCAGCAGTGAGAGGCCCGCGTACCGAAAAAAAAAAAAAAAAAAAAGAATGGATAAAATCCAAAACATTGACATGACAACAGCAAATGTTGGCAAGGATGTGAAGCAACAGGAACTGCCACTCATTGCTGGTGGGAATGCAAAAAGGTACAGACACTTTGGAAGACAGTTTGGCACTTTCTTAAAAAACTAATCTTACCATATGATCCAGCAATTGCGCTTTTACCCAAATGAGTTTAAAACATATCCACACAAAAACCTGCCCACAAATGTTTATAGCAGCTTTAGTCAGAGTAACTAAAAACTGGAAGCAACCAAGATGTCTTTCAATAGGTGAATGAATAAACAAACTGTAGTACAACCATGAAAGGGAATATTACTCAGTAATAAAAAGAAATGAGTTATCAAGTCATGAAAAGTCATGGAGAATTATTAAATATATGTTGCTAAGGGAAAGAAGGAAGTCTAAAAAGGCTACATAATGTATGATTCCAACTATGTGACCTTCTGGTAAAGGCAAAATTATGGGAACAGTAAAAGGATCAAGGCTTTGCGGGAGGGAGGGAGGGATAAATAGGTGGAGCACAGGGAACAGTTTAGAGCAGTGAAGCTATTCTGTACGATACTCTACTGGTGAATGAATGACATTATGCATTTGTCAAAACCCATAGAACTGTATGACACAAAGAGTGAATCCTACTGTAAAGCATGGACTTTAGTTAATAATAATGTATCAATATTGGTTTATCAATCATAACATATATACCACACTAATGCAAGATGTTAATAATCAGGGAGTTTCAGGGCAGGGAGTACCTTCAAATTCTCTATACTTCCTGTGAAATTTTTCTGTAAACCTAAAAATGTCCCCCACAATGAAGTCTATTAAGTTAAATAAATAAATACATGTCATTGGTAACTTGGTAATAGATAAATATATAAATTTTTAAAAACCTTATGAAATCACTTTGATGTAGTTTCCATGATTATCTCCATCTTGAAGATGGGGAAACTGACCCAGGTTATGTGACTCTTGTCCAAGCTCATAATAGCTCATACATCTAGTTCTTGGGAGCATCAGTGGTGGAACCCAGAATGTATCATCTCCAGAAGAAGCACTCTCAATTTTACCCTCACCAAAGGCATTAAATATACAAGGGGAATACAGTGATTAAAGAACAGGTATAACAAGACATGCTGGCCTAAGTATATTTCCTATCAAGTGTGCAGAGGTGGCCATGCCTTGTGGTCAAAGAGTGAAGGCATCTGTTTGTAGTAGCTGTGCTGGGAAGAAAATTACCATTGAAGAAGGAAGCCTGATAGTTTGAGGCGTTTGCTTGTGTCATTGTTTATTAACTTTCCTGTTGCCTTTGAAAGCAGTCTGACCACTGTTGACATACATAGTCTTTTGGTAAATATGAACATTTTCTATTGCTACTGTATAGATCTCATTATGGATAGATTCAGAGACACATTTTCCTATTTTGCTTTTCAATCCACTTGTGAGGCTAATACATGATGTGTGCTAAAAAGGGAAGGATGGGTTGTCTAATTTTTGTAAAGGCTTTTGAAATATGCCTGAGGTGGCATTTACGTAAAATTAGAGATATGGCAGGACAAGTCATTGCGTGCAAAACAGGGAATTCCAGCTGACTGATGAGACCCCAGGCACATCATCTAGGGCTTTACGGTTTTCTTCTTTAAAGTAATTTTTAGATATTCTGTTATCATGGCAATTCTTCTTAAAGTCTGGATCTTCAAAGTGCCCTTTTCCCTGTGCTGCCCAAAATAGAATTTTCACTCCATCTCTGCCTGTGGCAGTAATAAAACAACCCTAATATTCAGCCTCTTTCCAGATTATACAGTCCATAATAAGATATCATCATAACTTCTTTCCAAAGTATAATATTCATCCAATTAACCTTGAATATTTTTTAAGAAAACTCACAATAGAAAAGATAATTGCATGGTTGTCAAAAATTATGACTAACCAGGTACAATAAAGCCCCGTAAAATAATTCCTATCAAAAGATTAACATTTACTGTGTTGCACTAATGAAACATATTGTAAGAGATTTAAAAATAAATAACTGGAAAAATAGTAAATAGTCATTGCATGAAAAATAAACAACCAAAATGAACTACAAAAGGGTAAAAAAAATACATTAAACACAGTAAAGAAATACATTTTCTATATTTAACATAAGAATATGTCCCACCATATAGGAATTATTCTTCCCAAATACTTGTTAAAGGAAGAACAGATGAACTAAAATGCTTTTCTTGCCCTTTTGTGGTGTCATGAGGTTATTCTATGGACAAGTTTCTACTACATCCCCTTACTAAAAGTCAGAGACTTTAAGGTATAGTCCTTGGTAAGAAAGAGCAGGGAAAACCTTTCACACATATAGAAATGGAGAAAATTGCTAAAGAAAGGGGGGAAAAAGCCCCCTTGACAGATAAGCAATAGCTCTGCTTACACAGTAATTTATGGTAATATCAGAAAGCTTTTGAAAAAATTTCACACATACTGCAGGGTAGGACATTGGAGAAGATAAAAGACTCAAAGAGATAGGGGGAAATTAAACCATTTATAAGGGGGGAAGTATTTTGTTAAAAAAAAATGTGGCAATTGGTTTTGATAGTCAGAACCATTTATGTAATTTCTGTGTGCATTAAGCACTTGCTGTCTGAAAAAGTGGCAGCCTAGCATTTCCTCCATTGCTACAAAAAGTCAATTTTGAGGACAAAAAATAGGGGAAGGTTTAAAATATATACATATACAAATCTATTGTAACACATTCAGTAGTGTTTGTGAGCTAAATTTCTACCATTTGAGTGGTTTAGATGTTTTAAACTCTTATCTCTATTTTATTTGATAGCAAATCGATTTTCCAATAAACTAATTTGCCTTTGGGGTATTATAATGAAAAAGCAATTTAAAATATATTTCTATAAATACTGAAAAATACTTTCATACTAGATATGCAGTAAATAAATGAAGAAATATTCACACGAGTTGCTACTGCCTTTCTTGTTATCTGGAAAATAATGAGTCTTAATTTACATATTTCTTCATCAAACCCTGAAGCCTTTATTAAGGTCAAAGCTTGAATATAATATATCTGTTATTCTACAGAATTTTATATTTCAAATTGTGAAGTACTATTTGATGCTCTGATTTCACCTTCTGTATTGAAAAATATAAATGGCATTCATGAAGAGTTTTTAAATGAATTTTTTTTTAATATTCTTCAATGGCCGTTTTTAATAAAGCGGCTCTGCTATCCTCTGAAATTCAGTGGATATTGGGGCTATCATTGTCATTCTTATCACTGATTTTTCAACTCAGTTTCTGACCACGACCACTATGGAGATCTTCACTTGAGGAAACATAAAAAAAATTCTGTCATTCAAAAAGAGCATATTATGAGAATTTTGTTACTTGTTTTTAAAGAATGCTAACAGGAAGATTTGGAAGAAGAAATGCCAGTCTGTCTTTCTTCTCCCTAACAAATTTCTCCTGAGGCAGAGCTTTAATGTGTAGGTCTGGGAACTTCTTAAACAATATGCACCACTGACCAGGATGGCTGACCCTTTCAAGCTGGCTGATGCTATTCAGGAAACATACTATCAGAATCTGAAGTAACTGGTTTGAGTTTCTAAAGTATTCTGAGGAAATATTTTGTGAGAGTGGGAAGGGTATTCTAATGCCATTCACATGTTTCCCAGAGAATGAAAGCTGATCTGCCGGGGCGTTGAAAGCATTACAGGCTAATTTCATTGCAATTTCAGGGGCTGGGAAGGAGGTTGAGAGAACCAGCAGTTGGGGTAGGAGGCAGTTCAAGAACCTTGAGGTGAACACTATTAACTCATTGGAAAATCACAAAGTGCTGGAACCCGCTCTAGGAGGCTCATGTTTTGAGACTTTACAGCAATTGTGCAGCTCTCTTGAAAGTTTACACTGTCTTTTTATTTATAGCAGATGTCTCTTAAAGCAAACATTTTTACTTTATACTATACAAATCTTACGGAAAATTGCAAACATAATGTGGAGTTTTGGTCATGCTGTAGAAATCTATAGTATGTTCTATAATGGATTATGAGCAAGGGGAAAAGACTGATACTGATCTAAGGCTGAAGGATAAAGGGTAATCAAAACAAGGCTTCTGCAGATGCTTTTATGAAACTTGTTTTAGAAGAAAAGGCAAAAGTTGAAACTGTGGATTAAACCAACTAAATTAAATCATCTTGTATTCAAAATATATTCTGAACGTCGGAATGAAATGACCAGTAGCCAGACTGAACCTTAAGCAAAGCACCCAGTTGCTGGGACAATTCCACTGTCTGGGCTATTTTTAAAAAAAAAAAAAAAAGTTTTATTTGGATTTTCTTAAGTACAAATAGTATTTGTTTCTTATGTACATGCAGTGAAAAAGAAAATCTAAGAATGTACTTTATTTTTCTAGCTTGTTCTGAATTGCAGTTCTCTTATAATTCAATTTTGGTTATCGTGACTGAAATGTATGTCTTGTGGCTGCTCAGCAATTGCTGAACTGCCTGATAGAAAAGTCGTAGCTTCTGAAATTCAGCTCTAAATTTAAAAATATAATGTTCAATTAAGGAGAAAGTAAATTCTGCCTGTAAAGTCAAACCAGGAAATATAAATAGGAAGGAAACAAGAGATATTACAATTTTACAAAAGTGAATGGCAGCAGCTTTAATTTTCCAAGGAATCCATCCAGCTACAAATATTTACTTCTATATTTGTTTCCCTAATTATCAGAATTAAAAACAGAGAATTATATAAATTTTGGAAATTGAAATCTAGAGAAGTAAAACCTATATTTTTGAGACAATACACATTTCAAAAAGGAAGTCATTAAAGTAATGTGGCTGTTATGTTTTCACAGGCTTTTGTGAGAATTTAACCAATACAACAGCATAATCTCTATGGACTTTAAAAACACAAATCCATGACAAGGACATGAGATTGATGGAATTTGTAATCACATATTTTTTACTTGTGTAATAAATGTATCATTTCAAGAACATTATTCAAAATGGTCCCACTGTGTTACAATGTGTGGATTCCTTTTTGCATTTATGTCTGCAGGAAATTTCTAGATTCTTAACAATCTGTCGTTGGTGTTTCAGTGGGTTACTTACTATTATAATTCTGGTCACAGATGAGGGTTAAAATATCTCCAACCTTTACAAATGTATTATGTGGCACCACTGACATAGCTTTTATTGCAGATAAAAATCTATGACAAATTTTCTGTATGACAGAAGAACATGATTTCATATTAAATTCTGATGATAGAGACATATTTCTCTGCTTGTACTTCTAAAATGTTTTGGATATAGTAACAATGGGCAATAGTTCCTCTTCAATTACAACAGTAAAATCTCAAAATCCACTTTATTTTTATGGGTCCAGAGCTTCAGTAAATATTTCTTAAGCAGAACTGAAAAACAGTGCAAAAAATGTTCAGAATTCAGCTCACTTCTAACCTTGCTGATCAAAACAGACAAAATGTTCAGCTGGTTAGACATAATGAGAAGCAGACAGAGGAAGCTGCAAAAGGGCTTAGAAATTGAATGTTGCCATGAAGGTATATAAGAGCTCCAGCAAAAGTTTCTCAAATATAAGTGTCAAGATAATGGTAGGTCCCTCTGACAGTCATTTAAAAGAAAGAATAAAGCCTATTATAGTAACTTTATGGAGTTATAAAAGCACTTGAGTTTTCAGGGAACCACAGACTTGTAAAATGTTTCTGACATTCCATCAAAAAATTGGTATTATGACACTGTCATAATACATAATCATATAGTCAAGGAATGATTGGAAGTAAATCCATAATAGCAGATTTTTTTTAACAAATTTCATATTGCTTTCCCGACATTTTTATCTCCCTTCTTCCCTTACATTTGATGATGAAGAGAAAAAGTAGATAGAGAAATATATTGTTTCTTCTGATCTGTTTCCAGACTGTCTCTTGGAAAAGATGAGAATTCTGGTTGGTTCATATTTTTTTCAGGTTTGGGGTTGTGAAAAGCCTCAAGAAAGCCCATGTCTGATGATCTAAACTGTCTAATATTGTACTGAACACCTCTAAATTTACCTACTTAGGAGAAATCATCCCTTTAAATTACCAGGATGCCTCACAGCTATGTCAAAGGCTCTATGCATTGTGTTTAAGATTCTTGAGGAACTGCTGAACTTGAATATCCTTCCATTGCCTTCTCTGTATGTCACTACAGACTGCCCTAGACTATTTAGGGAATAGGCCTTTACTCATAAGATTACTTGAAGCCAGAGCCAAGCTTAACATATGGAGTAGCCAACAGTCACATAAATATGGCTTCCCACCCCCCCCCCCAAAATAGTAACATATGGCTTTAATTTTATTTAATTTATTTTTTCTTTCCATTTATTTTAAAAAATCCTCGCCCATTGTGTAAGCCTTTGGGCACATGTACATAATAAAAAACATTGCTGAGCATAAATAATGTATATTAACAGTGTCTATTGGGATTCTCAGAAAAAATCTATCAAAATGACTTATTTTATATTTCAAAGTCTCAATTCAAAATCTATTGGCAAAATAATTCTATTAAATTGTATGATATTTCTAATGTCAATTAATTACATTTATATCCAGCTCTATATTGTAATGACTTTGTAATATTAATTTTGATGTTAATTTAGAAAGAACTTGTAAGTTTGCCCCAAGTTTTAGTGTTTAATGGTTTTTCCATATTTAGACTGTGTTCACAGATTGAGATTTTTTTCATTTTTCTAGTCAAACAATCGGTCATTTTAAACGTTATCTTTCATGATTTTTTTTTTTTTTTTCTGAGTTAACCGATTGAATTTGCTTTGGGGCAGTAAAGAAAATCAGTAAAAAGGACAATTAAACTAAAAGTTACTAAAAACTAATGTTTCATTTTGGCCATGTACTGTTCACATTTGGATAAGACCAGTAACTTATTTTTACAAACACTGAAATTGAAATTTCCTATGGTTGAAAATAGAGAAACCCAATAATCTGATTTTAAAATAGAATATGTCAGGGCTTTCCTGGTGGCACAGTGGTTGAAGGTCCGCCTGCCGATGCTAGAGGACACGGGTTCATGCCCCGGTCTGGGAAGATCCCACATGCCGCGGAGCGGCTGGGCCGGTGAGCCATGGTTGCTGAGCCTGCGCGTTCGGAGCCTGTGCTCCGCAACGGGAGAGGCCACGGCAGTGAGAGGCCCGCGTACCACAAAAAAATTAAAAATAAAAATAGAATATGTCATACCTGACACTAGTTAGCAAAACCAAGTAAGATGTCCATATGTCATCAGCACTAAGTGGATTCTTTCCCATAACCATCAAGTTTTACATCTGATCATTTCAACCAAGAAAGTAAACTGGCTCCAAAATTACTTGGGTCTGGATTTCAGCTCCTCCCTTGGCAAGTCACATGCTTCTCTATGACTCTCATTTCTTCATTTATAAGAAAGATTGATGATGAATTGAGGTAGTAGATGTAAAGTGCTTAGAACAGAGTCTCATGCAAGTAATCAATAAATGTTTGCTACAGTTATTATTATTATCGTAACCTAATATTGTTATTCAAGCTTTTCACTTTTCGTGTGTTATACCCCTTGCCCAAAATGATCTCCACTTTCTGTCTTATCTTTATAAATTTAATATTTTCTTCATGAGTCAGTTGAGCACCAGTCCAAGGTGATCTCTTTTATATCCACAAAACAAAAAAAGGACAGTTGTTTTAAGGAGTCACTTCCTGTATTTCTTGTGCCTAGATTTAACAAGTAATATATGCTTTACAAACATCACAATTAATGCTGCACAGACTCCAAGGAGTTAACTAGCCACTGTTTATGACATCCTTTATTTTTCCTGGTCAAGTCAGTGACCGTGTTCTTTCAACAGGGAACTTGGTCATTTTTGTTTTCTTTTGTTTAAAACCAATAACTCATGTTTCTTTAACAGTGGCTCCGTATCTGCCTTTGCATTATAAAACACATTCTCGCACACTAAAATTCTTTGGATTGAGTTCAACTAGACCCAGGATTATATAGAGTTTCCCTCTATAATGCAGGTTATGAAATAAGCAATATTACTTGATGTTACATTACAGAATATAAATATAAATTCTTGGATATGTCTGTCAGGTTCCTTTAAGTCCCTGAAGCTAAAACAAATATGTCCACTATTATTGACACAGTTAAGGGCTGCAACTATTGGGCATAGTATGTGTATACAGGCAATTCTCATTGTCAACAATGGGACTTTCAAGTATTTAAGATTCCTCTGTGAATTTCATTTGAACCCATTAAGTAAGTGGCTTAGATGAAGGGAAGGTAGCCATTTGAATGCTTAAATGCCTAGAAGATAATTTTTTTAATTTTGTAATTGTCTTATAATAGTTTAAAAAGATCTGCTTACCTATTACAATGAAACCACCCAAAATCTGGTCATAAGGCTTATATTGTTTTGTTACTTTGCTAAAAAACATTGGTCTCACCTAGCTATCATTCTTTTCTTCTCATTATAAACCAGAGTTCTTTCATTCTTCCACTGTGTCATAAAAGATTCAATAAATTCTGATTTGCATTTCAAATTCCACTCTTTTTTTTTTTTTTTAGAAGGACATCAGATTAGATGACAATTACATCACTAATCTCTTTAGCAGTGACAGTGGGAAGCTAAGCTCAAACTCTTTCTGACTGAAGTCCTAAAGAAAGTCATGTAATATTCTTCTTTATCACTAATAGTGATTTTGTGTGTGTGTGTTTAAATTCTTAATTTCATTTTTATTAATTAATATGTGCTCATTTAAGCCATTTGCTTTGGTTAGATGTTTCAGACTACTTGTCTCCTTCTTATTTCATTAAGAAATGTGTGTCTTTATTTTTGCTACAAAAAGTGGAACATTTTCAGTGTTATTGGCCCCAGTAACTTTTTTGTTAGTGATATTCTTCTAGAAATTTTGCATGAGAATAATTACCTCAGGTAAATATCCAACCATTTTGGAACGATCTTTTTCCATTTTGTTTTTGTTGTTTTTTAAACAATTGAAATAACAATTGAAAAAACAATTGAAATCTTAAGTACTCATATGTGGCCGTATTTGTGTTTATACGTGTGTGTATAAATTTATAAACTTATAAATATTTATAAACATTTTGATGTCTAGTGCTAGGGAGAAAGAGATCTAGCACTTGAATAAATGTTTGGTGAATCAATCTTTACTATTCTAGATTCCATGTAATGTTTTCTTCTATTTTCAAAGACTTGTCATAGTTACATCTGATTACATTGCAGAAACTATACACAGTTACAAAAGTTCTATTTCTGGTAATTAATAAATATTGTTTGACTCTTTAAAGAAATAAGCAATATAAATTCACATAGAAGTCATTATAACAATTTAGTATAGATTTTAATAAAGTGACTATCAAATATTATGATATGCATATACAGGCAACGAATAGAAACTAAAGAGAAAAAAGTATGTAAAGGAAGTAATATAAATTTCTAAACTATTTAGTTATGTTATATGCAAGCAAAATAATTTTCTTTTATGTAAAGAATGGAAATTTTATGTCTGAGGTTTTCTGAACTTTAGTTTATCAAATTATTTGAAATTTTATTAAATCACAATTATAGTGTTTGAGTTATCCATATAAGAGCTATGAATCAATAATTATTTTTATATTACATTCAACAAATAAAACTTTACCTTAGAAAGCATAGGGATAAGGTTGAGTGAAGAAATACAACCACATCACAAAAACAAAAAGTATAAATGCCATTTCTGTATTTTTAAATCACTGCTTTGACTGCACTGAACCTTGTAGTTAACCCAAACAGCTATTATGTACACATATTGTTTCAAGTACAAAATGGGTGCTTAATAAACACTTGCTAAAATAGATTAAGGGGAAAAAAAACAATAAATTATTTAACTTATTGTGACCAAGAAATTCCATTATTATAGCAGATTAATCTAGTTAAATTACCCCAAAGTATTGTTGAGTTGGTCATGATTTAAATTCTGTGTAATTCTGTGTGTGTGTGTGTGTGTGTGTGTGTAGACACAAGTTTAGAAAATTTTTTAAACAGTATCAAAAAGAAATTCAAAAGAAAAACAACATTTACAATGCAACATGGAGATGTTTCCATGTAAATTTAGTACAAAATGCCTGTTCACGTTAAGAATTGTGTAAATACTTAGGAAGTTAGGAAGGAAGAAATGAAATTTAAAAATTGATTAAACCAATAAATAAATATTCATTTGACAAAAATAGTTGATAAATAGTAACTTTTCTTGATAAAGAGTTCTTATATTCACACCAATATAATATTAGGTAAATATTTCTTTTATCCCTGCCCCTTCCTGTATAAATTCTTTATTTTGCACATCTTATGAGTATAAAAATAAATTTTCAGTTACTATTTTGATATATTACTGCATGATAAAATAAATTTCTGTGTTAGAACTGAATTCTATGAATTGTGTTAATTTATAATATATGTATATATAAAGACCTATTGATTGTGTGACATATGTAATAAAGATGAACCTGTGTGATGAACTGAAACCAACATTTTTCTTAGAATAAGCCTGATTATAGAAAAAATATCAGCAGTGAGCTCACAGTACATAGATTACTCTCTAGGTGTTAAAAGAGCATCCACAAAGTTGTCTCTACTGGAAACCAGAGTAGCTTAAAAAAAACTGTATCATTATTTAGTGATACCCGTTCATACAGATATTAAGAAACAGTTCTTCGATATCTTCTAATTAAACAAATATCCAAATGTTTGGTGTCTTGTGGAACAAACAACTGAATGATTTGGCTGAATTTTCCAGGATGATGTTTGGGCATTATGTAGACACAATCAATGAATTACTGTACTCTTAAAAGACCTGGATAAGTCTTCCCTGGTGGTGCAGTGGTTGAGAGTCCGCCTGCCAATGCAGGGACACGGGTTCGTGCCCCAGTCCGGGAAGATCCCACATGCCGCGGAGTGGCTGGGCCCATGAGCCATGGCCGCTGAGCTTGTGCTCCACAACTGGAGAGTCCTGCGTACCATAAAAAAAGAAAAAAAAAAAAAAGACCTGGATAAGTTCTGGAAAATTATTTACATGCACAAATATAATGGAGTTCTATATGACTTTGTTATACTACATGTGACATTATCTGAACAAATTTCAGTCTGGGGGAGATTAAAATTTTTCTAATTTTCAGGAAAAAAAGTGTATAAATACATTTTTGTTCAAAATTGTCTCCTCTCCTTTAATGTAGCCACTAAAAGAGACCAGAAAATGTCTCCTAGTGGAAAAATAGACCAAAGGGAGGACATAGTTGGCAAGCAATAGAAGAGATGGTTGGCAGGGCATAAACAGAAAAAAATTCCAGAGACAAAAAGAGTGTGGGAACAGCTAGTCATGGATGAAGGAGTATGTGGGGATTATACAAACTTGGAGAAGACAGAACTGTACTGAAACCAGACCATGTCCAGCTCCCAGATCTAAAATCTACACGTTCACTTGTCCTGCTGTCCTGGAATTTCAGTATTCTAGACATAGCTGTTACCGCGCTGCTTTGAAAAAAGCACAGAGAGGTAAAGCAGAGTATGAGTTTCATTCACTGAATTTATCAGAAAGCTTTTGCCTAAATAACAACCATTACAAATTTAAGAAAACATCATTTCAGATGCATATTCTTAGGTAGAGGCAAAAGTAAAAAAGTAAAGTTTTGCTTAAGATGCCACAAAGTTAAAAAACTATTTTAATGCAACTCCAGCTAGTCACTTTGTAATTTTTATGCACATGTAGATTTAGATAGAAAAATAAGCAACTAGAGAAAGAGAAGCCCATCCGTTGTGACTTTAAGAGAATTTAAGAAATTAGACTCAGAAATAGATTTGTATAAACAGACTATCTTGGTAATTTCTGTTTTCCCAAAGAAGAGTGTTAGATTTATATATGTACTATCCACATCCTTTTTCACTCTGTAGAAAAAGCTGAGCACTAAAATTCATATTTTAAAAACCAGAGCTTCTGGTTTTAGAACTGCCACCATCAACTAACCACCAATCTTTCTTCCAAAAGTACTGCCATCGATTTGTACTTAACAAAGTCTATTATATCAATATATCCCAAAGGCAAGACCTTTATGCAAATAATAAAGAAATGCAGTGAAAATATGAAATGAAATACTATATGAAAAAGTTCTATTTGGTTACCCATAACCCTTAGCAACTTTATTTTTAAAAAATAAGCCTTGGGCTTCCCTGGTGGCGCAGTGGTTGAGAGTCCACCTGCTGATGCAGGGGACACGGGCTCGCGCCCCGGTCTGGGAAGATCCCACACGCCACGGAGTGGCTGGGCCCGTGAGCCATGGCCGCTGAGCCTGCGTGTCCGGAGCCTGTGCTCTCCAACGGGAGAGGCCACAACAGTGAGAGGCCCGCGTACCGGAAAAAAAAAAAAAAAAAGCCTTTTTCTTATTGTCTTAAATTTATATTTTTGTACTTAAGACACCTAGGGAAATTAGTAGACAATTGAATGCCTTAAACAACCCAGATAACAGAAAATATGTAAGGCCCTATTCTAGAAAGCTGCCAGAAAAAAATTCTGAGAAGTTTAGTTTATTATAGTACTCAACAGTATAAAAAAAATTAGTTATAAAAATAATAATAATGCTGAACATATTGAACAGATTTTAATATAACAGTTTCAAATGTTTTCAACCAGGAACTACTCTGACATTCACCTAAATTTCATAGACTTTAGTTTTTGTTTCATTTGCCTTTTATACCCAAAGGCCAGTGCTAAAATAACTCCAGACTCAGGTTCCCTATATCATCTTCATCTGTGTTCTCTAAACCATTTGTTCTATCACCTATTCTACCTACATCCCTTATCCATCAAAAGAACTATCCATCTCATTCTCATTTGTACTACATTCTCACTATGTTATCCTTAAAATCCATTGTATGGAACATATTCTATGTGCAAGTGTTATAATTAGATCCTTCTGGTTCATTTGGTAATAAACCCATCTGGATTTGATCCAACATGTACTAGTTTTATACCAAACCTGACCTATTATGGCTAGAATTACACTAAGGATCCTTTCCACATTCTTTCTTAGGATTTTAAGCAGTAAACTATGAAAACTAGTTTACATAAAGATAATTTAGTTAAACAACACATTTTTAGGTGTGACTTTCCTAGCCGAGAACCAGGAACAAAGACAAACAATCTGGTTTGTTTTCTCCTGCTAATTAGAATGGTAACTCTCAAACTATTTTGAGCAGTTCTCATTTCAACATGGCAAATGACCCTGAAACTCATTTACATTTCCTGTTCTTAATTCCCACTGGAAATATTACTCCATGATAGGAATGAAATGTCATTCACTGTACCATTAAATTTGGAAGAGGTTAGGGTTAGATGATTCATATATAATTCACAATACCTATCTTAGAGTCAAGTTATAAGATTAGAAGACAAAAGAATTAGTGATAAAATTGTGCCTTGCTACCCACTATAGAATTAAATAAGCAATACACAAAAAAGTGGATAACGATGAAGTTAAACTAGAAGGAACTTATAATTAAAAGCTAAGAATAATAGTTAAAAAGTCATCACCAACCCAAGACAGGCTTCACAACATTCATGCAAGCAACCTTCCTAAGGATGGTGAAAGTGCCACTTATCTCTAGAAGCTTCTCAGAATCATCAGGCACTGTGTTTCAGAGACTATTTAGTAAAGAAAGAAATCCAGCAAATCTAAGACTATACAAATTTTGGCTTATAAACACCAAATCATGGAACCTTGAATAAATTACATAGTATTTTGCCTATAACAGGGCTTTGTACATTGAGATGAAATCCTATAGAATTGCTTGTCACTGATCCAAAAGAACAAAGGAAGACCCTAACACCACTGCAGCAGTTTACAGTCCATCAGTAGACCAAGGAACTTAATTAAAAAAAAAATTCTGCTTGAGTCCTGAGCTCCTAAAAAAGTAGATGTACGTTTAGTTTGATAGTCTAAAATTTTGTCAGGAATCATACTGTGGACATTGGATGACAACTCTTTAACCATGTACTATAACTCACTTTTGACTCCCAGATACACATTTGTGTTCAGGATATCACTGGATCAATCTGCACCCCTATAATTGTCTAAGGCTAATGAGAAGTGTGCTTCATAGATAAATGAAGTGTACCTGCTCAATAAAGGCCAACTAATGTCATTTGAAATCCTGATAAAGATTTTTCTATAGTTTGATATAGAAACTGGTGAGAGAATTAAGTCATAATAAGTGACAAGATAGCACTGGCGCTCCAAGCTCAAAGGAGCCTGATTGTCATTTAGGTTGTGAGCAGCAATTTAATTTCCACAAAGTCACTTCATCTGTCCATTAAATTAATGATCTTAATTTAAATTTTATGAGTTTTGTAGTTTTTATTGACTTCTACTTGTAAAATGCTTTTTCTTATACATGGTTTTATAAAGCTGATAAGCACACAGAGTTTATATGTATTTTTATGTTTAAAGGTGTTTAAGTAATACTATAATAAGAATAATTAAGTCAAAGCTTAGGGTCATTAAGAAACTTTGCTCTTAAAGGGGACCTATACAATAATGCCCTAGTTTGTGGAATAGAGAAGCAGCTATTTGGCCTGGTCACAGTTTGTCCCAGCTAATCCCCAAAAGAACAAAACCATAGGATGAATGGAGCAGGCTGAACCTAGGGAGAAAATGGGCACAGAGATTAGGAAACATTTCTGTAGTCAGCTGGGAGGATTATAGTAGGGAACTGCTGAACAAAAAGCTTCCACATGCCCTTTGAAGATTTTTAGAATATTATCTCCAGGGAAACCCAGGCAACTGGCACTTCCTGGTTCTTCTAAAGAGTTCTATAAAGGCCTCAAAACGTTTTACTCAAACTTCCAGAAATATTGCATTTTGCCAATTCTCACTTGTCCTCACATCAAATCAAATACCAAGTCTGCTTACCTTCACACTGTCTTGCATCAGAGTTTTCCCCACTATTTCCATTGTCACTACCATTGCCAAAACAATGATTTCTCCCTTAGGACACTGAAGGTAATTCCTCAAATGGTTCTTCAGTGTGAACTCTCCCTCCACGTCAATGCCTTTTACACACTGTTCAATATTCCCACAGCAAATTCAGATCATTTTCGTTGCCTTCTCTAAAATCCATGAATATTCCACATTGTACATTAAATTAGGCATTCAGACAATCATCCTGACATTCAAAGTCTTTTATGATTTGGCTTTATCCCTCTTCCCATGTGTGTTCCCCAATACTTCTTAAACTTTAACAACAGTAAGTTAGTGCTCATACCTATCATTTTATCAACTCTGTGAATTTATACAAGCTGTTTCCTTAAAGGAAACATCCTCTCTTTATACTTTTTCTCCTGTCATAGGATGGGCTCCCTAAGAAACTGACTCTGGGACTGTGAAATGTATACACAGGGGTTTCACTGGGGTGTGCTCTCTGGAATGATACCTGAAAAAGAGCAAGGGAAACAGGCAGAGGTTGAAGTTGCACTTGGATCAGTGGACTCAACTGACCCTACGGAGAACTCGGAAACTGGGAAGGTCTTTTAGAGAGGTCCCCAGCCTAGATAAAGCAGATAGGCCTTTGTATCTCTGTATATACCAGTCACTGGATGCAGGCTGCCCTGCAAATTGGACATAGCCTTTGGCAAGGAAGATTTCTTAAACTAGAGGTAAGAGAGAAGGATGTAACTAGCTGTAAATAGCCAAGACTCAAACAGGTCCTAAAAGCAGACCAGTGCACCACAACACATCCACTTCAGCTGACCCCTTGTGCCACTCAGACCTACTTGCTTCATAGAGCAGGTTCACCCTATCCAGGAAAAACTCCAGAATTCTGGATGGGCTCTTTTACTGGGACAACTTACAAGAGGAAGGTTAGTGTGACAAAGTAGAGCTCATGGCTACATTTGATACTCATTTTCCTTCTTCCAAAATCTGCTGTAAATTATCCTCCCCCAGTCCAGTACTTCTGTTAGTTTAAGTAGGTCACCATGTAAGTGAACTAGATCCTAATATTTGAGGTGTCTGGTTCCCTGGTCACCACAAATTTATCAGACGATGGTTGCTCCCTTTTCCTTTTACCACCAAGTTGTATAGGAGAGTACTAAGAAATGCTTCAGTGGATCACCTGGGTGCCTAATCTATTCTTCTTTGCTCCCACTCTGTGACAGCAGCCCTACCTCCTCCTGATTATAAGAATGAGTTAACCTACAAAGGTCACTATTGTTCTCCTTGCCTGTTGGTCTCTTGGCAAAAATAATCAAATGTGACTGGGTGGGATCCATCACGTAAAGTTTAATGGAACTCATGATATATCCCCTGATCCCCCTGTAAGATTTAGTATTTCTAGGCGTATGGAGACTAGTTACAGATGTGGGAAGTACAAACTTCCCAAGTAGGTCACTGCAAAAAATATGAAGTGAGGCCACTTATATTTCTACACCCTCTTTCGCAGACATGCATTTCATCTTTGGGGGACATAGCACCCTATAATGGTCATTTATTTTATTGACTAGTGCATCCCATGGAATGATACTTATCAACACTGGGTATTATCAACAAATTACCACCTCAGTTGTACCTTCAAGAGACTATTCAACCAGCAACCACTGGATGGTACAGTATATGATAGGACAGGTGTATTGTATCTCATAACAATGTGCCCACTGTCACACCTCTATTGCTGTAAAGTAGGTTCATTGAGCCAAGAAAATGTTAAGCAAGATTCTATGTTGGTGGATCAAACACTCTCAGGTATTGGTGCTGGCTGAGGCACAGATGCTGGAAGTGAAAACCCATACCAAGAGCCTATCATGATCTCAGACAATATCCATCACAGCCCCTTCCAGAGTAAAAAGAACTCTGTGAAATCAGCTTGCCATTAATTTGGTGGCTGATCCCCTCGAGGGCTGGTGCCATATCAATGGATCATCATTGGTTTCTGTTGCCAACATACTGAACTCTAAGTAGCAAGAGTAGTTAGATTGGTCTTGGTAAGTAGGTGCACCTATTCTGGAGCTCCATCTTTTCTACCATGGCTACTCTGTTCATAAACCCATTTTGTCAGCACTTGGGTGGCTGTTAACAAAAGGCTGACTGATGTCAACCAGCTGATTGATGCTGCCTACTTGGTTGATTAGTAACTTTTCCCATAGTGAATGCTCTCTGGTGGAAATTAACATGCATTTCAGAGATCACCTCACTTTATGCCACTCACATAGGACTATTCATATTTCTCTTCTCTATTCTGAATACTCATTTCTCTTTTCAAGCCACCTAACCAATGAGCTGAGCCATTTGACACTGTCCACAAGCCCAAATATATATTCTTAGCTGGGGTTCTTTCCGCATGGAGTGCTTGACTAGGGACACTGACCAAAGCTGTGCCAAACGAGAGAATTTCCCTTTAACACACTGTTGGGATCATCTCTGAGTGGAACTCTCCTTCATTTGTACCCTCATTCCAAGCCAACCCAACTGTGAAACAGAATCAGCCATTTTTCTTTTCTATCACCTGGTCTAAAGGCCACCCCCTCGTGTGGTCATACGTGTAAGCCTAAGGAAAAGGTGACAGTGCAACTATGATAGATGGCATGTGGTTCTGGGCAACCTGTTCAAGCCTGTTGTACCCCATGGCTCTATTCATACCCCATCCCAAATGAGTTATTTCCATCATATGAAGTATACCTGGGCCTGCCTGAACTTATAATTCAGCGAGTCTGCCAGCACCCAGCTCACAATGGGAATCTCTGGTCACATGAACATTTGATGTTTCATGGTCCCATTCTCCATGTCTGCCAGCAGTCAGTAGCACACAAGGAGTTGTTTATCTGAATAGTGTATAACTCTATGCTGCAGATGGCATGACTGACTCCAGATCGCTGCATGTCTATATTATGATTCTCTTTTGGAGTTTTACCCACCAAGATACCTAATACCAGAGGGAAGGCCAGATTGTATAGCCTAAGTGGCAAGACTGCTTGAAATGCAGCCTGGAACATATTCCTTGCATGTGGCAGCTTTACATGTAACTCAGTAAATGGATTGGAGCAATAATTCTAAACGTGGAATATGCTGCCTCCAGGACCTGAAGAAGCTTACCACATACCATATTTATTTCTTAGTGGTAGGAATATGAGATGCAACCATTTGTCTTAACTTTGGAAAAGATGTGCTGGCATGCACTGGACCCCTAAAATGTCACCAATGAGTCAGTTTCCTGAATCTTTGTAGGGTTCATTTCTAATCCTTCAGAGCGCACATACTTACTACGGCCCTCAATGTACTTGCCGCTTTTTGCTCACTTGCTCTGATGAACATAATGTCATCAGTGTAGTAGTCCAATGTGAAATTATTTGGCAGGTATAGGTGGTCTAGATCTCTTCTGATTATATTTTGATAGAGAGCACAAGATACGAAACAACATAGTAAATAAATACTTCTGTTCACCTTGTGAGAATTCAATTTGCTTCTGGTCCATCTTGTTGATGGAGATGAAAAAGAGTACACGCTCCAATTCACCGGTAATATACCATGTGCCTGAGGCCGTGTTGATCTTTCTAGCACATTTGGCATAACAGCTTCAATCGGTGTTACTACTTGGTTGATTCTGTAGAAGTCTGTTGTCATCTTCTAGGCTTCGTCTGTGTTTCCATAGAAACTAGACTGGAGAATTCAATGGAGGATATTATGGGGACCACCATCCTTGCATCCTTGAAGTCTTTAATAGTTGCAGCAGTATCTGCCATTATTTCCAGAATTATTTTGATTAACTAATTTGGGTTAGGCCATTGAGGGACAGGTTTCAGAGACTTCTGCTTGGCCTTTCCTGTGATGGCTCTTATTCCATAGAGTGAAGGAATCAGTGCAGTAGTTGGTTTTGCCAAATATCAAGTATGTCTCCTCTTGGGCCTCATATACTCCACTCTAACAGGTACCCTGGATAGCAAGATTAACTGAGACACTTTATCCAACAGTCCTCAAAATGTCTGAGTAATCTTCTTTTACTAGTGTACAAGGACATGAGTTCTTTACTTAAAAAATTAGTGTGTTAGTTATTATATTTACTTGCTGTAGTGTTATAGGGTCTTCCTGAGACCTTTTCTTCAGTCAGTGATGAGTCTAGACCTTTAAACAGGCTTAATTATAGAAACTGAGCAAGGGATATGATTTATTTATGGCAGTTTCCCTTGTCCTCCTAGTTATCAATTCTTTTTCTAAAAAAATGACATAGGGACTTCCCTGGTGGTGCAATGGTTAAGAATCCTCCTGCCAGTACAGGAGACACCGGTTAAATCTCTGGTCCAGGAAGATCCCACATGCCACGGAGCAACTAAGCCCGTGAGCCACAACTACTGAGCCTGCATGCCACAACTACGGAAGCCCACGCGCCTAGAGCTCATGCTCCACAACAAGAGAAGCCACCAAAATGAGAAGCCCGTGCACCGCAATGAAGAGTAGCCCTCGCTTGCCACAACTAGAGAAAGCCGGCATGTAGCAACGAAGACCCAACGCAGCCAAAAATAAATCAATAAAAAATAAATAAATTTATAAAAAATAAAAATGGCATATGTAAACAATATCCTTGATATATGCCCATTTACCTAGAGAAAAACATGTTCTATTAATCATCTCCATTGCTCTCAGCAAGTCAACATCTCCCTACATCCTAGTTACCACTCCAATCTTGCATCACAACTTCTCTTGCTTCTATTGTGCCTATTATTTTTGGGATCCTGCCATTCCCATTGTTATCAGGGTAATAGTTATTTTCCCAAATTAGCAGGCTCAGCATTTATCTGCTGGATTTATTATTGTGATTTGAACTTATTTATTGGTCCGGCACCAGGAGATAAGGTAGGGTTAGATGTAGAGGTTATGTATACTGTCTTGCAAAGCAGAGAGCTCAGTATCAAGCAGTAACCTTTAACTGGGAGCAGTGGCCCACTTCTGTAGTCCCAGACAATTCAGAGAGTCTAAATATTCAAGAATTTTAGAGCATAAAACCTTAACCCATTTTTCTTCTTGGCATAGCAAGTTTGCTAACATGGAGAATTCAACTTCCTCTGGAGATTTGTTACTCTTATAACTAAGCCCTGGACTGGACTTCAGACTCTTCTGCCTTCAAACCACGGGAGATGAGAGTATTTTTCACACTGTATGAGGAGGCCCCCTGGCTTTCACACTTAGCTTGTAATTCGTGATTACTCTCAGCCTTCCACTGGCTTTCTCCAATGTGTAGATTCCCTCAACGCAGCCATCCAAGCCATGACACTTATAATTACAATTTCCCTCAAATCTCTCAAAACTTGAGAGATTGCACCTATTAGTGCAGTCCCTTGCACCAATATCCTATACTATATCCAACTCACCACTGCTAAAAAAGGAAAGTTTTAACAATTGCTCTACTATAGCATGTCAAGAGCTATCCATGCTCCAGTCACCATCAGTGATGGAATCCTCATGGCCAGCTGGTCTGCCCAGCTCCAAAATTCCATTTTATGGTCTGCTTCCTAGCACCATTCTCAGTACCAACTGATGCAAATTAGTTTCCCTGGAAACAGACACTGAAAATCAGAGACTTGTGTGCAGAGGTTTTTTGGGCAGTGCTATTGAGAACAATTGTGAAGGCAGAGAAAGGAAAGCTGCAGTGGGCAGAAGGGGGAAGTCGAAATGCGACATAATTGCCGGTGATGACCTGAAAGCTATGATACTGAGATGATACTTGGGAGTTTAGCTCAATCAAGGCAATCAAGGCAAAGGAGCCAAATCTTTGTGATGCCACACTAACTAGTTCCTGGTTAAAGGCTTCCCCTGGAAGGAGGTGTAAGTTTGGGAGAGACATGTTCCTTTCAGTCAAAAACAATCACTGGAGAGGAACACAGCTCTTAGCTCTTAGCACCCAATATTCACAAGATCTTGTGGAATGAGTATCTTGATTATGAAGAAAGATTTGGGTGCTACAACACAGCATTCACTATACCATCTCTGAAAGCCCACATCAAATTCTATTCTTATTCCTCCATACTAGGAATATTTTCATTTTTCCTCTGAACCATCACTGAACTTTGCTATATATTTCTTATGACACTTTCTATCTTCTACTATATTTATAGATTAATCTCAGTTTTATATTTGAAATTTCTTTGGTCTGATTTATCTTTAGTCTATTTCTCTACTTTCTCATTGTGTAATCAATATTTGTTTTACCTTGCAAACTTCTATGTATCTTCAGATCTCAGTTTACAAATCGTTTTGTCAAGAAACCTCTCCTAGAGTCATGGACATATACACACTAACAAACGTAGTAAGGTAGATAGCTGGGGGGAAGCAGCCGCAAGGCACAGGGATATTAGCTCGGTGCTTTGTGACAGCCTGGAAGGGTGGGATGGGGAGAGTGGGAGGGAGGGAGACGCAAGAGGGAAGACATATGGGAACATATGTATATGTATAGCTGATTCACTTTGTTGTAAATCAGAAACTAACACACCATTGTAAAGCAATTATACCCCAATAAAGATGTTTAAAAAAAAAAAAAAAAAAAAAAAAAAGAAACCTCTCCTAACACCCCAGACTCAGAAAGGTTATTGGTATTAACATCTTGCCATCTTGCTTAACATTGCATTAATTACAATTATACTTAATTTGTCACAGAAGTAGTTGCTGGTAGAAAAAAAAAATCATGAATCCTAGATCTAGGTCTTCTTTTTCACTGTTTATCTACAAAAATTAGCACCATGCCTGGTACATAACTGGTTGATAAATAAATAATTATTGAGTGAATGAAAGGATGAATGAAGAGAAGAATCCCCTTCAGAATGAAAGTCACTTGGTAAAGAATGGAAATTAACAGTCATTCCTAGATTGGTCCATGAGCTTACTTTCTTCCTAAGACTTTGCCAGGATCAGCAGCACCAAGGGGGATGAGAAATGAGGAAATAAAAGGATCAAACTATTTCAAGCATTCTGGTTACAGGGTAGAGCTGAGTGAAAGATTCATGAGATCAGTCATCTGGAAAAGAATCTGAGGACCTTGAGCCTCTGAGGTTAAAGATAAGATAAAGAGTTATGGGACTTCCCTGGTGGCGCAGTGGTTAAGAATCTGCCTGCCAATGCAGGGGACGTGGGTTCGAGCCCTGGTCTGGGAAGATCCCACATGCCACGGAGCAACTAAGCCCGTGTGCCACAACTACTGAGCCTGCGCTCTAGAGCCCATGAGCCACAACTACTGAAGCCCACATGCCTAGAGCCCGTGCTCTGCAACAAGAGAAGCCACCGCATTGAGAAGCCCACACACCGCAACGAAGAGTAGCCCCTGCTCACTGCAACTAGAGAAAGCCTGCACACAGCAACAAAGACCCAATGCAGCCAAAAATCAATAAAGTAAAAATAAATTAAAAATCAAAGAACATTCAAAAAAAAAAGATAAAGAGTCATAAATGAGGGATGTGGGGAGTAAAATAATACTGTCGAAGCCAAACTTTGTCTTGTTTGCTATTTCACCACATCCCTCCACCAATGAGGGCTGCATTTGTGCCATCCCAGAACCCTTATACATAAGCCACCACGCTCTGATTTTAGAAAACAAAACCAATAGGAGTAATGTCCTTGTAGACATTTTTTTCTAAGTTCCTTGACCAGATATTATTGTAGGCAGTAGGTATCACAAGTCCTCTCTTTTTTAACCCCAAGATGATCAGGGTTGACTCACAATATGTGTGTGTGTTTATATATGCTTGTTTGTTGATAAATAAACATATATTCTATTTGCCAAGTGCCAATATATGTTATTTCATTTTAGTATTTTTTTATAGAGGATAAAATTTGGCATCAGAATATCTGGGTTCAAATCCTGTGTAAACCACTTGTAAGACAAGCTGTCCCAGTTTCCTCATCTCCACAACTAAAGGTAATAGGAAAAGCTGCCTCAGAGCTGTTGTGAGGAACAAATTAAGAAATCAATCCAAAAGCAATTTGTAGGTGTAGGTGATAACCAGCCCTATGATTAGCTGTGACAGGCCATGCTCAGTAAAGAACTTTGTCAAGGCATTTATTGATAAGGTTATGGGCTTCTACTTGTAAATAATTTATCTGAGGCAGGTAAAAAAAAAAAAAAAGCCATCATAATCTAAATAATTGATTTAAGTACTAAAAGTGCTTTAGAAGGAAGCACCTAGTATTAGAAGGGTACTAAGCACAGGCACTCACTCAATGACTAGTTGATGTTCATGGAGATTAGGCCAGAAATTTGGGGGACATTCTCAGTTGGTGTAAAGTCAGGTCATTACCAAATACACTTACAATGTGTCCTTTTTACATTGTGTATTGAAATTTAGGAAAATAATTGGCTTACTTCTCCAGGTCAAACTGTATATTCAGACCTAATCTCAGTTTTCTCATAGCCAAATATAATCTTTATTTTTTATGTCACTTACTTATGAAGAAATTCCTAAGGTCCACAGGGTCCCAAGTAAGTTTCTGCTAAAGGAATCTTCTAAGAAAATTTGTGACTACAGGGAACCCTTTACCTTCCTGACAGCATGGCTCTGAGTACAGAGCACAGGCCAAGCATCAGCACTGCTCTTTTCTAGCTCAAGCTCTTCCAAGTGGCACCATGAGCTTGAGAATGCCACTTAACCAGTGCCTGTGTCCTCATCTATAAAATTAGGAATCTATTTCAACTAGCGTTTATTGAGCACCCACTACAGTCAAGGAATTGTGCAAGGAACAGATGGTTGTTCCAGGATATCTTTGACAGTAGCACAGATCCTAAAACCAGTGTTGTGCTTTTGGAATCTTGAAAATGATTCCTTCTACTCTCAACCCATTTTCTTCATGTTTCTTCTTCTTCCATTCAGTCCTTTGTTGAAGACAGGGTATGATACACATATATGTATACAATCTACCAAAGCCCCACTTCAGGGTGTCTACAATGGCATTTCCTGTGTCTAGAAATTTCTTTCCATAGATAGTTCTGTCACTTGAACACTTAACACATTGCAATTTCAGTTCAACTGTCACTCCCCAAAAGATGACTTGAGGGCTTCCCTGGTGGTGCAGTGGTTGGGAGTCTGCCTGCCGATGCAGGGGACACGGGCTCGCGCCCCTGTCTGGGAAGATCCCACATGCCACGGAGCTGCTGGGCCCGTGAGCCATGGCCGCTGAGCCTGCGCGTCCGGAGCCTGTGCTCCGCAACAGGAGAGGCCACAACAGTGAGAGGCCCGCGTACCGCAAAAAAAGATGACTTGCCTGCCCATGCTATCTGAAATAATATCTCCCTTTATTCTTTAATCATTTATCTAGGATATTTCTCTTCATAATACTTCTCTATACCTAACATAAAGATAACTGTCAAAGTCATCAAAAATAAGGAATGTCTGAAAAAATGTCACAGCCAAGAGTTGCCTAAAGAGACATGTAATGCGGTATATTGGATGGGATCTTCTTGCGACATTAGGTAAAAACTAAGCAAATCTTAATAAACTATGAACTTGGTTAATAATTTTATATTAATGTAAGATATTAATAATAGAAAAACCTGGGTATGAGGAAGTTCTCTGAACTATCTTTATAATTTTTCTATAAATCTAAAACAAATCTAAAATAAAAAGTTTATTTTAAAAATATTTTTGTGTTTGTGTGTGTCTACTATTTGTTTATTTTCCATCTCCCTAGAAACTCTTGTTCACTGCTTTATTACCAGTCTTAGAACAATACCTGGCACAAAACGGACTTTTGATAAATATTTGTCTAATTAATCAATCAATTATTTGTGGTATTTATAGCTCACACGAACCCTATGATGAGCTCCAAGATCGTAAGTAACATTTGCTAGGTTATACAAAGAGCAAGAGTTAGAAGTAGGATTAAAACTCAGTTCAATCCAATTCCAGAATTTGTGTACTTAACCAGTATTTAGGACTGTAAAAGGAAATCATATTACTACATTTGTAATCAGTGTAGGTGCAGTAAGGAACCATGGAAGGTTCTGAGCAGAGATAATAGAAACGTGGATCTTTAAAGTGAAGACTGGATTAAGAAGGGCAGAGCCAGTGACGGGAAGGCCAATTTGAAGATTATGACAATGATACAGATGAAAAGAAATGAGACCTAAGCTAGGCTGTTATGGGAATAAAGAAACAGATGGGCACAAGATATTTTGATGTAGGGATATATAGGACTGACAATCTGTTCAAGGTAGTGAGCAAGAAGAAAAAATGGAGATTAAAATGAAGGTAATGATCTGAATGACTAGAAGAATGTTAATATCATCAATTAGAATGGGGAATAGTAATTTCTCTCTGATCTTCCTATATATTCACATGTTTCCTTTGGTTATCATAAGCAGTAAATAAAATATAAATATAGGAAACAGAAATCATTTGAAAAAGTTAAAAATATTAGATAAAATACAAATTATTTTCAAAGTGATTTTTTATTTATAAGATTTCTAAATGAAAAACTAAAACAAAAGAGTGTATCATGCCATCTTAGTATATGCTTTGCTTTATCTGACAGAACATTATGGAAGGTTTTAATTTTTTCATGTCTCAGGTATATAACTTCAGTAATTAAAAGAAAAATCCCTGTAGAAAGTATATTGAAACCTCTGCTCTTTAAACCAGTCTTGGGGTTATTAAACAATAATTATTACTGTTACTTAATATCTATCTGGGACTAACATACATACAACCTACAGAACAAATAAAAGTTTTTACCGTGGAGCAAGGTAATTTTTTTTATAATCAATAGTCTATCATTAGTATAATGTTTATTTTATGCCTCTGCAGACATTGTATCATTTGACTTGTGGTTTATAAATATTAACCTATTGATCTTTGCTGCTCTTCCATCTGCTATAATTTCTGACAAACATCATCACTTCTTTATTTGTAGGTGAAGGACAAAACAATAAAGCAAATCTCTAGGTATCTGATGACTGCACATTGTCAGAGAAGTATTCAGAATCCAAGGGTGTCTAACCACATAAATTCCTTAAGCTTTCCTAAAGGCTTACATTCCAGCTTATCCATAAAATCCAAGCTGATAATATGCTCTTTTAAATAAGAATGTAGAATGAGTACAGTAACATAACATATATACTTTGCCTAGCATTATGACTTGTGACTTACATACGCTTTATAAATTATCAAATGACATGCTGAAAATGTACTTGGTTTGTTTCACAAACATCTACTGCCATTTATTTTCTTTTATATTTTCTTTTTCAAGTTTTAGCAGCAATTTATGAAGCAAGATTTCCTGAATTCTTCCCTGGAAACATGTCTTTTTGTTCTTTTGGGAGTTCCTTACACTAGATAGCAATCTGATTTCATTTAGGTAGTGAAGATCATTTCTTTGAATGACTAAAATAATATACCCTTAAAAATAATTTAAAAGATACATTTAGAAGAATCTAAGAAATCCATTACCTTTCCTAAACTTTTTTTTTTTTTTTACTCAGTTTGAGAGGATTTCCTGATAAAACACTTTATTTGGTCCATTATTTCTCTAATTTATTTTGCTAAAGTAAACCTGAAACAAGACTGAGGCCTGGGATGAGTATTTAATTTATATTTAATGAAAATCTAGAGCATAAAAGCACTTCAATTATTCATATTTCCTGAGTTATACTGAAAAATATGTGCACATATGTGTGTTCCTTTGATGGGGTTCAAATTAGCGGGGAGCTTTTGAAAATTGGTCCTTAGTAGCTTCAACAAATGTCTTTTTACCAGCTTATCTGGAGCAAAACAGAGACTTTTAAATCAAACTTCTATTTCATCTATTTCTTTCTTTATTACTGAAATGAATAAAGTAATTTTGTATGGAAACTTAAATGCTTATCAAAACTGGGAAGCAATAAGTACAACAATAAAACCATTTGTTAAAAGTTCTACATGTTATTAGATTATATTATTATGGCTGGAGTGATACATTTGTCTTTTCATAAGGAGTTACATGGATTTCTAAAGCTGAAACCAGACATGCCAGGTCTGCACAAGGCAAAGGACCACAAATTATGTCCAGTTGAGTTCATTGAAATTTGTTTATGCAAAGGAACTTTAGAACTGGGAACTCACAGCCACCATTTCACCACTTGAAACACAGAAAAGACTCTCAGTAACAGGTTTGACAAATCCACATTTAGTTCCATATGGTCATTTATCCTCCCTATGTCTTTGAAAATAAAACACTGTGAAGGCGGCATTTGAGGTTTTGGTGACAAATTACTTTTCTCAATGGAATCAAAGGCTGTGGCCATCTGCAATGAGATAGATGAGCCACAGCTGGCTTTCATAATAATCAATCCTGATTGCAGCAGGACTGTGGCACTTCTGGATTGATTGTGAGGACCTGCTGTGACAAACAATACTGACCAATTTGGTCACAGTGACAAGTTATTTCTCTGTTTATATACATGTCATCAGAGGGAAGGGAAGAGATGGAAATCATCCAATAGTGGAAATATGAATAGTGGAAATATGAAAATTCTGAAAATCCTTAAACTAGATTTGTAGACCTAAACTACATGATATGGCAAAACTGAGAGTACATCTATAGTATATCAGTAAAATGGGGAACCATAGTTTGCTAGGGACTTTTACCATTACTGCCTCAACCTGCACATGTATCCTAAAGTAAATGGCCTTACCAACAACTCCTGCTATATGAACAGTAAACCGCTAGATTCCATATTTTCTCTTTTTATCCCCCAGGCATAGCTGATTCAACCATGGGTGGGCACCAATGGACAGGAAGACAGTTCATAAGCATGGTAGTGACTTTATGGCCTAAGTCAATCAATTTCCTCTTTTGGGAATTTGTAATTAAGCATCTAAGACACTGAATTGGTTAGATGTGGAGAATTAAGCTTAAAAGTTATATAATCTCTAAGGCTGGATAAACTGTTATAGCCAAAGTCAGTGGTGGAAAAGGAAAAGTAGTAATGGCTAACAAATGTTAAATATTTATTCTACATCAGAACCTCTGCTAAATGTTCATCATCCACTATCTATTTTAAACCTCAGATCACTATTAAACCTGTTGGTAGATGGTGTTATTATCCCATATGATGATGAAAAGTCTGAAATTTGGAGAGACTAATTAAATTCCCCCTATCACATATATGTAAAATGAAGACAGACCAAAATTTAATTCTGTTGGACTCTTCTGGGAATCTATGGGGAGTGGGGAGGTGGAGAAAGAGAGAGAGAGAAAGATAAAGCAGATAGAAGCAGAAATGACCTCACTATGTAGTCCTGAGATAGTGGTCTTCTCTCCTTACAACCTCTGAGCTGCCATTCCCATAGGTCTAAAGGTTCATTGATCTCTGTCTTTGGGTTCTCATGAACACCCACTGTGTCTCTAGATGGGTTTACAGTACACAATACTTTGGTTAGAACTATTGAGAGAACTATAGTAAAGGTAATATTTGTCTTCATTTCTTCAGATATTAATTTCAATGCTTGATAATTCACTTTGATTTCAGAAACTTGTTTTTCTGAATAGAGGATATTTAACTATTTAGTAACTAAGTAAATGTGAAATTTCCATTTTTTTCAGTAATTTCCAACTTTTCAATTTACAAGGAACACTGAAGATCAATAGGAAAAGGTTTATTTACTTATTATTAATAATCTATATAATATGTGAATATACATGTGCTTTTTCTTCCCTCTAGAATCATTTTCATATTGTGAGATTTTAAATCTGTTCCAAATGAACAGGTCACTGATGGCTTCAGCCCATTATAATATTTCAGTCCCTTAAACAAAACCCCAATTATTGGATAGCAGAGCTTGTCCCTTTTCCCACTCTTCAGCAGCTAGATAAACTGTTACTCTAAGGATGAGAAATTGGGGAATTTATGCCCAACCTCCTCTTCTGAAAGTCTGCATAAATGTGCAAAAGAAGAAAGTCTGAATAAAATTCAGATAGTCTGAAATTTCTGAAGAATTCTGATTCTGTATTATCTTACAGCTTATATTATTTGTGCATTTCAGTTTTTTAGACTTTATTATCTTATGTTTTATTTGAGGGTAGGGATTTTAATTCCATTGCCAAGTTGGGCAAATTCAAGTTTTAACTGTTCAAAGGCAACATTCTCCAAGGGTTCCATCACTAGTCGTGTGGCTCAGTCTGGGCAGGGCCTTCGTACTGTCTGGGAGTCCATCAGCATTTGTTTGTTCCATGTTCCACAAGCACACAGTACAATCAGGTTTTTCTTTTCCAGAGAATCAACTACTACTATGTTTGGCAGTAGTTAACTGTTTAAGCAAATATAGGACACCGGAACAGCAAGTTAAGATGTATAAGGAGACACAGAAATAGTTCCCTAGCATTTTCCATTACTTTCATAATGCTTCACCATCATTCTTTCTAAAATTGTTTCTCTTTATCTTTAAAGGGGATGGGTGATGGAAGCAAAGGTTATTTATTGCAAAAATGTAAAGACTTCTTTATTCTTTTTGATATTGTTCTCAAATTCTGTGCCATTATAGACAAAATTGTTGAGCCAATTTGTAGTTAATCTTGTCTCAGTTGCCTTAAACTCATTCCACTGTACTATTTCCCTAAAATAATGCCCCCCACTATAATGAAGTTTCAAATATATTAGCAGATACTGCCATTGATCTTTCATCATGTTAAAAAAACTATTAAATCTATATGTTGTATTTAATAATATATAAATAAAATATATAAACATCATTTAAATATATATACATTTATATTTTACATAATTCTACTCATTTAATAGCATATTTTTAAGGATTAATGATCCATTTTGCATTTCTTTGAGTTGTAGGGCTTTTGCTACACCAAAAAAAAGCCTACCTTTTTAATATTATGCAAATATAATATATAAATTATACATTGAATATATTTGTAGTAGAATATTAAGTATAGCATTCCCTTTTTTCTTAGAGTTTTGTCCAAGATTCCAAAGGCTAAGATCAACAGATGCTACAACATCTATGTAGGATATGTTAAAAGGTTGTGAAACTAGTTTAGCAACTATACCTTGAGGGTATATAAAAGTAAGCCAGGAGATTGATAGAAAAAGGGTTTCTTTGAAGATAGTTGTATGTGGGATCAAATGAAGGAACTTCTTGACAGCTATTCAAAATGCCTTACATATATCTCCTGGAGTTTGAGAGTCGGCACAGGGAGAAGTCCAAAGAAAGAGGTTGGCTAAGCACAGCAGGGAGAGGAGCAGTGCCTTCAGAGAGAGACAGCTGCTCTTCCACCAGACAAGGTAGGGGAGGGGTGGTGAAGGGCAAGAATAAAGGAATTTTCCTTTGGGTCAAGTAGACCCACAGAGGGTAGCTGGTCTTGAGTCAGTTTGAGAGGGATCTAAGGAGAAAGTGGAGTTGTGTCACTGAAAGCAAAAGCTGATGGGTGATTTTAGGCATGCAGTCAGAGTTAAGGAATAGTCCAGCAGGAGACCTTCCGCAGGAGGGTTTCTGAAGAATCCATGAAACTTCCCCCCTAAATGAAATAGTCAATATTTGGGTATCTATCACACCCAGAAGGTACCTGCTCCAGTTTGCAGTGGCACCTTCAAATATTACCTCTATCACTTCTTACCTCACTCTGACTTGGGGAAGAGCAGGAGAGATATGAAATGGTAAGACAGGAAAAGACTAAGGAAGCCAGCCATGACCCTCTTCCTCATTGCAGTTCACTCAGCTGAGTCAGGCCCAAACTGGTGCTTCTGCATTTTTAAATGAGAGCAGAGAATGAGACTGAACTAGCTTTTATAATCTGGAACAAGATTTTGTGTTATTTAAAGAGAGTGACCTGGAATGTAAGGAGAAAAGCTCACAAGTTTATATTGTGTCAGGGAAAACAATCGACAGAGTATGCTGAAAGAGAAATTAAGAAAAAGAATAAAATTGTGTGTTAAACGCTACAAAGTTCAGTTCCTTCACTATACACATACATTGAAATGTCTAAGCAGTATTAAACTAAGATACACTGGTTAAAAAATAATAATAATAATAAATAAACACACAAAATCTACTGAAGTAATACTGCATATTCACTTTAAATGTTTTCAGAAATATTAAAATGTGTTCTTGTGAAAAATATTATAAAGATAAGACAGAGTAAGAGGGTTAGGGAGTGATGGAGGCAGAATGCTGTCATGCTATCAGAGACGGCATCTGTAACAAGGTGTCATTTGAGTAGAGATCTGCCAAACTGATGGAGTGCCTGTTCAGTTAGAGGGAAGATCATTTCAAACACAGGATGCAACACGTACAAAGGCCTGAGACTTGGACCTGCTAGTTGTGTTCAAGGACCATGAGGGCGCCTAGGGGCTGGGATGGCTAGAAACAGAAGAGGGTGGTAAGAGGTATGGTCAGGGAGGTACCAGGTCAAGAAGGGCCTCAGCAGGCAATGAAAGAACTTTGCATTCTACTCTGGGAGAGAGGGAAAGCTATTGGAGGGCCTAAGCAAAGGAGTAACATGATCTAATGTACATTCCTAAAGGCTCACTCTCTCATGTTTTGCTTTTTTAATTACTGTGTGTGTTGTAGGGTCAGGCAGGGCATGCGCTGTCCAGCTGACTGGGGTTTACTATACTTGCTCTATTGTCTAATACCAGGCCTGCTTCACTCATTCACTTTACTTACTTGGCCCATGACAGCACTTGAATTTGTGACCCTCATTCCAGGCTCTTAGAATTTCTGCTTCTTACTACACAATGAGAAACCACTCTTAAGACTTAAGCTCAAGCTGCTACTCTCATGTTTCATTTTTTATTTCAATGCACCTGTTTTCCCCAGATATAACCATGTTCACATTCTCAATTATAAAGCAGTTCTAAAACTTCTGAGTCTTCTGGGACTTGCTATAGCAATCAGACTAGTTGAGGCCTAGGAAACTAGATCCTCCAGAAGTCTTGGTCTGGTTGCCACCTGGAGACCAGGTTGGTTCTAGAGATCATTGTAAGTTCTCTTGAAGAAGAACCAGGCAGAACTGGAACTGGAACTTGTGCCTAGACAAGGCCATCCCTAGGGAATGGGGAGGCCAATCACAGCACAAGATAAAATGTACTCCCTGACTCCAAATGTACTGTTATAAAAATAAAATCAGTTGAAAATTCACTTCCAAGGCAGAACTGAAGAAGGAAAATATTCTTCAAGGAGCAACCCAAATATGTGTAGAAGTGGAGAGAAGATGGTACCCACTTGTTCTGGTAATGGCATGCATAAGTGTCAAGTTATGCAAGAGAAAAAGGACCTCAGGTTTCTTTTCCTTACAACATCCCCTCCTTTCAGCTTCCTCCTTGGGTATCAAGCATGGCAGGGGAGTTCAGAACACTCATAACCAAGCAAAGAACATACTAGATACTCCAATTTAACATTGCAAAGAAGATCAGATTTGTCATATTTTCGCATTTAGTTCACCCTCTTATGGAATTGTCAGCACTGGCTCAACAGTACTCCAGGATTGAACTCATAGAATCTATAAAATTCCCCAAGCAAATTTAATTCTTATTCGTTCTGTTTAATATTCATTAGCAGTTAGACTTATTAAGCATATAGTATCTGTCAAACACTCTGGGCCCTGGATATTAGGCCTTGGGTATAACAAGATTAATAAGAATTATTTTGTCCTTGATGAATGCATGTTCTACTAGAGTAAACAGCACCATAGATAGATAAATGATGATTCATCTATTGTGTTATTATTAAGGTAAAAATAAAGTGTGAATACAAAGTGGAAACCATCTTGCTGAATTGAGCCTCTAACTTTTCACTTGTCACTTTACATTTTAACTCATACTACTATCCAGGAAACAATAATCTCATGTATCACAAAGCCTGTAATGTTGTAAAGGTAAGGTAGTAGATGGGCTTTAACAACATCTTAAAGGCATCGAACTATAACATGTTGTAGCAATGAGAATCCAATGAGGGGGTTTAAGCAGAGGAGATACCTGATTTTAACATTTCCTCTTTTAAATCCCTAGACCAGGCCTCTTTTCTGAGCACATTATACACATATCCAACAGCCTATGCTCTTTCCATCATCTCCACTTGGAGGTATCATGGGCTCACAAACATAGCATGTTCAAATTCTTCATTTCCTTCCAATCTAGTTCTTCCCCTAAACTTTGCCATCTCTGACAGTGAGTGGCATGACCATCTACCTACCACTAAAGCCAGAAACTTAGAAATCTTTCTCCAGTCTTTCTTTTTTCTCATCCCCATCACCAAGTCCTTTTATTTTTCTACATCCAGGTTGTATTTTAGATCCGTCCATTCCTATTTACTTCCATTACTACCATCTTAGTCCAAGCCATCCTTAGGCTACATCTCTACTATGTCAATGATCTCCCCCTTAGTTTCGCCACTTGTTCTTGGTCTTGCTCCAGGCCAACCTCCACAGCAGACAGGAGTGATCTCAATATGGAGACTAGATGAAGTCACCCTACCTTACCTCTTCCCCATGCTGAGACAACATGCAAACTCCTCCAAGGTCTCCATATTATACTTAGGAGAAAGTCAGAATGCTTATCATTGCTTGGAGTCCCCAAATGCTCTGGCTTTCTTACCTCTCCATTTATACCTCGTAAGTTCTAGTCCCGGCTTTCCTTTTGTTCCTAAATGTGCCAAATATTTTTCCTACGCAAAAGCATCGCACATGATGCTTTCTCTCCCTGCAATGTTTTTCCCCATTCCTCATATGGTAACTTTTTCATACTCTTCTATTTTCTTCATAAATCTGAAATCTCCCTTGACCTTTCTCTATAATATTTTCTGGTCCTCCACTCATTATATTTATCTAATTTGTATCCCTCATAAAACATATGTGGCCCACAATTAGATAGATAACGGTAATAAATTGAGATAGAGGGAGAGAGAGAGAGAGAGAGAGAGAGATACAGAAAGGTGGCCTTTGTTTACTTATTTAACATTTGCCTCTCCCATTTGACCATTACAGTGGAACTTCCGTGGTCTGTTTTGTCTACTGTACCCTCAGCATCAAAGTGCTCAATAAATTGTTCCTGAATAAATAAAATATACTTTTCTCTTTTTTCATCACTTTTCATTGAGCTTATATAACTAATTTGCATATATTTCTAAATTATTTCATTTAGGTACACAAAAATTCTGTCCCCTGACAGCTTTCTAGTAGGTACAAAAAAGAATAGAAGAGATAACATAAAATCCAGCTAGTGCAAAGTACTAAGAAAGCAATTTTTCAGAATTTTTTTTAATGCTAAAATGCATTTTTTACTCCTATTGACCACTGAATTTCTTATATTGCCATATATGACCAATTTCTAGATATATTGGAATTTTCATTTAAATGCTTATCCATTTATTATCTTCTATCGTCAAAATGAAGCAGATGGTTAAGTCTGCTTCTGTATTGTTTGTGTCTTGAGCAAAATGCTAAAAATCCATTCAAATCTTGTTTTAATATAAGAAGCAGTGTAGGTAACTTTGCAAGTACACATAAACATTTCTCGTGTTATTTCACTCCCAGCTTCTAGCCAAAACATTGAAAAAAGAAAAAAAAAAAAAAAAAAAAAAAAGACTGTTCTTGCAATCCTTGCAGAATTTCAAGGCTTAGTCAAAGAAGAAAGTCCCCAAAATTTTTTCAGAAATCCTGTTTGGGTGCTATTCCCAGCCTAATTTTGCAGACCAAGATGTTTAGGCAGTCCTGGTATGCTAGGAATAAGAAGTTGAGGATTTTTATCTGAATTAAACCCAAACTCCAACCCTGATTAACATACTGCAACATTGTTAACTCCTTGACTATGTTAGACATTGGTTTAGTTCAACTAATTCCACCTCTGGAATACTGCCTCTCATTTATGTTCTTGCTGATTGCTTATATTTTCGTTTCAGCTCTCCCACTGCTTTTCAAAGGATAGAAGTATTGTCCCACTTTTTGTTGCTAGGCAAACATATCTGGAGTTAACACAAAGAAAGCAAAATTACTAAAGTCAGATAACATAGATATGGTAACAGGAAATTCTGGAGCTTTCTGTTTTATCCATTTTTCCCTCTCTGATGACTAAGGATGGTGCAAAAGATGTGACACTTTATTACTTTATTTATATTGCTTGATACATTTATATATATATTGGACTTAAGTTCATAGTCCCCTATGTAGAAAGCATGGACTGGCAAGATTAGTGCAAATTCTATATGTGTTTATATGACCAAGTATATATGTAATTGATGCTTAGAAGCTATCCATCTGTAAAAATATGCCCTAGATTCTTTGAAATTCCATCAAAGAAATTCAGCAAAGGACATATATTCTCTGTCCCTCATCCCAAGACTGCTTTACATGTGTATACACCTTTTGATACTGTTGCCTTCAAACCTTCTTTTTTTTTTTTTTTTTTCTTTTTTTTTTTTAAACATCTTTATTGGGGTATAATTGCTTTACAATGGTGTGTTAGTTTCTGCTTTATAACAAAGTGAATCAGCTATACATACACACATGTTCCCATATGTCTTCCCTCTTGCGTCTCCCTCCCTCCCACTCTCCCCATCCCACCCTTCCAGGCTGTCACAAAGCACCGAGCTAATATCCCTGTGCCTTGCGGCTGCTTCCCCCCAGCTATCTACCTTACTACGTTTGTTAGTGTGTATATGTCCATGACTCTCTCTCGCCCTGTCAAAACTCACCCCTCCCCCTCCCCATACCCTCAAGTCCGTTCTCCAGTAGGTCTGCGTCTTTTTTTTTTTTTTTTTTTTTTTTTTTTTTAAACATCTTTATTGGGGTATAATTGCTTTACAATGGTGTGTTAGTTTCTGCTTTATAACAAAGTGAATCAGCTATACATATACATATGTTCCCATATGTCTTCCCTCTTGCGTCTCCCTCCCTCCCACTCTCCCCATCCCACCCTTCCAGGCTGTCACAAAGCACCGAGCTAATATCCCTGTGCCTTGCGGCTGCTTCCCCCCAGCTATCTACCTTACTACGTTTGTTAGTGTGTATATGTCCATGACTCTCTCTCGCCCTATCAAAACTCACCCCTCCCCCTCCCCATACCCTCAAGTCCGTTCTCCAGTAGGTCTGCGTCTTTATTCCTATCTTACCCCTAGGTTCTTCATGACATTTTTTTTCCCTTAAATTCCATATATATGTGTTAGCATACGGTATTTGTCTTTTTCTTTCTGACTTACTTCACTCTGTATGACAGACTCTAGGTCTATCCATCTCATTACAAATAGCTCAATTTCATTTCTTTTTAAGGCTGAGTAATATTCCATTGTGTATATGTGCCACATCTTCTTTATCCATTCATCCGATGATGGGCGCTTAGGTTGTTTCCATGTCCTGGCTATTGTAAATAGAGCTGCAATGAACATTTTGGTACATGACTCTTTTTGAATTTTGGTTTTCTCAGGGTATATGCCAAGTAGTGGGATTGCTGGGTCATATGGTAATTCTATCTGTAGTTTTTTAAGGAACCTCCATACTGTTCTCCACAGTGGCTGAACCAATTCACATTCCCACCAGCAGTGCAAGAGTGTCCCCTTTTCTCCACACCCTCTCCAGCATTTATTGTTTCTAGATTTTTTAATGATGGCCATTCTGACTGGTGTGAGATGATATCTCATTGTAGTTTTGATTTGCATTTCTCTAATGATTAATGATGTTGAGCATTCTTTCATGAGTTTGTTGGCATTCTGTATATCTTCTTTGGAGAAATGTCTATTTAGGTCTTCTGCCCATTTTTGGATGGGGTTGTTTGTTTTTTTGTTATTGAGCTGCATGAGCTGCTTGTAAATTTTGGAGATTAATCCTTTGTCAGTTGCTTCATTTGCAAATGTTTTCTCCCATTCTGAGGGTTGTCTTTTGGTCTTGATTATGGTTTCCTTTGCTGTGCAAAAGCTTTGAAGTTTCATTAGGTCCCATTTGTTTATTTTTGTTTTTATTTCCATTACTCTAGGAGGTGGGTCAGAAAGGATCTTGCTGTGATTTATGTCATAGAGTGTTCTTCCTATGTTTTCTTCTAAGAGTTTGATAGTTTCTGGCCTTACATTTAGGTCTTTAATCCATTTTGAGCTTATTTTTGTGTATGGTGTTAGGGAGTGATCTAATCTCATACTTTTACATGTACCTGTCCAGTTTTCCCAGCACCATTTATTGAAGAGGCTGTCCTTTCTCCACTGTACATTCCTGCCTCCTTTATCAAAGATAAGGTGTCCATATGTGCGTGGGTTTATCTCTGGGCTTCCTATCCTGTTCCACTGATCTATCTTTCTGTTTTTGTGCCAGTACCATACTGTCTTGATTACTGTTGCTTTGTAATATAGTCTGAAGTCAGGGAGCCTTATTCCTCCAGCTCCTTTTTTCGTTCTCAAGATTGCTTTGGCTATTCGGGGTCTTTTGTGTTTCCATACAAATTGCAAAATTTTTTGTTCTAGTTCTGTGAAAAATGCCAGTGGTAGTTTGATAGGGATTGCATTGAATCTGTAGATTGCTTTGGGTAGTAGAGTCATTTTCACAATGCTGATTCTTCCCATCCAAGAACATGGTATATCTCTCCATCTATTTGTATCATCTTTAATTTCTTTCATCAGTGTCTTATAATTTTCTGCATACAGGTCTTTCGTATCCTTAGGTAGGTTTATTCCTAGATATTTTATTCTTTTTGTTGCAATGGTAAATGGGAGTGTTTTCTTGATTTCACTTTCAGATTTTTCATCATTAGTATATAGGAATGCCAGAGATTTCTGTGCATTAATTTTGTATCCTGCTACTTTACCAAATTCATTGATTAGCTCTAGTAGTTTTCTGGTAGCATCTTTAGGATTCTCTATGTATAGTATCATGTCATCTGCAAACAGTGACAGCTTTACTCCTTCTTTTCCGATTTGGATTCCTTTTATTTCCTTTTCTTCTCTGATTGCTGTGGCTAAAACTTCCAAAACTATGTTGAATAAGAGTGGTGAGAGTGGGCAACCTTGTCTTGTTCCTGATCTTAGTGGAAATGCTTTCAGTTTTTCACCATTGAGGATGATGTTTGCTGTGGGCTTGTCATATATGGCTTTTATTATGTTTAGGAAAGTTCCCTCTATGCCTACTTTCTGGAGGGTTTTTATCATAAATGGGTGTTGAATTTTGTCGAAAGCTTTCTCTGCATCTATTGAGATGATCATATGGTTTTTCTCCTTCAATTTGTTAATATGGTTTATCACATTGATAGATTTGCGTATATTGAAGAATCCTTGCATTCCTGGAATAAACCCCACTTGATCATGGTGTATGATCCTTTTAATGTGCTGTTGGATTCTGTTTGCTAGTATTTTGTTGAGGATTTTTGCATCTATGTTCATCAGTGATATTGGCCTGTAGTTTTCTTTCTTTGTGACATCCTTGTCTGGTTTTGGTATCAAGGTGATGGTGGCTTCGTAGAAGGAATTTGGGAGTGTTCCTCCCTCTGCTATATTTTGGAAGAGTTTGAGAAGGATAGGTGTTAGCTCTTCTCTAAACGTTTGATAGAATTCACCTGTGAAGCCATCTGGTCCTGGGCTTTTGTTTGTTGGAAGGTTTTTAATCACAGTTTCAATTTCAGTGCTTGTGATTGGTCTGTTCATATTTTCTATTTCTTCCTGATTCAGTCTTGGCAGGTTGTGCATTTCTAAGAATTTGTCCATTTCTTCCAGATTGTCCATTTTATTGGCATAGAGTTGCTTGTAGTAATCTCTCATGATTTTTTTTATTTCTGCAGTGTCAGTTGTTACTTCTCCTTTTTCATTTCTAATTCTATTGATTTGAGTCTTCTCCCTTTTTTTCTTGATGAGTCTGGCTAGTGGTTTATCTATTTTGTTTATCTTCTCAAAGAACCAGCTTTTAGTTTTATTGATCTTTGCTATTGCTTCCTTCATTTCTTTTTCATTTATTTCTGATCTGACTTTTATGATTTCTTTCCTTCTGCTAGCTTTGGGGTTTTTTTGTTCTTCTTTCTCTAATTGCTTGAGGTGCAAGGTTAGGTTGTTTATTCGAGATGTTTCCTGCTTCTTAAGGTGGGCTTGTATTGCTATAAACTTCCCCCTTAGAACTGCTTTTGCTGCATCCCATAGGTTTTGGGTCGTTGTGTCTCCATTGTCATTTGTTTCTAGGTATTTTTTTATTTCCTCTTTGATTTCTTCAGTGATCACTTCATTATTAAGTAGTGTATTGTTTAGCCTCCATGTGTTTGTATTTTTTAAAGATCTTTTCCTGTAATTGATATCTAGTCTCATGGCGTTGTGGTCGGAAAAGATACTTGATACAATTTCAGTTTTCTTAAATTTACCAAGGCTTGATTTGTGACCCAAGATATGATCTATCCTGGAGAATGTTCCATGAGCACTTGAGAAAAATGTGTATTCTGTTGTTTTTGGATGGAGTGTCCTATAAATATCAATTAAGTCCATCTTGTTTAATGTATCATTTAAAGCTTGTGTTTCCTTATTTATTTTCATTTTGGATGATCTGTCCATGGGTGAAAGTGGGGTGTTAAAGTCCCCTACTATGAATGTGTTACTGTTGATCTCCCCTTTTATGGTTGTTAGTATTTGCCTTATGTATTGAGGTGCTCCTATGTTGGGTGCATAAATATTTACAATTGTTATATCTTCTTCTTGGATCGATCCCTTGATCATTATGTAGTGTCCTTCTTTGTCCCTTTTAATAGTCCTTATTTTAAAGTCTATTTTGTCTGATATGAGAATTGCTACTCCAGCTTTCTTTTGGTTTCCATTTGCATGGAATATCTTTTTCCATCCCCTTACTTTCAGTCTGTATGTGTCTCTAGTTCTGAAGTGGGTCTCTTGTAGACAGCATATATAAGGGTCTTGTTTTTGTATCCATTCAGCCAATCTGTGTCTTTTGGTGGGAGCATTTAGTCCATTTACATTTAAGGTAATTATCGATATGGATGTTCCTATTTCCATTTTATATATTGTTTTGGGTTCGCTACTATAGGTCATTTCCTTCTCTTGTGTTTCGTGTCTAGAGAAGTTCCTTTAGCATTTGTTGTAAAGCTGGTTTGGTGGTGCTGAACTCTCTCAGCTTTTGCTTGTCTGTAAAGGTTTTAATTTCTCCATCAAATGTGAATGAGATCCTTGCTGGGTAGAGTAGTCTTGGTTGCAGGCTATTCTCCTTCATCACTTTCAGTATGTCCTGCCACTCCCTTCTGGCTTGTAGGGTTTCTGCTGAGAGATCAGCTGTTAACCTTATGGGGATTCCCTTGTGTGTTATTTGTTGTTTTTCCCTTGCTGCTTTTAATATGCTTTCTTTGTATTTAATTTTTGACAGTTTGATTAATATGTGTCTTGGCGTGTTTCTCCTTGTATTTATCCTGTATGGGACCCTCTGTGCTTCCTGGACTTGATTAACTATTTCCTTTCCCATATTAGGGAAGTTTTCAACTATAATCTCTTCAAATATTTTCTCAGTCCCTTTCTTTCTTTCTTCTTCTTCTGGAACCCCTATAATTCGAATGTTGGTGCGTTTCATGTTGTCCCAGAGGTCTCTGAGACTGTCCTCAGTTCTTTTCATTCTTTTTTCTTTATTCTGCTCTGCAGTAGTTATTTCCACTACTTTATCTTCCAGGTCACTTATCCGTTCTTCTGCCTCAGTTATTCTGCTATTGATCCTATCTAGAGTGATTTTAATTTCATTTATTGCATTGTTCATCGTTGCTTGTTTCATCTTTAGTTCTTGTAGGTCCTTGTTAACTGTTTCTTGCATTTTGTCCATTCTACTTCCAAGATTTCGGATCATCCTTACTATCATTATTCTGAATTCTTTTTCAGGTAGATTGCCTATTTCCTCTTCATTTGTTAGGTCTGGTGGGTTTTTATCTTGCTCCTTCATCTGCTGTGTGTTTTTCTGTCTTCTCATTTTGCTTATCTTACTGTGTTTGGGGTCTCCTTCTTGCAGGCTGCACTTTCGTAGTTCCCATTGTTTTTGATGTCTGTCTCCAGTGGCTAAGGTTGTTTCAGTGGGTTGTGTAGGCTTCCTGGTGGAGGGGACTAGTGCCTGTGTTGTGCTGGATGAGGCTGGATCTTGTCTCTCTAGTGGGCAGGTTCACGTCTGGTGGTGTGTTTTGGGGTGTCTGTGGCCTTATTATGATTTTAGGCAGCCTCTCTGCTAATGGGTGGGGTTGTGTTCCTCTTTTGCTAGTTGTTTGGCATAGGTTGTCCAGCACTGTGGCTTGCTGGTCGTTGAGTGAAGCTGGGTGCTGGTGTTAAGATGGAGGTCTCTGGGATATTTCCACCGTTTAATATTATGTGGAGCTGGGAGGTCTCTTGTTGACCAGTGTCCTGAAGTTGGCTCTCCTACCTCAGAGGCAGAGCCCTGACTCCTGGCTGGAGCACCAAGAGCCTTTCATCCACACAGCTCAGAATAAAAGGGAGAAAAAGTAGGGAGAATTAGTAGAAGTATGAGTAAAGAAAGAAGAAAAGGAGGAAAGGAAGGAAGGAAGAAAGAAGCAAAGAAGGAAAGAAAGGAGGGAGGGAGGGAGGGAGGGAGGAAGGAAGGAAAGAGGGAAAGAAGGAAAAAAGACAGAAAGAAAGATGATACAGTAAAAATAAAATAAAGTATAATATAGTTATTGAATTAAAAAATATTTAGAAAAAAAAAAAAAAGGGACGGATAGAACCTTAGGACAAATGTTGGAAGCAAAGCTATACAGAAAAAATCTTACACAGAAGCATACACATACACCTTCACAAAAAGAGGTAAAGGGGGAAAAATCATAAATCCTGCTCCCTGAGACCACCTCCTCAATTTGGGGTGATTCGTTGTCTAAAGGAGGGAAGGAAGGAAGGAAAGAAAGAACGAAGGTAAAGTATAATAAAGTTATTACAATTAAACTTAATTATTAAGAAAAAGAATTTTTAAAAAAAAGTCATGGACGGATAGAGCCCTAGGACAAATGGTGGAAGCAAGAGTATACAGACAGAATCTCACACAGAAGCATACACGTACACATTCACAAAAAGAGGAAAAGGGAAAAAAATCATAGATCTCGCTCCTAAATTCCACCTCTTCAATTTGGGATCATTCCTTGTCTATTCAGGTATTCCACAGATGCAGGGTATATCAAGTTGATTGTGGAGCTTTAATCCGCTGCTTCTGTGGCTGCTGGGAGAGATTTCCCTTTCTCTTCTTTGTTCTCACAGCTCACAGGAGCTCAGCTTTGGATTTGGCCCTGTCTCTGCGTGTAGGTCGCTGGAGGGCGTCTGTTTTTTCGCTCAGACAGGACGGGGTTAAAGGAGCCGCTGATTCGGGGCCTCCGGCTCACTCAGGCCGGGGGTTGGGGGATGGGGGTAGGAGGGGCACTACGTGCGGGTAGGGCCTGCGGCTGCAGAGGCAGCGTGACGTTGCGGCAGAGGCCGGCGTGATGTTGCACCAGCCTGAGACCCGCCGTGCGTACTCCCGGGGAAGTTGTCCCTGGATCCCGGGAACCTGGCAGTGGCGGGCTGCACAGGCTCCGCGGAAGAGGGGTGTGGAGAGTGACCTGTGCTCGCACACAGGCCCCTTGGTGGCGGCAGCAGCAGCCTTAGCGTCTCCCGCCTGTCTCTGGGGTCCGCGGTTTTAGCCGCGGCTCGCTCCCGTCTCTGGGGTTTGCGCTTTCAGCCGCGGCTCGCGCCCGTCTCGGGGGGCTCGCGCCCTCAGCCGCGGCTCGCGCCCGTCTCTGGGGTTCGCGCTTTTAGCCGCGGCTCGCGCCCGTCTCTGGAGTTCCTTTAAGCAGCGCTCTTAAACCCCTCTCCTCGCGCACCAGGAAACAAAGAGGGAAGAAAAAGTCTCTTGCCTCTTCGGCCGGTGCAGGCTTTTCCCCGAACTCCCTCCCGGCTAGTCGTGGTGCACTAACCCCTTCAGGCTATGTTCAAGCCGCCAACCCCAGTCCTCTCCCTGAGCTCCGTCCAAAACCAAAACCCGAGCCTCAGCTCGCAGCCCCGCCCGCCCCGGCGGGTGAGCAGACAAGCCACTCGGGCTGGTGAGTGCCGGTCAGCACCGATCGTCTGTGCAGGAATCTCCCCGCTTTGCCCTCCGCACCCGTCGCTGTGCACTACTCCGCGGTCCCGATACTCCCCCCTCTGCCTCCCGCAGTCTCCGCCCGCGGAGGGGCTTCCTAGTGTGTGGAAACTTTTCCTCCTTCACAGCTCCCTCCCACTGGTGCAGGTGCCGTCCTTATTCTTTTGTCTCTGTTTTTTCTTTTGCCCTACCCAGTTACGTGGGGAGTTTCTTGCCTTTTGGGAGGTCTGAGGTCTTCTGCCAGCCTTCAGTAGGAGTTCTGTAGGAGTTGTTCCACGTGTGGATGTATTTCTGGTGTATCCGTGGGGAGGAAGGCGATCTCCGCGTCTTACTCTTCCGCCATCTTCAAGGTCCCCCCAAACCTTCTTTAAATCCCTAAATTTCAACTTGCATTACCTGTTGTTAGCACTGCTGCTATTCCCTCATTACTATTTCACTCAGAGTTCTAGAGCCTAGTATGAAGTCAAATGTAAAGTGACAGGTGAGAACCAAGGGGCTTCAAAGTACAAATTGTATATGATCTTCTTGCCATAACATAACAGTGTCATTGTCCTATTAAATTAGAGGATCTATGCTCTTCTACTCCAGAGAATTAGCAGCATGAATTCTATTCGACAGCTAATGGGAATTCTGGAGAGATTTGGAAACATTACTTAGAAGTAGCAGAAGTTGGGAGTTCCTAGACTCTCCATATAAATACTTTCCTTATGTCATAAACATACCATTTATTAAACTGAACAATTATTTACTGGGAATCTCTCCTAAATGCTGGGTATAAAAAAACAAGGAAAAGTAGAAACTCTCTCTGTCATGAAGTTTGCATTCTGGTTGGGAAGACAGTTAACAAATAAATGAAAAAATACAATGTCTGTTAGGTCAGAGGATGGTTAAGTGCCATAGAAAGAAGTAAGTCAGAGAAGGAGAATAGGGCTGGGCTGGTGGGGGATGTTGGGCAGTGTATGAAATTTTAATAGTGATCAGAGAAGTCTTCACTACTCTACTTGAAAGACATTTTGAAAAAATTGTGAAAGAGTCACATAGGTAGGATGTTTAGGGGAAGGGCACACTAGGCAGAGGGAATGGTAAATGCAAATGCCCTAAAGAGGGTGCATGCCTTTTGTGTTGGAGGAACAATGAGAAAACCTCAGAGGTTCAAGGGGAGAGAGTAAGGGAGCAGGTGTAGAATATGACGTCAGAAGGGTCAGGAGTAGGGGGAAGTCCAGGTAGGACCTTGAAGTCCATGTGAGGGCTTTTGCAGTTAAGCTTTATTCTGAATGAGATAAGAAGGCATTGGAGGTATACTGCTTCCTAGGACTGTCTTAACAAATTACCACAAACTAAGTGGCTTAAAACAACAGATATTTATTCTCCCTTAGTTCTGGAGGTCAAAAATCCAAAATAAACGTGTGGGCAGTGCTATGCTGCCTCCAGAGATTCTAAGGGAGATTTTTCCTTGCCTCTTCCTGCTTTGGGTGGCTCTAGGCATTCCTTGGCTTCAGACAACATCACTCTAGTCTCCATGTACACATGGCCTTCTCCTCTGTTGTCACTCTGTCTTCTCCTCCTCTATCTCTTATATGGACACCTGTTATTGCATTTACAGCCCATCCCCATAATCTAGAGTGGTCTCACCTTGCAGTCCTTAACTTAATTACATCTACAAAGACTTTTTTTTTTTTCCAAATAAAGTCACTTTTAGGAGGTTAACATGTATACCTATTTTTCTGTGGCGGCTATTATTCAGTCTATTACATAGAGTTTTGAGTAGAGTGGCAAGATCTGACTTATATTTTCACAGGTTCATTCTATTTCCTGTGGTGAAAATAGTCCATAAGAAAAACAGAAAGACTGCACAGCAGAATCTAAGAGACCACAGGACACAGAGCAATAATTCAATTGAGTACCTAAACATTAAAAATGGAGGTGGTGAGAAGTGTTAGATTCTAGAGATACTTTAAAGATGACAAAATTTACAGAAGATTTTATGTGAGGTATAAAAGAAAGAGTCGAGTCAAGGATAAATCCAAGGTTTGGGGCCTGATATCTGTGAGCTAGTATTGATATATATGGTAGGAATGTCTCCTTTCCTCTAAAGCTTCTATACTGCTGGGATCAGGGTCGTTAGCTAGTTGTTACTCCTCTTCCATCAGGTCTCAGGTAGGACGTCATTTCCTTCCAGAAGTCTTCCTCAACTTCAATAGATTGGATTAACATGGCTCTATGCTCTGTACCCTAAGTTTATCTCTATGATAGTTTTATTTTTTTGTCATTTGTCTTAGTTTGCTTTTGCAAACCCCCTCAAAAGTTAGTGATATAAAACATCTAAAAAGATGTATTTAGCTCATGGTTTTGCAGAATGACAATTGGCTTAGCTTGACTGTTCTGGACTATGGACTGTGTATCTTGGCTGGACTTGCTTATGCATCTGCAATTATCTAGTGAGTTAGTAGTGGCTGGTTGGTTCATAATGACATCAGGTGAAATGGATTAGATGACTGGGGTCTCTCCGATGGGGTCTCTCATCTCCACAGGCTGGCCTAAGCTTGTTTACATAGCAGTCAAGGGGTTCCAAGAGTATGAGAGCAGAAGCTGCAAGGTCTCCTTAAGTCTAGGTTCAGAACAGGCACAGATTCACTTCCATTAAACTCTATTGGTCAAAACAAGTCATAAAACCAGTCCAGAATCAAGGGATGAGGAAATAGACTCCATTCATCTACTGGAGAACTTAGTATTGTGGCAATTTTTGCAATCTGTTGCATCACTTAATATAATTGACTACTTGGGTGTTTCTCTTCCTTGTTAGCTACCCCACAAGCAGGGAAACAACTCTCTCTTTCTTCACTATTAATCCCAAAGTAGACTTTGAATACATACTTTTAAAGAAATGAAGGTATGAATGAATGAAGGAGAGAGTCAATTGGTAGACAAACTATAATGCAACTCTCTATAAATGTCATGATCACTTAGTCTACTTCCACTCCCTTGAGTCTGCATCAGAATCTTTATACACACAGTTATCTATGACCTGTGTTTGCAGGTGCAGTAAATTATTGTTTCAAATTAAAGATCTGAATTAATGTGGCCATATACAATAAATGGTCAAGATAAGCATTACTTCCAAAATTAAACATTATAAATGCTTGAAATAACTTTTTAAGAGGTTTAATTGCCTATATATAGCCAATTTTTATATAATTGGCTTTATATAAAACTAGAACAATGAATTATTTTAAGGTTATTTTTTGGAACAGTTATTTTTGTATGTACAAGTTAACAATACACTTACTTCTTTAGTTATACCAGGTATTATGTTGACCCATTTTTCTTTAAGGTTCAGAGTTCAGGTAAGTTTCTTCTTTGCATAGGTCACATGAGTTTATTTAGGAATGCCTTACAGAAACAAGAGCTTTTCAAAAAGATTCCTTTCTTCCTTACTGATTTTCATTTCAGAATCTAAAATGCAAAGGATTCATTAACGGCAATATGCCTCTACTGTTAAACAATGCCATTGTCTGGGAGACTCCCAGTGTTTTATAAATGGAAACAGCAGCAAGCTGTTATCCTTTTTGCAGTGAAAACATATAAGTACCTTGGAGATAGAGGTAAGAATTGAATTTAAAATCCCAGTGCTGAATCATTTTTACTAATGACTTCATTCCTAAAGCCCCATTCATTTTTCTCTGTTACTCCATATATCACAAAGAATTTACACTACCTATCAGCAAGCTCCTTTTCGAGTCTCTTACATCCTTCAGACTCTCTTTAATGTGAACCTCCTTCGACACTGAACCTGAATGTCTTCCAGAGCCTTATTGATCTAAGTACATCAACATGTTGTTTGTGCTGCTTGTCTGTCTGTTGCAGTTAGTGTAATAAGTCTATTGGACTACTCAGTTCTGTGTTTGGTAGTGTGCCTATGTTTTCAGTACACTAGAGGTGTGGAAACAAAGTAGTAATCTGAGAAGCAATTCAGTGAGAGCAACTCCTGGAGAAAGTTAGGTCTCTGAAGAATGTTTTACTGTTCCAAGAACAAGCATATCTGGAAAGTAGAAGCATAGTGAAGAGCTATGAATATAGGAAGAATAAGAGTTCAGTTTTTTGGAAACTGAAGGAGAAAGAGAAGTTGCTTCCGAGTCAAGTATTGTTGACGGTTAGAAACTTGTGTCTGCTAAGTTTTATCTATGAGTTTTATCAGGGACCTAAGCCTATGAAAGTCGAAGGATGGAGGAGGCTGGGTTGGGCAGGGAAAGCCTCAAAGGAGTCCTGCACTGGGCAGAAGTGGAAAAGTCTTAAGAGCCCCATTATGCTTATTAATGGTCTAAGGGCTGCCCAAGGAGGTGAACGATGAAACGTGTTAATAGCTGGAGGCTGACAGCTAACTTCACTCCTTGCTACAGAACCACAAGATTTTTCTTGAAGAGACATCTACGTGACACACCTCCTTGACTGCCACAGAAGTTTAAGTAGTTTTAAAATATTCGGGGAAGAGCTGAACGTTGAACTAAACTGCACTCTTTCCACCTCCATGGGGGTCGGGGAGGGTGCTACAATCAAAAGATAATTTAAAAGAATCCTATTGTATTCAGTCATTTTGTTAATCAGCATAATTTGGTAATCATTTGTGGTTTGGGTGCCCTTTTTGGAGGTTTTACTTGTCATTGTGTTTATGGGAAATTGACAGTTATTAACTGTTTTTAGACTTGAACCAGTCCTTATTAGAATTCAAATATATTTCCCACTACTGGGTCCAATATCTATGTAACCATTTACCTTACAGTGAATTTTACTGTAAGTGTAATATTTACAAGAAGCAATTTGTCATTCCTGGGTTAAGTATAGAAACTTCAATATTTTCTGGATAAGTATGTCAAAATAGCCAAGATTCAAGCAATAGAAGAAAATGGGAAACTTATAATACAGCATTTTATATTAGAGTTGGGAGGTTTGCTACCTGGTTTGACTCTGTTATTGTTATTGCTTTTATAAATATGATTTTCCAATTATTAACCATCATTAGTATTAATGGCATTAATGCTGGTAATCTGTCTCACTAAGGATTTCAAAGTGCTGTATTTTTTATATGCTAAATGAGTTCCAGGGCTCCAGCAGTGATTTCTACCCTGATTTGCTTCATCACAAAGTCTCCAAACACAATTAAGTTTAATTCATATATCAGTATGCCATACAGCACTTTAGGTTAGGGAATGGGGTGGCAGATTCTCACAAACAATTTGGGGATATTTCAACTCCCCAAAGACTTAAATCTCTAATCTAATTGGCAATATATCCCCCTTTTCTCACTGAGGACAGCTCTCCTTGTCACTTAAATATTTGTTTATGTGTGTGTTTGCAGGGCTGGGGAACCCAGGTGAACACATGTACCAGGTGTACAGAGTAAGAGGAAGGACGAAAGTCCAAGACTAAGGCCCAGAGGTACAAAGGCTCTGTAGTGCTTGTGTCTGTGCCTCCTTTCTGTGACCTGGTCCTCAGCTCTTCCCTCACGTTTCCCCTCATCCTTCCACTCTGTTCTCTGAGCAGGCTGTCCCAGCTGGTTGTCTCTCTCAAGCCTCCCTGCCTCTGTACCATGTTTACTCAACCTGGAACACACCTGTAACCTCTCCTCTTGCACCTCTTACTTGTCTGAACAGCTCTCACTGTGCCTTCATGAGTCATATCAAGCATTGTCCAGTTCATAAAGGCTTTCTTAATTACTCCAACTGTGCTTTTCCTCTGTGTTCTTTTCCTTTGTACAGATATCTAATATTAGGATCAACCTGTTCACATACCTGTTTCCATCATCTCCCCTAGAAATGAGATCAAGCATCATCTGTTTTCTTTCTTTTTTTTTTTAATATTTATTTGGTTGCACTGGGTCTTAGTTGCAGCAGGTGGGCTCCTTAGTTGCGTCTCACGGGCTCCTTTGTTGTGGCATGCGAACTCTTAGTTGCAGCATGCATGTGGGATCTGGTTCCCTGACCAAGGATCAAACCCAGGCCCTCTTCATTGGGGCGCGGAGTCTTATTCACTGTGCCACCTGGGAAGTCCCCGTCTATTTTCATATATGTAGTCCAGGTTTTTGCTAACAAAACTCAATCCACTTTGTTGAACCAATAAATGAGTCCTTGTTCCTCATCCCAGTGCACCAGGGGCCAGCACCTCCACGTTACTCTCTGAGTGCCTGGTGCAGAGTCTCTCACATACTGGCACATCCAAGTGCACACGAGCACAGGTAGAGCACCATCCTCGTTAGGATTTCATCCCCACACACTCCTATATACCAAGTGGGCTCTTATGCATCTTCATTGAAATCTGGCTTTTCCTTGGCATTGCTGATCTTCAGCAAGTTACTAGAAGCAAGCGTCTCTAATAGAATAATTAAAACAACTATGAATCCATGTGTTACTCTAAGTGTAAACTTGTTGATGTGTTAATACTGCCAGTAGTATGTGCATTGAAAAAGAGAATGGGAAGCCAGTAAAACATAGAAATGAACCCCTAATGGTGGCATTTCAGGAAATAAGAAGGGACAGATGGGAAGATATTTCTGGACCAGGAGCTTCTGGGTGCCCTTCACGTCATACCACACAAGCCATTTCCTATTCCCGTACATCAGGTGGATCTGCTGCTACAACACTGTCTAACCCTCCTGAGAATAGTATTTCTATCTCTGTCTTTTATAAATAGGTAGAGGCACCAGCCCTTCTGGCTGTCAGGGACCAGGAAGAAGCCCTCCTCATACAATGGTCAGAAAAATCCAAGAACAGACAAAGAAGTCCACCTTTTTCTACATCCAATAGACACTGTAATAACACTTTCCAGTTCAAAGAGAGGCAATCAAGTTCAATGGAAACAGATTTATAATAATTGTAGCAAGAGGTTACACTGATTAAGTGTTTACCAAGGTGCTATGCTAAGCCCTTTCCTTTATTCCTTACACCAACAATATAATAAAGGTTATTTTATTATCCCCATTTTACAAACAAGTAATTTGCCCATGGTCACAAAGCTGGTAATTGTCCGAGTCAGCACTGGTGCTCAGAAAAATTGTTACTCAAATCCTAAACATACCTTTTTATCTCTGGAAGGTACCCCCTGGTATAATGAAGAAGGTACCTAATTAAGCTTACATGTCAATATACAATCCAGCACTGCTGCTATTGTTATTACGATCCTATATACGACAAGACATTTAAATTATATTTCATTCCTTTTATTTCATGTGGGTACAGAAGAGATTGTAATTTCTGAATCTAATTTTTACATGAAACGACTGGTAGATAGAATATGTGCTTTGCCATTATTTCCAATATCTTTTCTACAAACATTTAGGAAACATCTAAAATATGTAAAGAACACTTTCAAAATGTTTGAGGAAACAGTTTAAAGAATATTACATGGTCCCTGACTCCAAAGAGTTTACAACCTGAAAAGTACCATTAAGACCTCAGTAACATTCCAAATCTGACCTGTGTACAAGCTGTTTCCAAACTGATATCAGAAACCTTAGAACTCACCCATCCACTCAGAGAGCAATCAGACTATTGGATGTCAGAATCATAAAATAACTACTGTCTTCACCCTTTTACTTTCAAGCAATTGTTTCCTAAACACAGTTATAGTCACTAAGTCTGCAGACTTCAGAAATTCCATATCTTCACTAAATCGCATGGAAATATATGTTGGCATATTCCTGGAGATTTCTTTTAAAGTATCTGTCCATCAAATCAAAGTTCCTGTAAGTATCCTGTGTTTAAATTCTTTATCTTTCCTGACAGGAAAGATGTGGGTTCCCAGCGGCAGCAAAAATCTAACTGGTCTCCTTACTACTTTCTGCAAATATCACGCACATGGTTTTGCTGAGAGTTTTAGTGTCATTTGTTGAAACACATTTAACTGATGTCATTTGGTTTATGCCAAGTTAATACTGGCTTCCCCAAAGCTATGATCAATTCAGTCAACCAGCTGGTTTGACTGATTTTTCCTTTGAATTTGACCTAATTCCCTCGCTGTTTGGGTATCCACAGACACCTTTACACAAAGAGAAGGCAGGCTTCATGTTAACTTGCTAAATGAGGGTTATTCTTTTCTTCTGAGATAGGCCACGGACTTATTGAGTGACCAGTGGCAAGAATTACAATCATATGCTCCCTTCTCCTCTTTCTCGTTCCAAAATGAGAATATGAATGTATAAAGCTCTGAAGATGCTAAATGGGAAATCAAACAATTGTATACTTTAAGGTACATCTGTATTGTATAAAAAAACGGATTTCTTCTGTTCTGAAATGCCAGCAAGAGACAATATGAAGGGGAAAAAAAAGAAACAATTAGCAACTTAAATTTTAAAAAATCCTCTTTTCTTAGTTGTACATTTGGATCCTTTCAGATAATTAATCATTAATAAATATTTACATACCATTTTCTTTTTATATTGCAGTATATACCACTAGCTCTTTAAAAGTTAACAGGTATTAATTTTCTTTCAAAATAAATATTCTGTTTAACAACCAAATCTAGGTTTCTTTACTGACACATATTCCAGTCGAGTCAAAGCTCTGATCTCATTCAAAACTCAGCGTTTTATCCAAATTTGTTTACCTGTCTACTAATCAAAAGATTTTCAGTGTCTAAAATCCTGATGATAAAACAGTCATAAAATGTTCATAAAAATCGGATCAGGTGGAGCGTCCGCTGATCTGAGTAAATTTTTCCCTATGATTAACCAGTTCTTAATGACAGCCTTTTTTATCTTACAGCTGTGACATGAAGAGGGAGCTGTAGCTCTTCGGAGACGCAGTTCTGCCGGCGCCAGCTCATGCACGCTTTCCGATCGCGTGTCTGTTTCTCTTTCTCTCTCCCTCTCTTGCGCTGCCCCTCATTCATTCACTCTTCCATATCTTTGCCATTGTGCCAGCTCAATTTAAATGTATCTGCTCTGTATCTGTTCAAGTGGAGATAATCCATGCAAATCAGGAGCAGTGGCTTTCAATGCCTGGTTCACAGAGAGGACTCAGCTTGAGGAGGTCACTCGTTCACAGCCGCTCCTCCCATTATATTTTTCCCCTTATTGCAGAATTGCTGTATGTATACAGTGACTGAAAGGACTCAATTTACTGCAACTGCTGCCTGGCTTTACTTACAACTTTTTTTTTATAAAGGAACTTACCTCCATCTGTCTTTTCAAGGTAGGAAGTCTGATTCTTCTAAAGACGTGTGTGATGCCTCCACTGTCTGCTCATTATCAAATGTCACTTGAATGCTTTATATTGTTGCTGGCATTAGGCACAAATGCTGTGATTCCAGGTGCCTCACGCTTTTGTTACTTAACCGTATAGGTACAATTGTTTAAGTGCCGGGGAATTGTAATGTTTATTTTCCCTGCAGCCAGTTTCAGTTTTACAACGCCAGAAAGATGATAGTGTCCACTCTCTAATATAGAAATACAAACCTCTATCAAGTTTTCCTTCTTAAAAGAAATAATTTTAGTATGTTTTAACTTATCATGTATCCTGGCCAGTAATAGCCAAGTGTACAATTCAACCGTGCTTTTTTTTTTTTTTTTTTTTAACCTGGAACCTTCCTGCAGCATTTTCTGTGAAAAAACTAACTGTTGAAATGTTTTTAACAACAGCAAGAAAAAGATAGATTTTACTTCATTCTGCTGCAAAGCAAGAAGCTGAAGGCCTTATTGCTAACAAGCTTGTCAGATAGATTTATTCTTCACAATTCATAGATTGTTACTAGGCTATGTGGAAGTTAGGATTCAGTTACTGTCATTATATATGCTATTATTTATTGTTTTGAGATTGAAATTGCTTTATAAAAAAGTTTAATGTAACAAGGCCAAAAAAAATCTTATGTTTGTATAACACCTTTTGATATCATTTTTTAAGACCGATTTCAATAGCCAAATGCTTACCTTTGGATTAAAAATGCATGTAAGAGGCTAACAAGATTTGACGATATACATGTTGATTTATGAAGGCAATTCCTGGGCTTACATTACTTCATATGTGTTTCCTTGAAGTTACTTGTAATGACTTTTTAATCATTTTTCAGTCATTTCAATTTTAAAACATACTAAATGTCTATGCAAAAATCTCTTTTTGATTAGTACAAATATAATTATATTCCAGTTACAATTTAGATTTCAATAAACCTAATATGTCTTTGAAAGCACCCCTTATTAATATCATTTTACATTTATTACCTTATTTTTCTGACAAGGTTTGACATGTGGCTATGACAAGACTATTTAATCTCTTGTATAGTATAGAATTGAACATAAACAGTAAACAAAGTTGACAGTCCTGAAAAGAACAGAAAAAGATCCTCTGGTATACTGAATAGTTCTGATGACATAAATCTTAGATTTCATCTTCTAGGTAGATACTTGTAGTTAGTGGAGTTCAAGGGAAAAAATTTATTATCCACATAAAATATCTCAGTGCCAAAAATGTGCAGTTTTCTTTTTGATGCAGAGTCTTCTGTTTTAAAAAAAATGCACTCTGATTTTTGAGTACAGTACAAGGTATGAAGCCCTGTCATTGTTAGCATAAAGAAGACATCTACACAAGTGTTACTGTACAGAGGGCAATCTTTCTGTCTTTGGAATTTGTTAGGTTACTGTACATAGAATTTAACAGATAAATATGTTCTGCTTCGTGGCATTTTAGTGATCCTATTGGTATGCAGGCTACTCTGCTAGGGTAGCAACAGAAAAAAAAAAAAGATATATGTTTTACAGCAGTGGGTAATAAAAGCCCTTCACAGTGAGAGAAAAGGAATTTGACTTATTTCTTATACAGTAATTAGAATTTCTTTAGAACTCTTTGAAATATTGAGTGATAAAGTAAACTGAGCCTTCCCAAGAAAGGCTAATTGAATTTATCTATTCTAATCATGTAGTTGCCCATGAATATCTTCTTCCCAGACACTGTCACTGGAGGATTCCATTCACATCTTCAGAGTTACAGGGGAGAAGAAAAAGGATTGGCCACTAATGGTAGAGGGTGATTCTTTCATAATTAAAATGACTTTGAGAGAAGCAACAGACACAGGAAAACCTTACCAGATGGAAAGGTGCGTGGGATTGCCTGGCTGTGTGAACTTGAGACTAGGGTGAAACTAAAGGATGCCCTTTCAGAACAAAGGAACGCCATGTAATACTCTGTCAGCAGTCAAGCTGAGTATAGATATAAAAAGTGGCTAGGGAGATCTTTTGGGGACAGAGAAAATGCAAACAAGGAGGCATTCTCTTTTCAACCAAATTACTAGTATTTGATAGGTATGACGGCATTCCCCCATGGAGTCTCCAACCATCATTTCACAGAGTTATTTCAAAAGCACATATTTTATAGACTTTCACATTTGTTTGCAAACCTCCTAGGAAACTCTCCAAAGACCTAACTTGTATGCCTTAAGTTAGGTTTTACTGTGCATCCTAAATAAAATTGTCACAGCCTTCAACTCCCCTGGGTTTCTTTTGCTTCCTCTGTAAACTTGCCCTTCCTCTAGTAACTCATTCAAGCAACTGTTCAAGATAAGTTACATTTTATTCCATTTTAGTGTGCCTTGCAGCAGAATCTATAGAACTGGTAAACCTTGTAGCTGTATATAACACCATGTTGTTATTCCCACCTGGCTCTTTTCTGCTGGTGTTACTGAGTACAGTTAAAAAGATAAATTATCATCTTAAAAGGATGCTATAGAGGGCGTTAATAAGTTCTCTGTAACTTCAGAAGTGTTCAGTCGGGCCAAAGAAACTTGCAACCCTGCCTGAGGGAAAATAATGTGTTTCATCAGCAGACATTCAATGCTTATATCATCTGTAGACTTGAAAATTTTCTCAGGAAGGATTGTATCATACCGTATTTATTTTCTAAATCTTGAAACTCATTGCTGTGTATGAATTAAATGTAATATTAAGTGAAAACTCAGCAGATACTAATTGTCTCATCTGTCTTAATTTAATCTGTATAACACTACGAGGTCGATGGAACCATCACCCGCATTTCATAGATAAAGGCACTGAGGTACAGAGAAGTTAAATAACTTAGCCAAGGCCACAGAGTTGTAGTAAAACTGAGATTTGAACCCATCTGCTTTGAAACTGGCTTTGAAACATCACACAATAATGCCTTCCTGGCTAATTAGCTCAGATAACTAAACACATAAGGACATCCCTCCACCTCACAGCAAAAACATTACTATTTACCCATTTGTACTCTTGGTTCAAATATCTGATTCTGATTTTTCAACTCTTCACAGCTCTTCACTCCTATCTGTATTACCATCAGAGCAGAGTTTTTAAAAGTATTGTCATTTAATACATGCCAGAAATGGTTACTCTTGCAGAATATTAGTCTTTTACCTCAAGGAGTTAAGAACTAAATCAGATCTGTAATTGACTAGCTTGTCTACTGACAGCCTTTGAAGCATTAACCCCCCCATCCCCCCACCCAACACCTTCTTTTTTTTCCCCCTGTCTAAAGAACAAGATTGACATCTCTTTATATGTTTGGAATTTTTCACTGGTGTAAAGTCCTTGGTAATGATGGAAATTAACCTGAGGCTTTATCTAACTACCTTTCCTTGCAACTGCATTGAAGTTCTGGTAACAATTAAAATTTTCATACAAACAACTGTTCCCTTCAGAAAAAATATCTTCTTCTGTCTTGTCATCTTTCTTCAAAATCTCCTGGGTAGTGAAAAGAAGCCCTTTTCCTTGTCTTTCTTTCCATGGGCACATATGAATGAAAATTTCCCCAGTTGAAATATACCAGCGCATTCCAAAAGCAGATAAAGAACACAAATGAAGTGAAAATGCATTTTTAAATGGTGAGACTCTGAAACACTGAACTGATAACTATCTGTTCTTGTGTCGGAAGGTATTGTCTCGCTAGGGAGAAATGAACAAGAACAGGTCCATACCGGGAAGCATTTGTGGCTTTAGTTCTGTCCGTTTATTCTGAATAACTTGGACTCTCTCCTGCTGTTCCTCACCCCACCCCTCCTGTGAAAGAAGATGAACTATTATACACAGAACTCATAGAAACCTAATTTAGAGACTGTGTTCCTTTGACCTTCAACTATCAAATATGCAGTGTAAACAAAAATCTGAACAGGACTAACACATAATCAAGTGGCAGAAATGTGGGAAACAGGGGTCAGTAGCAACCGAGCAAGTTACACATTTCTCCAGTAACAAATGAAAAAAAAAAAAAAATGATGCCTTTCTGTGATACCAGCATGCTTTTTAGATCTTATTTGAAGTATCAAGCAGATGGACTGCCCTATATATCCAGATCCTCTATCTGCTGGCAGGCAGAAAGCCTGCGAACCTATCTTTAAAGTTATTTTAAAATATCAGTTTTGCCTGGATTAGCTAAGTTAGACATAGACCATTGGTACAGGAAAGGTTGGGAATTAATTTAAATTTGAGCTTACCCTTCCATCATCTCTTGCTGAGTGAGTTCCTTAGCCTGTGAGACATTCCTTTCAGATTTGATTTCTCTATTACTTGGTTGATATACTTACCTTGGAAAAAAAGGAAAGGTCGGACGGGGGGTGGGAAGAGAACAGGACATGGTGGTTATAAGTTATGTGTTGATGTAAAAATGCAAAGGAGTTTAAAAATGACCTAAAACCATTGAAGGCCATGTCCCTCATTGCTAAATGCGTCAGCTGTGTAACTGAATTTTCTATCTAAAAGATGTTAATTTCCTGAAATTAAAAATAAAATCGAAAGATTGTTCTCATTCTGGGAAGCTTGTGAGAAAGGCAAAAAATATTCAGATAACTCAATTCTTAAATATATTGGCAATCAGTTTGGACTGAACAGTTATTCACACATCTGGGCTCAAAAATAAATCTTCCCTAGCTTTTAAGAGCCAAGTTTGGAAAGCAAAGCCAAAATTTGTAAGAACCCTTAAACCAGGGTTGGAAAGTCTGGTCTGTTTGTTTATGGATGTTGTTATATATGTTACTTTCCTATCAATCCTCTCCCAGAAATATTAATCAAGTGTCTTTCCCACAGTCATGGAGACCTCTTCCCTGCATATTCACAGCACTTACAGTTTACACCACACAAGTCAGCCTCTAACCGTGTTGTTTTCTTATATTTCCCTGTTTGTTTTATGGATTATATTCTTATATTTCAAGTAGCTTGTAAACTAAAGGTAAAAAATCATACTTAGTTTGTGTCCTTAACAGACCTTGACTCAGTGTGAAGGTCAGAGAGTATTCTTGATTCATATTTGAATGACTCATTGAATTTTTTAAAAATCTAGTTAGCTTAGTTTATATATTTAAAAAAATTTGTTTCAAGGGCAAAGAGAGGGACATACATCCATTTAAGACCTAGCTATATTCTGGACACTGGACCTATGCTGGGACAGAATATGAAAGTTTATACATGCTCAATTTTAAAAATAGCAACAGAAAAAGAGATTATTTCAATAGATAAGATTATATATATATAATTTCTCATGTTTAGAAGTTAAAGAGAGAGGCAACTAGTGAAGGAACTAAGGTGAAAGATCTAAGCAGGAGGAGAATGAAAAAGATAGAGAAAATAGGGCAATTTAGAAGGCAGGTGATGGAGGAATGGGGAAGGGAGAGAGATCTTGAGAGATGAGAGAGGGTTTTAGAAGATGTTAAAGAATTCAAACCTTGGCATTTCTCATTAACCACAGTTTACAGCTTTTTAACTTCTATCGTTAAATCTTCATACACTATAAATGGAATAGAAAGTGTAATTAATTTCAAAGAGAAATTATTTTTTGGCCTAAAGCTTTGGATCCCTGGGAATGAACACACTAAATGCGGTTGGGATCCTAAATAAGGATGAAAGCAAAGAGGATATAAGGTGGCTTTTAATGCAAACTATACAGTAGTCAGTCCAGTAAGAAATCCCACAGAGGAAGTTTACAGCCATGAATCAAATTCTAAAAGGAGTTTGGTAAATCCAATCTTACCCAGCAGACATCGACACCTAAGCAGGAAAGAGATGGAGCCTGTAGGAGGAGTGGGTTTGAAGGCAGCTTGAAAGGTACGATTGTCAACCAACGCACTCCTGGAAAAAGGCTGGGATGCGTGGAATAAGACATAGGCTTCAGGAAGCATTTCTGGCAGAAGTAAAACAGAAGAAGCAGTTTGGGGTTCACCACCTTCATAGGAAGCAGGGCTCCCCATCTATCCCCTTCTGGGTGCCAAGATCCAGGAGAAACAAAAATCTCTTAGTTCCTCGGAGGATTCAGGGTAAAGGCACTAAAATTACGGCTGCCCCTCCGCATTGGGGTACTCTGGCCTCTGCTAGAGATATTTTGTTGTCTCAGCTCACAGTCACTTCATTTCTGGTCCTTAGCCACGGGGATGTTAAAGACGATTTGTGAAATTCTCCTGATTAGCAAGTGAAAAGCCATTGCATACTGGCTACTGAGATTTTGTTGGATTCAGAGAGGGACAGAGCAGCCTGCAGATGACTATGGAGGCATTATTTCTAATTGATGCAAGAGATATAGGACATGGTTTAAAGTCTGCATCCTTAATTGGAAGACAAAAATCAAAGGCATTTAAAATCACGTGAACTGAGTTTACAGAGGAAGTGTAAAGAAACAGAAAGAACACTGGCTTCAGCTAGACAGACCTGGGCTGGAATCCCAGCTAACGGGAATATTATTTAGTCTCTCTGAGTTTCTGGAAATAAAAATACCCACTTCTCAGTTTTATAGTAAAAAAGGAAATGATATCTCCTATATGCTCCAAACAATGCTGAGATCATGGAAGACATTTAACAGTATTTCCTCATATCATTTTGTTTTCTGTCCAAAATCAAATTTCCATAACTCTGGATCCCGCTCAGAGACATATGTATTTAGATGTTTCGTGGCTTAATTTTAATTTGTAGCTAAGAAAAGAAAAGAGATTTGAGGGACAACAGGGCACTGATCCTAACTGTTAGCTTAGTATTTGAGGATAGTCAGACTTAAAATTCTTAGGTCTTCTCATGTGGCAGTGAGCCTGATTATAGCCGTGAATAGCAAATTCTTAGGAAAGATGTTTCTTATGCTAGGGGTTATATTTATAATTTTGATTAAAATTAATATTTTCAACTACCTCTGCTTCCCAGATCCTGATTTAATATCCTTAAGTCTTGATGCCTAAAGACCAACATGTGTTAATTTCTATGGCTCTTAAAATGGCATGTCTGTCTGTACTCCCAGGCACTTTAGTGACAGGAGCTAACTACAGACCTTGTTGAATTTCCTTCCGAGTAAGATTTGTGCAGGCCACTGTGAGAGTTCCCAATACCCAAGTTCAAAAGCCAGAATGAGAACTTTTAGAAGTGTTGTCTATGAATTAGTCCAACATAAAATCCATTCAAGAGAATTTTTTTTTTTAGTTCTTTTAGTTTTTTCTAATGTGTGAAGTGAGCACAGAGTACATATCAGAAGAAAAGAAGCATGAGAAAATCAGGAGGGTATTTCACAGCTTTGCAAGATTTTTCTGATTTCTTTGGAAGCTATGTAAATGCATTTCTTAAACACAGACTGTCATTGATTTTTTCCAATGTTCATTGATTGCCTCGTCATTGCTTCATATACGTGTTCTCCCAAAACATCTAGTATCGATATTTCTCTCCCTCAACTCTGTCCCCAATCCATTATAAGTATATCATTAAAATCTGTTTAATTTCCTATGAAAGATTATATTAAGTGCACTTTTAGTGTAATTATATCAATAGTGGAAGATAAACATGTATTAGGCAGCGCAAAATGCTGATTAACTGTCAGGATAAATCTGTTTATTTCAGATATAGCAATCTGACAACCCCCTGGTGTTAATCGAGAAAGTACGTGCTCGTGCCAGGTAGAGATTGGTGGGTTTCTGACAGCAAAATGCTCTCAATGGCCTCCTGCTGTGACATAATCTTCATCATATATAAACCCATATGCATGTGTATCTATGTAATAAAATGCAGACGTGGATCATGTGATTTAGGCATATGTGTGGATCATGTGTTTTAGGCATATGTGGTACACCTATACTTTGGTGTTTTTGCACGTATAGAAAACAAAATATATTTTGAGAAGCACCAACGTCCAGTCTGCATTAACAGCCCTGTGTAGAATGGAACGGCTTGAGAAAGGGGAGAGTGGATTACAGGAGTAGGCTGCTTTAGTTTGTGCCCAGAGCAGGATTTGCCCTCAGTAATGTCAGCTCAGAACCATTTGTATTAATCCACAGAAAAAGGAAAGAGCCAGTACAAAGAAGGGGAATCAAGAAAGGGAGGTCTGGTATAGGATGTTCATCCGATTCTCAATGCAAACGTGCTTCTTTTATTATTCTAACTTTTTTCCTTGAGATAGTAGTTTCTAAATATATCCTAGAAACACTGCTGACTGCCAGCTGCTGTTGGGCACGAAGTTCCTCTTAATGAGATAAAACATCATCAGGAAGTCAACATGCCACACATGCCATGGCTGAATTTTACCAGATTTTCGTGCAGCAGAAAATGAATCGAAATGAAAATGAATTAAATACTCAGGCACAGTTTGCCAATCTCTCTGAAAAATAATTTTGTCTGACTTTATTACATTGTGATCATTTCCTGAATGCCCTAAAATGCTGAGTAGAATAATAAAAATTGATATGTATATTGACATTTCCGTTTTTCTAAATAGAAGCTGAGAAAATATAAACAGCATTTGGTCTTTGCAACTCTCCCGACCAACAATTCACATGCTGACTAATTCACTTACTTTCAAATACCTCATTCGGCCTTAAAATAAATGTCTTCTGAAATAATTTCTCCCCAATAGATTATGCTCATCTTCAGTTTGATTCAGAATTTACATGTGTAGTTTGCATATTTTTGCATCAGAGTGTCTGCTTTAAATTAGATAAAGGTCACTGTCATTCATAATCAAGAAGAAGGTGGATTAAAGGTCACAATTCAATAAAAAATCTGATTAGATGTAGAGTTTTGTTCGTATGATTCGATATCATTGGATAAGTGGAAATCATGAGCTAACAAATTAACCTCGGTATAATGGGTGACTTGCTTCACTGTTACCAAAAAATTCACAGATCTTGTTTTCCCCAATGTATAACTTGTTTGTCTCTATGTAGCAATGACAGTCAATTCTGTTAATATTTTTACCAGGAAGAGTCTTTCATCATGTCATTTGGTTTTAGGAGTGACATAAATAACAATTTTATCTCCAAAATAAAGTAGTAATTATAATGAATCAATAATAGACAGATGTGGATTAGAAAGTCTCTGGGGACTCTCATGAGCGTTACTTAGAAGTAACTCTCATGGTTACTTCTACCATTTTTTCCCTAAGGTGTTTCCTAGTTTTTCCACTCTTTTTAAAGGATGGAGCTGTCACAGCAAGTTTCTTCTTTTACATACCATTTTATACCTCTCACGGACACTTAAGAGCCCCTAAAAACCTTTCCAAGTCTTGACCTCTATCTACTCGGTATTTCTGTCTGTGATTAGAATGGATAAGTATAAAATAAATGTAGTCAGTGGCAGACAATTAGACTTTTTCAATTTGTTGAACTTTTTAGGGTATGCTTGACAACGACTTGAATAAGTGGAAAGAAGTTGAAAACAAACAAATGCTAAGTTGCAGTATATATTTATTTTGTCCACAGATCAATCTGAATACTGAAGGAATAATTGATATACCTTTCATTTTTGTTTAGAGGTTTAAGTACTGAGGTGTTAATATCAATGCTTACTGTAACAGAACTCACTGTTACTACCAAAAAGTAAAGAGTCTGATTTCCTCATCTTATAATATTTCTCCTCCTTTTCACATGTGCTCTTGACTTAAGGGGAAAATCTTACTTTTTTCCCTTAATCGCTTATCAACTCTATTTGCTATACTGACATCTTAGCATAGGATAGCCCACCAAGGAAAAAAAGAAAAAGAAAGATAGATGAAGAGGCACCTCCTTTTTAAAGCACATTGTTTACTTTTCCAAAGAAAATCAAACATTTTTTGTGGGAACTATAAAGGTTAAATGGTTTAAGCAGATTATAATTAGTTAATTTTGTTAAACCTATACTGGATCAATTTTACATTATTTTAATTAGCTTTTGGAATAAATGGTTTGGTGAACAAATTCACTTGATGTTCAGGATCAAACAAAATTACCTTTCCTCTGGGTAGGCTTAAGTTTCACAAAATGATTTGGAAATGACCTCCTTTGCTTTCATCTAAAAATATCTTTGGATTTAGAAAATGATTGAAGTTGGATATATTTTATTTTAAGTCAACCATATTTTACCATTTTCATAGCTTATTCTTTCTTTAAAGAGGAATATAATGAAACTTCACTAACCAGATATTCCCCCTTTAAGGAGACTTGGAATTCAGTATCGTGGTGTTTGTAAAGTTGATTCAACTCATTTCTACCACAAGACATATATTTTATCCTGATAAGTTCATGAAGTTTTTTCTGACAAGACATAGGAATGAAAGGTAGATAACCATTAAGTATCGTGAACATGGCCAAATCAGAGGTATTCTGACTTATGTCTCTGCAATGTGTGTGTGTGTGTGTGTGTGTGTGTATGTACCTATACTCATATACATAAATAGGCAATCCCTAAATTGTAAGTACTAGATCCCAGATAGTTGGGTAGTACATAAGAAATCCACATAACTATCTTTTATCTACCCCAATTTAGGACATCCAGGGAGCAACTTGGGAGAAGGCAAATATGATTTGCCCTTTTTTTTTCAACATGAAGTTAGCAAATTAATCTAGTACCCAAAGGTAGCTCTCTCTCTCTCTCTCTTTTTGCTTACAGAAATAGTTCTCAGAGATGATTTTGCTTTCCAGGGGACATTGGTAATATATGGAGACATTTTGGGTTCGGGTAGAGGGGGGCAGGTATTGGTACTACTGACATCTAGTGGGTAGAAGTCAGGCAATGATGCTAAATGCACAGAACAGCTTCCACAACAAATAATTATCCTGCCAAGATTGTCAATAGCCCCCAAGGATGAAAAACCTTCTCTTAAAGGAAAAAGGGAGAAGATTCTTCATTATGTGTCTCAACTCTATAGTACATTTCTCCCCACACCCCAACTCCACATCATTCTCATCTGTGTCTGGCTAACTTCTCTTCATCCCTCAGAACCCTCAGGGCACTGATCACCTCATTTCTGGAAGTTCTACTGGTTTTTCATCTGATTATGATGGCACACCTTTGTGTTACCACACCACTGTATCCCTCTGAACTCAGATGATTGATTTGCTTTTCTCTATCCCGTACTAGACTATTAATCTCCTGAGAATTGAACTTTGTATTGCTAACATCTAGCATAGTCTGTGGGACAATAACTATCCTATTAAGACTTGTTGTTAAATGAAATTAAGTTTACCTCTAGAAACAATACTGTACAGGGTGTTTGGTTTTAGCTTAAATAGCACTTAAGATACTACTTCAGGCATTATGGTTTAAATATATAAATTGTAGTTACTGACTTAAAAGCGTAACTGTTTTTAAAAAATTTGAAACACAACCATTTGTAAGTAGGGGGTCTGCTTGCATATTTATTTATATATGTATAGCTGGATGTGTTTAAAATATAATCATGTGTTTATGAAACATGGCATGATTGCATGTACACATATATTTTTTTTTCAATAAGGTATACATTTTAATGAAGACACTCCAAGATAGTATCATGAATATATACACATACCTAAATGAAGTATATTTTCACATTTACATCATTAAATTTTCCAGACTCTAATGACTGTTTATAGTTAATTTGCCAAAATCATATTTGCAATAAAATTTGCACTCTCCACCTCTAAAGAACATGGATGCCTTTAATGAAATCACTGTTACTTTTATGTTTCTTGATATTTGTGTTTTGGGTTATGAATACGGTCAATAGTATCAAATTATGAAAATATATCTAATATATATATATAATTATACATATAATAAGTGATGAGTTAACTTATTGATATTAATCATGAGAGTCCAGAACTACCTTTTACATCAATTATTACATCTTTCAACAGTAATATTGATTACTCTGCATCTTGGCAATACTATGACCCTTTATTATTCCACGAAGAGAAAGAATGAAGTCAAAATCTGGCAAGTCTTTGATTAATAAATGTTATTGTAAGAAGCTAATTTGGGTAAACAAAAAGTTCACTTCAATAGAGTTTAAAAATTAAGAATGCATCTTTAGAACCAGAAAGATTTACACTCCATTTCTGGTTCTGCTATTTATAAGCTGTGAGACTTTAAGCAAGTTTTTTAACCCCCCAAGCCTCATGTTCATCTGTAAAATGGGCAGAATACTGACATTTACTAATTCCTACTTCATATGTTGTTGTAGTTGTTGTTTTTTGCGGTATGGGGCCTCTCACTGCTGGGCCTCTCCTGTTGCGGAGCGCAGGCTCAGCGGCCATGGCTCACGGGCCCAGCCGCTCCGCGGCATGTGGGATCTTCCCAGACCGGGGCACGAACCCGTGTCCCCTGCATCAGCAGGCAGACTCTCAACCACTGTGCCACCAGGGAAGCCCTTCATATGGTTTTTGTATAGATAAAATAAATGATATTAAAAAATAATTTTTGTGTATCCATAGACACATAAGTTAGTTCAATAAATGGTGTCTATTCTAACATAGTAGTAGTTGCAGAGGTAACCATTTTAGTAATGATAGCAGTAGTAGGGCACTATCAATCCAGGGTTTCTTTTATTATCTGGGAAATATACCTAATAACATTTCTATAACATAAAATTAGATTTATATTAGAAAAAAAATTACAAAAGAAATTCTCTGACACGTTTTCTTTTTACTGCAGTCGTAATATTGAGCATAACTCAGGTACTTAACTATTCTAACCTTCTCTTTTTTTCTCCTACTTCCATCCTTCTGTTGCATATAACATTCATTTTATCTCCCACCAGTTTATAAAGTTGTTTGCAAGTTTGTTTGAAAAAGCTTTTGAGAGCAGTTTCCAGACTTAAATTTCTTTGGTAAACCCAACAGCATGTTTTTTACGTCTCCACATCCTGCCATGGCTCACCAGAACAACATAATTATAAATACGAAACAAGATTTTTTAAATAGGGTGCTTCATAGATAAGAAGCTGTGAAATATGCAAATTTCTCATCAAGCTAGAAGAATTCCATCCATTTCTCCTCCACAGATCCCAACAGGCCAATGTATCAACCTGCCTTTGAGAGTAACATTTCTACCAGGCTGGTCACAGAAATGGAGCCCAGCAAATGCTTTTCTGAATGGAATTTAAATAATGAATGTTCCTAGTGAATGGTTCTATAAAGACTAAAATAATCATGAGTCAAATTATCACAAGTTTTTTTGGTATTCCATCCATTAATTTTATTTCTTAGAATAAGTCAATAACTAAAGAGGAAAGTAAGATCCAGTTACCATTTTGTCTTCTAGGCCTTCTAGGTCAAAGTTTTCAGAATTATTCTTTTCATCTTTATGTAAATATATATAGCTAAAGTTCATAAGATACGGTTATTATTAGACTTTAACAATTTTAACTTTTTTGTTTTTAATTAACACTAAAATAATTGAAGCACAACACTCGTTTCAAAACTAAGGAAATAAAATGCTTTTGACTTTATATTTGGACGGACTACTACCTTTTTATCAACATAGTTTAAAAGCTTATTAAGTAAGCTTATTAAAACATATATGAATTATATTATATATGCATTATATTATACAATATGTATAATTATATATAATATGTATAATGTAATATAGTGTGTATATATATGTATATATACATGTATAATTATGAACAAAGTAGTGTGGATCCTGACCCCTACCTGAGGATGAGGAAGGGGTAAAACACAGAATTCTGTCTTTGGTACTTGTCTTTTTTCTGTTGCACATGATCAAAGAAAACATGCTTATCCAGATTACACATGAAACAAACCTGAAAATGATAATCAATACCGTATATGACAATAAGAAATATAACTTGATACAAGATAAGTGATAATTCTGTAAATCATTAAAAAAATGAAATGCACAACTTTAAGTGGAACTCTCTAGCTAAGAAACTTAGAAAGAAAAAGATTTATAGATTTTAGTTAATCATAAATTTAATATGCACCAATGGTGAGATCCGGCTGCTAAAAAAACATACTCACCACCTTAGGCTAAATTAATAGACATTGTAAGAAAGACATTGAAAAGAATAGTCCCGGGGCTTCCCTGGTGGCGTAGTGGTTGAGAGTCCGCATGCCGATGCAGGCAACACGGGTTCGTGCCCCGGTCCGGGAAGATACCACATGCCGCAGAGCGGCTGGGCCTGTGAGCCATGGCCGCTGAGCCTGCGCGTCCGGAGCCTGTGCTCCGCAACGGGAGAGGCCACAGCAGTGAGAAGCCCGTGTACTGCAAAAAAAAAAAAAAAAAAAGACTAGTCCCATTAAATTCTCTAATTATTAGGTCACATCTAGCATATTGCAATTAGTCTTCTATATTTAAAGGAGACCATTGAAAACCACAATGTGTCAAAAAATATGTGGCCAAGTTGGAGAGGGATTTAAAAACTATGTCCTATGAGCAATAGTATAGGAACCAAAGTGTTTGGCCTAACAAAGAGAAGACTAAGGGGAGATATAATCAGTAATGGATATGGATATCTTTCAACCAATATTTATTGACACCCAGTGGCAAGCACTGTGCTTAGTATTAGATAAACAGAGAAAATGAAAAGTAAACTAATCTTTTATCCCTTTGTTAATGGACTTTAAAGTCAAGAAGAGGAGACAAGACTTTAAATAATCACACAAACAAACGTTTAATAATAAGTAGTGATAAGAAAGGGAACACTACAATAAAAAAAAATAAACAGATCTGATCTAATTGGGATGAAGCATATTGTCAAGGGAGGCTCTCTGAAGAAGCAACCTTTAAATCAAATAAAGGTTGGGGGGTGGCAGGCTTCATTCCAAGTAGTGATAATAGCAAATGCAGTCTCATAATCAAGGCCCCTAAGGTGGAAAAGAGCTTGGTAAAACTGAAGAATGGAAAGAAGAAAGGGTGATTAGGGCATATATATGAATAAGAAAGAACGGTGTGAAAAAAAAATGGAGCCAGATTGTTGTAGCCCCTTTAGAGTAACATTAAGTCTCCTATTCTAAGTGCCAGGAAAAGCTACAGAAGAATTTAAGCACAGAGTAAGGTAAGTAGATTTGCTTTTTTACAAATTGTTTGGATCATGTATTAGAAAGGGGCTAGAGGTGATGGGGGATCTACTTCAGAGGCAATTGCAGTAGAAGAGGCAAGAGATTAAAGGTCATTTGGCTTCAAGTGGAGAGGGTAGAGATTGAATAAAAAAGAGGTTCAAAGGCATTTCAGAGGAAATATCAAGAGAATTTGATAATAGATTGAATGTAGCTTTGGAGAATGAAATATGTTGCCAAACAAGACCCCCATTTTCTGATATAACTAGATGAATTCTGAGAAAGAGGTGAAGAAACTTTAAAGCAAAAGTTCAAATGACTTGTTTTGGCCACAAGAAGTTTAAGAAGCAGGATGAGTTGTTTAAACAACAATAGCAACAACAAAAACTGTAAAGAGAGTTTTTATATTATTTGGGTGAATATTTGGTGAATTTTCAGGCGGAAATGAGCGCAGAATTGTTTTGTTTTCTTCAACAGAATAGATCCACAACCACAATGTCAAATTTACCAGGTCAATTTCAACTCAGTCCACAAAAGAACTCTTTTTAAGAAATAGACTATCCAAGAAAAAGAAGACTGCCTTAGAAGGGAATGTTTCCCTTTACAGTAGCTATATTGGCAGAGACCAAAGTCTACAGGTGTTTTTTAAAAGATTTCTGCACTTTGTGGAAGACTGGAATTGGGTCTCTTTCAGTACTATTGTGCTTAATTCCAGATATCAAGTGTTAAAACCTTAAGAAGAAATCAAAAAAGATTCTCACCTAGGTCACCGCAGGTATTTGGTAAACCATTTAATTGCTGATTACCTGGCACTTTTCTACCAGAAGGGCTACTGATCACATCAAGCAACTATTGGTTGTTTACTGAAATGTGCACACTTTCCCTCTCAGGTAAGCAAAGGTCAACATCATGCCAGAAGTGGGCTGCCGAGGTTAAAAGCTGAGACTTCTCTTCCATTATGACCCTAAACTCTCCTCGTGCAGATGTCACTAATTTATTATGGCTTTCTTTCTTGCTGTGCTTAAACTTAGCCTCAAGCATCCTTCTCTACCCAGCACTTCCAGACAATCAATACTCACTGGTTGACATTGTCGTTTGAGATGATATTCAACGCAGTTGTCATGAGTGCTCAACCCCATGACTCACAGCTCTTAAGGATGTCTACCCTCACAGACTCCACAGGGAGTGTGGAAAGCTGTGATGATTCCTTCCAAGCTCAGAGCATCTTGCTGAGAATTAATACCACTTGCCAGCCAGAACAATCTTTCCTTTTTTTTTCCCTTGGTAGTGCTTCATTTTTTTCCCTGAAAATCTTTATAAATTAAAGATTCTGCGGTGTGGTCTATATAAATACATGCAGGTGGAGAGATCACTGTGTCCTTAAGTTTGTCATGATACCTTGGTGTATGATCCTGCCTTAAACAGAGAGTGGGAGAAGAATGGGCCACATAGGCAGACATTTCATGGTAGGCACTATACTGTAAGTAATCAGGGGCAAAGATTTGAGGCAAAACATCTCAGTCCTAGGGAGAAAAAAGCTTACTTTTCTTTTTCATAGATTTTAGTCTTCAGTAATAATTGTGGGCTTTGTGATTTTGGTTCAGGGACAGTATCTATCACATTAGAGTTCAATTTTAATATATCTAGAGCTCTTTAATAAGACAGTCTGTTAAGACTACGGCACTGACTGATTAATAAGTTGGTTCAAGTAGACTTTCATTCGGGTCTCAGGAATAAGTGCTCTGTCTAGTTGATAAATTTCTACACTAAACACAAACGTTGTTATTTGTCATATACTAACTGTTTTAATGGACCATTCTTCATGATCTTTAACAACTATCAATTGATCTCTGGGACTCAGATGTCACACTGCCATCCAACTATGTTCAAAGAATCTAAGTTTAAGTGAAACTACAATACAAAAGAAGTAAAAAATTAATTTTCTCTAGGGACAGAAATATATTAAGCACATTAATGAAGATGTGAACAGCAAGCAGTCACTCAGGGCTGTTATTTTTCTCCACAGCAGAAATATAGTAATCAATCCAGACAGTTATATCTTCAGATCCTCAGGTTTTAATAAAGGTAAGTCTAAGAATTCTATTAAGACTTTCAGACCATTACATGTTGAACCATCAGAAATAATCAGATATGTTTTAAATCAGCTGGGAGATTAACTGATCGATTTCATACTTGTAAAACATAAACTCTAGAGGTAGCTTAATTTTCACATTCATCATTTGTGATTATTTTTCCAGTTACCCTTGCCTAAAAAACTACATCAAACTCAGATTTCCCTTCAGCAGACTGGCAGACCTAGGCTACTTAATACAAATAAAACCCAAAATGCTTAGAAATGAAATGAGTTGTTTTTATAAAGAGGTTCAGGGCAAACACTTATGCCCTAAGAGTACAAAGGGATATGCTTACTTCTTTATCAGATAGTCTCTGGTGGCAGCATTAGCACATCGATGTTTTATGCATTTCATACATAATACTCCGTATGATTATAAAATCCAGACTGTAGAGCTGAATTAAGTTTGCTGAGAATGGAATGGGGCAGGAGGATGAACATGTGCTATTGAGAAAAATCATCCTGTTCCTTTATCTTCTAGGAGATCTGTGGAAGCCTTTCTTTTGGAAAGTGCTCAAAGACAGATCAAATGTGATAATAAAGGTTCACTATCTGAACAGGTCTGCCCTAGAAATAATGCTTTGGAAATGTGAGGTGGGAAAGAAAAGCAGTCTGTGCCAGAAAATGATTAAATTTCAGCCATCTATCCAAAGAAGTCCCAAGTTGCTTGTAAAATGCTCCATATAATTACAGTAACTAGGATTTTAAAGGAATTTACACATTAGCCTTTATTGTGGGACTTTCTTTGTGGGTGCATTTCACCTTTAAAATCAATATCCTTAAAATAAACTTTAATAAGATTTATTAATTTTATCTATGTGGACCATTTAAAAGTCAATATCAAATATCTTTCTTCAGATTCTTCCTGGCATTTGAAGAAGCTTAGATATAATCAAATGTCATGCCCTCTGTATGTTAAATGATCATTGTTCTATGACTTTGCTCTTGTATACAACTTAGCCCAGTTTTAAACTTTGAAAGAGTTGTGAATCGATACAAAGACTGGTTAAAATGTATGGGTCAGCCTGGTACATGCCCTCAGGACTGTGGACAAGGGCCATTAGCTGCTTCTTGAGCTATTATCGTGCTCAGTGTTAGATTTGAACAACCCAGGGAAGCAGTTTGATGGCCCCCACCTGACCCTGTACCTTGGTGGCTAAATCACTTTTGGGAAACAATCTACAGACTCTATAAAAAAAAAAACAAAAAGGCTTTTAGAAAGTTGTGTCCCAGATAAGAACAAGACTACTACTTCTTACTGAAAGTAGAGTAAGGAGCATTTATAGGAAACCACAAATTTCCAACCTTTTCCTTTTCAGAAGAGACTCAGTACCAACACATCCTCACAGTAAGCTTTAGAGGGGAAGACCGTACCCGAAATGGCTTCGTGTTAGGTGGCTATCATTTTAATCCAAAGAAGGGTAAATTGACACTTTTCATTGGAAGGCAGTCAGAACTCAAATGTTAAGAAAAATTCAAGCAGTAAAAAACAAAGGAAACATCAAATTTTGTTACCCCCTGAAAATGAAACCTGGTTTTATCTTAAATCTCAGGCCTTTGTAAATGTAAAAGTCAAGCCAACCTATCATCCCTAACAGAAAGCTAAAAATTAAGCCTCAGAACTAGATTGGAAGTTTACTGAAAGCAATAAATAAGTCTCCTTTTTTTCTATCTCTACTTCCCCCTCATAATGTCTACTTCCGTGAACTATAATTTCTATGCAAAAATGTTTTCATAATATCCTGGAAAACCTATTGTAAAATGAATTCATAATATTGAAACTGTACTGGTTAGGCATACCTTAAAAAGATGATTTAGTAGTTAGCCAAGGTAAACATCACATCTTTCCACTTGGATAGAGTGGAGAGAACAATATTCTAATACTTTAACATGGCTAACTACCCAGGAGTAAGAATCACCTCTATTCCAATATCTATATCCACACAATACAACCTCCCTTCCCATACACACACTATTAGACACTGCACTGACTCAAAACATCAGAAAGTGCAGATGTACTTAATTATCATTTTATATTTCTGCCCTTTAGGTGGACTATTTAAATAAAATTTACATTTCCTTTGTTATTTGCTAGTAAAGAATATTTTACATGATCTATAGAGAATCTATCAATCTATATTAGGATAGGGTTTGGTTACTTACAGTGTAAAACCCAGTAAACAGTGGCTTAAACCAGCTAATGTCTTTTTTCATGCAGAAGCAGCCTGGAGGTGGTCTGCCCAGGAGCAGAATGGCAGCAGCATAGTCATGAGTCATCCATGAGTTCCTGCTGTCTTTCTGCTCTGCCACCTGAATGTTAGCTTCTCTTCTTTAAGGTTGCCTTATGTTTGCAAGATAGCACTGAAGCTCTAACCATTATGTTCTTTTTCCAAGCACTAGAGAAGGAAAGAGGAAAAGGGCCTGTGGAATCATCCTATTGCCTTCTTCTCAGAACCTCACCACCACCACCACACACCAAAAGATTCATATTTGTATCTCCTAGTTTGAAAAGGCGCTGATAGGTAATCTGTAGATAGACACATCACTGTGCCCAATAATGTAGGGATTCTGTTACTTAGGAAGAGGAGGATACTGTGTATTAGCTGGGCAGTTAATAGTCTCTGTTATACAATCTTTAAATTTGCTCCTTAAATATGCTTCCAAGGTGGCTTATTTGGAGGACCTGTAACCTCAAATTTAATGCAAAATACTCCTCCGAAAGCTAGATGGAGATTCTGTTAGCTAAGATATTTTAGCCCCATATGCCTGCTTCAGCAGCATCATATTTTGGAAGTGAAAGTTCTAAATATAAAAGGCAACTTTAAAGTAATTTGATTTAATCAAACCTGCCCAAACCACGAACCGTTTTTTAGGTGCCTATTTATTTTCCACTTTGAAACTTTGAGGTGATAGGCGTTTGTGGTTTAAGCAACTGTTATTTTTCCAAGCTGAAGAGAATCAGAGAGAAAAATTGTCAGGTTCACACTGTAAAATGTTCCTATTCTTTTTCGCCTGAGACATTGTAGTTACCAGCACATTATTACATTGCTCTAGAAATTCTGATCTTTACAGATTATTTGTTATCTGACAACTGTGCTAGGGCAAATTCTCTTCTTTTGCTCTTCATGTTCCTGATGATCAGTTTTTAATCTGAGTCAAAGTAAAATAGAAAATTGTTATTTTGATTAAATTGCTCTTAAATAAATGACGATATTTTTGCTCATCCAAGAAGCTTTTTAGTTTCTAAGCTAATAAACTAGAACATCATAATATTAAAGAGTATTAAAATATGAATTTTTCTGACCATGTTTAGCATCTCATCATCATGATGAGGATGACAAAAATATCTGAAATATGCTGATGTTTTACAGAAAAATAGAGTCAGAAGATAATCTCAAATACTGACCCAGTGGGGATTAATTCAAACAGATTTCTCAAATTGTCACAGGCCACTGAGTGAAATACATGGGATACACTGCCTGGCTCGTGACATCTGTAGGTCACAGTCGATTAAGGAAAAGAGAGGTCATGCATTTTTATATTAACAAGTGTGCACTTTTCCTTGGAAAATATTCTACTGCAGGGGAACAAGCAGAGAATTCCAACTCTAATTTATCTAAATTCAACCCAAAACTATTTAAGATATTTTCCTTGATCAGAGTTAAAGTACACTCCAGGGGTTAGTTATCTAGAGAATTTAGATATCCTTAAGTCAGAAACTATAATTTTAAACTGGGATATCTTTCAAATTTAGTCAAATTAATGGATCTTTCCTATTATACCATGCCATTATCATCTAAACACATAAAAGCTGTTAGCAGGGCTTCCCTGGTGGCGCAGTGGTTGAGAGTTCATCTGCCGATGCAGGGGACACGGGTTCGTGCCCCAGTCCGGGAAGATCGCACATGCCGCGGAGCAGCTGGGCCCGTGAGCCATGGCCGCTGAGCCTGTGCGTCCGGAGCCTGTGCTCTCCAACGGGAGAGGCCACAATAGTGAGAGGCCTGCGTAACGCAAAAAAAAAAAAAAAAGCTGTTAGCACATGGCATACTTGATCCTCACCACTACCAGCTGCCAGCAGATGTATCAGTCAACAAGTGTATGCTAATCATGTCCTGGAAAGAACCCTTTCACACCTTCGGAGGGTAACATCTGCACCTTGTAGAAGTGCAAAAACGTGTTTAAGTTCTGCATTATTGTTACCTGCTGCGTGCATTCGAGAAAACACATAAGGGTTGCTCAGAGGATGTTTTTGAGGAACTCAGAACACATATTAATAACTGTTGATACTAACATTTTAAAGTCTAACAACATAGATTAATTTGGTTTGATAAGTACATACCTTACTGAACCATACACTTCATGAGTGCTAGAACCATTTCTTTTTTTTAAACATCTTTATTGGGAGAACCATTTCTTAAACTTACTTTCAAGCCCCACACCACCTGGCACAATGCCTGGTAACTTGTATGCTCTCAATAAATATTTGATTATAATGAGTATTTTACTTTACATCTAAGTCAAACCAAGCATCAATTTGAAAAGGGGAGGATTTTTGACATTTAAACCTCTTTACTTTCCATATACTCATACCTCATTTAATTTCTTAAAAAAAAAAAATCACATAGTATGGAACTGCCCTGAATAATAAGAAATATGCAGGAATGCTAAAGACAATAGATCTTGAAGAGATAATTCACATTTGCAAGTAAAATGGATGGTTCTGGAATTAACTGGTGCTAATAGTTAGGCTCTGAAATAATGATTAGGTAAATTTTGACCCTTTGTGTGTATGTTATTTTTTTTAATATTTTGGACCATGATATCCAAGCAGAAGAAATATGGACAATGATATATAAGTTCACAGGCATGATAGAAAGATGAATAAGTGCTCATCTTTTTACCATTATTACCTCCATGTGATATTTATTTTCCCCAAATAATTATTAGCTTTATATAAATAATATACTTTATTCCCTTGCTAGCGGAAAATGATGTCTGACATTAAGGAAAGGTCAGGTATCCTGAATGGGAAACCACAATGAGCATTGCCTTTAAGGATTATTGAATTAAGAGGTACATATATTTGACAAAGTATAGAACTCAAATAGCTGCCATGTTAGCAGTGCCCTTTTACATGCCATAGATTTATTGACATTTACTAAATATAAAAAATATTGAAACTGTGAGTCCTTAGTATGCATTATGATGAAAAACCTCATATCACTTCCCTGAAGATTATATGAGAACATTTTAATTAAGGTAAATTCACCAATTGATTGGACATCAGATTGGAATATAAGTTAATCAGGGTATTTAACTTTAAAAAATACACACAGGGCTTCCCTGGTGGCACAGTGGTTGAGAGTCCGCCTGCCGATGCAGGGGACACTGGTTCGCGCCCCCGTCCGGGAGGATCCCACATGCCCCCGAGCGGCTGGGCCCGTGAGCCATGGCTGCTGAGCCTGCGCGTCTGGAGCCTGTGCTCCGCAACGGGAGAGGCCACAACAGTGAGAGGCCCGCGTACCGCAAAAAAAAAAAAAATAATACACACAAAAAATTAGTCAAGTCACTTATGTCAGTTGAGTTATATCTGTTGACCTAGGCACAAGGTAAATCCATATTACAGCCACATGCACACACCAACACATACTTGCCACGAGCCCAAGTTCTACCTGATGTTCTGATGGGACAAATGGACTCTGCAATTCCCAAGGGTGCTTATTGCTAGAGATGTCATGGTAGTAGCTTTCCAGCTGAAATGAGAAGAAAACAATTGTCAAACTTCACGCCTTTCATTTAAGTGCAAAATCACAATGTAGGTTTTATATTTAGAACTAAGATGGGAGAAGTCAAAATAAATATATGCATTCAAGGTTCTAGAATATTTACCCTCACGGCTTTATTTTTTTTCCTGTTAGACAACATAATTTCTGCCTTCAATTCTAGAGTCTCCCATTTTATTATCAGTATATTTAATCAGTGAAAGACATATTTTTTGTAGAAGTTGGGGGAAAACCATAAGTATATAGAGTTTTCATAGTCTTTGTGCCAATCAATTTGGGTAAATACCTTATGGTGTCAGATCGGTTTATATTCATAAAAGTATATCAGTAAAAGATACCTTTTAGTAATATAAAGTAAAATTTTTATGGCAACTTAACCAAATGACAGCATGATTTCACTATCTCTACTTATACATGAAAATATGAAAAGTAAATCCCTTATACTAGATTTAGGTCACTAGAAGGATACCCAATATATTATTAATAACCCCATCCAATTTGGCCTAGATATGAGTTTGCTTACAATCCCAGCTTCCAGATCCAGTTTTCATGATAGGATTGAAGGAGCAGCAGGTATGCGACCTTTCGCAATAATCCCAGAGGATCATATGGTTAATGGAACAGGCTCTGAAGCCAGCCAGCCTAGGTTTTGATCTGGCTCCACCACTTGTCGGCATGAGCCTGTGCAAGTTGTTCATCCTCCTTGTGTCTTGGTTTCCTCATCTCTTCAAACAATACCCAGATCTTGGCAACCTTGTGAGCATCAATTAGATAATGCATATAAAGTGCTAATTACAGTTTATAACATAAATTCTCAAAAATATTAGATATTACTATTATTATGACCAGTCTTTCTGCCATACAGGTTTTATTCCTTTTCAGTACATTTCTAATTTTAGGATGAAAGGTTAGAAAATGATTTCCATGTTGCAACCTCCTCAAATATAATGCAGATATTACTATTTTTGTGGCATAAAAGAAATGCCAGTTTTACAACTGTGATTTTCTGGCCAATACACTGAGAAGTTACATGTATATATTTTTCTCCAAAAACCTTAATAAAAGAAACAAACAAACAAAAAGAAAATAGTTTGTTAATATTTAAATGGGGCCATCAATAGGTATTAGGATTTCAGGTGATTTTTACAGTATTCTTTTTTTTATGGCCTATTAACGCATTTATTTTCCCAGAATTGGCACTTGTAAAAAAATGGATGCTCACCTGTCTCCAGTCATTATCACACATTGATTATCAGTCAGCACCTTAGTGGGATTAGTTGCCAGCCAGAGACAGTAAGAATTCTCACAGGATAGTTGTGTGGAAGACAGTGGAAGCTGAGGGGCAGGGGAAAGTTTTCGAGGAAAAAGGAAAAGAAAGACTTCTATAGTGATGATTAAATGGAGTATGCCAAGGGCTTAGCGTATTCCTTGGCCACAGTGCATTCTATTACCCCTGATGAGCCTTCCTCACCTGTGACTAACCATCACAAATTCCTCCTTTTAGAAATGAGGAGAATAAATAATTTGCCCAATGTCCCATATATGGAAGAGCCAAAATATGAAACCAAATTGGTTTGAATCCAAAGCCTGATGAATGCTGTGATAACAGTAAGATAAAGATATGTTTTCTTAAGCATTTACATGTTTTTGCATTAAAAAAAAAAACACAACTTTTTGTTAATCATTTCACCTGATCCTTACACACACACAAAACCCCAGAAAAACCTGCTCCATTTTGCGGATGAAATTGCAAAGCTCAGAATGTGAAAGTAATTTCAAATCATAAAGCCATGCTGGATCTTGAACCCACAATTTCTCTTAGTCTAATGTCGCTCCAGTACACCACATTGTATTCATTCACTAACTGATTGCACACATAAAATATCAAAATGCAGTCTACATAAGCAAGTCCGCACCCCTAAGCCAAAAGCTCTGAGTCTTGTTGACAGAAAAAAAAAAAAAAGCAATTTACTGTGAGAAATAAAATCTGTATACACAAAAGACCTTAAACAACCCTTCTGTAGTACACATAAACAAATATAGGATTAAACATAATTTGCATGTATGAACCCAAATGCTCCTAAACATTCCTCCCACCTCCATTTCCCCCCATTCAAAACATGTTTTGGAAGGAGAAATACAATGTGTGCATTTCTTCCACCATTTGTCCCAGTTTTAATGAATCTGAGATTCCTTCCTTCCTTCTTTTATTCTACATTTATGAACTCCTACTAATAACCAGACTCCTTTACCAAGCATTGGGTCCACTATATATATATATATATATATATATTTAGCATCTTTATTGGAGTATAGTTGTTTTACAATGTTGTGTTAGTTTCCACTGTATAACAAAGTGAATCAGCTATACGTATGTATATATCCCCATATCCCCTCCTTCTTGTGTCTCCCTCCCACCCTCTCTATCCCACCCCTCTAGGTGGTCACAAAGCACTGAGATGATCTCCCTGTGATATGCAGCTGCGTCCCACTACCTATCTCTTCTACATTTGGTAGTATATATATGTCGGTGTCACTCTCTCACTTTGTCCCAGCTTACCCTTCACCCTCCCCATATCCTCAAGTCCATTCTCTACATCTGTATCTTTATTCCTGTCCTGCCCCTAGGTTCTTCAGAACCTTTTTTATTTTTTTTTAAGATTCCATATATATGTGTTAGCATATGGTATTTGTTTTTCTCTTTCTGACTTACTTCACTCTGTATGACAGACTCTAAGTCCATCCACCTCACTACAAATAACTCAATTTCGTTTCTTTTTATGGATGAGTAATATCCCATTGCACATAATGCCACATCTTTTTTATCCATTCATCTGTTGAAGGACACTTAGGTTATTTCCATTTCCTGGCTATTGTAAATAGAGCTGCAATGAACACTGTGGTACATGACACTTTTTGAACTATGGTTTTCTCAGGGTATATTCCCAGTAGTGGGATTGCTGAGTCATATGGTAGTTCTAGTTTTAGATTTTAAGGAACCTCCATACTGTTCTCCATAGTGGCTGTATCAATTTACATTCCCACCAACAGTGCAAGAGGGTTCCCTTTTCTCCACACCTTCTCCAACATTTATTGTTTCTAGATTTTTTGATGATGGCCATTCTGACTGGTGTGAGGTGATACCTCATGGTAGTTTTGATTTGCATTTCTCTAATGGTTAGTGATGTTGAGCATCCTTTCATGTGTTTGTTGGCAATCTATATATCTTCTTTGGAGAAATGTCCTTCTAGGTCTTCTGCCCATTTTTGCATTGGGTTTTTTGTTTTTTTGATATTGAGGTGCATGAGCTGCTTGTATATTTTAGAGATTAATCCTTTGTCAGTTGCTTCATGTGCAAATATTTTCTCTCATTCTGAGAGTTGTCTTTTTCTCTTGTTTATGGTTTCCTTTGCTGTAAAAACCTATGAAGTTTCATTAGATCCCATTTGCTTATTTTTATTTCCATTTCTCTAAGAGGAGGGTCAAAAAGGATCTTGCTGTGATTTATGTTGAAAAGTGTTCTGCCTATGATTTCCTCTAAGAGTTTTATGGTGTCTGGCCTTACATTTAGGTCTTTAATCCATCTTGAGTTTATTTCTGTGTATGGTGTTAGGGAGTGTTCTAATTTCATTCTTTTACATGTAGCTGGCCAACTTTCCAGGCACCACTTATTGAAGAGGCTGTTTTCCCTCCATTGTATATGCTTGCCTCCTTTGTCAAAGATAAGGTGACCACATGTGCGTGGGTTTATCTCTGGGCTTTCTATCCTGCTCCACTGTTCTATATTTCAGTTTTTGTGCCAGTACCATACTGCCTTGATTACTTTAGCTTTGTAGTATAGTCTGAAGTCCGAGAGTCTGATTCTTCCAACTCAGTTTTCCTTTCTCAAGATTGCTTTGGCTATTCGGGTTCTTTTGTGTTTCCATACAAATTGTGAAATTTTTTGTTCTAGTTCTGTGAAAAATGCCACTGGTAGTCTGATAGGGATTGCACTGAATCTGTAGATTGCTTTGGGTAGTAGAGTCACTTTCACAATGTTGATTCTTCCAATCCAAGAACATGGTATATCTCTCCATCTATTTGTATCATCTTTAATTTCTTTCATCAGTGTCTTATAATTTTCTGCATACAGGTCTTTTCTCTCCTTAGGTAGGTTTATTCCTAGATATTTTATTCTTTTTGTTGCAATGGTAAATGGGAGTGTTTTCTTGATTTCACTTTCAGATTTTTCATCATTAGTATATAGGAATGCCAGAGATTTCTGTGCATTAATTTTGTATCCTGCTACTTTACCAAATTCATTGATTAGCTCTAGTAGTTTTCTGGTAGCATCTTTAGGATTCTCTATGTACAGTATCATGTCATCTGCAAACAGTGACTTTACTTCTTCTTTTCCGATTTGGATCCTTTTATTTCCTCTTCTTCTCTTATTGCTATGGCTAAAACTTCCAAAACTATGTTGAATAAGAGTGGTGAGAGTAGGCAATCTTGTCTTGTTCCTCATCTTAATGGAAATGCTTTCAGTTTTTCACCATTGAGGACGATGTTGGCTGCGGGTTTCTCATATATGGCCTTTATTATGTTGAGGAAAGTTCCCTCTATGCCTACTTTCTGGAGGGTTTTTATCATAAATGGGTGTTGAATTTTGTCGAAAGCTTTCTCTGCATCTATTGAGATGATCATATGGTTTTTCTCCTTCAATTTGTTAATATGGTGTATCACGTTGATTGATTTGCGTATATTGAAGAATCCTTGCATTCCTGGAATAAACCCCACTTGATCATGGTGTATGATCCTTTTAATGTGCTGTTGGATTCTGTTTGCTAGTATTTTGTTGAGGATTTTTGCATATATGTTCATCAGTGATATTGACCTGTAGTTTTCTTTCTTTGTGACGTCCTTGTCTGGTTTTGCTATCAAGGTGATGGTGGCATCGTAGAATGAGTTTGGGAGTGTTCCTCCCTCTGTTGTATTTTGGAAGAGTTTGAGAAGTATAGGTGTTAGCTCTTCTCTACATGTTTTGTAGAATTCACCTGTGAAGCCATCTGGTCCTGGGCTATTGTTTGTTGGAAGATTTTTAATCACAGTTTCAATTTCAGTGCTTGTGATTGGTCTGTTCATGTTTTCTATTTCTTCCTGATTCAGTCTTGGCAGGTTGCACATATCTAGGAATTTGTCCATTTCTTCCAGGTTGTCCATTTTACTGGCATAGAGTTGCTTGTACTAATTTCGCATGACCTTTTGTATTTCTGCAGTGTCAGTTGTTACTTCTCCTTTTTCATTTCTAATTCTATTGATTTGAGTCCTCTCCCTTTTTTTCTTGATGAGTCTGGCTAGTGATTTATCAATTTTGTTTATCTTCTCAAAGAACCAACTTTTAGTTTTATTGATCTTTGCTGTCGTTTCCTTCATTTCTTTTTCATTTATTTCTGATCTGATCTGTATGATTTCTTACCTTCTGCTAACTTTGGGGTTTTTTTGTTCTTCTTTCTCTAATTGCTTTAGGTGCAAGGTTAGGTTGTTTATTCGAGATGTTTCCTGTTTCTTAAGGTAGGATTGTATTGCTATAAACTTCTCTCTTAGAGACTGCTTTTGCTGCATCCCATAGGTTTTGGGTCGTTGTGTCTCCATTGTCATTTGTTTCTAGGTATTTTTATATTTCCTCTTTGATTTCTTCAGTTATCACTTCATTATTAAGTAGTGTATTGTTTAGCCTCCATGTGTTTGTATTTTTTACAGACCTTTTCCTGTAATTGATATCTAGTCTCATAGCATGGTGGTCAGAAAAGATACTTGAAACAATTTCAATTTTCTAAAATTTACCAAGGCTTGATTTGTGACCCAAGATATGACCTATCCCGGAGAATGTTCCATGAGCACTTGAGAAAAATGTGTATTCTGTTGTTTTTGGATGGAATGTCCTAAAAATGTCAATTAAGTCCATCTTGTTTAATGTATCATTTAAAGCTTGTGTTTCCTTATTTATTTTCATTTTGGATGATCTGTCCATTGGTGAAAGTGGGGTGTTAAAGTCCCCTACAATGAATGTGTTACTGTCAATTTCCCCTTTTATGGCTGTTAGTATTTGCCTTATGTATTGAGGTGTTCCTATGTTGGGTGCATAAATATTTACAATTGTTATAGCTTCTTCTTGGATTGATCCCTTGATTATTATGTAGTGTCCTTCTTTGTCTCTTGTAATAGTCTTTATTTTAAAGTTTATTTTGTCTGATATGAGAATTGCTACTCCAGCTTCTTTTGGTTTCCACTTGCATGGAATATCTTTTTCCATCCCCTTACTTTCAGTCTGTATGTGTCTCTAGGTCTGAAGTGGGTCTCTTGTAGACAGCATATGTATGGGTCTTGTTTTTGTATCCATTCAGCCAATGTGTGTCTTTTGGTGGGAGCATTTAGTCCATTTACATTTAAGGTAATTATCGATATGTATGTTCCTATTCCCATTCCCATTTTCTTAATTGTTTTGGGTTCGTTATTGTAGGTCTTTTCCTTCTGTTGTGTTTCTTGCCTAGAGAAGTTCCTTTAGTATTTGTTGTAAAGCTGGTTTGGTGATGCTGAACTCTCTCAGCTTTCGCTTGTCTGTAAAGGTTTTAATTTCTCCCTCAAACCTGAATGAGATCCTTGCTGGGTAGAGTAGTCTTGGTTGCAGGTTTTTCTCCTTTATCACTTTAAATATGTCCTGCCACTCCCTTCTGGCTTGCAGAGTTTCTGCTGAAAGATCAGCTGTTAACCTTATAGGGATTCCCTTGTGTGTTGTTGTTTTTCCCTTGCTCCTTTTAATACGTTTTCCTTGTATTTAATTTTTGACAGCTTGATTAATATGTGTCTTGGCATATTTCTCCTTGGATTGATCCTGTATGGAACTCTCTGTGCTTCCTGGACTTGATTAACTATTTCCTTTCCCATATTAGGGAAGTTTTCAACTATAATCTCTTCAAATATTTTCAGTCCCTTTCTTTTTCTCATCTTCTTCTCGAACCCCTATAATGTGAATGTTGTTGCGTTTAATGTTGTCCCAGAGGTCTCTGAGACTGTCCTCAATTCTTTTCATTCTCTTTTCTTTATTCTGCTCTGCAGTAGTTATTTCCACTATTTTATCTTCCAGGTCACTTATCCATTCTTCTGCCTCAGTTATTCTGCTATTGATCCCATCTAGAGTATTTTTTTTTTTTTTTGGCGATACGCGGGCCTCTCACTCTTGTGGCCTTTCCCGTTGCAGAGCACAGGCTCCGGACGCGCAGGCTCAGCGGCCATGGCTCACGGGCCCAGCCGCTCCGCGGCATGTGGGATCTTTCTGGACTGGGGCACGAACCCGTGTCCCCTGCATCGTCAGGTGGACTCTCAACCACTGCGCCACCAGGGAAGCCCCCAGAGTATTTTAAATTTCATTTATTGAGTTGTTCATCATTGTTTGTTTCATCTTTAGTTTTTCTAGGTCCTTAGTAAATGTATCTTGCATTTTGTCTATTCTATTTCCAAGATTTTGGGTCATCTTTACTATCATTATTCTGAATTCTTTTTCTGGTAGTCTGCCTATTTCCTCTTCATTTGTTAGCTCTGGTGGGTTTATATCTTGCTGCTTCATCTGCTGTGTGTTTTTCTGTCTTCTCATTTTGCTTATCTTACTGTGTTTGGGGTCTCCTTTTTGCAGGCTGCAGGTTCGTAGTTCCCGTTGTTTTTGGTGTCTGTCCCCAGTGGCTAAGGTTGGTTCAGTGGGTTGTGTAGGCTTCCTGGTGGAGGGGACTAGTGTCTGTGTTCTGGTGGATCAGGCTGGATCTTGTCTTCCTGGTGGGCAGGTCCACGTCTGGTGGTGTGTTTTGGGGTGTCTGTGGAGGGTGTCTGTGGACTTAGTATGATTTTAGGCAGCCTCTCTGCTAATGGGTGGGGTTGTGTTCCTGTCTTGCTAGTTGTTTGGCATAGGGTGTCCAGCACTGTAGCTTGGTGGTCGTTTAGTGAAGCTGGGTGCTGGTGTTGAGATGGAGATCTCTGGGAGATTTTCGCCGTTTGATATTATGTGGAGCTGGGAGGTTTCTTGTGGACCAAGAGCCTTTCATCCACACACTCAGAATAAAAGGGAGAAAAAGTAGAAAGAAGGAATTAGTAGAAGTAGAAAGAAAGAAAGAAAGAAAGAAAGAAAGAAGGAAAGAAGGAAAGAAAGAAAAGAGGGAGGGAGGGAGGAAGGAGGGAAGGAAGGAGAGAAAGGAAAGCAGATAAAGTAAAATAAAATAAAGTAAGATAAAATATAATAAAGTTATTAAAATAAAAAGTAATTATTAATAAAAACAAATTAAAAAACAAACAAACAACAAAAAAGGACGGATAGAACCCTAGGACAAATGGTGGAAGCAAAGCTATACAGACAAAATCACACACAGAAGCATACACATACACACTCACAAAAAGAGGAAAAGGGGAAAAAATCATAAATCTTGCTCTCAAAGTCCACCTCCTCAATTTGGGATGATTCGTTGTCTATTCATGTATTCCACAGATGCAGGGTACATCAAGTTGATTGTGGAGCTTTAATCGCTGCTTCTGAGGCTGCTGGGAGAGATTTCCCTTTCTCTTCTTTGTTCTCACAGCTCCCAGGGGCTCAGCTTTGGATTTGGCCCCGCCTCTGCGTGTACGTCACAGGAGGGCGTCTGTTCTTCGCTCAGACAGGACGGGGTTAAAGGAGCCGCTGATTCGGTGACTCTGGCTCACTCAGGCCGGCAGGAGGGAGGGGCACAGAGTGCGGGGCGAGCCTGCGGCGGCAGAGGCCGGCATCACGTTGCACCAGCCTGAGGCGCGCCGTGCGTTCTCCGGGGGAAGTTGTCACTGGATCCCGGGACCCTGGCAGTGGCGGGCTGCACAGGCTCCTGCGAGGGAGGTGTGGATAGTGACCTGTGCTTGCAAACAGGCTTCTTGGTGGCGGCGGCAGCAGCCTTAGAGTCTCATGCCAGTCTCTGGGGTCCGCGCTGTTAGCCGCGGCTCGCGCCCATCTCTGGAGCTCCTTTAAGCAGCGCTCTTAATCCCCTCTCCTTGCGCACCAGGAAACGAAGAGGGAAGAAAAAGTCTCTTGAGGTAGGATTGTATGGGTCTGTAATCTTAAAACAAGATATCACCTTTCCCTCAGGGGGTTTATCAATTCTTACAATGTTTAGTGGAAAACTTTTAGTTCCATTTATGGTAAAATTAATGAAGTCTAGACCCTAAAATTTCCTAACACTTCCTTCTCCTCAGCAAGTCCCTGTTTTAAGCGCAAGGCTGCTTTAAATGTGGCTGTTTGTGAGAAAGGAGAGATTATTATCATAGTCCCATTGTGATGACCTTCACTTTATCATTTCTTTTGCTCCTGATTAATGTTCAGTGGCCTTGTCTGAGTTTCTCCTCTGTTATGCCAATCTGCTGCTTCCAGACCTGTTATACCTCCCTTTTATTTATTTGTTTGTTTATTTATTTATTTTCTTTATTTTTTTGGCTGCATCAGGTATTAGTTGTGGCATGCAGGATCTTTTGTTGTCGCTCAGGTTCTTTGTTGTGGCACGTGGGCTCCTCTCTAGTTGTGGTGTGCAGGTTTTCTCTCTCTAATTGTGGTGCTCAGGCTCTAGAGCACCTGGGATCTGTAGTTTGCAGCACGTGGGCTCTCTTGGTGAGCCACACGAGCTCAGTATTTGTGGTGCACGGGCTTATTTGCCCTATGGCATGTGGGATCTAGTTCTCCAACCACGGATCGAACCCACGTCTCCTGCATTAAGAAGGTGAATTCTTTACTACTGGACCACCAGGGAAGTCCCTTACCTCCCTTTTTGGCCTGTAACATTCAGGACAGGATTTCTGAAAATTGTTTGTGTAAGCCATAATCATGCTGTTTTTTATAAATATACTGATAATAATCAAGTATTAGGAAAGGGAATAGTTCCATAGTAGCTCATTATAATCCCTCATTTCACTCTTTATGCTGATTAGAAAGTTTTCTACCTTCGAATAATAGCCATACATAGAACAAGTTGAGACTAAATCTTGATAGAGCCATTTAATTGTGTCCATCTCCTTGATCTTCCATCTGAAGATCAAGTTGGAAATACCTGATCATTGCCTTGTTAATTTTCTTGTGCTCACTGCCCAGGTCACTGAGGGCTGTTAATGTGACGTGCAGAGGGTCTATACATCTATGGCTATCAATGCACAAGTTTATTCTGTTAATATCATAATCCCACATGAGTGAGGAGACGATTCATCCACACTTGGGATATCTTGATGATCTGATCTTCCTCTGGAAAGAGTTCATAAACATCGCATGTATCGTTCTAGCACTCTGAAATCCCTCAGAGAATACCATTTGCTTTAAACAGGAGGAAACTGAGTTGTCCTTGTGTTTCTATGGTTGCTAATTATGTCTTCTTTCAAGTTCATCACCAAGTTATTCCACTGTCCAGATGTACTTTCTTTTAAGATCTCCATTAGTCTACAGGATTAACTAGAAAACAAACAAACAAAAAATTGCTAATGAGAGTTACCATATATTTTCTACACTGGAGTTTTCTTTTGTTCAAGGTGATTCTTAGAACATTGGACTGTATCAAATGGTCAGGCTTAGTCATCTGGGATTCCATTATGTGCACGATGAATTTTGTGAGTCTGCTGAAGTTTTCAGTCACATAACTTGTAGATGGATATCCAAATAGGGCCAGAGTTCCCAGGTCTGTGAAATCTTACTCTCAAATTTCAGTTCTTCATTTTTTCCAATAAACTTCTTTAGAAAAAATAATATACATATTTATTGATATGATTATTTTAAAAATTATCTACCCTGAAGGTGGTGTTGACTTATTACAGTTAACACTTCTCTTAGCATAATGTTTTCCTAGTGTATAGGTAGACCAGGCACTAGCATATTAACTGATAGTAAAGGGTCAAGGCTAACTTTGAGTTCACAGTGATAGAAATTAAATGACTTCTTAACTAAGAAGGGGTAAAGAATGCTCAGGGGACCAAGAAGCTCCTTCACAACTGCAGATGTTACTTTAGGCTAACTCTACCATAAACCTGGAAATTTAATAACAATAGTTAACAATTTCATAGCATTCACCACGTACCAGATAATGTCCTAAGTAATTCTTTATTCCACCTATAGCAAATATTGGTATCTCTCTTATACAGATGAGGAAATTGAGGTACAGAGAGATTATGTCACTTGAGTAAATTCAGACAACCTCCAAATGGCAGAACTAAAAATTGAACCCAAACAGTTTGACTCCAGTGCCCAAGTTTCTAACAACCATATGGCACACTGCTCACTGAACTCTGCTTTTGACCTCTGGGACTCTGGGTATTATAATGCCCTCCTCTTCCCCTTGTTTTGAGAGTTTTACTCTTTTCTTATTCTCCCACCCCATTACACTATTTTAATGCATGGAATGCTCTTCCCCCATTTTCTCTGTGGCACTAACTCCTACTCATCCTACAAAACTCAGTTCATGGTTTACTCAGTCCCTTGAATCTTTAGTCTGGTTTAGAGGTACCCTACTCGGTGTTCCCAATGTTCCCTGTGTATATGTATATGTGTGTATATAATAACTAATATTTGTTGAGCATTAATATGTGCCAAGCATTAGTGCCTTTTCATGGATTATTTTGTTCCATCTTTGCAGAAACCCTATAGAGAAGGCCCTCTATTTCATAGAAAGAATGTTGCAGCATAACAGAAGGCCCAACTGCCCCTCCAGCTCTGAGCTCATTTCTCTGCAAATTTGGCTCTCCTCAGAGCAGGGAAGATGTTGACTGTTTGGCTTCAAGCACAGTTGACCAAGCAGCAAACATTCTTAAAAAAAAAAAAAAAAATATTGCAGCATAACAATAATTGAGGAATTCAAGGTTGGAATTCATTAGTTAGTGGTAACTGAGAAAGCCAGGATTCAAACTCAGGCAATCTGATTCCAAATACCTTGCTCTTAAGTACCATATCCATATACATGTTTATTATAATCATAATATTTGTATTTTTGTCCTTATTTTATTGAAAAAACTTGAGAGTCAGAGTCCCAGTTCCTACTGCAGTACCTAGCAAAGAAATATAGCTTGAAATTTTAATTGCTGTATTCCTGATTCTTCCATATTGAAGAATTTTTTCTTTTTTTTCCTTTTTTTTTGTTCCTTTAGTCCTTCACCTAATACTTATTTCATGGTGGTTCCCAGGGTTTCAATTACTATTCTTCCCACTCTAGGTGAGACCCACCTGTGTACTCACAATTTCCTAGTACAAAGTACCAGCACTGATGTCTCCTAGAGTTTGCCTTCTCCTTATCTTTGTACACACAAAGATTATTCTGTCTGGAATGCCTTTGTTTCCTTTCTCTTATTTGCAAACTCCAAGTTATTCTTCTGATTCAGCTTTGGGTTCATGTGTTCTTTCTTCTGTATTGTTTTATCCAAGTCTGTATGAGAGCAGGACATGTGATTTGCATCATGTTACAATTACGTTTACCTGTATCTCTTCCCCCAGGAGTCTATCAAAAAGAACTATGCTATATTCATTTCAGTATCCCAATGCCTGGAAGAGTGTTATCCCATTAAATGTGCTCAAAAAATCATTTAGTAAATGAATAAATGAGAAATCCAAAGAAAATATTTTGAATAGTACTGTATAAGAAGATGCTTTTTACTGGGAAGTTATGTGTTAGTGTTCTGTCATTTTGTAATGAAAGTAATCTTAAGACATTGTCACAAACAAATAGTATGTTAGTAACTCTTTTATTTCAAAATATAGATCTAATGTGAGAAGATTGATATTTTATTCTGCCTTTTTCATGCTTTTTCAATGTATTATAATTAACAATGGAAGGACACATTAACCTTATCACTAATATCTAAGCCTCTGCTTTTTGAAGAGTCAAAATCCTTTACCCAACTTGTGCTTGTCCGGGGTCATGAGTCCACATCAATGCTCTGGTACAGAAGCAATTTTTTCTCTCTACTAGGGTAGCAGGGTCATCTGATTGGACTTTCCATGGTCCTGGCTGAATAGGAAGGGAATTAAATTGCAGTGTCAAAGGAAATTACTCATTCCAAGAAGCATTCACATATTATCTATGGCCAAAACCATCTCTGACACTCATTTATGATTAAAATTAAAAGTAAGAAAAAAGAGGCAGTTTGGCAGCACTTCTGTGACAATAAAAATGTGAGGACCAAATTAAATCGATGGTAAAAGTCTGTGGCATGCCAGATAAGAAAGTGGTTTGCTCAGTGGTGTTTTAGAGTTTAGAGGCCTATCTAGGGAGACAAGGAGAGGAAATGTGTGCTCTAGTGTGAGATGGTCTATACAAACTTCATTCTAGAACAAATCTTATTTAGGTTGAAGTCCAATAAATTCAAGTCACCCAAGCATCTCTCATGGGAAGTTTTTAAAGAGCAAAAGTCTTTTCAAATGAAACCCTAAGGGTCTTAATAGAGATACCTCTTCTAAAACAAGATCATTTTTCATGTTGTCCATAGCATATACTGTTCTGCTTAATTTTATTTTTACCATCATCCCAGTCATATATTTGAAACCTGTTTGCATTTTCTAAAGTAATGGGTGGTTACGATGTGTGGAGAAAAAGATAATAATTTTTTGATAATGTATTCCTGAAATTACATGGAGTTGAGGTAAAATGCAATCTTTAAGACATTTCAAAATTATACAGCCTGGCTTAAAACTGTGCTGAATCCTATGCCTGTAGAGGAAATGAAACTAAACTGTTATATTGAAAAGGAAACTCAAATTGATTGTTAGGAGTAAAAACGTTGTTTTGAAAGGTCATGGAACTATTTTAGTTTCTAGAATAAATATAGCAGCAAAGATAGTTTAAATGAGAAAAGCTTCTAAATTTTTTTAAAAAGATATGTCATCTCTTTGGCCTCTTCACACAGGGCAGACAGGACAAAAATGATTTATCAGCTGGGCTATTTACCTTGTAGAAAACTGTGATTTGTTTCTTACATAGGCCTATTTTTATGCTTTTATTTTATCGCCTGGCATTTAAACACTTAAGAGTCAGTTTTCTCACCTTATTTTCAAAGTTGAAGTAACAGTTTACTGTTTACTTTATTCTGATTCTTAAGCTTTTTTTTTTTTTTTTTTGCTGTACTTGGGCCTCTCCCGTTGCGGAGCACAGGCTCTGGACACACAGGCTGAGCGGCCATGGCTCACGGGCCCAGCCACTCCGCGGCATGCGGGATCCTCCCGGACCGGGGCACAAACCCGTGTCCCCTGCATCGGCAGGCGGACTCCCAACCACTGCGCCACCAGGGAAGCCCTCTTAAGCATTTTAATGGGAATGATACTTAATGTTACTTGCATGTGATAACACTATTAGATGATTTTGCATTTCCATAAAAACATGTTTGTGTAGCTCACTGAGAGTTTTATACGTTTATGTATCCATCATGTACCTATCTGCTAAAACCCATCAACACTAAGGGAGAATTATACCAATGCCTACAGTAAATGTCAGTAATTATATCTATTTTAGGTCAACTTTTGAACTAAAACAAATATAAATTCAAGTTTTAAGTTTTTTAAATTTTCCTTTAAGAAGAGTAAACCTCATGAAAACCAGTTATTTCCTGAGAAAAGAATAGGAGATAAGTAGTGGTGAATGTTGTGTGTTGCTATCTCTGTAAGTGGAACAGGACTTTCTGAGTTAGTGACAGTCAGAGCTCCTGGACATCAAGCTTACAAAACAAAGATTGTTTTGGACCCAGCTACAGGTCTGGAATTAGAATAAACTGAGTATAAGTATTTAAGAATAGACAACCATTTAATAACGACCAAAATTTCCTGCAGGAATTTTTCCCCTTAGTAATATCCTTATTATAAATACTCTAGTTAATCTATTTTAAAATGTTACTTAAATGTCCATGTGTTTCAGATCTTATGTTAAGAACCCACAGAAATTACAACAAATATTGAAAAATTAGTTACACTGGGATTGATCAAACCAAATTAGATCTGTATTCCAATTTTATCACATGGCCTTTGACAATTTTATGTTCATTTTATGATAATTTTGGAAGAAATTGATTGGCCTTGTCTGAATTTAGCTATGCTACTAAATGATATCAAGCTATGCCTTTACTGTACTTTGTAGGTCAATTCACCATTTTACAATAAATGATAGCTGGAAAAAGTTTCCATATGGCAATTTGGATACAATTTTAAATTGATGTCACTGGAATTCAAATCTACTTGGATCAACCACTTGAGCAGGGTAAAAAAAATAATAATAATAAAGCAATCTAACAAATTTTAACTTTCCATTAAGTAACTTAAAAAAAAAATTCAGTTCTTAATTTGTGTATTAAGTTCTTTACATTTAGCGTATTATTTTATCTGTATAACAGCCTAGTGAGGTCAGTATTATTGTCCCCTACCTTATAAATGAAAAATTCAAAGCCCACAAATGTTAGCCAGGTTTTCTTCTGACAGACAGCTAGTAAGTTATGGAAATTAGATTTGAGCTCAGCTCTTTATCACATCAGAGTTTTTCAAATTGTTCTCTGTGTTTTTCTAGAGATGTTAATAGATATTTTAGTAGAAAAAGAAGAAAAAGCAAGTCATGTTTTTTAATAAAAATTTTAGTGTACATGTAAAGCAAATAATAAGTGCACTTATATAATTATTATTATACAATCTGTATAACAATAAATTATCTATTTATAAGTGTGTATAATAAAATATTTTTTAAAAGCCAGTTAAAGATTAACATAAAATTCAGAACTGGAGTTTCCTCATGTCTTAGCCAGCTCAGTTTGCTATAACAAAATAGCATAGAATTGGTAGCTTAAACAACAGACATTTATTTCATACAGTTCTGGAGGCTGGAAAGTCAAAGATGAAGGGGCTGGCAGTTTGGGGTCTTGGTAAAGGCCCTCTTTCTGGCTTCCACACCGTCACCTTCTCACTGTATCCTCATGTGGTGGAGAGAGTGCGCTCTGGTATCTCTTTCTCTTCTTATTAGGAACTAATCCCACCACGGAGGCTCCATTCTCATGAACTCACTTAAACCTAATTACCTCCTAAAGGCCTCACCTCCTAAAACCTGCACACTGGAGGTTAGGGCTTCAGCATATGAATTTTGAGGGTATGAATAAACAAACATTCAGTCCATAACACCTCAGGTGGGAAATAGTTATGTGATAGTGTAGGGGAGAAAAGCATAAGAAAATGTAAATTGTTATCAATAGTCTAGTTGTAGGGGTTTGGTGGTAGGTTGATGAGGTCTTTACAAAGAAAAAAAAATTTAAAAATGAGGGTCAGAGGTGAATCAACAATGAGGATGAGTCACGAGTTACAATTTGTGTGATTTATGATTGATCCAATTTTGTGTGCTTGAGATGTGGAAGCTTGCAGGAGAGGGGAGAAAAAGAAACTGTTTGCCATATTGAGAAACCCAGATATTCAAATAAGGCATCGTCTGATTCACAAAAGAATGCTGTTCAATCCTCATTGGCAGCATTTACCAAGTAACCTCCACATTAATTTCTGGACTATGTTACATGTTTTGTCTTATAACTTTAATAAGTATTGATATTTTTGATTGCTATTTTTAGCCTATATTAGTCACACAGCATAAATTTTCTCCTTGAATTTGTGGTTGATAGAACATTTTAAACAAAAAGAGTATTTGAATCAAATAAGCAAAATTGGAACAATTCAAAATAAAGATAAGCAAATAGCCTTTAAGTCCTCAAAAATCATAAAGCAATTGTTGTACACAAAACGTTATTTTTTAAGCATCCTAATTCACTGTGCAGATCATGTAATTAGTGATTTTCTTTCCCTTAACACTCTGTACTCATCAGACAGCTAAATGATATTTGTAATCATTTTCTCGTTTAAAAAAGATCATTTTTTCTTGCATGTCAAATTTTCCCAAAAATATGAAACTATGTTTTATGTTTTATTTTATCCTATAAGACTTGTTGTTTTATTCTTAAGAAAAAATGATTTAGTTTTTCATTTTTTACTGAGAGTTTGGGGCTAATATAAAGTTTGTACGTGTATTATCTATCTATTTGCTGCATAATAAATTATCTCCAGACTTAGTGGCTTAAAACAACAATAAACATTTTTACCTCTCACAGTGTTTATGGGTCAGGAATCTGAGAGTGGCTTAGCTAGGTGGTTGGCTCAGGGTCTCTCATGAGGTTGCAGTCAAGATATCAGGTAGAGTCATCAACAGTGGTGAGCGAGAGCTGGCTCACCTGGCTGACAAGAGAGGATTCTTAAATTTTCAGGAATTTTACAAGCTAGCTGCTAAATAAAGGTATATTAAAAATTCAAGTATATAAACATTATATTTAGTAACTTATTTTTTAAATTATCTATACATAAATTGTATTAAAATCAAAGGTAATACTGAAAACTAGTCACTTTCAGTAATTTTACTGTTTTACTATAGTTAATGTTTTTGAGGTTAATTACTTCTCTTTTTGTCTGTGTAGCGGAAACACTCTAGAGCTGTGTGCTACTGTGTGCTATATCTCTTCCCAACTCCACATCCTCTGACCTAAATTGTTAGGTTGAAACTGGTCATGGTGTGAAGATTTATACAATAGATATGGGCAAACCCTATAAATCGAGGCTTGATTTATTGTTTTGTTAATTGCCTAAACTTAGGAAAGTGATACAGAAAATGTTAATAATGCAGTGTATATTTAAAAGTGTGTTGTGTCCGTAGCTATCTCATTGTTAGCAGCATAAAAAACTGAGGAAATATATTTCTAGTATTTGGAAGTATTTTTCAATTTGTTAGAGAAGTTATTCATGCTGTTGATGAATAAGTGAAGTTCCAACATTGTTTTTCCACTTGTTTGTTAATGTAAACGAAGCTATCAACCAGTACTCGTCTCAAAACTACACTTGTACATCAATAATATGAGTGAATTCTTTGCTGAATTGACTAGTATTAAAGCATTTATTCAAAATCTGATTTTATGACACTATTTTTGGTTTTAAATTACAAAAACTGGAAATGAATTTTGCAATAAGATGCCACACTGAAGTATAGGTATATGGAATTTATAATAAAGAATATTATATATTTTATTATTATTGGCAAATTTTATGCTATAAATTCTTTGTAATAAACTAGTGTGTGTGTGTGTGTGTGTGTGTGTGTTTGTGTGTGCATAGGTAGATACAGAGAAACACAAACTTTTTCAGAGAATAGAAAAACATTTGCCAGCATAGTATTGAGCTGAACTTCCAACATGGCTCACTCACACGGCTGGGAAGTTGGTGCCGGTTGCTGACGAGAGGACTCAGTTCCTGGCCATGCAGGCCTCTCCACGGGGCTGCTCAACATGACATCAGGCTTCGTCCTGAGTAAACAGACCAAAGGAGGAAGAACCAGATAAGAAATTGTACCTTTTTCATACCTAGCCTTAAAACTCATACAGCATCTTCTCTCTATAGAAACAAATCTAAATCTAGCATTGTTCTCAAAAAATGGTTAGATGTAGGTCATTGCTATTGATTGACTGAATGTTTGTGTTGGCCCCAAATTCATATGCTGAAGCCTTAACCCCCAGTGTAACGGTATTAGGAGGTGAGGCCCTTGGAGGTACTTAGGTCAAGAGAGTGGAGTCTAGAGCCTTAGAAAAGAAATTCCCTTGTCCCTTCTACCACATGAGGTTATGTTGAGAAGATGGCCATCTATGAACCAGGAAATTCTGCCTCATTAGACACTGAATCTCCCTGTGCCTTGATCTTGGACTTCTCAACCTCCAGAACGGTGAAAAACAGAATTTCTGTTGTTTACAAGCCACCCAGTCTATGGTGTTTTTGTTACAGTAGTTCAGACTAAGTCAGTCACTGAACCCAGGCCACATCCAAGGAAAGGAGACATCCATCTCTCTCTCTCTCCCTCTCTCTCTCTATCTCTATCTCTCCTGCTCTTATCCAAGGTGGTTTATTTCATCTCAATAACAGCTGCCAGTATTCTATCAATAGTTTTAAAGGAACCACACTGGTCAAATATGTTTTGAAAGCCATGCAGCCTATTACATTGTTCCGTCTGTTCCTATCCCCACAAAATGATTTCCCGGAAGTAATCGGAAGACTAATAGTATTTTTGCAATATATTAGAAAGAGAAGTGATAAGTAAATTATCTATTAATGCCAGAATGAAATATATATAGAGAGAAAAATTTTCTCTTTATAAATATTAATGCCACAGAATCTGTACAGTGCCTAGAAAATTTAGGTGGACTACTTTTGGCCTACTGGCCATAACTATTCTAGATTTAGAACTATTTAATGAAAGGAAGAGAGAGAAAGAGAGAGAAAAAGATAAAAAGGAAGAAACTCTATATATAATGATTTAAAATATAATGCTTAGGAAAATTTTTAATCATAGTCTAAACTTTGTTAGTAAAAATCTAGATATTCAGTTGAGATTATGAAGTTTGGAATATTCATTATATATTCTATTCACTTACATAAGTACCATTTCAAAAGATTTAAGCTTTTGTTGGATCTGCTCTTAGATTCTGAATTTTATGAATAAATAATGTTTTATATTTCTAGTCTCTATTGTTTCACATTTGACTTTCTGTGACAAGATATAATACAGCAACAGTAATAGTTTGCTCTTCTATAACAGTTTCCACAGCAAGTTTATAAAAGTATTGTCTGTTAATCCAAAGCTAAATTGTATGCTGAGAAATATGACAGATACTTGGGGTGGGGGAGGGAAGAAAAAGGGAATGGAGTGAGGGATACTTACCTGGGAATAAAATTCTTCCTTCACAGGCTTGCAAAATATTTGCAGAATGAAAGTTATCCATCATACTTATGTATAAATAGGTCATAGTCACATTTTTTTGCAATTGTTATAATTCTTTTGACTAATGTAAACACTCACTCCACGTTTGTGGCATTATAATCTCATAATCAGAAGGAACAATTTGGCAAACCGTCTTTACCTCAAAGATGGATCTTTATTCAAACTCTACATACTCCGCATTCCAGATTCAATTACAGAAGCATCAGAAACGGTTATGGACTGAATTTTGTTCTCCTAAATTCATATGTTGAAGCCCTGATCTCCAATGTGATTATATATGGAGATAATTAAGGTTGAATGAGGTCATAAGAGGTTCTAATCCAATACAACTGTGGCCATTAATAAGAGGAAGAAAAAAAAAAGAGGAAGAGATAGCTGTGTGTGTGTGTGTGTGTGTGTGTGTGTGTGTGTGTGTGTGTGTGTCTCTCATTCCCCATTTGTGAGCAAACTGGAAGAAGGCAGTCATCTATAAGCCAGAAAAAGAGGTCTCACCAGAAACCCAATTGGCTAGTACCTGAAGAGAAAGCCTCCATTTTCTTAGAGAACACACACATAATCGTGACAGAATTCTGGTAGAAGAAGGGACATTAAGGGTCATTCTGGTGAAGTCTCAGATGGAAATGAGGAATAGTTTTGGAAACTAGATTATTGATTATTGGGAAGCTGACCTTTGTTATAAAGTGGCAAAGAAATTGACTGAATTGAGTGTTAATGTTCTATGGAAGGTAGAACTTGAGAGCGATTAAATTGGATATTTAGCAGAGGACATTTCTAAGATACTGCCTGGATCCTTCTCACTGCTTATAGTAAAATGCAAAAAAAAAAAAGTTGAATTGAAGAAGATCTTGTTAAGAAAAAAGGAACCAGAACTTGGGAGATTTAGAAAATTCTCACGTTATCCATACCGCAAAAAAATGAGAAAGCTTTTCTCCTTTTTCTCACTTTTCTGATTTGTTCTCATGTTCTCACTTAGTGTTGAAGAGAACACTAAGTGTAGGACTGAACAGCCATTTGATAAAGAGATCATGGGTATAGCTCATGGACTTGCCAGCCATCTCAGCAGAAGCCAGGAATGGAGAGATTATACCAGCAGAGTCACTGCCGGTTTCAAATAAAGGTGACAGAGAAAGCAGGACAGAGGGAAGGGAAGCTGTTGGACATCTTGAATTACATAGGACCAGACCATAGAACTCTTCAGCTGCAAACATGTGCTACTTTTTAAGAAAAGGGAAAAATTACCCCAAAGCATTCAGAGATCACCCAGGCTGCTACTCTTATCCTAGAGACTAAGGGATGAGCTTGCCCTGCAGAGCCATAGAGGTGATGGCGCCTCCACTGTGGGCCTGGAGAGCAGAGCACAGAACCAAAGAGGATTATTGTCCTAAGAACTAATGGATCTTAGCTTCTCCCGTAGCTAAGATTCTAAAACACACTCTCCACTATGTGTGTTACCACCACTATGAAACACACACATCACTAATTTAATTCAGCTACTCCTGATGTTTTAAAACAGGATCATGACAAAAGCATTCCCTGCGATTGCAGTGTTTTTAGTGCTATGCAGAATCTAACTTCTTAAAAGTCACCCCTTCCTTTTATATCTGTTCCACTTTTCTGACCATAAAAGATACAATTAGGATGTTAGGTCTACAACTGGGATGGGGATGAGAGAAGAGCAAAGACAACTTTATTGAAAACTTGAGATGATTTCCTTGACCCCTACTAAAAGAAACATAAATTGAGATGCACATTCTTGAGTTTGAGACCCAGATTTTAGAAATGGCAAAAAATAAAAGGAAAAAAATACCCAAGGACAAAAACAACAAAACTTCACACTGAATTGTTTTCAAAGACTACTCTTTCTTGCTGTCATCAAAAAATAAAAAAAAGTTTTAAAATTAGGACAATATGAAACATGAGGTGGCTCAGCCAAGCCTTTCCAGTGTAATACTGGGAAACAGTAAACAATTACATTATATAAACCAACTGAGCAAAAATGATAATTAAACTAATGCATCTGTATGCTTCATTGATTTATGAATTTGTTTAATGATTCTTGTTCAGAGTAGCAAAAACTATTATGCACTCACTGATTTTAAGAGACAGTATATAACTGCATGACCTTTTGCTGCACCAGTGGAAGTAATCTGCAGTAATACTCTGAGATTCTAACAGTCACACTGATTTTTGATTACACTTTAAACCATATTTTTTTCTTCATTGAAAAAGTTTTATTGTGTATTCATAACTATTGATTCTTTTGGAAAGAATCATGGCACCTGAGCAAAATTGCCTCCCAAGAGCTAGGGTCAGGCTTAAGTCAATGCAAGCAAAGCCATTAACCATGGTAGAGATGTTGGCACCAGAACCCTCTAAGGGCCTCACTCCACAGCCACTAAAGAGATGTCTGCTTGTAGTCAGGTGCTGCTGAACAAATGCTAAGTGATGGGTGCTTGTTCTTATCAGGGAATTTCTTTGTTTATATGGTGTTCAGTCTCAAGCTGATCTTTCTATTCATGTCTTGTGGTGTAAACTTCCTTGTTTGTTTTCATTTCTTTTTAGCCTAGGAGCCAGGGAACCTTAGCACACAAGCTAACCTGAGAAGGAAAGATAGGAGCTAAGAATAAGTGATGACAAGAGTGGCAGGAACGTAGGAACAGTATTAGTGCTGTCGATTTAGAACTCTTTAAAAGCTTCCTTCTTTCTCTTATTCTTTCTCTCTCACACACACATTCCTTGCACCAATCTCTCCAAAAATCCAAAGAAATAGATTTTTTTTTAAAAAAAAGACCTTTTAAAAAAGTGTATTGCAAGAGTTGTACACACATACATCAGCATTCATTCATTCAGTAAATCCAAGCATTCTTTCTCAGCATGTCCATGCTTGACTGGAAACAGATATAAAAAAAAAAAATAGGAATTGCCAATTTGCCATATCAGATCAGACCACAAATTTATCTATTTCTGTACCTTGCCTCTGAGAGTGACCAGTTTATAATGCTTCATAGGAAGGTGTGGAAAAAAATCAAACAAAATATATTTTCTTCAAACATGCTTTAGATACTCATTCCCTAGTCAGGATAGCACTTTACAATCTTCTATTTTCATGCTCTTTTATCTTTTTCTTTTCCCCCTGCACCTTCCTATCCCATATCAAACTTAAAATAATTACGACAAATGCCATTTGGGTATTCTGTGAAATATTTTGGCAACCTTACAATTTATTATGTACCTTTCTTTCATTCCTCTTATTTTGAGATTTACCTCTGTTGAAAAGTTCATTTACCTCTGTTGAAAAATTTTAAGGGAAAAAAACCCGAACTAAATAACAAAGAATTCTCTTTGATTTCATTAGTGCATATTCATAACTATCCCACACACCACTTTCTCACAGTTTGTGTTGTATTGAGTGAGGCAGTGATTCACTTACCTGAGAATGTCCTAACAATAACACATGTGCTTATCACTACCAGAAATTTGCAAAGAACAAAGTAAGCAGAGGCTTGAGACTGACTCAAATAAATATTTGTAAAATATTCTTGTCCTGTAAACAAAGATTAAACTGAATCCTCAAGGATTTCTGTGCAAAGTACCCAAAATTATTTTGGAGGCAATTTAAAAAGAATTGCCAAGATTTGAATCTAAAGAAAGTTGGTGAAGAAGCCAGAGTAATAACATGAAATATTGAAGAGAAACTAAATGAAAATATTTGAATATGAATTTCTTTCATAACTATAGAATAGTTTGAACTACATTAACAGAATTTTAGGGCCAGATTGCATGGAAATATAAAGAAAGCACAGAAGCAAAATCTACCAGAGTAAGATCTTTCAGTGACAAAATTTAATGACAATAAAACGAAGTTAGGTTATTTAACAATTTTTTGTTTCATATTGCAATTTAAAAACCTTAGTTTTTTTTTTTTTTACACGCAGGCATTTTTTTTGCACATGTGCACTAGACAATGTGACTTACATGTTGATTTTGTAGTAAAATGTGGATTTTTCTATCAGCATATCTCTCATCATGAAAAGAAAAATCTTGCTCATTTTTATTGACTTAAAATTCAAAGGGATGATTCTAAATAAGCAATGCCTGTTATGTTTTTATTAATTTTCATGAATCAATGGAAAGTTACAAAAATAAAAATATTTAAAACCTGGAACATATTTCCCACCAGATTATGGCAATTTAAAACTTGGTCAAAACTTGACCCTAAATTATTTGACAGCGTCGCTTTAAGCCTTTTAAGGGTCACTTAGCATTTCCATTACAAATCTCGACTTTCAGAAGTTTAATGCTTGGTAGTTTAAATTTGCAGGAGTCTGGAACTTATACAAGTTGCCAGAACAGATGTTTCTTATTTATTTGTGTGAGTTTTTTTTTTTTTTTTACCCTTTCCTTTCTTTTCTGTTTCACTAAAAATGTTTCTAAAACAGCTGGTAACTTCCAAAGTACACAAAAACTAAAAACTTTAAGCTTTTTATTTTTCTGTATCAGAGCTATAAATATTGTCATTTAAAAATATGATAATATGTAGGGAGTTCCTCCCTGCCCTATGATGATAATAAGTCCACCTGATTCCTGAATCATTTATATGTATTATGAGGATAATAAATAAAAATGAATTTTAAATTCCAATGAGAAATTGCAATCAGAATATATTAAACCAAATGAAAAAATCCTACTGAATGGACAAAGTATTTGGCAAATGTACCAAAAGCCAAAAAAAAAAAAATGATTTCAGATTAATTGTGGAAAAGTCCTTGATGTCCTTTACTCAGCAATGTAGAACCTACAAGTAGATGGAAGGAGGTTTGAGTCCTAGAGGGAAGGTGCTCAGTGCTCACAATCAAGTTCAAATTAAACAGTGTTTTTAGTGCTTACATTTTCTGCCCCCAAAAATATTCCTGTTGCTGACTGTACTTGCTTTTTAAGAACATGAATGACTACATAGGTGAGAAAGTTATAAATCCCTTCAAATAACTGACAAGTGTCTAAGTCAGTTTAAAAAGATTAAGAGTGGCTCTCTTGTTCTAAAATTATACAAAAGTGCCGTTGCTCTTTTCAAGCAATTTGAAAGCCATTCATTTCAGTGGCAGGTAGCCAAAACACAAAAGCCAGAGAATGGCAGCAGAGATGTCATACAGGCATACATACATGTTTTCCAAAGGCTTCTGACCTCAAAGGCACAGCCTCAATAGATTGCATAGACCAAAGAGTCACAGTAAATATCTTCACTAGGTGCACCCATCGGTACTTGGTTCTGGCTGCCTTCAATCACCCACACTGATCTCCATTCCTTAACTGAGCCTGGCTATCAATGTGAAGGATGACACATCGTGGATGCCTGGATGCCAGTGCGAAGTTGCTAGCAGTAGAGCAGAATTTTCATCATCCCAAATATCTGACAAAGTCTCAAGATGCCAGTGGACATTCTGATGGACTATACCTGAATTTGAACTTCTGAAATCTTCTTGCAGTTTATTTACCTGCAACATATCAATTAGAATCATACAAAATTCTAACAAAATACATGCAAGTAATATTCTATATCTCTTCCCCACCCCTTCTAGTTGAAATATAACTTTACACAACAAGCTTAAACTCTAGCTATGAAAACTTGAGTTTGAACAGCCTGAGATGGTGTAAAGAATAGTTTAAGCCATAGGTTAGTCAGTGTGCAAGTTCTGGAGGTTCTAGGGAATTCTAGAACTCTCAGTGGGGGTTGGACAAACAAGACAGTCTTGGAAATTTTGGAAAATTTTGTTATACCTCAAAGTTCTCCCTTAAATTCTTAAAGCCAATAGTGGTTAAATAGTGTTGTATGTTAGTATCACATGTCCTTCCTCCCAGTTTAAGATGTGCCATGTGAGAAAGGAAAGTTATATATATATATATACATATATATATATATATATATATATATAATTCTTTTGGTGAATCTTATGCACCTGTTGAGTTTATAGCCATTTCTTTTAATATTCTAGACACATTCAGTGTAAAAAGGAGAAATACTACGTATAAACAACTTAGTAGAATTAAAGCAGTAGCAATGGAAGTAAAAGGAAAGAGTGTTTAAATCTGATTGATGGAGTCAAGAAAGGCTTCAAAAATGAGATAACATTTAAATTAGTGTTTAAGAAATAGGAAATGAAGGATTTAGCCAGGTAAACAAGTCAGGTTAGGGAGTGGGATAGAAAAACAAAACAAATATTAAAGAAATACTCAGAGATAGTAGGGATGGGACATGGATCGAGTGCTGGGGCTCCAAAGAAGGCTAGAAGTGTTGGTAGCCAACATGTAATGAATGCTTACTACATAGTGGGCAATATTCCACATGTTTATATACGTTAGTCAATTAATCATCATAAGAACCTGATAACTGGGTGTTATTATTAACTTCACTTTACTTGACAGGATTTGTACCCGGGCAGTCTCTCTGCCAGACCCTTGCACTTAGGTATCATCTATACTGCCAGAAGCAGTAATGAGACTGGACTGCCAGGGAAAAATGAAAACACCAAGAGTCTTGCATGGCATGATGAACAGTTCGAACAGGGTTTTTTTATTCTGTAGATGTTAGGGAGCCTTTGAAGGTTTTTGAACAGATGAATGTCACAGTCAGACTTGCTTGTTACCTAAATCAAGGACAGATTGTGGAGGGTCAAGCTTGGAAGGAGAGGGACCAAAGATTAGGATACAGGTTGTGACGACTGGGCCTCCAATCGCCTCTGAGCCTATAAAGATGCAGATTTTGGGGGCTCCACATCACATCTGCAAAGAATTTTGAGATAATGGGAGTTTTAATCAGTGAAACAGCAAGAATAGTAGAGAGAGGGGATTAATTTGAAGAGAAATGTGTAAAGAAGATTTTACAATATATGATGATTGATTGGAGAAGGAAAGATGAGGAAAAGTCGAGACTGATTCCAACGTTGATGCCTGGAGGCTCATTGGAGAGCAATGTCTTCAGAAAATTAGAGAACCCAAGAGAGAGAAAAGAGTGAATATAATGTATTTCAAGTGGCTCTGGGATGATAGTGTGGACATGTCTAGGATGCTGCGCTCTGGAGCTCTTGAGAGAAGCCTTGGATAAAGTTACAGATTAGTAGTTGGTAACCAGCAGTGAACTGATGGTAGTTGAAACCAAGTAAAAAGGAGAGGATGTCCCAGAATAAAACATGTGGAGTAAGAGAGTCTAACACGAACCCCTGGGAATTGTAGCATTTAATGGGTATCGAATGAGGAATCTGAAGAGTGTTGGGAAAGTTGTAAGGTTGGAAAGGGAGAGTAATAGAATGGAAGAATGTGGGATTGTGGGCATAAAATAACATAGTGGTGAAGAGCATAGACTTTGTAGTGCGGCAGAACTAGATTCAAATTTATTGGGTAATTACTATAAACCAGGCACTGTGTGAGTGCTCTATATGCATTATTTCATTTAATCATCCCCAAATAATCCTACAAGGAAACTCCAATTACAAGTTTCATCTCACTGATAGGGGACAAAAATCTTAGAGAGGAACTTGCTCAAGGTCACTTAACTAGTTAGTCAATGATGAAATTAGGTTTCCACTTCTTCCCCCAGAGCTAAACTCATAATCATATGCTAACCTACCATACTTCAAATGCAAGGAGATGCATATATATATATATTTTTTTTTTTTTTTTTTTTGCGGTACGCAGGCCTCTCACTGTTGTGGCCTCTCCCATTGCAGAGCACAGGCTCCGGACGCGCAGGCTCAGCTGCCATGGCTCATGGGCCCAGCCGCTCTGTGGCATGTGGGATCTTCCCGGACCAGAGCACGAACCAGTGTCCCCTGCATCGGCAGGTGGACTCTCAACCACTGCGCCAACAGGGAAGCCCAGAGTTGCATATATTTTTAACCGTTGCATTTCTTTGCACCTAACACACTACCAGAAAAAGAGTAGGTTCTCAATAAACACTGATTGAGTGAAAGAAAGAACAAGGGTTGAAGTATAACTGTTGTCTTTCCTCTCATCACCTCGTCTTCTACCAGAAGGCCTCCCCACTAATCTTATTTGAAACCAACACATCACTGGTCTTACGTTTACACTTAAAGCCTTCCTCATCAGTCTCATCCAGAGACAGACCTCCTTCTCCTGTACTCATTCAACATTTGTCTCTGCCACTTTCCTAGAATTTATTCTATTTTGCCTTATATAATCAATTCCCTTTCTGGATTCTTACTTCTTACTTTAAAAGCAGGCTGCAAGCTTTGCAGGGACATGTGTGTACTTCTGTATTCCTCAGGTCAACTAGCTTCATGCCTTTTAGCAGACAGGTCTTAGTAATTGTTTGCTGACTGATTTAATTGGTTAAAATAACAATATTAAATAACATTTAATCCATGACTGTATTGCAGATATCTGAACTGTCCCTTCATCTTTTTCAGAAAGATTCTAAAGGATATAAAATATAGATTTTAGTAAGAACAACTGTATAGGGAAAAAAATACATGCCAGACATTCACAGTGACTCTCTGTAAGGTACTTTGCTACATACTGTTACAGCAGACAGACCTTTTCTATGCTTTAATAAATCCCAATTTTCATAGCTTTCATGTCTTATGCATTTCAAATTTTATTCAATTGAAACTTGGGATGCTATATATTTCCATATATATATATATATTTGTAATCTATAGACTTGTTTGGATGTATGGCCCAAAAAGTAAATTACCAAGTAATACTTCAGGTGCCTAGTTGGATAAGATAGAAGTGAAGGGGTATAGTTGTCCATAAAAGGAACGTGTAATGTTGGCTGGCATTTGGGAAAGAAAGCATTCCTGTCTCAGAAAGTGTACTGCAGGCAGCAACATGTAGAACCTTTCACGGGGAGAAGAGAGGTGACTAGAAGCAGGTTCACTCTGGACAGGCAGCTTTGCCTGCTCTCACTCACACAGCAGCTTCTGAATTCTCACAGGTGTTTTGTGGGCAACAAGGACTGCTTTTTATCTGCCATTACCCAATGAATGGCAACCTACTCCCTCTTGGCCCGACCTTGTCTCTCTCTGTTTGTAACCCTTAGATTAGACCTTTGTTCTGCATTTATACAGACAACACCGACAACAACCTGAGACCCTCATCATGTGCAAAATTATTTTCTTATTGCCACCTTTACATATTTTCCCCCTCCTGGTATTATTCTTTTTATCTTGGGTAGGATACGCACGTTGTTTGCTTAGGAACCCTAGCCAAATGCTTACCACTGACAGGCAATTATTCTATTGGGTAATGATTTGCCAGTGGGTAGAAAAAAAAGGACCTGAGATAGCACTCAAGGACAATTCTCAAATGCCTCCCTCATTCCCACCCCTGATATTTATACAATTGCTCTCCTCAATTAGATTTAAAATGAACTAAGGGAAATGGTGTCATCTCTAACAGGAGTGTTAAAAATTAAGCATGCTAAATTCAACCTAAAATTTCACTGAGGCTTAAGTTCTACCTTGCAAAATGCTAGCTCCTTTTAAGAGGAAAAGAAAATATTCTCAAATCACATCAGAAAAGGGTGTGAATCAATGAAAACAATATGGGATTTTGCTAGGCATGCTTTCACCTTCTGTCTCCTTTGTTTACTCTATGACCTTGGGCACATTACTAAGTTTGAGACTGATTTTTTGAGGCAGCGGGGCTTCAAAACTTAGCAAGCAAAAAAGAATAAGGAGAAAGAAGTAAGAGGTTACATCCAATTCTTTGTGAAGGAATGCCTGGTTATTTTCTCAGTGTTGGTGGAGTCTCTTCTGACAGAAGCCTTCTAAACATCTTCTCAGTGGGATACTTCAGTCTATCTTCAGGGAGCATTAAGGAGGTGTTTTTTGGTTTTGTTGTTTGTTTGTTTTGAAGCCCATTAAGAGTCACAGATTTCCTTTCATCTAAGGTACTAAGTACTTAAAGCTCATCTGTCCAAGAGATGCTACATAATGGCTACTCACATCCAAAGACCATATGAGAAAGAGCAGAAACAAAGCAAGACTTGCCTTCCTGGGTTGTCCTCTCTTCAGCCTGGAGAGACAAACTCTGAAGGAAGATCACTGAGTCTTTGGTCATTGTTCATGCTTTGCTTTATCATTTATCTCCTGATTTATATTCATAGGCAATGAAAGACTAATATTTTGTGATCAGGCTCCCAGATTCCCTCTCCCTTCAGTTTTTAGGTTGTAAACATCCTACACTTGAAAATACAGCATCTGGCTCCCCAACCCCTAAGTTTTTATTCTAGGCTCCTTTACATCCAGTTGACTGTTTTGCTAAACCCTAGGTCTACTAAAGTCATCCATCTTTACTCTTTTACTAGCTGTTTCTTTCAAAGTTTCCAGCAAATTTGTTATGAAATAACTCAATTTATTTTACCCCTTTAATTATTTTTATGTAGCATGATGTTATTTTTAAAAATTACTGGACTCGCTAAAAAAATCTTAGCACCATTTTGATTAATTTTTTTTAATTTTAGAAATGTCTTGTTATTTAATCTGTATGGCAATGGTATGAGACAAACAATAATACCACCATGATTTTACAGGTGAAATAAATGAAGCTGGGAGGAGAAAGTGGGTGCGGATGGTGGAGGGCCGGTGTCAGAGGGTTAATGAGTAAGTTGTCTAAGGTCCTATAGTTAGTAACTAATAAAATCCATATACAAACTCAGCTCGCCTAACTCTAATATGCATGCCCTTTTCACTAAACTATTATGCCTCTGAAGTTAAACTCCTTAAGCCTTCATTCATTCATTTACAAAAGGAGGGTATTGATCACTGGGTAGCTCGGAATGCTCTTGTGAAAATCAAATAAGGGAAAGTGCTTGATAAACATTAAAATATTATAGAAATATGGGTAATAATAAAGTAAATTAGCAAATGCTGGGTAACAATTATTTTCCTGTAAGTTATTACACATATTAAACTAAAAGTCACTTAATATTAGCCATTTTTACTGAGAAGAATGAAGATCCCAAGTGTGGAAATTAGATCTCTAATTCCCTTGTCAACATAATTAAAAAAATAATAATCACAGGGCTTCCCTGGTGGCGCAGTGGTTGAGAGTACACCTGCCGATGCAGGGGACATGGGTTCATGCCCCGGTCCGGGAAGATCCCACATGCCGCGGAGCAGCTGGGCCCGTGAACCATGGCCGCTGAGCCTGCGCGTCCGGAGCCTGTGCTCCGCAACGGGAGAGGCCACAACAGTGAGAGGCCCGCATACCGAAAAAAAAAAAGAAGAGGCCCCAGAAGAAGTGATACTGAAATCTGAAAAATGGGCAGGAATTAATTAGAGGAAGAGGATGGAGGAGCAGGAAGAGAGAAAAGAATTCAAGGAAAGGAAAATAGTGTATTTAAAAGCCCTGATGTGGAGGGGCCTTTGGTTCTCCCAAAAAGATGAAAAACAAACTGGAAGGGTGGGGAGGCAGGGGGAAGTCGACACATACAAATGGAGGCCAGATCATGCTTAAGCATAGTTTCTTAACTACAAACAACAAATAAGTAGGCTTTAAAAATAGCGTATTGGGCTTCCCTGGTGGCGCAGTGGTTGAGAATCTGTCTGCCAGGGGACACGGGTTCGAGCCCTGGTCTGGGAGGATCCCACATGCCGCGGAGCAACTGGGCCTGTGAGCCACAACTACTGAGCCTGCGCGTCTGGAGCCTGTGCTCCGCAACAAGAGAGGCCGCGATAGTGAGAGGCCCGCGCACCACGATGAAGAGTGGCCCCTGCTTGCCACAACTAGAGAAAGCCCTCACACAGAAACGAAGACCCAACACACCCAAAAATAAATTAATTACTTCCTACCCCCCCAACATCTTTTTTTAAAAAAAAAAAAGGTTGTATTAGCTTAATACTTACTCTTGATTTCTTTATTCCTGATATATTTATTGAGCATTTGTGATTGTAATGCACTGTGCTAGAAGGTTGACTAGAGATAGAGCAATAAACAAGACAGGAAAGGCTCTGTCCACAGAGAGCTTACAGTCTATAGTTCCAGTCCATCTTTTGTTATCTATGTTCTTCAAATGAGAAGGAACTTCAAGTTTTGATTCAAATCCTATATTTCAATAATAGCCATTTCTATCTTACATTTTATTCGTTCATTTATTCATTTTGTGTCCTCCACTCTGGGAAAAATGATGAACCTTTAGAAAATAAAATACATTTCTGGTTACACTTTCAAAGAGGAGCTCCGTATACCATTTCTATATACAGATTATTCTACTATATGAACTAATTCATAAATGAAATTCCTAATAAACTGAAGGTATTTTTATAAGATGTGTGTACGTGGGAGAAAGGGTGAGTTAGGAAGTTACATCTTTTAGACTAAATTTGTTCCCGGATCTTGTTTAAGTGTTTACTGAAGACTCATAATTGCTCTGCCCGTTCTTTTTCCACTACATTACGGATGTCTCAGAGATCTGGGTATAAGTTCCCAGGAGGTGTAGAAGGAACTCTTTGGGGAATTCACAAGTGATTTCTGCTGTGTGAATAGCTAAATCTAGTCACTAATAAACATGACACTCATCAAGTCATGGTCTTTAGAAGGTACAAATTACTTTGTTTGGTTATGAAGCTTTAAGCTGTATTCCCAATGTTTTCTGCAATCCTCTGACACTAACCATAAGAGGAAGAAGATGAGAAAGAGTGCAAGTATATCACCACCCCAAGTGGTGTACGGGAGGAAGGATGAGAACACACCTCATGGAGCTTGTCATTAAGGTTTTTATTTTCAGCCTTTATCTTGCCCCTGAGCTCCAGCATTGTATATCCAACTGCATACTTGTCATCTCTACCTAAATATCTAATAGGAATCTCAGACTGAACATACTAAGCAGAACTTTTCATCTACCCACTAAATCCCCTTACTCCCAACCTGTTTCTCTCATAGTCTTCCACACTCAGTGAGAGAAAGCGCCTTCAATTTCTCCAACCAAAAATGTATGTCTTGCTATATTCCTCTGTTTCCCTCACCCTTCCAACATCCAAATCCATCAGCAAGTCCTTTTAGCTCTACTTCAATAATTTATCCAGAATTTATCTTCACAGCCATCCCTCACTACTACAGTGGGTAACAATCCTTTCTCAACACAGCTTCCAGTGTAATTATTTGATAGTAATGATCAAATTGTGTCACATCTTAACTTAAAAACTCTCTAATTACTTTCTATTTGAATAAAAACTTGACATTCAACAAGGCCTCCAAGACTATGTATCATCTACTCTTTTTCTAGTTCTCCCACTTTCCCTCCTTCCATGATTTCCTTTTGTTCTATTAGCTTCCCTCACAAAAGCTATTTTACTATTCCTTGAACAAATCAAACAGGGCCTTTGAACTGGCTATTTCTTGTGCTTGGAACTTTGTTTTCTTTTCAGGTGTCATACAGTTGTCAGTTTTAGTATTATTTCATCAAAGAGAATTTTCCCAACCACAAATATGATGTAGTATCTTGCTCATCTAAATCATTCTTTATAATTTTATCCAGTTTTATTTTCTGCATTATTCTTACTATTTTTTTGTAAATGTGCTTACTTTCTGTCTATTCCAAGTTAAATGCAAATTTCATGAGAACAGAAATCATATCTATCTTTTTTATGACTATACTTCCAGTACCTAGGAAAGTGATCTATAAGTATTTATTAAAAGGAAGGAAACACTTTGCTGTACAGTAAAAACTAATACAACATTGTAAAGCAACTATACTCCAATAAAAATTAATTAGAGAAAAAAAAGGAAAGGAAAGAAGAAGAAAAGAAGAAAGGAAAGAGGGAAGGAACAAAGGAACAAATAAGGCAAAAAAGAAAATACACAGCTAGTGTGTCCAATAAAACAAGTTAGCATCCCTTATATTTCATATTCACTCTTCAATCTAGATATAATGTAAGGAAAAAATATTTTGCCCAAAGCATTCCAAAAACATTTTAATGCACCCTGAGGAGAAAGTCAACTTACTTAATATCTACAAGGAAAAATTGAATAGTAAATGTATGGATAAAAGAGGAATGCAAATGACAAGAGAAAGAGAAAAAAAAAAAAAAGGAAGATCTAATTTTTCACTGTTAAACAATGTTAGTTGCCTTATCTTGTTTTCCCTTTAGTTTTATTAAAAAAAAAATAGTAAAAGGAAAGAAAGACAACAAACCACAATGACAACTCAAATGCATCTTTATTCTGTGGGGGATCATTCATTAGATGATGCACTGGGCTATGTTTTCAGAGTGTGTATTGTTCCCTTTAAGTGGAGCTCCATTGATTTCAAAGTCTCTAAGCTGCCATTTTGAAGACTGCTGAGTGCAAATATTATGATGCCATTTGGGATACTCTGATGTGCTTTTTACAAAAGTAGTCTCTCAGTAATATGCAAATTTAGCCTGATTGGGGTTTGGACTACACTCTTGCTGAGAAAAGATGGCTCTGCTAGCACTTTTGGCTTATTTTCAGTACTTTAAAATTGCAAATCATATCAGAGTTCTTGCCAAGGACTTCGTTGATTCTACACAGGGTGGCCCAAAGCCTTGAAGAAGTCTGTGGTTATGTGCTCCCTAAGGACAAAGACTCTATGTTATAAATCATTGTATCACAAAAAAGACTGGTACATTAGAGACACTCAATAAATGTTTGTTGAGTGAATAAATAAATCAGTATTAATTTCTACTTTCTTAGTAAGAAAAATGAGCAATCTGCCCTGTCAATCTGATTTTCTACTTCATGAACCTGAGAGTAAAATAGAAACTTCCTTTAGAAGTTCAAAAGGTATAAACACTTTCTATTCCCTGATTTTTTATGGAATCAACATTTATTAATCACCTATTACATGCAAGGCATTGGAATGAACACAAAGCAATTGAGGATTTTTCTGCCCTCAAAGGACACCTATTAAGAGACAACCCCATGAAGACCTCTACCTAGCTTTAGAACTTTTTCCTGCCTCCCCTACAATAATTCCCTGCTCTAGTAGAGTTCACAGGGGTTTTTTTTCAGAACCAAATTCCCTATTACTGCTGCCCTCCATTCCTGGAAAGCCCACGGTCCTCCTGGTTTCTGTTTAGTTAATGATGTAGAGTCTATTCTTCCTTCAAGGTTTAATAGACACTATGTCTGGATTGAGGAAGCCCAAGAAGCTAAACATTAAGTGGTACTGTTTCGGCCCTCCACAGGACTGCTTTCTCCAGAGTACTTTGGTATGGTGTCCTAGGTTTTCGTTAAGTATTCCTATAGTAAAATGCCATAGGAATCTTACCTTGACATTTAATATAGGAAACGTTTTTGAGCATGATTTTTTTCATTATGTCACTTTGTGTCCCCTCTCTCTATGAAGTATCACATGAGAAGATTTTTCAAAACTAAGAACTGAGTAAATCCTTGCTTTTCCCAAATAATTATTTTCATTATGTTCAAGAATAATCTTATAAGTTTTGCAGCTGCCTTTTTGATTTTGCTTTTTTGACTATCAGGAAGCTTAGAATCAGGAATGCAACCAAACTTTAGCCATCAAATAAGATTACATTTTCCTCTTATCATTATGCTAACTTCTTCACAAACCCAGAAAATAAGGGTCTCCAAATTTATGCTGTAAATTTTTTTAAGTGGAAACTAATTTCAAATTATATAAAATATATTTTTCATTTTTTGCAGGGAATAAAATAGCGATCAGTAGAGGTTAAAAAGTACCTGCCCTCATAGAATTTATATTCCTTGCATTTGTCCATACTATTTTTTAACTAAAAGAAGAGAGAGAAAAATGCGTATCCTTTGATCACTCAAAAAAATCACATATGGCTAATATTTTGTTACATCTCCTTATAATTTATTGAAATATAAAACCTTTTCCATGTTACTAAAAATCTCTTCTCAAATTATCAAGTAATATTCCTTTAAGTGGATATACCAAATTTACTTAACCTATCCTAACATCTTAAATATATAGGTTGTTTCCTGCTTTTTAATCATTGTAACCCTGTTATGTTATGGGATTATCAACCTATAGGACTTTCCCACCACTTTTCCTATTAGGTTATTCCAAATACACATATATATTACTTTATTGTATTTATTGTAATTAATTCTTCTTTCATTTATCAGCATGTATATACTTCCTGTATGTATTTATATATTGGTAAAGTTTTTTTAATATATTTTTTAAATAAATGTATTTATTTATTTTTGTCTGCATTGGATCTTCGTTGCTGCGCATGGGCCTTTTTCCATTGCGGCAAGCGGGGGCTGCTCTTTGTTGCGGTGCGTGGGCTTCTCATTGTGGTGGCTTCTCTTGTTGCAGAGCACGGGATCTAGGCGCCTGGGCTTCAGTAGTTGTGACACGCAGGCTCAATAGTTGTGGCTCACGGACTCTAGAGCGCAGGCTCAATAGTTTTGGTGCATGGGCTTCGTTGCTCCACGGCATGTGGGATCTTCCCAGACGAGGGATTGAACCCGTGTCCCCTGCATTGGCAGGCAGATTCTTAACCACTGCACCATCAGGGAAGTCCCAGTAAAGATTTATTAAGCAAAATAAATGTCCTAAATCATTTAAGTATTTGGATATAATTATTGACATGAAGAAAAATATACATAAGAAGACAAAATTTAATAATGTATAGTATTCCTGACAGCCATAAATATCAAGAGTAGGAAACTTTGATTTAATCTTAGAAAAAGAGGCTCTCTGTGATATTTCAATAATCCCCTTGCTACAGTCAAGCATGCTAAAGGGTAATTTGGTCATTATTCAAATTAGGCTATTAATGAGTCAATCCTATGATAATCTAGCTGAATAATTTTTGTCTCTAGAGATGTCTATACATAACAAATTTTCCATAAAGTTTGACAATTAAAAAAAAATGTGTTCTAATGCAGAATTACCCTCCCTCTGGGTGTAGTGCAGGACTACCAACGAGGTAGAATTCTCACTAAGGAGCAGTCACCAGAGAGACCTCAAAGCTATGTTAACCTAGACCTAAACCTTTGGTTCATTTGGTGAAATAAATGACAAAGTCATCTGGTACACTGCTAACCAGTTAACAACTCATTTAAATGTTATCTCTGTGTAGCAACCATGTTGTAGAAGAATTGCATTTTATTTTTCCCATTTCAGAGAAGTAACTTTTACTTTCCAAGTTAAGAGATTTTTTGAAATACATATTGGAAGATATATTAATGCCTGTATATCGTACTGAGGAAATAAAAGTTTAATAATGGAAGCCTACAAATACTTATACCATGTTATTTTCCTCAGACTCCTCTATAAATATCTCCTTATTATGCATTCCTATTCTAATATGAAATTATAAACTTCAATTAAATTGCATTACAAATGACTTTCTTAAGAGCATTCAATGTCATTGACAGACTTCTGTTTCTTTATGAGGGTGAATAATCTCTACATTCTGTATCTGTAGAGGACATAAGTCATTCCTCAGCAATTATCTCTGCTAAGTTTTTGTTTTATTTTTTTCTGCTCTGTTTTTGTTTTAAATCATCTATTTATTTCAGCTTTCTTTTTCCTCTCACTCTTCCCCTTACCTCTCACCACTCTAAAAACCAACAGAAAGCCAGACTGTAGGACAAAGAAAGAATGAGACTTGAAATTTTCTCTTTTTATTTTTTTATGGTTTTGCCTTGGTCCAGGATCATGCCTTCTTTTATTTAAACTAGAGCGGAAGCCCATCATTTGTATTTTGACCTATTTCCATTTTCCAAGTGTTGTTCTTCATGGGTCTTCTCTGAAACCAAAATTGAACTTATTCACTCTCTAAGTGGAGACACAAAAGAATAAAGATACAAAACATGCTAAAGATAGAAAATTGATCATTTTTAATGTGATGGATCCAAGTGCAGGACAATAAACTGGCAGATATGGATGTTTAACTCTGCTGTTCAGAGCCAATACTTTTTAACATGAAAAGTGGCAAAAAAAAAATTGAGTTCTCAAAAGGTTAAAATAAATTCTAAGCAGTAGTTTTGTAATCAGTCACCAGAATTCTTCACAACCAGTAATATCTTTGAAGAGTTAGGAACAATAGAATGCTGGTAATAAATATTTTACATCTGTAACTCATCTAAGACTTGGATTGAGATAACCAATTATTCCCTGCATTTATCTGCTTCTATTTTTTTCTCCATTCTACCTGGCAACTGATCCACCTGATGCTGGAGCTCAGGTGGAAGTACACTGGACCAAGACTAACTGGGCTTCCCACTGAGACATTCTACCAAGAAGGGTAAAAAATTTCAACAGAAAGTCCATCTGTGTGAGCTCAGTCAAACAGGGTCAAGCCAGAGGGAGGCAGCAAATCATGAATTGGAAGATAAAGTGGTGGTTTAGACAGTGAGTCACACTGAACCAAGATGGCAACCAAAGCAGACTGGTGACATAGAAAGTAGACAGGTGAAAAGTTGTTAACAAGTATAGGAAAAGTAATTAATGGAATTTATGAACACTATTTTTATTTGCACTTCCTTCCATATATAATAAATAACTTACACTACCTTCAAACTGGATATAAACAATTTGTTATATATGCCACCCTCCCTCTTTACATCACAGTGGTTATCTCCACTTCTGTTATGTTTATTTCTATCAAGACTAAAGAAAGTCAAAGGAAGTGAGAGAATCCAGCTCTGTGACATAAAACAAATCTCTTCATGACACTGAATTATCTAGTAATATTGGTTGGGAACAATAATGGAGAATCTTCATTTGATGACCGTAATATCTATAGCATGATTACAACATCTACATTTTACTGCCCTGATTCAATTTTTGCACTTAATTCAACCTTACTTGAAATCTGCTTGATTTTAAATCATACCACTGACATTGGGTCCTTTAACTTTGAATGACACTTCTATCACTGATTAACTGATTATCATCTGATTTCCAACACATCGCCTGATTTTCCCAAGGTTTGGTTTCTTCATTGGCAAATGGGGTAAACTATCTCAAAGAATTGTTTTAAAAGCTAACTGTGTCTATTAATGTATATGAAAGTGACTCCCCACAGTTCTTGAAGAATCATAATTTATTTCTTTTTTTTTTTTACATCTTTTTTTTTTTTTTTTTTAACATCTTTATTGGGGTATAATTGCTTTACAATAGTGTGTTAGTTTCTGCTTTATAACAAAGTGAATCAGCTATACATATACATATGCTCCCATGTGTCTTCCCTCTTGCATCTCCCTCCCTCCCACTCTCCCCATCCCACCCCTCCAGGCTGTCCCAAAGCCCCGAGCTAATATCCCTGTGCCTTGCGGCTGCTTCCCCCTAGCTATCTACCTTACTACGTTTGTTAGTGTGTATATGTCCATGACTCTCTCTCGCCCTGTCAAAACTCACCCTTCCCCCTCCCCATATCCTCAAGTCCGTTCTCCAGTAGGTCTGCGCCTCTATTCCTGTCTTATCCCTAGGTTCTTCATGACATTTTTTTTCCTTAAATTCCATATATATGTGTTAGCATACGGTATTTGTCTTTTTCTTTCTGACTTACTTCACTCTGTATGACAGACTCTAGGTCTATCCATCTCATTACAAATAACTCAATTTCATTTCTTTTTAAGGCTGAGTAATATTCCATTGTGTATATGTGCCACATCTTCTTTATCCATTCGTCCGATGATGGGCGCTTAGGTTCTTTCCATCTCCGGGCTATTGTAAATAGAGCTGCAATGAACATTTTGGTACATGACTCTTTTTGAATTTTGGTTTTCTCAGGGTATATGCCCAGTAGTGGGATTGCTGTGTCATGTGGTAATTCTATTTGTAGTTTTTTAAGGAACCTCCATACTGTTCTCCATAGTGGCTGAACCAATTCACATTCCCACCAGCAGTGCAAGAGTGTCCCCTTTTCTCCACACCCTCTCCAGCATTTATTGTTTCTAGATTTTTTAATGATGGCCATTCTGACTGGTGTGAGATGATATCTCATTGTAGTTTTGATTTGCATTTCTCTAATGATTAATGATGTTGAGCATTCTTTCATGTGTTTGTTGGCATTCTGTATATCTTCTTTGGAGAAATGTCTATTTAGGTCTTCTGCCCATTTTTGGATGGGGTTGTTTGTTTTTTTGTTATTGAGCTGCATGAGCTGCTTGTAAATTTTGGAGATTAATCCTTTGTCAGTTGCTTCAGTTGCAAATGTTTTCTCCCATTCTGAGGGTTGTCTTTTGGTCTTGATTATGGTTTCCTTTGCTGTGCAAAAGCTTTGAAGTTTCATTAGGTCCCATTTGTTTATTTTTGTTTTTATTTCCATTACTCTAGGAGGTGGGTCAGAAAGGATCTTGCTGTGATTTATGTCATAGAGTGTTCTTCCTATGTTTCCCTCTAAGAGTTTGGTAGTTTCTGGCCTTACATTTAGGTCTTTAATCCATTTTGAGCTTATTTTTGTGTATGGTGTTAGGGAGTGATCTAATCTCATACTTTTACATGTACCTGTCCAGTTTTCCCAGCACCATTTATTGAAGAGGCTGTCCTTTCTCCACTGTACATTCCTGCCTCCTTTATCAAAGATAAGGTGTCCATATGCGCGTGGGTTTATCTCTGGGCTTTCTATCCTGTTCCACTGATCTATCTTTCTGTTTTTGTGCCAGTACCATACTGTCTTGATTACTGTAGCTTTGTAGTATAGTCTGAAGTCAGGGAGCCTGATTCCTCCAGCTCCTTTTTTCGTTCTCAAGATTGCTTTGGCTATTCGGGGTCTTTTGTGTTTCCATACAAATTGCGAAATTTTTTGTTCTAGTTCTGTGAAAAATGCCAGTGGTAGTTTGATAGGGATTGCATTGAATCTGTAGATTGCTTTGGGTAGTAGAGTCATTTTCACAATGTTGATTATTCCCATCCAAGAACATGGTATATCTCTCCATCTATTTGTATCATCTTTAATTTCTTTCATCAGTGTCTTATAATTTTCTGCATACAGGTCTTTCGTATCCTTAGGTAGGTTTATTCCTAGATATTTTATTCTTTTTGTTGCAATGGTAAATGGGAGTGTTTTCTTGATTTCACTTTCAGATTTTTCATCATTAGTATATAGGAATGCCAGAGATTTCTGTGCATTAATTTTGTATCCTGCTACTTTACCAAATTTATTGATTAGCTCTAGTAGTTTTCTGGTAGCATCTTTAGGATTCTCTATGTATAGTATCATGTCATCTGCAAACAGTGACAGCTTTACTTCTTCTTTTCCGATTTGGATTCCTTTTATTTCCTTTTCTTCTCTGATTGCTGTGGCTAAAACTTCCAAAACTATGTTGAATAAGAGTGGTGAGAGTGGGCAACCTTGTCTTGTTCCTGATCTTAGTGGAAATGCTTTCAGTTTTTCACCATTGAGGATGATGTTTGCTGTGGGCTTGTCATATATGGTCTTTATTATGTTGAGGAAAGTTCCCTCTATGCCTACTTTCTGGAGGGTTTTTATCATAAATGGGTGTTGAATTTTGTCGAAAGCTTTCTCTGCATCAATTGAAATGATCATATGGTTTTTCTCCTTCAATTTGTTAATATGGTTTATCACATTGATAGATTTGCGTATACTGAAGAATCCTTGCATTCCTGGAATAAACCCCACTTGATCATGGTGTATGATCCTTTTAATGTGCTGTTGGATTCTGTTTGCTAGTATTTTGTTGAGGATTTTTGCATCTATGTTCATCAGTGATATTGACCTGTAGTTTTCTTTCTTTGTGACATCCTTGTCTGGTTTTGGTATCAAGGTGATGGTGGCCTCATAGAAGGAATTTGGGAGTGTTCCTCCCTCTGCTATATTTTGGAAGAGTTCGAGAAGGATAGGTGTTAGCTCTTCTCTAAACGTTTGATAGAATTCACCTGTGAAGCCATCTGGTCCTGGGCTTTTGTTTGTTGGAAGATTTTTAATCACAGTTTCAATTTCAGTGCTTGTGATTGGTCTGTTCATATTTTCTATTTCTTCCTGATTCAGTCTTGGCAGGTTGTGCATTTCTAAGAATTTGTCCATTTCTTCCAGATTGTCCATTTTATTGGCATAGAGTTGCTTGTAGTAATCTCTCATGATTTTTTTTATTTCTGCAGTGTCAGTTGTTATTTCTCCTTTCTCATTTCTAATTCTATTGATTTGAGTCTTCTCCCTTTTTTTCTTGATGAGTCTGGCTAGTGGTTTATCTATTTTGTTTATCTTCTCAAAGAACCAGCTTTTAGTTTTATTGATCTTTGCTATCGTTTCCTTCGTTTCTTTTTCATTTATTTCTGATCTGATTTTTATGATTTCTTTCCTTCTGCTAGCTTTGGGGCTTTTTTGTTCTTCTTTCTCTAATTGCTTGAGGTGCAAGGTTAGGTTGTTTATTCGAGATGTTTCCTGCTTCTTAAGGTGGGCTTGTATTGCTATAAACTTCCCCCTTAGAACTGCTTTTGCTGCATCCCATAGGTTTTGGGTCGTTGTGTCTCCATTGTCATTTGTTTCTAGGTATTTTTTTATTTCCTCTTTGATTTCTTCAGTGATCACTTCATTATTAAGTAGTGTATTGTTTAGCCTCCATGTGTTTGTATATTTTACAGATCTTTTCCTGTAATTGATATCTAGTCTCATGGCGTTGTGGTCAGAAAAGATACTTGATACAATTTCAATTTTCTTAAATTTACCAAGGCTTGATTTGTGACCCAAGATATGATCTATCCTGGAGAATGTTCCATGAGCACTTGAGAAAAATGTGTATTCTGTTGTTTTTGGATGGAGTGTCCTATAAATATCAATTAAGTCCATCTTGTTTAATGTATCATTTAAAGCTTGTGTTTCCTTATTTATTTTCATTTTGGATGATCTGTCCATGGGTGAAAGTGGGGTGTTAAAGTCCCCTACTATGAATGTGTTACTGTCAATTTCCCCTTTTATGGCTGTTAGTATTTGCCTTACTTTTTTACATCTTTATTGGAGTATAGTTGCTTTACAATGGTGTGTTAGTTTCTGCTTTATAACAAAGTGAATCAGTTATACATAAACATATGTTCCCATATCTCTTCCCTCTTGCGTCTCCCTCCCTCCCACCATCCCTATCCCACCCCTCCAGGTGGTCACAAAGCACCGAGCTGATCTCCCTGTGCTATGCAGCTGCTTCCCACTAGCTATCTACCTTACGTTTGGTAGTGTATATATGTCCATGCCTCTCTCGCGCTTTGTCACAGCATAGTTTCTTTCCATTCTCTACTACTCCAGTGAATTTCCTTCTCTTCTGAATAGTGGTCCTATTTTGCTTCTCAACAGGTATTCTCACACCTTTCTTATGAAAATCTTTAGAGACTGGCTCTTTTAGTAATCATAAACTTCCTGTGTTTCCCCACTTTTGAAAAACAAATGAACTGATTACTACAATAATGTTTAAGAGTAAGTCATGCAGTTAGAAGGAATCTCATACATCCGCATCTCTTCATAAGCTCTTTACTAGGGAACTCACCTGGACATGATAAATATGGCTCCAGACAAAGAAACCATAAATCTAATTCTGCAGGATCTGTTCTTTTTTAAATCACATTTATTCAAGAAGCAGGTTCAGTGAACAAATATTCATAGGAACATACCAGAAATCCTACAAAACCACTGTCGCCAGAGAGTAATAAAACAAAAGATTGTAAAATTAAATGCAGAACTTATTTTATACAGATACTAGGTTTTCTACTAGTTTTCTTGCTTAACTGTTGCTGTCACTATGCTTTTCACTAGCCCAGGATCACATACTCTTTAATAAACACCAAGAAAATATTTCTCTGTCAGTCTCTTAAACTCTCTAGCCTCTGATTTAACATAGAAATATTTTGTATTAACCTGAATTTCACACTTGGACTGTAGATTCAACTAACCTTCCTTTAAAATAAAATAATATAAAATGCCTTAATGTTTAAAGTTGAGCTTTATGTATATTTTTAGACTCTCTAATGAACTTTAGTTACTTCTTTTCAAATCTATCATTTTTCAAAGCCTCCTACCCATTGCATTCTATAAGACTCTCTTCTTCCTTCTATTTCTTTGATTATTTCTAGCTCTCCTCTTCTCCTATCTACCTTTATGTGTTGTTTCACCCCCAAGTGGTTTATCTTAAGCTCTATTCTCTTTCTATGCTACATGTTTTCCTGAGATGATCTTAACCACCTTCTGAATGCTTACGACTTATACATTCTCCTACCATTAATTTTCTCCTGAGTTCTAGGGCCATATGATGTCAACTGATTATCTTACAGTCAAATTCAAATGTCTAGCGATCCTTCTTGCCAACCTTGTTTTTCCTCATATATCTCTTATCTTGGCGTCACCAATTCCCATATACTTGAACAAGCCAGATAATAATCTTTAGCTTGTTTTTCCTTTCCCGTATCTTGTCATTTACCAAGTCTTAGTAGTTTTGTGTCCTTAATAACTCTCAAAAAGGTTAGCTATCTCCACCTCAGTTGCCCACTTCCATAGTTAGGGCCTTAATATTTCTCCTTGCCCCCTTTCTTTCTATTCACCGTACATCTGCTGGAGAGATTGATCTAAATGAACATCTGGAGATGTCAACCCATTGTTTAATATCTTTTAATGACTCTCTGCCATGTATAAATAAAGCCAAAATTACATCAATGGCATACAAAGACCTTTAGCATTAGATCCCTAATGATTTCAACATCTGTTTTTAATGTCTCTTCTTCACACTTTACATTCCTGTATACTGAACTGCTGGCAGTCTGTTCACTATCTCTATGCCTCCACTTTCCCCCCAACCATTATTTTGCATCCCTTTACCCCACTGAATACACTTTCCTGATGCATGAACATCACAGGCCCAACTTGGGAAGCTCATTCTCACTTTTCTACCCCTTTCAGGCATAACTCTTTTACAAAATTTTCCCTATCACCATAAAATATCTTGCAAGACAAATGCCCTCCTCCCTCTGAGAAAATCCGACTCATATATTTTCATTATTACACTATATATATATTACACTATATTTTCATTGTTACACTATATATATATATATATATATATATACACACACACACTTATATACATATATAGATATATAATAAATGGTTGGCCTGTGATCTGAATAAAGTGAAAAGGAGTAATAGAAGGAAATTAATATTGTAGGAGTGTGTGTGTGTTTGTGAAAGAGAGACAGACAGATAGAGATAGTGATACATAGAGAGAAAAAAAGAAATGGGGAGAGAAAGAGAGAGAGAGAGAATGCATAAGTATATATTTGGGGATTCAATATATAAAATATTTGGCAACAGAATTAAAATTATCATTAATATATTTGCAATTTTGGCTATTTTTTTCACCTTGAAACAATACTCTCTGAGGATTCACCAAAGGAAAATTCCTAAATTTTCCCCTTTAAACAGATGCTACAATATGTTTAACTGCATGCATTTTTGACAAATGACAGCTAAAATATGGTGATAGAAAGGTAGGTTTATTTTTCTGTCAAATTAGACATATCAGAGACAAAAAAGAATGTGTGTGTACATATTGTATATATATACATATATACTTATACATTTGCATATACCTAAAAATACATATATGTGTGTGTATAAGTACACACACACACACTCACACACACATACTAGTTTTCTGAGACTAGTAGCCACTTGGCACAATGTACATTACCAGGGTTGTTTTTTGTTTGAATTAGAGTTAAAGGATTTTGTACAAAGCGTTCAGATACAGTCTACTTCTGGCAATATGCATGCCTCTCTATACAGGGCTATTGTTCTGCTTCTAAAAGCAATCTTGCTTCATCTGAATGGATGACCTTATTCTGAAGTGATTGGCTCATTTGAAAGGGCATGTATACTTTTTTTTCTATGAGCAAAGGAAAGCTAAACTAAACCAATTAATATTTCCTATGGACATGAAAAAAACCCTTTGGCTCAGAAAAGCCATGGCAGAAAAACTAGTCACATAAAACAAGGCATCATTGAACTTGAGGATTAATTTTCATGTAGCACTTGTAATCTTATAGGAAGCACTAGGACTACCTTTGGTATTGGGATTGGATATTTTTTATTTATTAATTTTTTATTATCTCTAAGCTTTTTGGTTCCAAGGTATTGCAAACTGGACAGCAGCTTGTACTGATTTACAGAGCCAGTGGAATGGCCTTGAGAGTTTCTTCCTTACAGGGTGATGTCATCAGTTAGCCAGTTTCTGTAGTACCCCATACACTACCAAAGAAGTTCCTCTCTGTATTAGTTGTGCCTCCACCTGCCAAAAAAAGAAAACACACAGCTTCCTTTATTCTACAGTGAAACAAAATGATTTGGACACAGTTTGGAGGAGAACTGCCAGAAAAAACAAAAAAACGCTTTAACTTAATAATGTTTCCATACATTTACATGCTTTTCTATAATATATGACTTTAATTGATTTTTACCTTTTTTATGGAATACAACTGATATAGTAGAAATTGAACTTTGGCATTGACCCAGAATTTTAAAGGAAATATATAAAACTTTATAAAATCCAAAATTATTAAATCATTGATGGAGGGATTTTTTTTTTTTTTTTTTTGCCTTTCACAAAATTGCACAATGCTTGTTGTTGACAGAAAATAATCTTAATTTTATCTGACGTAATGCTTTTGTCTGCTTTATCTGAGAAAAAAATTTAAACAAGGTGATACATTAAAACCATATCGTGTATCAAAGAAACTGAAATAATTGCTATTGTTTCCACATGAAAATTATTATATTCACAACATTATTTGTACAATTAAATATAGGTATCCTAAAGATATTTGTGTGTTTCATTCTCAGAAGGCTCTGCCCTTCAATAAATTTTCAGGTATTAAGCTCTGAAGATAGTTAAAATTTATCTTAGAATGCTAAGGGCAGTGTACTTCAGAAATTTTGAATGTTTCCAATTCTTTTAGGAACACCCTATAGCACTTAAAATCATCTCATCCCTCATCAAATATGATTTTATCCCTTTGTGCTTTTAAAAAAAAATTGACATTATGAAGTAAATTTTCATTTGGAACTACCAAAAGAATTGAGTTATATTAAGTATAATAGAATCATTGATGTTAGAGATGAGAAAAATGTATCAGGCCTATCCTATGAAGTCTCATAAGGATAGTTTTTAATATAGTGCGTGACTTAGTGAGCTCTAGTCTAGTGTTTAATGGGAATTTTCAGTATGCTAATAAAGTGCTTTAAAAAATTGATCTATTTGGGCCATATGTAGCCAAGTGAAGCAGATGTTACCGAAAAGCAGAATAAGTTTTCATTTTCTGTACTTCATTAATATTGGCCTTGAGTGGAAAAGCAGCATCTTTAGGGTCTCCACCACCCACAGAACCATTAAACAAGGACACTAAAACCAGCCACCTCTCCCTTTTATGTTTGTTTGGACCACAACTATGGGGGCTAAAACCTTAGTATTCTGCATAAATTGGGGTAGCTATTTCCTCAAATTCTACTTTTATATACCAAGTTAGGTTAAAATAACATAAGGCAGAAAAATAATCTAGAGCTGGAGAAAGACGATTAAAAGTTGGTGAGTAGGACAATGGGGAAGGAAAAGTATAAATGGAAAGGATGAGTTTGCGGAATGAAACCTAGATTTCCAAAACTAATATTTCCATCAAATATATTAAACATGTCTACCAATATTATCACTTATAAACACTTGCTTGTTTTGAATATAAAGTGAGAGATGAAATGTAAAGCATTTAGCACAGAATAGAATATGTATTCTATAATTAATCACTTTTGTTCTTTATAAGTGAAATGTTCTATCAAAAGCAAGAAGTAACCTGAAATATGGTATAAAGGTATAGCCTTAAGTTTCTGTGATAGTTTCTACTGCAATTGCTTACTAGGAAATATAGAGGTTATTTTTCAGAAAGTATGACTTGATTTTGAACAAGAAAAATCATGCACTACATCATCCAACCATTCATTCATTTATTCATTAAATACTTATGGAACAAATCATCTCTCAAGCATTGTATTAACTGCTGGACACATAGAAATGGACAGAGAACCCAGCATACTCAAATTCTAATGGAGGTTACACATATATAAACAGATAAACAAAGAACAATGGAATAAGTACTGAAATGGAGATCTGGTGTATGTATAGCTAAAGGGCAGTCATGTGAGAAGGGTCAGCATAGGAGGCCTAGAACACTGAGGTCTCTTTTTTCCCCCAGTAGTAAGCTGTGGCATAAAGACCTTAGATAACACACCAGTGTGAAACAAATAACCTGTTCGTTGTTCATGTGAAATGGTAGGTCATCCTTAAATCTGCAATGTCAGTAAGACCTTATACTCTCTGCATCAATCAATTAAAAAAAAAAAAAAAAACTGAAAATCCATTACAACAATACTTCGATTAATGAATCATTTGAGAATAAAGATAAATAAAGTCAAACTCTGTTTAGAATAAAAAGTGAGCAAAAGTCTTCATAAACTATTCAAAGAACGCTAGTGCATCATAGAGCTCAGAACTATGTCCCTGTAAGATATAGAGGTGTTGGGCAAGGCCAAAGACTCACCTTATGTAAGGAGCTCAAAGAGGGCAGATACAAGAGAGGAGTATCAGTGCAGCCAATTGTGCTTTTCTCATTTGTACCCTATTCACCTCCATTTACAAGCACCTGTACAACCTGGAAAGCTTATCTGTTGCTGGACTCACTGATTATGATTTACTTTGCATAGATTTCAGTATGTTACCACAACAGCTTTTAGCTTCCTATGCTTATGGTTCTTTGATTAATTAATTAATTGATTGGTTTGTTGTTTGTTACCCCATCTCATTTCAAAGACATTTTAGCGGTAACAAATTTTCTGATGGTTTAGTAATAAATTTTGCCCTCTGTTAAAATAATGTACATCAACAAGCACATAAAGAGATATTTTCTTTCCATCAGGGAACCTGTGAAACCAAACTATGCCTGTCCACCTGTACATATGACTAAGGCACACAGATTTATGATGTACTTCCATATTAGTTTGGTTGGTCACTCCTCTATTCTCCAGAAGTATGTTGACAGCAAGGGTAATATAACACTATAGTTATTTCCTTACATATGTGTCTTATTCCAATAGTTATCAAGCTTTAATGTGCATCACTATAATTACAAAAGGGGACGGGGCTTACTGAAACGTAACTTCCAAGAGTTACTGACTCTGTAAGTCTGAGGTGCAGCCCCCAAAATTTACCTTTCTAACAATTTCCACTTGATACTGATGCTGCTAATTAGGAGATCAAACTTTGAGAACCACTGTCATATCCAATACCTGATAAATACCTAAGTGGTAGTAACCGACTCTTACCTCTGTACAGAACCTTTTAGAAAATGCTCAGTAAATATTGAAAACATTGAATAAATGAATAAATAATTGTACCTGGTTTAGTTTTTCAAGAAGGAAAGAATAAATTGCTCCTGATCCCACTTCTCAAAATGCTGGCCTCTGAAAATCCTAAGTAGGATGAGCCTGGAGGCAAGACCATAGAGAGAGCTGAAAACCTATAACTGGAAATGGCAAACAGTGTTTCGATCTTCAGTTTCCTCAGTGATAGACAAATGGGCTCCACAGAAATCCTTGGCAAGATTCCAAACATATTCTTAAAGAGTTGGGTTGTGAAAATGTAGAAAGGAAAGCAGCAGTCAAGAGAATCCTAGGGGTTCATGAAGAACAAACAAACTGCAGCATTTTTTCTTAGCAATGTCATTAGAAAGTACGTCAGGGAACTACAATAGGCATAAGGTATGTGGGACCACAGAAAGGCCTTGCTTCTCATGCACAGCATCGAAAAAGATAAGTTACATGTCTAAAAGATTAGATAGATTAATTAATGAAGACCTAGTGAATATACTGATGTCAGCCTTGAAGACGATTTCTAGTGGTGTGGCATAGATGTGGTACCTCATTACTTAACTTCAAATGCTTGGGGGATTTTTTTGTTTGCTTTTTTGCTGTACGTGGGCCTCTCACTGTTGTGGCCTCTCCCGTTGAGGAACACAGGCTCCGGACGCACAGGCTCAGCGGCCATGGCTCACGGGCCCAGCTGCTCCTCAGCATGTGGGACCTTCCTGGACCGGGGCACGAACCCGTGTCCCCTACCTCGGCAGGCAGACTCTCAACCACTGCGCCACCAGGGAAGCCCAAATGCTTGTTTTCATCAAGAGTTTGGATGGTGACATGGAGGGTGGGCCATCAAAATCATAGAAGATTCAAAACTGGGGGGAAAAAAAGCAAGTGATTTAGGAGACAGAATGTGAATCTGGATATATCCAGATAATCTGAAGCAATAAACTGAAGCAAAGATTATACTTAATAAATTTGATAATGTGAAAACGTAGTAGGTCCGAAGATTAATCACATAAACCTAAGATTCAGTAACACCATGCATGAGAAAGATTCAGCAGTAGTCATCAATGACCACCTTTAAATATACATGAATATACATACAAATATATATAGTCATACATATAAGTAGACATATATAATATACATATACATACTACATACATAGAGAGGGAGAAAGGAAGTATAGTATCAGAAAAAGTAGGATGATAGGTCCATTCCTTAAGGTACTGAGATTAATGAAACTATTCAGAGTACTTAATCCCATCCTTTTATCCAGTTCTTGATTCAAAAACACTTATTAAAACACACAACAAAGCCCCAACATAACACAGTTAGTAGGGTAAAAATGTTTAATCCCATAAAATGCAAAGTTGCCTTGCTGGGATACTAATGAAATGACTCAGACAAACCTGCCCACCTAATCCACTCCAATCCTGGGGATCCTGGCATGCAGTTCACACATGCGCAGGTCCCAGCTGTGATAGTAATGGCCCATTCTAGCTTACATACATACTGACTAACATATCTATTTAGGATCCTGGGATTTATTGAGAATTCCAGCACAGCAGGCATTTCCTGATTAGTCAGCACCAATTTCATTGGTCCTTAGGCAGAAAAATGATATGAGAGAGTACTGAAGACATAGAGACCCATCATTTGCCTCCCCCTTCCTGAGTGGAGAATACTCCTTTTTCTAGTCAGCCTTCACTTGAGAGCAGGGGTGGGTGGAAGACCGTGCCCACCAGTCGTGGTCTGTCTGCTTTAGGATTTCCATGGGAGGTCAGTTATCATAGAGTTTTTGTTCCAGATATAATGCTAGGTCCCCAGCCCACAAAGATAACAAGATATTATCTCTGTCCTCAGGAGGCTTGTAGTCAATTGAGATGTGAGTACCTGTGAGCAGATTCAGTTTGATATCTGTCTTTACAAGTATATACAAAATATAATGGCAACAGCATCGACCACTTAAGTCTGGCTCAGGGAATCAAAGAAGTGTTTATATAGGAGATCATTCAAGCTCAAAATTAAAGGATGAATAGGTGTTTGCTAGAAGATAAATTATCAGAGTTTACCATTGAAAGGCCAAAAGATGAAGCTAGTGGTTAAGCAGGTCCAAATTATGAAGGGCTTTGGATTTTATTCAAAGGTATTTGAGATAACAAACAGCAGCAAGAACTGATCATCTATAATAATATATGTGTGTAAAGAGGAATTTTATCAATTAAGAGGCTGTAAATGAACTAACTGTAGCAACAAGTATCAGCTGAACATTTGTGTTTTCAGAAATTTATACAAATGGAAAGAACATGACACTGCTTACAAACATTGAAAATATGATCACCTTTAGGTGCTTCTAACATTCTACCACTGGTTCTGAGATTAGAGAATATTAAAGTGGAATGTTGCAAGAGTATCAGGGGGCTTCCCTGGTGGCGCAGTGGTTGAGAGTCCGCCTGCCGATGCAGGGCACGCGGGTTCGTGCCCCAGTCCGAGAGGATCCCACATGCCGCTGAGCGGCTGGGCCCGTGAGCCATGGCCGCTGAGCCTGCAGGTCCGGAGCCTGTGCTCTGCAACGGGAGAGGCCATAAAAGTGAGAGGCCCGTGTACTGCAAAAAAAAAAAAAAAAAAAGAATATCAGTACTTGAAATGGTTTCACATTATTTACTAAGTGTCCTATCTTGGAGGACTCCTTGACTGTTTAAAACAATCCCTTAGTAAATGAAATTTTGGGACCCCTCCTTCTGTGAAGGCTTGCACTAGATTCATGCTATAATGTAATGGTGGCCTCAGGGATAACTTCAGCTCTGCTTCATCACTTGGACTTAATGATCTTTTTTTTTCAAAATGCTATCCTTGATGCTATTTTTAAAAGCAAGAAAATACATCCTTTGACTCTCTGATAATTAGAACAAAGAGACCCGTATTAGGTCCTATGCTCACTGTGTTCAATAAAATAAATTAATTCAATTTTTAATGCTACAACAACAACATCATTACCAAGACAGCGGTAAATACCAGCTTTCACTTTTCAGTGGATTGACCCCTGCCATTACTGTCATTGGCCCTGTTCTCTCTTCCTTTTCTTAGGCTGAATAATATAGATATCCTTAACCTTCCTTCAGAAGTCAGTTTACAAAGTTTTGAAAATCCCATTTTGTTCAGTTCAAAACTGTGAAGTCCAAAGCTGGACACACTAGGTTATTGCTAACCTATTCCAGAGAACCATTAGGCATTTTCCCAGCTGCCTGTGGGGTAAATTTTACTTTCACACTTTTTCAGCGCTGAGAACGGGAACAGCAGAATACTGCCAACCAAGAAAAAACTGCCTCATGGCCTGAAATTCTGGGATTTTTTCCAACCTGCTTCATGGAGGCAGACCAAACACTATACTGTTCCCAAAATGCCTGACTTGGTTGACTAAGCTTGTAGTGATTTCATGGAATTGTATGTTATAACTTTGTTAATAAGAGTCACACCTTTTCTTCCTCTCTCCCTCCCTCCCTCCCTTCCTTCCCCCACTCTATCTCCTTTCCTCCCTTCCCTCCCTACCTTTCCCACCTCCTTCTCTCATTCTCTCCTTTCACTATCTCCTATCAATTACCCAACCCCCCAATACTTTGTGATTTTGTGTGAGGTTTACTTTACTCCTACATGACAGAAGAGGATGAACACCCCAGGAATTAGCTGGCCACTTCATGAGACCCAACCAGACTGAACATGAGCTGTGACTTTTGGAGGCACAGTGCATTCAGGCAGGGGTTGCCAACACCCGTAGCACAGTGTTTGGTCAAGAAGATAAATTCATGACTTCTTACATTTATCAAAAACAACGAACTGGAGCCAAGGGATAAATAACGCCTTCAGGAAAAAATCAATCATCAGCAAATATATGAAACAGAGATAATAATAATATTGTAAGTTTACTCTGAGAACTGACATGCAAGAAAAGTATTCAGTATGTTGTCTGGCATGCCATAAATGCTCAGTAAATGGTGCTATTATCATCAGCACTTTCCTCATGCTCTAGCTCTTGTCAGTATCAAAAGTTGTGAAATCTTATATTAGCACCTATTTTAGTAAAATCATGTCATATCCTGATATTGTCTGAATGCTGTTTGGTGTGTACTTATACTAAGACAGCAGGAAAGGTATTATCCCAGAAGCAGTTTAGGTTAGAAAATTCTCAGAGTCTTTTACAACCTCTGAGATTCCTGAAGGGGACTTTGTGACACTCACCATCATCCTAAGTCCATGTTGATCATTAGCACTTCCTGTTTGTGATACAAATTTGTGATGTTATTTTAAAATATTTTTAATTGCCTGACAGTTCATTTTAAAAATATCTTACTTTAAAGTGCCATGCCCTACTTTTTAAAAACTTCAAAAAGAGAAAAATGATGAATTAGCTATCCCACCACCTTAACACCACCTCTCAGCATTTTAATGTTTTGAATTTTTGTGCACTTTTTAGAGTCAAAATTATAATGTGCATACAATCTCATGGCATGGTGTTTCACGTTATGTATAACGCAGTCATTGTGAGCAGATTTTCTCATCAGAATGTCCAGGTCCAAATTGTAGCTCCCTACAATGTATATTAGCAATGTAAGCTTTACAAGTCTCTTAACCTCCCTGAGACTCAATTTTTCCTTACGTAAAAGTGAGGTAATAATAAGAACAATAACAACATATACCTCATTGTGAGAACTAAATTAAAGAATCCATGTAAAGTGCTTTCTGCAATGCTCAAAACACAGTACTCACTAAACCTTACGCATTTTAATGGTTGAGATTAGTCTCTAATCTTTTAACCATCTCTAACTGCTTGTTAACATCCTAAATGCAATATTATAAATGTTATTTTAGGTAGTAAAATTCCAGGTTCACACCACTACAATATTTTATTTAATTTTTCAGTGTTTTGCTGATGTAATCTTTGAAAGATGATGCCGTATTTCATATTTGTTAACACCACTCTTACCTATTTATTAAAATTTACTTCAACTTAGCTAAAGAAAATATCATCTTTCCCAGAATCTTCCATCCACGCTTCTCTCCTTTCACACACCCCCACTACCACCCAGCCACTTGTTCCCAGGAAAACTTGGGGGAGAGCTTTCTCCCAGGTCACTGTGACATGGTTTTCTCCTGCTAATTCACATCTCACACGTTCCCTAACAAACAGAAATCCCAAGACTCAAACTGCTTCTACTCCCTCCTTTTTTCAGAAGACTGAGCTATGAAAACAAACTATAACTTTTTTTTCACCAGTCTAAGTTGAATTTGCATTTCTTTGACTACTAATGAGTTGAACATTTTCCCATATGTTTGTTTACTAGTTGTATTTCCTCTTTGGTGAATTGTCTGTTCGTGTTCTGTGCCCAGTACTTATGAATTTGTAAGTTTTTTTAATAACAAAGATATTAACCCTTTATTAAATATAGTGAGGTATCCTTTATAAGTATTTTTATGTTTATAAAACTAAATGTACTGAATTTTTATGATTACCTTTTAATTGTGAATTCATATTTATTTTCTATCCAAAACTCTATTTTAAACTTTTTTTTTTTTTGGCTGCATTGGGTCTTCGTTGCTGTGTGAAGGCTTTCTTCTAGTTGCAGCGAGCAGGGACTGCTCTTCGTTGTGGTGCATGGGCTTCTCATTTCAGCGGCTTCTCTTGTTGCAGAGCACCGGCTCTAAGCGTGCAGGCTTCAGTAGTTGTGACATGCGGACTCAGTAGTTGTGGCTCGTGGGCTTCAGTAGTTGTGGCTCACGGGCTCTAGAGCACAGGCTCAGTAGTTGTGGTGCACGGGCTTAGTTGCTCCACAGCACGTGGGATCTTCCCAGACCAGGGATTGAACCAGTGCCCCCTGCATTGGCAGGCGGATTTTTAACCATTGTGCCACCAGGGAAGCCCCAAAAATCTATTTTATTTACTTCTATTTTTGCTACCTTAACAATGTATTTCTTTTTTCATTTTAATGTTTGCAATAAAATGTAAGGTGAGGAATACATGGCCTTTTCCAATTGGCTAAGTCTTTAAACTATACCCCTTTCGACTAAGCCACCTCTTCCCCATTGTAATGATTTACACTGCCTTTATTATACATTTTTATAAATAATGACAATTATTTCTGGACTATTTATTCTTTTTGATTCAGCTATCTATTTTTATACCAAATTCATGGATTTACTTATGATAAGTTTACAACGTGTCCTGTAGTGGTGGTGGTGGTGATGGTATAGTTGTTTCAAATTTACTTTGAGTCTTGCCTTCTTTCCTATTGAGTGTTATGTTAGAAAAAAAAGTTTTAACTTTCCCTAAAACTCCTATTTTGTTTCATTTACCTGAACATATAAATAAGTGTGGGAATTATATTACACATTTAATAAATGAGGTTCAATCATCTCTTCCAGAATCATGCTTTATCCTTAAAGATCTCAATACGGTTCTTAATTTTCTTTATATATTTTACTTAAATAGATTGCAGCTATATTTGTAACTTTATATAAGATTTAGAGATTTCATTTTACAAATACCTTGGGTTACTGATATCTTTTATTGATGTTTTGACTAGGCTTTCTTCTTTTAGTTATATTTCTAGCTTTATAATAAACACAATTATAAGTCATATGCATAAACTTTTATTTTATATAACTTTGGGGGGATTATGACTGCCCAGTAATTAAACCTTATATTTTGTTTCATAATATATTGCGTAATCAGAAATCCCCAAATAAAAACAAAATTAATGATGGTAATGAGGATCCTTACCTTATTCCTAGGTTTCACCATTAAATACAGGCTTTTGGTTTACAGTAGTGCCTCTTTATCATGTCCCAGAAATAGTCTTCTATTCCTTTTAGTGTTTTCATGAAGAACGTCTGCAGAAATTTTGTCTCCTTTTCAGAAACTTTTGACATAAACATATCATTTCCTTTAAATATATCAATTTGCTATTCTCTATGAATAAATTTTATAATACTGAAAAATGCTTCCTTTCCTGAGATTAAACCTCATGTGGTTGTGGTAAATTATTTTTCAAAACGCTCCAACAATGGACTTATAACCCAATAATGTAAACAAATAATGATGGTTGCATCAAACATTTCCCTACAGTCCTGCTCTTATAACCCCACTTACGTCCCTTTATCCACCAATTTGGTAATCCTATAAAAAACAACAATTAAGTTGTCTGGCCTGATTTGTGCTAAGGAAGGTCATGACCTTCATTGGTCATGATTTCTTTGTCCAACAGTGGTTTAGTTTTTTTCCCTTAGTATTTGTTCCTGTGTTTCACTAATTATTGACATAAAAGAATTTTGTAGATATTCTTCTCATGTATTGGCCTAATTGAGCCCTTCTGTGCTTTAAGGTTCTAAATAAGTCTCAGCATACCATGGCATACCATGATATATAGTCATCATTATATGGTATTTTCCCAGGTGAGTTATTCTGCTGTTCGCCAACAGTTATCAATCCCTCAGTTCTCACACCAAATCACATCAGCATTCATAGCTATAATGCAGGTTTTGTCTGATTGAAATTTGAAAATTGCCCAGACTCAGCGTGTGTGATTTTTCAATATCCCATCATTATCAAGACTTCTATTGCTATTTAAGCTTAAAATAATAACAATCTGAATGTCCGTTAGAGACTAACACACAATAGGGGTAGCTGTTATGAGCTAACCACTTGTTAGACATATTGTGTGCCTGATGACCCACACATGCCTGAGATAGAAGTGAATTATTTTCAATTGCATGCCATTGTCTACATGATTTGCTCTTTAAAAAGCAACTTTATTTAAGATTGAAAGACATTATGAGGCACTGGGAAAAAAGCAGAGGTGAATAAAGGAGGTAAACCAGGAAATAACTTTGATCAAAGATAAAATTTCATTTAAAGGCTATCATTCCATTTTCTGAGCTGGAAATCTGCCAAAAATAAACGGTTAAAAAAAATCAAGAAACAACTGGATTGATATAACTCTTCTTACCTTAAGATCCCAGAATTTCTGGGAGTAATGGGAAATATGAAAAATTTTATTAAATGTGTTGGGAGATCCCATTCTGTTAGTCTGGTGATTACAAAACTTGAACGTTTCCATAGGAAACCTAACTAATGTATGTTCAGGGATGTTTCTATTTATCAAGGAAAATTTCCAGGATTCTTTCTTCAAGATAACTTTTTAATTACTTTACTTACATGTTTAGCATTTACAGTTGTTCATGTATTCATTTAGCCTGTCTGTCTTGGGCATGTAAAACAAATCAGGCACTGTCCTAAGCTTTGCGCATACAGCAGTGAAGACAAGTCCTCAAGTTTCCAATATTTTTCTCATTCACACAACATCTGCTCTTTCCATCCATCACTCCAGCTGTCTCTATTGAACCATAATGGAGAAAAGCTTAGATACTTAGAAAGAGCTTATTCCTCTGGAGTTATTTTAAACTGAAAACTCAACTCTTAATATTTCTTTTAGTTTGATTTGATTTGATTTTTTTTTAATTGGGGTATAGTTGCTTTACAATGTTGTGTTAGTTTTTGCTGCACAACAAAGTGAATCGGCTATATGTGTACATATATCCCCTCCCTCTTTTTTTTTTTTTTTTTTTTTGCGGTACGCGGGCCTCTCACTGTTGTGGCCTCTCCCGTCGTGGAGCACAGGCTCCGGATGCGCAGGCCCAGCGGCCATGGCTCACGGGCCCAGCCGCTCCGCGGCATGTGGGATCTTCCCAGACCGGGGCACGAACCCGTGTCCCCTGCATCGGCAGGCGGACTCTCAACCACTGCGCCACCAGGGAAGCCCTCCCCTCCCTCTTGGGCCTCCCTCCACCCATCCCACCCATCTAGGTCACCACAGAGCACCGAGCTGAGCTCCCTGTGCTATACAGCAGGTTCCCACTAGCTATCTGTTTTACACATGGTAATGTATATATGCCAATCCCAGTCTCCCAATTCATCCCAGCCCCCTTGGCCCCTGCATCCACACGTCTGTTCTCTACATCTGCATCTCTATTCCTGCCCTGCAGATAGGTTTCTCTGTACCATTTTTCTAGATTCCACATATATGCTTTGAAGTACGATATTTGTTTTTCTCTTTCTGACTTACTTCACTCTGTATGACAGACTCTAGGTCCATCCACTTCTCTACAAATGACCCAATTTAGTTCCTTTTTATGGCTAAGTAATATTCCATTGTATAAATGTACCACATCTTTATCCATTCGTCTGCTGATGGATACTTAGTTTGCTTCCATGTCCTGGCTATTGTAAATAGTACAGCAATGAAAAGGGGGAGCATGTGTCATTAAATTATGGTCTTCTCAGGATAGTGGGATTGCTGGGTCATACGGTAGTTCTAGTTTTAGTTTTTTAAAGGAACCTTCATACTGTTCTCCACAGTGGCTGTATCAATTTACATTCCCACCAACAGTGCAAGAGGGTTTGATTTCAGTAGTAGATCAAAGTGATTGACCTGATCCTGTACCATTGAAATATCTCACGTGAAGACACAGCTGCTAAAAAAAGGTTTTGAGGTTCTGAGTGTTCCATAGCAGTATGGGAGAGAGAGATAAAGAGAGAGGGGTAATGTGTGTATGTGTGTGTGTGTGTGTGTGTGTGTAGTTATTTGAACAACCACAAGTGATATGTTCTTCATTATCTAACAACAAGTGCTCCAGAGAAGAGTTTGTCAGAGGTGATCAACTTCTCTGATAATTAAAAAAATGCAAATTAAAACAACTATAAGGTATACTCTATAAAAATCTAAAGGCTTTATATCACCTAGTCTTAACCAAAGCATAGGAAATCAGACTCTTTGCAAACTCTGTTGTGAGAAGGTACTTTGGTACATCTTTGAAGGGAAATATAACAATGTCTATCAAAACTAAAAATAAACCAAAAATGCACAAACTCTTTCACTGAGTAATTTTATTTCTAAGATTTTTTTCTGTGAAAATTATTTTATAAATGTGCAAAGATATATGCAAGAATATACATTGTACCTTTGTTTATCACAGAAAACAGAAACTATCAAAATGCCTATCAGTTGGGAACTGGTTAGATAAATTAGGGTATACTCATACTCATACAGTGGAATGTTACGTGGCCCTTAAAAATGGGAAAGGTCTATATGTTGGGAAATATGTTTTTAGCTGATTAAAAGTAGGTTGCTGGGGACTTCCCTGGTGGTCCAGTGGTTAAGACTCCATGCTTCCACTGCAGGGGGCATGGGTTCAATCCCAGTCGGGGAACTAAGATCCCACATGCTGCGCAGTGTGGCCAAAAAAAAAAAAAATAGGTTGCTGAAGTATAGTACAATCTTTTTTGCATAAAAATGGTAGAGGCGTGTGTGTGTGTGTGTGTGTGTGTGTGTGTGTGTGTGTATGACTAGAATATTACCAGAAAGATATTTAAGAAACTCTTAAAATTAGCTTCCTGGCTAGAATGTGTGGGGAGGTTTGAAGAGGTAAGAAAGGAGACTTTTACTTTTCACTCTGTGCCTCTTCCTACTGTTTAATCATTTTTTGCATTTTAAATTAATCTTTAAATAATGAATCATTTCTTGGTTTGAGTAGTATATAATAACAAGTTTATAACAGTTGTGAAATCAGAATGTACTGTTTCCATCACTGTCACTATAATTCTATACATTTCGTGTTTTTTTTTAATTTTACTGATATGTGATCTGAAATATTTGAATGTCTTCTGTATTAACCTGTTTGGGTTGTCATAACAAATGCCACAGACTGGGTGGCTTAAACAACAGACATTTGTTTTCTCACAGTTCTGAAAGTTAAAAATCCAATATCAAAGTACCACTAGGGTTGGTTTCTGGAGAGACATCTTTTCCTGGCTTGCAGATGGCTGTTTCCTCACACGGCTTTTCCTCTGTGTGGTAGGAAGAGAGAGATCTCTGGTGCCTGTTCCTCTTCTTTTCTTTTTTTTTTTTCTTGTGTTACGCGGGCCTCTCACTGTTGTGGCCTCTCCCGTTGCGGAGCACAGGCTCCGGATGCGCAGGCTCAGCGGCCATGGCTCACGGGCCTAGCTGCTCTGCGGCATGTGTGATCTTCCCGGACCGGGGCACGAACCTGTGTCCCCTGCATCGGCAGGCGGACTCTCAACCACTGCGCCACCAGGGAAGCCCCCTGTTCCTCTTCTTATAAGGACACCAGTCCTAATGGAGTAAGACCTCACCTTTACGACTTCATTTAACATTAATTACTTCTTCAAAGGCCCTATCTCCAAATACAGTTACATTGAGGATTAGGGCTTCAACATATGAATTTGAGGGGGACATAATTCAGTCCACATACCTGCTGAACATTTAGAATATTATGTGACCATGTGTCAATGATAACTAACATGTTTGAAAATGTGACTTAGAAAGGCTACTTCATAATATAACTCATAATAGATTAGGGTAAAAGGAGCAACCAAGTTATTAATTACATCCACTCACTTTAAGGACAGGATGTTTTTAAAATAATTTTCAGATATGTATTATCTTCTCTATCAGTTGCTAATGCTTATTATAAACATGACTTTATCTTTTTCCTATTTATTTTAAACATCATAACCCAATTGCTACCATAATCTCTACAGTTGTCCAACAGGATAATAAGTTGTGGTCAATTCTACATATGTTGCCTATAGTTGGGTATCTTGTGATAAATATATAAACGGGGGATATAGTGTTCCATCCCTTTGTTCTTCTGCTACACCTGAAGAGCAGTATTAAATTTTATCAATACTATTTTCATATATTCTTTTATTATATGGCCATATAAAAGTGATGGTCTTATAAATTTATTTAAAACCCACTATTTTTCTTTAGTGAGGTACAGCTTTGGGGGCTTGGGTGAGTACTGGAAAATCATAAAGCCATGTGAATATAAGCCTAGAATAAAAATATAGTTTTTAAACTGACTTTATTTTCCTGAATTGAAATAGAAATGAGAGCTCAAAAGATGTCGTAGTACTACATCTGTGAAAGGTGAAAATTTGCTCTATTCATAACAGTTGGTTGATAAGTAAATTAAATAGAAGGGAAAAGGAAGATGAAGTGTCAATGAGAAAGAATAAACACAAGAGTGATTTAGAGAAAACACATAGAAATATTTCCTGATGCATAAGGCTATCAAACACTATTTTGGAAAGGGTGGCAAGGAAAAATCCTTAGATGTGATTCAATGATACTGGAATGCCTGCTCTAGTATTAGAGAAAGTTTGTTAACTAGGATAACTAGAAAATGAGTTAATAATGTGTTAATAATGAAAAACATTCTATATTTAATTAATAACTAAGATAAAACTAAAGAGGGCTTGCAACATTTATGTTAAGACAGTTCTGTTGAAGAAAACTAAGAAGACAATTCTACTTTTCTAATCTAGAGCTGCTGCTAAGTAAATACAAAGATTTACTCAGAAGCAAAAGGGAATGGTCCCCAAAATTATTGCTAAAGAAAATGAAGGGTCATCAGAAACCAGGAAAAGAAGTGTTAACTTGAAGTCTGAGACCACATAGCTCAGTATGTTTCTATAATTATCTAATGTCCTTTAGGAACTGGTGGCTAATTACAAAAAAAAAAAAAAAAAAAACGGCTCCAGAGCGATCTTAATTTGTTTTCTGTTTAAATAGTACAATCTATTAGGTTTCAATGTCTGACTTGAAAGAATTTTATTTTTTTTTCCTGAAAAAAGTCCTATTCTTTACCATAAAATATGACAAGTACAAGGTCAAATTCAAAGGTAATCTAATGACATGTCTGACTATTCTTCTATCTAAATGAAATAAAACAGACACAGGCTCTTTTATAAGGGACCTAATATAATAAACCTAGTAAGCAGGAAACCATTTCATTTAGCTTAGTTGTTCTGGCCTTGATTTCAAAGGTGACAAGCAGTCCTTGGTGGGTGGCAAGGTGGTAACTGAACTGCTTCTATTTGCTAGTCTCCATAATGTCTTCTCTCACAGTGTTTTTCATATTGTACACCAAAATATCCTCAGGTTATTTCTTTTTCCTCTCCTATTTGGTAACCACATGATAACAAATCCCCAGCAAAGACCAAATGAATGTACTGTTATTGGCCATGATTTTCTCTGCAATAACCTAGAAGTTTACATTGTCTTTGTGCTAGTACATTTTGCTTTCGGTCACCAGGTCTTACAAAATAATTTATACTGAACTAATAAAAGCACATTAAAATAAATGGTGTGCTGTGTATATACTAGGTTTAAAAAACCCTTGACCAATATGGTGCAAACAGTTGGTGCTAAATAAATGTTTGTTGAATCAATGGTCATTATGGAAATGTGGCTGTTGCTACCACTCTCATGAGTAGAAGCACACTTTTAAATTGCACCCTGTTAAATCTCCTCTCATCTCTACTGTCCTTGATATTGTCTTTTCGACTCTGCTGTCCATCAATATTCAATCTATATTGCATGAGGACCACTGAGACCAATGTTCTATCATTATCTTGAGGAGTGGTTAGGCAATGTGTCACAATATTAGACAGTCATGGCTTTTTTTGAATTGATTTTAATAGGGTTCTGACTTTAATGGAAGTTGATCCTTATTTTTAGAATTAACTTCAGCTAGTTTTGCTTGTGATTTAAGATTCCACAGGAAATTACTCATTCTTCAGAAGCTGATAGTGTTGAAAGTCAGTCGTGAAATGGTGTATATTAAAGCACTTTGAACTTGTAAAATAATATACCAATGTTAATTGTTATCATTATTCATTTTTTGAGTCTGTGTCAAACACTGTAGAATATTTTAGTCACCAATATTTTTTCTAAAATAATTCAAAATCACAGACAAGAAGATTATACCAGCAAAGTGTGTCTGTTGTAGAGACAAACTTAGAAAATAAAGAAAATTTTCTTTTATAAATGCTAAATCATGCAAATAGTTACTTTGTTTTTTGTATTATAACAACTTTAAGGAAGATTACATTTATTACATGTTTTCCATGTGAGGCACTATGTCACATGCTTTAAGTACTTATTTAATCCTTTCTACAATCATAAAGTAAATACTATTATTATCCTCTTTTACACAAGAGGAGCCTAAAGCTTGGAGAATTGAAGTAAGCTAGCCTATGTCATATGATTGAATAAGGCAATCTAACCTCAAAGGCTTCAGTGTTAAGTACAAATTAGTTCATTTATCCAAAGTTACTTGTTAACCAACTGCTGTATTCCAGGCACTGTGATTTTTGCAGTCTGCAGTTTCACAGTGATGTAGGTAGTATGCCTTTCTTTATTTATCCTGCCTGGGAATAGGGGGTGTCTCAAGCCTTTGGATCAGTACCTTTATTCAATTGAGAAAACTTCTCAGCTCTTTTCTCTCCAAGTAATGTCTGTCTCATCCTCTCTCAACTCCCCTCTGGAAATCTAACATATACTAAAATCGTTCATTCTATGATACATATCTTTACCTTTTCCTCTGTATTTTCCTTCATTTCTCTATGCTTTGTTCTGAATAATTTTTCTGATCTACATCAGTGGTGTTTTATGTCCCGTTAAATCTGTCTGTTGGATTTTAATCTCGATTTTTGAAGTTTTCTGAAAAAATTTTCAAGTGGCATTTTTTCAAACCTACTATGTCACTTTTTATAGCTCTTGTTCTCTGCAGCTATTTTCAAACTTGCCTTTTAATTGCTTAATTGCGGCAGTAGTAGTTTCCGTCTCTCTGACAGATAATTCCAGTATCTGAGGTCTGTAGACTTATCCTTTCTGAAGAATGTTTCTCCTGGTATTCACTCACAGTTCTTTGTTTCCTCATATACTTAGTCATGGGGATTCCTTGACGTCTAGCATGGAGGTGCCTTCTTCCAGGTGAATACATGTTAATTTCTGCCAGACCCCTAGTGGCACTGTCTAGAACCATCACAGATCAAGATCATAGATTGAAGAACCCAGTACCCCCAAAGTAGTGTATGGTATAGGCTGCAAATCCCTAAAAAATATCAGCAACAACTTTTCTAAAACAGGTTGTTTTTCTCCTTCCTTTTCTCACCTGCTCTGTGATGTGATGTCACAAGATGGAAGGGTAAACTCATAGTTACTATTGATTCACTTGTCCATTGAGGATTGGGACCTTTTGAGGATCCAGCTTAATTTAAATATGATGTCCTTTTACACTCCCTTAGTTGGAGACCTTTGACGAGTCTACCAAAGCTATAGGTCTAATTTGATGGAATACAAAATACCCTTCGGTCAAAGGCAACTTAAGTACTCTACACTGTACTTGCTTTTCTAGAATGCCAGTTTTTCTGCAATTTTATTCTGTAGATCTTACTACCTTAGATCGCCTCTTAGATGCTTTTAAGAAAAGCTTTTTAATATGAATTTTTGTTGTTGTTTTCAGCAAGACTTCTCTGAATAATGTAACCTTTTTTGAACCATTCAACATTCAATAATGTAGCCATTATTGAAAATAGAGACCCTATAAATAACAGGGACAAGGTTTTTTTCCTAATAGAGATTGCATTCTAGTCAGAGAATCATACTCAAAAGAAGTAAGTAAAAAGACAAAGCCATTCTGAGTTGTGGTAAGAACTATGAAGAAAATAGACAATGAGCTGAGATAGATATTAGTGTAGGGATGCAGATGAAGGGGGACATTGTCTAATAGCTTATTATTTTTCTTAAATTTAAAGGAAATTTAAAAATCAACAATAACCTACAAAGGAATTTAAAATTACATAGAATTTAAAGTTAAATGCCTTGTGACAAATGACTTAAGCAAAGTATGATTAGGGTATAATAGTAGGAGGTCTGAATTGGGAATGGGGTTTCAGGGATTGATCCCACGTGTCATTTTACCTGCTGAGTCATCTTGGGAAAGTCATCTAACCTATTCAATTTAATTCAATCACTAATTAACTGCATAGTTTTTGGTTATCTATAAATACAAGGCACTCTGCCTGGTACTGGATGGAAGTTGTCAGGGAAAGTGAGTGTGAAGGCAGGCAAAGTGTGGTTCCTGCACTTTCTGCAACATGGAGCTACTATAAGGTTAAAAAGAAACTGTATGCATAAAATTTCATGTCTGCTAAACTGAATTCTAATCTCACTTCTGTAGCTTGTTTGACCTTGAGTCAACCAAATGATCCAATAGCGCAGATTGAGGTAGTGGCACTGGGCTCCCTGGAACATTAAGTGTTCTGTGGCTTTTCCCTTCCACACTTCTACCCCTCACTCCTACTTTAGGCTGTCACAGAACAAGGGAGGAGGGGAGTTTTGAGACTTCATTCTGAAATCAATCAGAAGATTTCTTCTTTTATCCATTCTAATAGTGGGATTCCTGTAATGTTTCCTGATCGTAATGAATAGTGCAGCTAGCAAACAGTTGAAAACCTGCTGGTTTGTTTGTTTTCTGAAAAATAGTAAAAGGTTTATGAAACTGTAAGACTGGTTTTCATTATGGTGATGAAAGAATGATGGGGGAACTGCAGAATTATTGCAAAGGATTTTCACCTGGAGGCATGTACCAAACAGCCATTGGCAGAGCATATAGGTGTTAAGCAAAGGGGGGGAAAATATCACACACACACCACATACACAAAAACACACATGCACACACATGTGTGTATGCATATATAATAGAAAGACAGATAATTCATATAAAGACATGCTATTTTTATTTTTTTTAATTTTTATTGGCGTATAGTTGCTTTACAATGTTGTGTTAGTTTCTACTGTACAGCAAAGTGAATCAGCTATATGTATTCATATATCCCCTCTTTTTGGGATTTCCTTCCCATTTAGGTCACTACAGAGCATTGAGTAGGGTTCCCTGTGCCATACAGTAGGTTCCATCTAGTTAGTTATCTATTTTATACATAGTATCAACATTGTATATATGTCAATCCTAGAGACAGTCATACAGAGTGAAGTAAGTCAGAAAGAAAAAAACAAACATATATGTGGAATCTGAAAAATTGGTATAGACAACCTTAATTACAAAGTAGAAATAAATGTATGGATACCAGGGGGGGAAAGGGGGAGGTGGTATGAACTGGGAGATTGGGATTGACATATATACACTATTTTGATTTTTAAAATACAAATAATTCGGGCTTCCCTGGTGGCGCAGTGGTTGAGAGTCCGCCTGCCGATGCAGGGGACACGGGTTCGTGCCCCGGTCCGGGAAGATCCCATATGCCACGGAGCGGCTGGGCCCGTGAGCCATGGCCGCTGAGCCTGCGCGTCCGGAGCCTGTGCTCCGCAACAGGAGAGGCCACAACAGTGAGAGGCCCGCGTACAGCAAAAAAAAAAAAAAAAAATACAAATAATTCATGCTCTTCTGGGGAAAATTCAAACAATACAATAGGTGTTAATGTGAAAAAATAAATGCCCCCTTCCTATCACAGTCATTTCAAGGTATTGTACATTTTTCCAGAATTTTTCCACATTCTTCCCAATAGATTTTTTGTGTAGCTTTTTGTACACAAAGGGAATTATACTTTATGTTCCATGGTGCAATCTGATGTTCTCTCTTAATATAGCTTGGACATTTTTCTATATCAGTACATATTGATCGACCAGCTTCTTTTTTAGTATTGTGAAGTATTTCATTATGTGAGTGTAGAATAATTTATTTAACCAATCCACTATGGGTGGACATTTATTATGTTTTCGTAACCTTCCTTCAGTTGTTCTGCTATAACAGAGGTGCTGCCACAAACAGCCGTTATACTACCAGTTTTGAATAGATGTGGAAGCTGCTTTGGCAGCTGCTGGGTCATGCATTTTCTCTATCAGAAGATAATTCGAGTACAAATGCTCATGAAAATTCTTGACACTTAAAGGAGATCCTCATGTTAACATCATTTGGTAACTACTGAGTTAGAATTTTTTTTAAGCTTTAGTTTAGCATATGCTGTTTTGAAGTATCCAACAGGCAATCAAATTTGTTAACAAATGAGATAAATGAATGCCCTTATCTGGGACTCACCGAAATTGATTCATTAATGCAGCAAACTGGTTGTTTGAGCACTGATTCTGTGCTCAGAATTGGTGATACATGAGTAAGATCTGGTCCTGTGCTTGTAGCACTCGTGAGAGACAGTCATGTTAACATAAATTGCAGTACAATGTAGCAAGCGCTATCACAGAAGAGCTGCCCTGTGATTTTGCTGTTTTAATGTAAACACTGAAAATGATGAACTAGAGCCACTGCTCTCTCTACCAATGTATGCAGTCATTCTTCAGGCATTTTCAGTAACTTCAATGTTTTCTGCAGAAGAAAAAAAAAGCAACAACAAAAAACAGAGAATTTGGCAAACAAGCTTCAGTTTTCATGCACTTTGCAATAATTTCCTATCTGTGGCTCACATAACTTTTCTTCTAAAATAAAAGAGGATTTATCTTTCTACTCTTACTTCTCTATCAAATCCTCTGCTCCTTTATTTATCTTTATGTGCCCTTTGAATGCATCAGGGTTTATCCTTGCAGAAGTCTGTCTATGGAAAAGTCAGACTAACGCTTGACAGTTTCACCACATACTTCACTTTCTATCCACGCTGAATGCTATTTAGTGACTTCTCTCTGACCAGAAGATGCCTGTTTGGATACTTTCTCTGGAAAGGAGAAATAGAGACTATCGAGAAACAAGTATTTTACTGTTGTCAGTGAAGTTTGGGGATGCATCTAACATAATAATAATATAAATAATGGCTACCATTTACTAAATTCTGACCACTGAGATAAGTGCTTTCTTTACTATACTAATCACTTTACATATATCATCTTATTTAATTTCCATAGCACTCATTATCCCCAATATATTCATGAGAAGCATGATGCAGGGGAGGAGGTAACTCATAAAATCATATACCTGCAAAATACAGAGCCAAGCCTTGAATTCAGGTCTGTCTGATTCTACTGTGCATACTTTCAACCATTACACAACACCTCTACAATTAGAGGTTGTTTTCAAATCTGGAGAGTACTGATATTTCTAAACCACGTGTTAAAGCACAAAATACACACATCTTGCCCTTCACAACAACCCACCCCTAGACAAAAAAAAAAAAAAAACATTCCCTGGACTTAAAAACAAACTTCCTGCCTGGATGCAATGAATAAAAATAAAGTTTATTTTAGGAAGGAGGTTTTGAAGATATTTGAGATATTTAAGTTTTATACCTACCCTCCCGTGATATTTTGTAGCCTTAGGGTCTTTATGGATACTAAAGTCTCATCCATTTTTACCAATGTCTACTAGATTATGCTGGAGGAGCAAGCTAATGCTAACAAAGAAGCTAGCTTGGCAGATAAAGCCCCAGGGAGGAAAAATCTAGACAAATAAATATATCTATCTAGGGCCTCCCTGGTGGCGCAGTGGTTGAGAGTCCGCCTGCCGATGCAGCAGACACGGGTTCGTGCCCTGGTCCGGGAAGATCCCACATGCCGCGGAGCGGCTAGGCCCGTGAGTCACGGCCGCTGACCCTGTGCAACCGGAGCCTGTGCTCCGCAACGGGAGAGGCCACAACAGTGAGAGGCCCGCATACCGCAAAAAAAGAAAAAAAATGCTATCTATATTAGAGGAGTCTAATCCCAAATCCCAAAGTGCCATACTTGGATTAACCAATCTCTCTTAGATAAGCAGGATATAAATTAGCAGTGGAAGACTTGGTGCAACCTCTCTGCTGGAAGCATATTAGTAAGAGACCAGGCCCAAGTATTCAGGAGATACATGTTAGACTACAATCTTGAAATCCACTGGGAAAGTATGCCAAGTGGCACAGTTTCATGTTATAGTTCAGCCTCTCTTGCTTATACAATATGGTGGGGGAAAACCACTTATGTTTCATAAAGTCAGCCATCTAGTATAGACCATGCATATCCCTGAGTTAGAAACTGTTTTGCAAAATCTTGCTATAATCAAATCTATCTCATTTTATTGATTCATAATATTATTCTGAAAATGAACAAGTATAACTTTTTGTGCCCCATCCAACTGAATCATGCTCCTTTGATAACATTGCTTTCCTCTTTTATTGTTTGTACACATTTTTTTGATTGTCTGATAACATTTGCACATGGGAGTGTAAATTTCAACAATGTTGATGTTTCCAAATAGTTATAAGTTCCAGCTGTTGTCCTTTTCTTTCCAGTGGAGATCTAACATTACAGAGGAAAAGAGGAAGAAAAAAAAATATATATATATAACTAGTTCCCTAGTCTCTCATTACAGAGGAGATAAATTGGTTAAAATGCTATTAACAGTTACATTTTTAATGAATCAGAAATTCTCAGCAAGTAATATTTAAATAGTTTTAGTTATCTTTATCATTTTGGGGTGGGAAGGAGATCAGTGATTAAAATCTGGATATGCAGGGCTTCTGTGGTGGCACAGTGGTTGAGAGTCCACCTGCCGATTCAGGGGACACGGGTTCGTGCCCCGGTCTGGGAAGATCCCACATGCCGCGGAGCGGCTGGGCCCGTGAGCCATGGCCGCTGAGCGTGCGCGTCTGGAGACTGCTCCGCAACGGGAGAGGCCACAACAGTGAGAAGCCCGTGTACCCCCCGCAAAAAAAAAAAAAAAAAACCCTGGATATGCTGAAAGTTCAGATACAACACAAAATTTCATGCCCCAGGAAAGTCATTGTACATATGTAGAATTTCACGGAAGACATTCTCTTGAAATTTAAGAACATTCATAAACTAAGCACCAATGATTTCATAGGTGAGCCCCTGTTAGCTAACTAGTCTCTGTTCTTATTGCTCTCTAAATGAAATCTTATTCCAGCTTAAGTTTTGTAAGAAAAGAGAATTCTGCAAGTTGCTTCTACTTTTTTAATTACTTGAGAATTATCGTCTGTTTTAATTTAGCAGTAAGGAGGAAACACCAATTGGAGGCCTATATGATTCAAGAGGTAGGACGATGCTGTTACCTGCCTCCAGCATTTAAAATGCTTATACAATCACTCAGCCAAAGTTTAAAATTGAAGAAGCCTGTACCCACTGGATGCATAAGGACAATAAATAGCGATTCTACCCCTTTTAATAGATATATATCAATTGGCCAGTTAATAATTGAACACCTATTATGCTTATACCACTGTCCTGTTCATTTTGAGAGTCTTTATGAGAGTGATTTCTCGGTACGCGGGCCTCTCACTGTTGTGGCCTCTCCTGTTGGGGAGCACAGGCTCCGGACGCGCAGGCTCAGCGGCCATGGCTCACGGGCCCAGCCGCTCCGCGGCATGTGGGATATTCCTGGACCGGGGCACGAACCCGTGTCCCCTGCATCGGCAGGCGGACTCTCAACCACAGCGCCACCAGGGAAGCCCTATGAGAGTGATTTCTGAGAATTTTTTTTTAACCAGCTTCAGGAAACATCTTAGTTGTCCATGAAGTAATTAAGTAGCATCATTTTCAGCTACCTGCTCAAACTGACTGTGCATTAGTGAATTGTCTGTTTAGGGGAATAAAACCCACATAATTTTGTCCCAGTTTTAACTTTTAAATTTAAAATAAAAATAAACTCAAATATATATTATGCTTAAATCTCTATAAACATCCCCCCCTCGAAAATAACCACTCATTCAACCATAGAGAAGAAATAATAAAATAACCAGGCTTTCTCCCTAAAGGATTAAGAACAGATTTTTTTGTTGTTGTTGTTGCAATTCCAATAGTAGTAAACTAAACAGATACAAACACGTAACAAAAGACTTAGTACATGACACAGTTCTTTTCAAAACAGGTAATCAAATTAGTCTATCCTTCTTCTTTCTCAAATACCAGTGAAATCTAGCCTCCTTTTTTAACTAAATGAGAAGGCAACTGTCTCCCTATACCATAGGGTTATGGTAGGATCCTCGCTGTTTTTCTTAGCCTGGTGCTTTTCCCATTGAGTGTGTCATCCACAAACAAGACTACACAGAGTCTTTGGGAAATTGAGGTCAGGAGGGAATATGCCACTCTGCCTGCCAGGCTCCCTAATATGTTATTCACCTGCTGGGTCCAGAATTTTTTCTCCAGAGTTCAACAAAGATAGTGCTTCCTTGATTAATCACATACGGGTTCCTGCACTCAAGGGTCAATGGGTGATGATTCCTTGGTACACAGCAAGAGAATCCACCATATAAAGGTGATATTACTGCTGCCATCAACCCTCTGGTGTACATTGTTCTAATCTACAGGTTCTAACCACAGCCAACTTGTTTTAATAAGACTGCGGAAAGGGACTCTGAAACTACAAAAACTACTGTAAAAAGTAAAATATTTCCTCTTAAACTCCCTATCTCACTTTGAAACAAAATGATAACTCAGTTTTTTTTCTTTTAAGTCGCTCTTGTTTTCTCCATTTTCTTCAGGCTGCTCAGTATTGTTCTTCATATCTTTCCATGAAATGGTGTTGTCCATAGAGCATGACTACTCACACAGCTTGTACCATGTCCCCAGAATGCAACCGGTCTTTATGTGATCTAGTCATCACCTCTACCCCCAAAGAGTCTTGTCAAAGGCCAGTGACTTTCATGTATTCATTTGAAAAATATTTACTAACTATCCCACTCTATGCTGAATACATTTCTAGGTGGCACTCATTTTTCAACCATTTTTTAAAATGTGTAATAAAAATTGTGACGTGTATAAGATAAGAAGGTTCATTCAGTTGAGGGAAAATCTAAACAACAGGTCTCATCTGTTCAGAGGAATCTGGGAAGAGATGTTCTTGGTAACAAGCAATTAATTCCAGAATAATAGCAATAGAAAATAAAGAATCTAATGGAATTTGCATGACACTTTTCTTTAATGATAATACCTCCTGTTCTCATATCAAAAGTGATGTTATCATCAAGGAGTTCAATAAGTGGTACTCTTGAAAAGAAAAACTGGACTTAAAATTAAATGTTTCCAGAAAAAAAAAAAGTTTACATATATGTTTGAAGTTTATGTCTTTTTGTATTTTGGTAACTTATCTATGGCTCCTTCCTAAGATGACAGAGATTGTAGATAGAGGAAGTCCAGGTCTTTGGTTTTTATCAGGAGATCTGATTAAAGTATCTTATTTGGTAGTTAATAATTGATGGATAGACCTCATGTCCTGTTAGCTCACTAGAGCACAGTGAAGCTTATGGCCCCCAGAATCAGACAACAGAATATCAACCCTTTTACCACCACCTACTAGATCTATGATTTTACACAAATTAAAGCAACTTTTGGGACCTACTATTATCTAGGTGGAGAATTAAACCTCTTCTTCCTTTTCCTTCATTTCTTCCTCTGACTCTTCCACTAAAATATCATCCTCTCTCTACTCTCTCTTCTCACTCATGGGCACTCTCACTAATTCCCTCTAATGGACAGATATGTGACATCTTCCTATTTTAATTTTATTCTAATAGACTAGTAGACAAACCAAGATTACTACAAAATACTTATAGACTTGTGTAATATCTGAATTGAAGGTAAACATGGCTTTTAGCAAAGATTCTAAAAGTCCATGTTAATATTCTACGACAATTTTCAGACATTCTTCAATAGTGTTGAGACTTCAATACATGTTCTAAATCATTCACTGTCTTCTCAGCATAGACATTACTTTGTTAGTTTATACCACAGAGTACACAAATAGCCCTGAACTTTATGATGGTTCAGTAACAAGCCTAAAAGCATATACAAATATTTTCTAAGGAATGCCCAGTCTGTGATGGGGAGCATGCACAGTCAAAACTAAATTTCACTGAGATATTATCACTTAACACCACAAGAAAATTGGAAGACTGAAGTCTTCTTTTGGCATTTGCCCATGTTTTGTTTTGTTTTGCGGTACGCGGGCCTCTCACGGTTGTGGCCTCTCCCGTCGCAGAACACAGGCTCCGGACGTGCAGGCTCAGCGGCCATGGCTCACGGGCCCAGCTGCTCCGCGACAAGCGGGATCTTTCCGGACCGGGGCATGAACCTGTGTCCCCTGCATCGGCAGGCGGACTCTCAACCACTGCGCCACCAGGGAAGTCCTTGCTCATGATTTTGTGTCAACTTAGAATTGGATGATCTATTTTGAATAAGACAAGACCTGGATTCAAATCTATTTCTACACATTCAGTACACTCTTTGGGATACGGAAATATAGTACAAGGTATTGAAGTAAAGTAATATATATACCTTTAACAAAATATCTCACATTCTCAAAATAATACTAGAGGCTGTTTTCACAAGGCCTTTTGCAACTTTCCAATAAGTTAAAAAAAATCAGTTGGGTAGTCTCCTCCCCTCACCAAAAAAAGTCATTGTGGAATCATGATTATGGCAATAAGGGAATTGTTCTTATATATAACACTTTTTTTTTTTTTTTTTTTTTTGCGGTATGCGGGCCTCTCACTGTTGTGGCCTCTCCCATTGTGGAGCACAGGCTCCGGACGCGCAGGCTCAGCAGCCCTGGCTTATGGGCCCAGCCGCTCCGCGGCCTGTAGGATCTTCCCGGACCAGGGCACAAACCTGTGTCCCCTGCATCGGCAGGCAGACTCTCAACCACTGCGCCATCAGGGAAGCCCTATATATAACACTTTTATTTCACTTCTTTTTAAAATCCAATCAACTGTTACCTCATGAAATGCTATAAAACTTTTGTCATCTTGAAAAAGATTATAATTAATCTGAGGTTATAAACACATTTAATCTATTAGTAGAAAAATTTTCCATCTTTACTGTAATTATCTTGAAAAAGTTTGAGATGAGACTTTAAAAAATTTTTACCCATACATTAAACAATTTTGAATATTGCTCACTTTTACAGAGCACAGACCAGAAGGAAATACACTCTCAGCTGCAGTATAAAAGATTTAGGCTAGAGAGAAAAGGCCTCTGGTAGTTTTTACATCATGGAATTTTTTTTTATCAGTGGAAATCACAGACCTTCTGTGTTAAGGGCTTCACAACAGAATTTTCACCTTTCAAATACAATTTAGGTTTAACACTGTTTTGAGATAAGGTGTGAACTGAGTGACACCCTAGTGTCTTTTGATCCCTCACCTTGAAGGACTGCCGGAGACCATAATAGCACCAATCTTGAGTGGAGAAGTGGAGCCAATTTTGCTAAAACATCTGAAATATACTCTTCCTAAATAGTAACACCTGGTCATACAGAACATCCCAAGGAGTCTTTGTTCCCAGGAGATTCCCCAACCCAGTTTTTTGCTACCCGAGAGGCTTAGATAATACAGCTGGGGTCAGAGAAACGCAGCCATGGGTCCAGCCTCTGGGCTGTTCTTTAAATAGAATTGCTTCTCTGACTCTCCTTACTCTCAAGTTTTGAATACAATGCAATTTCAACCATTCCTATCTACATTTTTCTGTTAATTAAAAATAACAAATGACATTGTTGTCTGAGAGGAGTTACACTCTCCATGGCAGATGACACCAGAGCTTGAAAATCACTGACTTTGGGGAAAGAAACTCTGCTCCCCAATCAGCAACATCTGTGATATGAAAAGGGGACTCTAGAGGTTAAGACCAATTTAAGCTTGTCAGTCTCTAGGCAAATGTTGTGGAATCTTGAGAAATGGCTTGTGATGAGGGCTGTGTGAAATGGAAATCAGCTCAATCTACCTTCTGGTTTGGATTGTTGAGATCCAAACACTGGGATTTTTACATTTTTATTTATTTATTATTGTTTTGTTGGGTTTGGTTTTGGTTACATTTGGTGTAAGCTCCTTATTCCTCGTCTGGTGTCACGTGAAGAAATGTGCACTTCTGTGAGATGTATTTTCCTCCCTTTTCAAGAAATCTTCATGGAAGAGAAGTTCATTGCTACCATCTGTACTTGGTTTAAGAGAGCTTTGATTAATAAGGACCACCCTATTGTACACTGGTTTGACATGTGGAAATATTTGTAATTCATTCCTGGTGAGAGAGATTTCAGAAAGGACCTGGTTTGACTTTCAAACCCACATTGCCAATGAAAAGCAGCCTCCTGAATCTGGAGCTCAGTTGGAACAAGCAAAGGTGTTTTATCTCCCCTTACCCCTCCCACAAATACCAACACCTGTTAGAAATGAGGTTGAAACGATCCTGTTGGAACTGGAGGACAGAGTCCCAATTCCAACCTGAAAGAGGCTCTGATGTATGGCATATAATGAGAGCTGGAGACTGCCCACTGCTACACATAATTATCATTCAGATCATGAAAGAAAATGAAATGATTCAAGCAGATAACAGCTGTTTTTATTCTGCTTTTCAAAGATTCTCTTAAACAACCTGATCTCATTGTTTTTATTTAAGGGTGAACACCCAATTGTAAACATAGGAGAGATGCATTCTCATGATGTCAGTAATAAAAGCATGTATAAAGCAGCATGTGTATTCTGGAAAGCTAACTAACCATTAAAGCCAAGAAACATAGTCTGGCACAAATCTTATTATGTGTCCAAGAGGACTTGATGGTATGCACATAAAAAAATGTAATGAAACAGTGGGAAGGAAAAGAGATGGGAGGGGAAGGAGCCAGAGAGTTGGTGGTGCACAGTTTTATATCTATGAGATGTTAGCAAAATTAGAGAGAGGCAAAGCTGCCAAGATTATCTGAGAAAAGGGTGAGCATAGCAGTAGAAATGCAAGAGGTTTGGTTTCTGTTTCTCTTTATATTATATTACAAAATCGCCTCTTTGCATTTTGACCTGTTAGTTATAGATAAAGAAGCTGCTACACAAGTCACACACAGGAAAAAGGAAGAGGCGCAGTCTTCTTTTTATCAGGACTTCAGACCTCATTTGGGGCGAGGTACATCTATTGTGTTCGTAATTGCTGTGATCATTATCATAGGCGGTCAGCGTAGCTTGCTTGAGGAATTCAGCACTACATACTGCTCATCAGAATTTATAAAAATAAAATTGTTTGTAAAGGAATTTGGATAGAGTAAACCTTATACAAAGCCAGTGTAATCAATATTCATCATAATTTTTGATTTTTGCAAAAATATAGCAAAAAAAATAGGCAATCTGTCCTAGATATACTGTATGATGACAATGTTCATTTTTATAGTTTTCTTCTTATTTCGCCACAATAGTGAAATATATTTCACTATTATAGTAAAATAAGATACATATATATATATATATTTATAATATATATAAATTTATATATGTATATTTATATATATTTCATCCTTTATGAAATGGGTCATATGTATTAAAGTAGAAAAAAATTATTCACTTACTCAACTTGATAATAAAATTTTTTGTCTCTGAGGAAAGCACATATATATATATATATATACATACATAAATATATGTAAAGTTTACACCTAATGTTGGTTTATGACCCACATAAACATTAAACAGAAAGATGAGTTCAACAAGCAATTTAAAACTGGGAATCTGCGGTTCATGGGCTTAAACTCATGCTTTAAAAAAAAAGTAGAATGCATAAAAATGTCAGCTCCATAGATTTGCTGATAAAAAATTCCTGTTTACCTGTGCATAAAATACTACTGCCCCCAAGGGTGTGCAATTTTACAAAGGCAAATTAATCTCTTACCTGCCCAATACTCAAACTATAATGTAGTTCAAAATTGAACAATATAAACCACTAAATATGAGATTGTTTTAGCTAGCCCTGCTAAAGGAAAACTAAAATGAATGGTTTGAGGCCCTAAATTATAGCTGGATTTTCTGCCCTTAGACATTCATTAGTTTATGTGGAAGGGGCCAATGAAATAAAGTAGCAACATCTTGTACCATTATATGACTTTCTATTTCTTTGAATCAAGTAGCAAATGATGGGGAGGCTTAACGCTATTTTGAAATGGCATTCCCAGCTCTGCCAGGAACAATGTTCAGATTGAACTGCAAAAAATGTTCATCAGTATAAAAAATGCTGATTCCATGGGCTTGTGTTTAAATATACGTACATGCGTGCACACACACACAAAGTGATCATTCCTAATGACTTAAATTAATATTCTCTAAAATTCTATTCATTATGGACTGTGGCTCCGTTAGTTTTCCAGGTTGTGAATTATCTGGATTACAAATCTCTGTTCTTTTTCTTTTCTCCTAAGTACCAGGGTAGGATCATTCTCCTGCTCACTGGTGTATCCACAATTCAAATACAAGTACAAATAAAAGGAGATTATAAAGAAGACACCCACCACCCTGGAGAGAAATACAAAAGAACACATATTTATATTGACTAGCAGGTCTAGATATCTGAGGAATAAATGGTTTTACGCAACTGACCAAAATAAGTATTTTGAATCTGCAAACATATCCTGAAAAACAGGAGTTGCGTAGGTTAGGCAGCTGCATAGGTTAGGGCAGGCCCAGGGTATAGCTCTGAAATTCAGAGGATTGTTTCTATTTATGGCACATTAGGTAGCCGCATGGCTATGAAACATGAATTTGGATGCCAAATGAATAACAAGTCTGAAGGCTGAGTGCCGAGTGACTTTAAACATCTGTGAAGTGAAAATATGCCTGAACCAATACATGCTACTGTGCTGAAAACAATTACTGTTACTGATCATTTTCTTGCTTTAGATAAAGTATATCTCTTCTCATGGGAGCAGGTGTACTGATGGCTTTGTGAATCGTCATTCATCAAATCACAGATGGACAAATACACCCCTTTTTTGGTAAATCCACACAAAATCACAACTCCTTAACATCTCAGAGAAGAAAACCTGTAATTTGTTACCGAGGAAGGATAAATTTCACCTTCCCACTTCTCCAGGATTTGTAGTAGTAATCCAAAATCAAGTGAGCAGAGACACTTTGAAAAGCTGCCCCTTTACCCCCTGCCTCTGGGATATTAATGACTACAAGATGTTGAATGCATATTTGAGCAGTAAGAAGAACCTGCTTCCCAAAGGGAAAAAAACTGGGAACAGACTCAGAGGAACAATAAGTTAGTGGACAGGTCTAAAAAGCTCTGAACATCAGCACGTCCCAAAGCTTAGTGACAAAGCTTAGGCTATTGCAGGATCTCTACATCAAAGTCAGCACAAACATATTCTTTCATTATGACTTTTAGAACATGACTTATTTTTTTCACAAACAGATATTTTTCTTACATTGGATTTATCACATGATGCTAATAATTAGCATTCTGCCATTGTCTTTTTTGTCCTCGCCATAAAATGTTTTACTAGGTAGCTTAAAAAAAAAAAGTAAAGAATTAGAGCGGAGGGGAGATTTGTATTTGAGACCAAGCATTGAATTTGGGGTTCTCTTTAAAGGATGGGGTAGAACAAAAATGGCCTGCTTTCAAAATGCTTATTTGATTTTGAAGAGCACTCTTGCCTAGGTGCCATCTTTCCTTCCTTTACTTTTCTTTCATTTGTCCCACTTTTCCTCCACATATCCATGATGCAGATTAGCACGGGCCTCCAAGCCCCAGTCATCAAAGGAATTAGGTCAGACCCAGAAAAAATCAGGTTGAAGGCAAGAAAGAAAAAATTTAATAAAATAGAAGCTATGGTAGCCTGGAACTTCCATACTCCTTCAGGCAGACTAAGGTGCCCTGGCCTTAAAAGTAACAGTATTAAGTAATTGATATGTGTGGAAAAAAGCAGAAAAGATGTTTGTGAGACCAAAGATCTTAATAGTATTAGCAACATGATGTATAAGCTGAATTTATTTAAAGCTAACCTGTATATGCTTGGGTAGGCTCGGTTCTCAATCTTAAAGCAATATTTGCAATTAAAAGTAATTCCAGAAAAGATCTAGTGCAATATCTGTCTTCCTATAATTTATGATTTTTTAAAAAGCTGTTTTGTATTTGTATTCCACCTGAGATTAGTGGTATTTTAAAGCCTATAATATCTATCTACAGGAAATTCATTAACATGTTAGCATGTTTAATGCTTATTTACTCAAATAGCATTCATTATATGATCTGCTTTTGTGTTATTCTAAAGAAAAAAAAAAAGAAAGAGATTTTGAGCTTCCCTGGTGGTGCGCTTGTTGAGAATCTTCCTGCCAGTGCAGGGGATACGGGTTCGAGCCCTGGTCTGGGAAGATCCTACATGCCGCGGAGCAACTGAGCCCATGCACCACAACTGCTGAGCCTGTGCTCTAGAGCCCGCGAGCCACAACTACTGAAGCCACTGCACCTAGAGCCCATGCCCCACAACAAGAGAAGCCACTGCAATGAGAAGTCCGTGCACCATAACGAAGAGTGGCCCCCGCTCACCACAACCAGAGAAAAGCCTGCGCGCAGCAACAAAGATCCAATGCAGCAGAAAAATAAAATAATAAAATAAATGTAAAAAAAGAAAGATTTTATTAAAAATGCCATGCTTAGTTTATTCTCCAGATGACCATTCTAGTTAGCATTACTACTGCATCCAAAACGATTGGAGGAGTAATTCGAATTCAACCTATCACATTATCCAAGGGCATTCTATGAATATCTGCAACCCAGAGCAAGTTCTGGCAAAGACACAAAGGCAGCCGTTCAGAGTCAGCAATAACATTCAAGAGTGTTTTCCAGAGGTAGTGAATGCAGATGAGAATATTTATATGTTATCTCTCAAAGTGTAGGAAGTATTTTGGGAAAGATATTTTTCACAGTCCTTAGATTAGTCATTACATATTTTCTAAGCATTTTAAAGGGTTTTTTTTGGATGATGGAACAAATTTATACATGTCATCCCATTTAATCCTCCCAGACACCCGTGATGGATATGTTGGTGTCATTAGTAGCACCATGAGTGATAAAAAACCGAGGCACATGCATTAAGCTACATGACCAAGACTTCAGAGTTGGAAGGTAACAGCAACAAAATCTGAGCTCAGGACATCTAACTGAAGCGCTAGTGACTTCTCTATCTTGTGGCAAGCAGTTTTAAGTTTCAAAAAAGGTTAAATCTCTTTAGCTTCTGAATGTAGTAAATCTCAGTTTCTGATAGCTCTTATACATCCCTTAAACCTGTTTATTATTATCATCACTATTCTTATCAATAAGTAAATTTTAACAAAGGAAAATATATTATCCTAGCTAGCATATATTAAAAAATTATTTTATGCCAGATATACATAACTGTTTCATGTATAAATTAATTTAATAGTCACTATGAGATATAATATTATTTGCAAATATTTTCTCCCATTCAGTAGGGGGTTATCTTTTCCTTTTGTCAGTGGTTTCCTTTGATGTGCAAAAGCTTCTAAGTTTAATTAGGTTCTGTTTGTTTATTGGTGTTAGAGAATGTTCTAATTTCATTCTTTTATATGTAGCTGTCCAGTTTTCCCAGCACCACTTATTGAAGGGGCTGTCTTTTCTCCATTGTACATTCTTGCCTCCTTAGTCATAGATTAATTGACCATAAGTGTGTGGGTTTATTTCTGAACTCCCTATCCTGTTCCATTGATCTGTGTCTATTTTTGTGCCAGTACCATACTGTTTTGATTACTGTAGCTTTGTAGTATAGTCTGAAGTCAGGGACTGTGATTCCTCCAGTTCTGTTCTTCTTCCTCAAGATTGTTTAGGCTATTTGGGATCTTTTGTGTTTCCATACAAATTTTAAAATTATTTGTTCTTGCTATCTTCAGAAAGAACACAAATAACAAATGTTGGCAATGATGTAGAAAAAAGGGGATACTTGTACACTGTTGGTGGGAATGTAAATTGGTGCAACCACTGTGGAAAACAATATGGAAGTTTCTCAAAAACCTAAAAATAGAACTACCATATGACCCAACAATTCCACTCCTGGGTATATATATGAAAAAAAAAATTAATCTGAAAAGATACATACGTGCCAATGTTTATAGCAGCATTATTTACAATTGCCAAGATATGGAAACAACCTAAGTGACTATCAAAAAATGAGCGGATAAAGATGTGGTATGTATCTACAATGGAATACTACTGAGCCATAAAAAAAAAAATGGCCATTTACAGCAACATGGATGGACTGGAGGGCATTATGCTAAGTGAAATAAGTCAGAAAGAGAAAGACAAATACTCTGTGATATGACTCATATGTGAATCTTAAAAAATACAACAAACTAGTGAATATAACAAAAAAGAAGCAGACTCACAGATATAGAGAACAAACTAGTGGTTACCAGTGGGGGTGAGGGACAATATAGGAGTGTGGGAGGGAGAGATACAAACCATTGGGTGCAAGATAGGCTCAAAGATATATTGCACAACATGGGGAATATAGCCAATATTTTGTAATAACTGTACATGGAAAGTAAGCTATAACATTTTAATTTTAAAAAAAGAGATATAATATTATCCCCAATTTGAATAAAGGAAAATTGAGTCAGAGAGATGTTGAGTAATTTCCTCCAAGTTATCTGCTCTAAAGGAGAAGAGCCAGGGTTTAGAAGTCTGGTTCTAGAGCCAGTACATGTAATCACTAAACTCTATTGCCTTCCCAGGTCATTTTTAATTGAGTCATTGTGTCCTGTTATGTGTAAAGGGATAGAATTTTGTTAAATGACTATATTGTGAACATAAAAGAATACCAGTTATTAAGGACACATTCTGCATACATCATGCCTTTTATCTAAAATTCCTTTCCTCTTCATCATCTACCTAATTTTTCTTACTTATCTTTTAAAATTCAACTTTAATGTTAGCCTTCCCAGACCCACCAGTCTGATTTAGAAGCCCTTCTATCCTCATTGGGTAGTGCTATCCTAGCATCTATCACAATGTGTAGTATTGATATACTTAACTTTCTCTTCAACTGAACTCTAAGGGAAGGGACTCTGTTTTCTATGTCTTTATATCACTAGTAATGGTGCTTGTCATGCAGCCGGTACCCAAAACAGGTTGGATTTATGAATGGATGAAAAAATAAAATTATTTGTAAATACTTTGTTGGTATAGATGGATGACTGGATGAAGGTTGGTTGATGGGTGGAAAGATGGAAATATAAGAATTTAAGTGACATATACGTATAGGAAATGTATGAGTCAGTCCAGTGTATGTGCTAGCTTTAAATGGACAGAGCTTCTTGGACATATTTATTAAAAAAAAAAAAAAAGATACTTTTTTTAACTGACTCATTTTCCTACTTTATCTTTAAATACCATTCTTTCTTCTATTGTTTCCCTTTAATAGACATTGATGGTGACTCGCAAGTTAGTGATAAATTTGCTCTTGGAAATTTTCTCTACTTTTTTGTTATATATACATCAAAGCTTTGATTTTACTCCTCTAAATTGTATATCCTGGATACCTTTGGATAGAGGCACTGTATTACACTCCCCAGCTGAAGCCCTCCTTTCCGTCCACCGTTTGCCTGGCAGGTGCTACTTGAAGATTTGGCCTCTGTTACCCCTACTAGTTTTAGCAATGAAAGCAGCATGAAATCTTAAACTTACTGCCAAGTGTGAATCTTCTACTTCAGAACAGATATATCATCCTGGTCCTAACAAGGAACAGAACACATAATATTCCCAATACCTTAATAGTATGCTACTCCAAACATCAAATTATATTTACCTACCTGGCAGAACAAGAAAAATAATGGTTTCCTCATTAATAACCACAACGTTGTAAGAAAACATTAATTTCACCTAAAAAAAGACATGGAAACTGCATGCTACCATCATGGATGCTTTTGTGATACCATTTATGAATATAATACTCTGTTAAGAATGTAATTACTGAAGAGACGTTTTGCCATAAAAGATTTTGGGTTGTTTATAACCAGAGAAAAATTATCCACTCCTTTGAGAGTTGCATTAGACAATTACTAGTCAAAGCTTAAAAATATAAAAGCAAGTAAACATTGGCCTTTTACTTAAAGTCAGTAGTTCACTGATTTTTGTCAAGAAAAATCACACGCTAGACTTTTTTACACTATCAGACAGCTTCTCATTTGTGATGTAATAGACTATTTTCCACAGTGGTATAATTTATCCATTCATTATTCTATCATGTATTTATAGAGAGCCCACCATTTGTCAGGCACTACGTGTAATATATTTTCTGACTAGCGGTTAAATATCTTTTTTCTCTCTTACTGGGTTTCTGCCTCCAATATAAACTAGCCAGGCAAAATATCCAAACAAAATAAAATTGGGAGCAAAATATACATGTGTGAGTATATTTTAACTGACAACCATAGCAGTCTCTCAGCTTACATAGTGCTAAATACTAGAGATTTGAGTCAGCTAAAGAATATGTAAATTCAAATTGTTGTTGGTTGCTACTGAATGGCATGCCATCTTCTGGTATGTTAAATAGAAAACATGCAAATTCTCCATTTGACTCTTGTTTTAATTTGTCTTAGTCAAATACGTGTTTATAAAATTTAAGTGCTGCACATTATGGGACTATGTATATGTGTATATATTTATGTATATATGTGTATAAAAATTAACATAGTATACATATATTTAACTATGATGTTGTGTTTGCTGCAAAAGTGTACCAAACCTATTTAGCAAGGGGGCGGGGGGAATGGAGCCTCTAAGCCACAAAATGTAAGAAGTTTGTGAAAGTGGCCTGAAGACCTATCAATATACAAAACGCAATTTTTAAAGGCTACCAACACAACTTTTAAAAACCAAATTGAAAATTACAAGTTGGAAAGTGTTTGTGGGTTATCAAAATATTCTTTAGATCTGGCTCACTCTGTACTGTCTCATATTCTTGCAAATCCCATGGGACGCTTCTTAAACACATTTCACCTTTCTTTCTTCAGTTTCAGGGTAGAAAGGGTCCCTTTAACTCCTGGAGACAGTAAATCACAGATTGTGTGGTGGTTCTCAGAAGATACTTAAAGGACTGAATTGGATGCTCTACATAGCACCCTTGCCAAAAGAGTTCGGAAATGACTTCCAGCTTCCCACAGTAATAAAATGGCACTGTTTGGCATCTTTAAGGTAATAAAAGTGAATTTTTTCCATTCTAGTAAATGAGAAGAGAGGCCTGGTTGTTTTAAAAACTGATTAAAATTCATGTGTTTTCCTCAAATTATAGAGCGTGATATGAGCACACTTACACGTGAACCTCAGACCACCTCAGAGCATTATTATATCCAGCTCTCTGAGGGAAACAGGATGTGCCGGTAGGTGGGTGGAAGGGTGCCTGGGAAGGACCCATCAGGTGCTGTGAATACAGAGGACAGGATTCAATAGATGGCACTCTTCCCTCTAAGTCAGCGGTGAATGAATTCAGAGTGTGATTTTGGAGGATATTATTTTGCTTGAAAGAAAAGTTTTGGAAGTTCATAAGTGGTTCTGGCCCTGTTAAACAGCTGCTGAGTCTAATCGCAGACTCCGGCTGTATTTTGGTGATGGGATAACTCAAGAAAACAGGTTTTGTGTCTTTAAGAAAGAGGCTTATGTAAGGCATCATCGTCATTTGTATACAAGACATTTTAAAATTCAGTTTCACTCTCCTCACCATTTCAAAGGAAAATCTTTTGTCATTCCTACTTGACTCAAAGGGTCTAGGAGGAAGTTTGATCATCTTCTGTTTCCCATCTGGTTATTCATAAGGCACCTGCATCTCTTGTGATTTCTCCTAGACTACACAATGCTACCAACTGACAACAAACATTTTATAAAGGAAGACCACCTTTCATAAAAGGCACGTGAACATTAGAAGCTTGCCAGCCAAAGGCATGGGATATAGCTTTCTATCCTTATTTCAACTGTACCAACAGTAGAAATTATAGTTGTCTTAAGCAGAAAACACAAGATGGATACTTTTTATATATAGTCTAACCCACATTTGTCTTTGTTTATATGCTGCAATTAGAAGGCTATTACAAACAAATTTGTAGTATCATGGAAGAATTTTTAATGACTCGCTGATTTCAGTTATTGCCAAATACCTTCATCTACCCATCATATTTCTAATTAAGAGACACCAGTGTGTGTGTTTATATAATCTCTTTGTTAAAATTACACAAAAGTGGCCTCAGTAGTTAGGGGCTAGTCCATTAATTAAACAGACAAAACTATTAAAGAGGTTAAACAGATTATTACAAAAGGAGCAGGATATAGACACACCCAGTTTAACAATAATGGGGAAGGAGGTGTCCCTAACAAAGATAGAAGGGGAAAGGGAAATATTACCGCTGCTCTTAATGATGGTCTATAAACAATAGAGTACATGTTTATTAAGCCTATGACAGCTTGCTTCAACAAAGAGAGAATTAGATGTAAGTGCTAATGCCTTTTGCTCACAAATACTCCCAATGAGTATAACCCAACTCAGAGCATCTGACTTTGGTAGGTAACCATCTGTGATTAAAAGGAAAATGCTTCCTTCTGGGCTTGCGCTGAAATACCAACGGAGGCATCTTTCCTGCAACTAGTCCTTGACCTTCACCTTCAAGTACGTATTTACCTGTTAAATTATGTGGTCTCCATGCAGACTCATGAGAGAGGTTTATGAAAGAAAAATATAGTCTCTGATATACTACTGATCATCCACAAAATATGACACGACGTGTTTATAGATCTAGATTTGCCCTTATCCGTTTGTAATATAATTAGGCCATTTCTCTCAATATTTTGAATTATCAGCTTCCATGGTCAGGGACCATACCTTATTTACCTATATTTAACTATACCTATACCTATATTTATTTTAACTATACCATACCTATATTTAACTGTAAACAGAGTGGTCAATGAGTAAATATTTGCCAAATGAGTGAGTACATGCATAAACATGTAAAAATGAGTTTCTCATTGTTCTCGTTGCTAAAACGGAAGTAATCTTACCTTCAGCAAATATGTAAGGGTAAGAACATTCATATTCTTGATTTTAAGTGTTATAATTTTATCCCTAAATACAGAACTGTAATGTGCTTAACCTAAACAATCGTTCTACTTAAAAATATCAAAAGTTTGGGGCTTCCCTGTTGGCGCAGTGGTTGAGAGTCCGCGTGCCGATGCAGGGGACACGGGTTCGTGCCCCGGTCCGGGAAGATCCCACGTGCTGCGGAGCGGCTGGGCCAGTGAGCCATGGCCGCTGGGCCTGCGCGTCCAGAGCCTGTGCTCCACAACGGGAGAGGCCACAACGGTAAGAGGCCCTCATACTGCAAAAAAAAAAAAAAAATATATATATATATATATATATATATATATATATAAAGTTTATAAAAGTAATGGCTAGCAAATTCATCTCTCTCTCTTATATTAGGGACTTGCTAAAGAGTTTATGATTATCTTTAAGCTTGCCCCTTCCTTGTTACCTTCTCTGTAACTTAAATTGTTTATCTTCTATGTTCCAAGTACCATATACATATAGTAGATAAAATAATGTTTCCTTTGAAAAGTCCTCATTGTGACCTCCTATTCTAACATGTATATTTTGTATCTAAATGATATTTGTCTCTGTTATGGATGAAATTCCATTTATCTATTCATTTAATATACATTGGATGAAAGCTACCATGTAGAAGATAATCTACAAACCCAAGAATGCAACAGAAAATATTTAACTTCTCTTTATTCCATGTGTTTCAGAGTTAATCTCACCCCACTGGTTTACTCTGATTTGGCCAGTAATTCTAAGTCATCATATAGGCTAAAGATTTGCCTTTAAGAGGGTAATTCTGAAAGTTGTCCACACTAAAGATGCATCTGTGACTATGTATGTAGTAAAACAGGTTCTGAATTTCATTTCCCTGGATTCAGGCTCAGTAGATCTGGCAGAGAGCCCAGGAATCAGCAGCATTTCTAACAAGCTTCACAGGTAATTCTCAGGGAGGTGGTTCTCAGAACATGCACTAAGGATCACTGCCTTAAGAATTAAAGAGATTTTTCTTTTCATGCCATGTTTTATTCTAGGTATAACAAACATCTTCTTTTATTTCCTTATTCTTTTTCCTATAAAATACAATTTAAATTGTCCTGAATTTCATTTTATCATTACATGTTGTGCATTACATGTTGTGACCATGAGGAATATTGTAGGATTTTTTGTTGTTGTTGTTCCTCTAAAAGGTGTAGGGATAAATGAGGAGTGTTAAATGTGATTTTTTAAAAACTCACATTTTGATGATAAGAAAAAAATGCTTTAATTGCCACTATTTGATTCTAAAATGGTGATTCATTAAGATGAAAGCCATGGATTTTTAGTCATTAACTTTGACTATTATTTTACAAAATTATTCAGAAGTTTCCACTTGGTGCTTTTCTTTAATTTTATTATTATTATTATTTTTATCTAGTTTTCCCTTAAAATATTCCATTAGGTCCCAGTATGACTTTTTCCTGTGATTTAGAATCGTGTAAGTAAGAGAAGTGAATCTATTTTCCTTCCTATATCAATAATACCTTACTTCAACCTCTTTGAGTGGATTATTTTTCTCTACAAGACCTTTAGTATTATGGTATCACGCCATGGGATGTGAACAGTGACATTATTTAAGGTCACAGGGTAGATAGAAAAACTGTGACTAGCCCCTACTTGTTGCGTTAGAGTCTACCATTCTCTCACAGAAATGTTGGCTTGTTATTTCATAATTTGAGTTACAGACATAGTTTTCTTACTTCTAAGGTTGATAGGTCATTTCTTTAAAAAGATTCGATACATTTTTAACCTTTTCTAATTTGAATATTGTCATTGTGTGATCTGGTGATTTTTTTTTTTTTTTAAGAAGTCAATGGTCCCTAAGCTACATTAGGAAATTTCCATTGATATTAACCCTAACATCCACCTCGAGTCAAATGTGGCATTATTTAGAGACTTTCTTTGTATGACAATATCACATTTACTTTTATTTTTCCCCTTTAAAATGTATTTTAAGAAGCTCACTTGGAAACAGCTCATAATAATAGACAATTGTGAAATGTTTAGTTTCATTGAGTGCTCTAACCACATTCATATAATATGAATAATCTAGCTCACTGAACACTGAAATCTATTCTGGCTGTTTGTGAAAATGTAGTGTCCAGCAAGAGCTAACCAAGAAATATGCCAAAGCTAATCAAAAGAGAATGAACCAGAATAACTCCCCCTCTAAAAACAAACTAAAAAAGAATAGATTTTTACTTTAAAAATTTAAAAGGCTAAATAAATTTGAAACACCATTTTAAAATACATACTTCCACATGATAGTATGCCCTGGGGCCTGGAAACAATTATAATAAAATGTTGTGGAGAAAGCCCCCCACTGTTTCTGTGGTGGCATTTCTGCCATGGTTCAAATTAGAACTCTCATAAATCTTGGAATTGAGCAAATAGGGAAATAAAAATCTCATAAAACACCTGTCTGTATTCAGGTTGAAAGGATGAATTTAGGTAGTATTCCAAATCAAACTTTCTAACTTGTTGAGGCTGATACATTTACACTTGCTTTCCAATTCATGGCAACTTATCTAAACAGTTCCAAGTGAAAATAAAATGTACACTTTGATCATTCCTTTTTAAATGAAATCATGATAATTTGGCCCAATTCCCTACATTAATGTATCCACTCCTTCACATGGAGTCTGTTAAATGCTACAAATAAATGAAAAACTGAAAGGTTTTCTCCACAAATAATGATGAGTCTGAGAATCCAGGAATCCTATGCACTGCACCAGTAGCAGATCAGGCAGTGGAACTCACCTCAAAAGAGGACAAAGGAACTTTCTATCAACAACTTTACAATGATGGTAAAGTGTAACGTAACGCACTTTTATACTTTTGACTGCTTCCTTTTCAGCAAAGCCTTTTCCTCATACAGAAAATCTCTTTTATCTTTTTAAATGGCATAATTATAAATGTTATGCAAATTCTGTATTTACTTGCTGAATGACAAACCCAAAATTATCAGCATCATCAAACTTTGGAAAATGCATAAATATCTCTAGGACAGTATTTTCAAATAATGCATAGAGGTAAATACAAATGCTCTTGAACCATGGGCAAAGCTTAAAAAAAGAAAAAAAAAAACAACTTTAAATAGGAAAACCTCTAGAGGAAAGACCTGACTCTCACTTATGAGCAAAAAATTCTTCAGTGAGATAGAAGGGACCCATACAGTAGTCTGAGTCCATGAAATTCCATCAGAGGGGACACCATTGAAGTATGTTTCTCACAGTGAAAACATCTCACAGTGAAGGTCTAATTGCCTTCACTATCTTTTATGAATATTGTTGGAAAAGAAAAATATTCTTTCTCTACTGTAAGTCAGGGGATTAGATACAGTTATAACTAGACAACAGTTTGTCTGGTGAACCTGTAATTGTAATGAAAGTTTATAATCCTCTTCCTTCCTTGTAAATCCTAATTTACAGATGTTTGAATTTTACCCAAACAAGGCGGGGAAAAAGACAGAAAAGAGAAGCTACCTAGCCTGTAATCTGCTTTTTCAACTGCTTACCAATGATGCCAAAGTGAAAACAGATTATTAAATCAAACAATGCTTTGGAGAGAAAAAATGTATTTAAACCATTCTATTTGATAATATTAATACCATAATTCTCATCAGCATATTGGATCTTCTTCCAAAAGGCTTCAGTCTCATTAGATGTCTATCTCTCATGCATTAGTTTTTTGAAAGGCTTTTTTTAAAAAATACTTTATCTATCTATCTATCTATCATCTTTCTATCTAACAATCCATCCACCTATCTAAATATCTATATCTCTACCTACCTAGATATTTTCTAAAATCAGGGAGAGGAGGCCTTTTCAGATGCCTTACCAAAAAGCTTCCACACTAATAAAAGCAAATTGAAATTATAAGAAAATGAGTTTATCTTCCAAGTTTGAAACCAGGGACACACCTACCCTTATAACTGATTTCAGCTCAGCATGATTTTTCATATGCTTTCTGAGTTTTCTCATTGTTGTTTTGGCAATGAGATAAAGTGCATTGTTTTGTCTTCCAATGCAGCAGAGTGATGTTAACCCAAGGAGTTTTGATTTGAAAATCTTTATCTGGCATAATTATACATTCTGTCCAGGTCTCCACTGATGGGAAGTAAACTGTTTCTCTCCTTCAGTTGTCGTGGTTAAGGGAAAGGCCAGGTGGGTCCAGTATCTAAAACTACAAAAAAGCTCTCCTAGGTCATTGGTGGGAAGTTCAGTACTATTGCATCCCTAATAGCAGGTGCTTCTGTTTGAACTCAGGGTTATGAAAGATGAACTACATTAAATGGTAAATCATTAAGTATCAGCTGAGTCAAAACACGATGGTACGTTTCCCTGCTTAAATCATCCGCATCTGTATTCTTACATGCAAAGAGTTGCTCTTTCCAATCACACAGTGAAACCCTGACAGAAGATCTGAAGCTGAAACCACACCAAAAACCTCAAATGACATCTTTTGGGTTTTCAGTTGGTGAGTAAATGATCATCAGCAAATATTCAGTGGTGGAACTAAAGCACAACATTGCATTTAACCCAGCTATAAAATATTTAGGAATGTGTAATCCCTTTAGAGCCTCATTTTCCCTCCTATTATGTGTTTATTCTTCAGGAAAAGAAAAACAGCTGTTTAAATTATGCCCGCCTAATACCTTAGATTTATTGCAAAGACTACAATTTGCTGGTTTCCTTTTACTATTGATTCTCCTCTTACTTATGGGGATGTGAACATCATAACTAGAGATAAAGCTCATACTGGTTCAAATCTAAAATTGTACAATAACGGATACCATAAAATAAGGCTTCAGAACTGTTGAAAAAGTTAGACTCTTCTTATCTATTTGAAGTAGGCAGGAGAAGAATCTCAAATAGCAATTATAACTGTAATATCCCACTCTCATCATGGCTTAGATTCATAGTAATATATTCACAACTTTAAACAGTTACTATAAGACAATGGTCTTTCTTTGTCTTCATTGCTGCATGTGCTTTCATGGTGCTTTGCTCCACTGTGGGTTTGTCTTGTCCACATAAGTATTTGAGCTTTCATTCCAGTGTCACACTAGAAGCCAGTATTGTGGCAAGATACTGGAGGTAACGGTAGAGCAACTCAACTAACATATTTTTCCCCTCCCCTGATTATATAGTACTGGAATAAAAGACAAATGAAAATCTAGGATTCACTTTTAGGTATACAATTAGACATCTATCTTTGGTGTAAGACAACAGAGGTTGCTACTTTCAAAATCTGGGGAGAAAACATAAAGTTTAATTGCATAGAATATGTTCTATCGATCATTTTTATGGTACACTTATTTTGAAAATGTGTCCTGTCAGGTCATTCCCACACTTGGTTCAACTGGGAACATATTACCTTCTACAGACAATAGAAAGAGGGTCTCTAAAATTTACTTAGTACAGTAATCTTACTTACAGACTTATTTCACTCAACAGATGAAAGGAAGGACTATATTTTAATTTCTATCGAAGGATGTCATGAAATTGTCTTTATATCAATCAGAAAACAAATTAAATTTTGAGGGAAAATTACCAATACTCAACTTATAAAAATATCTGGGCATTCCCTGGTGATCTAGTGGTTAGGACTCGACGCTTTCACTGCGCTGGCCAGAGTTTAGTCCCTGGTTGGGGAGCTAAGATCCCGCAAGTAGTGTGATGTGGCCAAAGAAAAAAAAAGTCTGAATCCTTCAAAAGAACACACATTTTTATATCCATCAAAATTTTTTATAGAAACCGTATTAAAAGCTATATAGATACATTTTATTATAAAAATAGATCTATTTTTTCATTGCTTTATTAATTAGCACCTACATCCAGTAGGAATATCATGGAATATCTTACGTGCACAGAATTGTATTTTGTTTAGGGAAGAAACAAGTATACTCTTGTAAGAAATTATAAGGACCTGAAAGACCATCTTATTGCAGGACCTTATGCAAATTATTTATCAGCTCTGTGCCACAGTTTTCTCATTAGTATAATGGGAATAATAACGCCGATTTCACATATGTGTGAGAATAAAATAAAAGATGTAAAATATTTATGATAATACCTGGCATATATTAAAGTTTTAGAATAAGTGAAATGTTGTTTTTGTTGCAAAACACATACAATGTGTTTCAAAGCTATACTATGTAGTTTATCATGTTTCCTACAACCTCTGCCCCTGTTCCCTGACCTGCTATGCATTTACTAAAAAGACTTCTTTTTACAGCTTTTCATTCCACATGTTTTATCCACTAGAAATCTTTCTGAGACCAACCAGCAAGACCAACTTGCAAATATATTAACAGAAAACATATATAGCATGTGGTTACCTCTTCTGGGACATGAATAGACAAACAGAAAATGTCAGAGTGTCATGTTTGAGAAGAAATATAAGTCTTTGTGAACTGCTGGACATGATTTTGTAACGCAAAAAGAAAAGACAACAATTTTGACAAAATTAAACTTAATGCTATAGGACATGGTTATCCCCATGTTGGCTGCTTTTGAGATTTTATAGGCCTATACTCATATTCAGGTCAAACTAAAGATAGCCAGATATTATTTAGCAGCATTGGAGGGAGGATTGAGCCGGCAGGCAGGTATGCTCAGAATACTGTCTAGAACACAGAAGCAGAACACATGCCTATTATTCAACACTGTCTTGTCATCGTGTTAAAATGTATACATCCAGATAGCTCAGAATGTTCACTGGGCAGAAATAAGACTCTAGAACCTGAAAGGGTTTGTATAAACTTGAGAGGAAGAAACATGTCAGTCATACAGAATCAGTAACTCAGATTCTGAATACTGAACGATCTAGCACAACTACAAGCATTGTGCGGCACATAGTTCTGCATCTTTGTCGATCAACTTCCTCTTATTTTCTTATTCTCATAATAATGTTATACACTCATACGTATTGTATAAGTAGTAAAGATAGAAGCTTAAGTGCTTCATGTTAAAATGCTACCTAAAATGTAAAAAGAATCCACTTAATTAATTCTTAAACCACTTAGATTAATTGCATCTGCGACTATGTCATTCAACAAGTCATGTCATTACTGAAGCCGAGGTTAAATTGCTCTTTTTTAAAAATATATAAAGCCAATATTTAAAGAGCTTTACAAAAATGAAAGAACTGATTGATCTTGCCTCACTCTCCTCCTGAAGAAAGAGATCTATCTACCTACCGATGCTTCAGGCTCTCGTCATAGCCGTTCTTAATTGGAATAGTTAAAAAGTTTCCAAGGACAATACATTTTTCTATTATATTGCACATTTCATATCATAAGGACATTTCAATTTCCCTTCATTCTTGGGGCAAGATGAATTTTGTCACTGAACATTCCAGACCCATGTTTCTTCAAAACAGTCAGTTGCACACCAGCATTTAAGGAAGTCCCGCGCTCAGGTTTCAGAGAGCATCCAAAAAAGGATGAAGCATCACCTCGCAACTGCCATCTGTTGAGTGTTTTCCCGACAGCTGTATCTCTTGACCATCACAAGTGTACAAATCACAAGAGGCACAAAGGAAGTGCGCAGCCATCAGACACGGAGGAAAATTCCATGTTTGTCTGTGAAACAACATTGCTTTTAATTGCACCATAATGATTTTCTAACAGACACAATGGTATGTAGTGTAGTCTTAGAGCTGATTTAAAGCACACAATAAACCACAGTGCAGCTGAAAAACCAATTGAGATTTCTCAGTGCCAGGAAGGTTTTTGTCCTAACATGAATACTTACAAGCATTTTCGCCAGCTACTCTGTCCACAATCCACTTTTCCCAAAAATAACTGCCTCTGTCATTGTGCTGGGGCAGTTTCGAAAAGTAAGTGAATGTTCTTATTTCAAATATCAATGTAGTTAAGCTTGGGTTTTATTTTTAATCTTTATGATGTACAATCTAAAATAAGACAAGTTTATTGGCTGGGTGATGGCCCCAAAATCTCACTTTCCTGATTTTTTTAAAACCACTTAACATTTTTATTCTGCCCCTTCAGTGTGAAAGTCTACACGACGGCTGTCAGTCTTTATTTCTTATGAAACATTCTCTGACATAACGGTTGAGATAGTATTGAGATGGTAGAACTGGCTGGTCGGAAATTGAAATCCTTGGTTTCTTAATGAGGGCAATAAATAGAAACTACCCTAGAAGCTACCATTAGTTGAGGACCCACCATGGGGTGGTCCTCCTCTCCGAACCTCACAGGCTCGACCTTGAAAGATTCCAGTCAAAACGTCACTTTGTGTGAAAGTCTAATACTCTGTTTCTGGGAATTCAGTTGTCAAAGTATGATGGATTAATCAGCAGAGGCTTTCTAGATTCCCCCAGCTCCATTCCATTCTGTAGCATAAAAGAATGACAGAGGGAGAGAGAAAGACAGAAAGAGAAAACGAAGGGAACTTCAAGTGATCTACATTTTTACAGTTTCCATTAATTTCATCATCATTATAATAACCAATATACATGGACCCTACCATATATGTACATCACACAAACACACACAAGTACTCTAAACTGTCATTTTCTTCACCAACTGCCAGATCTCACGTATTTGTATACCGTCTTATACTACCTGTTACTCCTACTCAGAAGTGTTGCAGCTAGAGCAGATATCGGACCCAAATTAAAAAAGAAAAGTCTGTGCAAACTTGCATTAGGTACATTTGGGCTCATTCTCTATTTTCTTTTCTTTTTTTTTTGCGGTAAGTGGGCCTCTCACTGTTGTGGCCTCTCACTGTTGTGGCCTCTCCCGTTGCAGAGCACAGGCTACGGACGCGCAGGCTCAGCGGCCATGGCTCACGGGCCCAGCCGCTCCATGGCATGTGGGATCTTCCCGGACTGGGGCACGAACCCATGTCCCCTGCATTTGCAGACGGACCCTTAACCACTGCGCCACCAGGGAAGCCCATTCTCTATTTTTTAAGAGGAAAAAAATCGGTGCCAAAATGAGCACCACACGCCTCTAAGAGATATTTTTCAGAAAAAAATCTGAGCCACCTACCCAGGACCACAAATGGCACAAAAATTTGGAACACACTTTTGAAACCTACTATCTGTATTTGTGAACTATCCATAATGCATTTCAAAACCAGGTGTAAGGGGCTTCCCTGGTGGCGCAGTGGTTGAGAGTCCGCCTGCTGATGCAGGGGACGCGGGCTCGTGCCCGGTCCGGGAGGATCCCACATGCCGCGGAGCGGCTGGGCCCGTGAGCCACGGCCGCTGAGCCTGCGCGTCCGGAGCCTGTGCTCCGCCCCAACAGTGAGAGGCCCGAGTACCGCAAAAAAAAAAAAAAAAAAAAAAAAATACAGCTTTAAGATCTGTCTGCGACCTAACTTCTCGGTTCCACTACTTCGCAGTGAATAATTGTGAGAGATTATAGTTAATTGTGCTTTCACCTGAAGGCTGCTGCTTCTTTACTTTCTTTTCTTTTTTTAATCTAATAGGTATTTGCACTCTTATAGTAGGTAAACATTCTCTTGTTTTTTAAAAAAATGCATGTACAATTTAAGAGGTACTAAGGAGCCATACCTAATCTACATAACAGTAATTTCGGGAGGGAGGAAGAGGGTACAAATGCAGCCTAAGTCTGTGTTATTAGAAATATTCCTTATTCTTAAATCAGTACGCAGTCTGGCCAGACCTCAGCCTGTTATCAGTTTGTTGCCAGTCCTAAGAAATGGAACTCTCACTCCTGCTATTCAAAATTGGACGCAGTAAAGAATGCCTGCACCAAATGTCTTCTTCTTTAGGTTGTGCCCTGATCTATGCCTGAGGGATTCTTCAGTCTCTTTCTTAAAACAGTGGTTTCCGTATACCAAACAGCGCAGGCACTGTGGACGTTTTTCCTTGTCCACAATAAAATGAAAAAAATAAGGACTATGCAATTACACACAAATACAAATGGAGCAAACCTGTATTGACTACCTCACATGTACCAGGCAATGTTTGGGGTAGTGGAGAAAAAGAAGTGAACAAAGGATATGAAACCCATGACCTCATAGATTTTATATTTTAATGGGGAAGATAAATAGCAAGCAAACAAATAGCATATAGTCAGGTAGTAAGGAGTACTGGACAGAAATTACAGACTGGTAAGGGAATGGAGAGGAATGGGAATGGAGAGGAATGCAAGTGGGAAAAGAGAGGGTTTGCCAGCATGGGGTCTAGGAAAGGGACTTTCAACCCTGTGGTTAGAGAAACCCTGCGCCTCATGGTTGGCTCTGAGTGGAGAGCTCTGCCAGTGTCCCAGGGAATAGACTTCCAATCAGAGGAACGGTTGGTGTGAAGGCAGTACAGTGGGAAGGGGTTTGGCCTGTTTCAGGAACTGGCTGTTTCTGAAGGCCTTTGTGGCATGTCGGTGTACAAGTTGCCAGTTCTTCATTCTTGAAAAACCTGTCTTGTATTCTAAGATTATGGCTTTCCTCCTTCCTCCTACCCCCTACTGATGTTAACATGATTTCAGATTTCAATGTTAGTTGGGATTTTTTTTTTTTAGTAGCGTAACTTGGCAATATAAGACGTTGGCCCCCTTATGTTGTTCTCTTTTTTCCCCCCCAAACTAATTCATGAAATATAAAGTGGTTCAGCCCTGGCTTAAGAGGATATGTGCTGAAAGTGCCAATCCCCCTGTGTCTGTGGAGAACCCCACCTTAACCCGCTTCTAAGCATTTGTTTGATTTGTTTTACTAGTTTTGGTACTTACTTCTTATTTCCCAGGTTTATTCGGAAAGGAAAAGAAACACTGTGCTATGTTTGTTGATTTTATTTTGTTTTAACATGAAAAAGTGGTAGTAAAATGTGTCCCTGATTCTTTAATAAAACAGCATTCCCCGCAGAACAGGTACGGGAAGTTGGGCCCTCCCAAGATCTTTTATAGTCTGACATCAAAATTAAATTGGGATGTTGAGAACAATCTGGTCCTCTCCCCCTTCTCGGTCTCCCCCTAGAATTTCCAAGGGATATCGTGTTTGTTATGTGTTTCTGTTTGGGGGAAATGGTAGGGAGTCTGGAGCTGCCTTTTTTTTTTTTTTTCTTTAAGGGAAAAAGAGAAAACCAGATATTTTCAAGGGAATTGACTAGTAGTGGCCAGTATAACAAAGAAACTACACTAAGCCTAACCACAACCTGACAGAATGAAAAGTGATTCCAGAGCTGCCACTCACCACAAATCCCCATGAAACATGCCAGGAACCCAGCTGAAAGCAGTAGAGAGGCTGCTTCTCAAGGGCCACAAATGTGGCCCCCAGAGAGGCTTCTGGTCCTATTCAAATTCAGTTGCAAAGTCGGGGAGGGCTGGAAACTGGAGACCAAGAATTAGCAGCCTTGTGATCACTTTAAGGGTTATGATGGAACTGATTTAAAATGCAAAACCGCATCCCATGGTAAACACAGAGGCAAAGTGGAAGCCGAGAAGAAATGGGACTTCATTTGGTGATTTTCAGCTTTAGGAATGAAATCGGGAGGGGAAGAAAAACACTATTTTTCCAGAACTGAGATTGCCTTTTTTTTTTTTTTTTAGGATAAGTGAATGTGGACTGATATATTACTTCTTTGGGCTTCAGTGCTAATAAGGCATACTTCCCACAGAATCTGACAGAAAGGATGAATACCTTGTGGTGTTAATGGTTAATTTGTAGTGGCATGTGTATTTCTTGAATGTCCATGAAGTTTTCTAATTCATCAGCACACAATTGGGCTTTTTTCCTCTCTTAACACAGAATGAAATGCCGAGAGGGCAAGAGGTTCAGGACTGTTGTAATATTCTCTCAGCCAGTGTATTTACTACCCAAAAGTTATTGCTAATTTCTTTTCTACCTCAGGAACAAAATTGGTCTTCAGCAAATAATTTAATACTGACCACACTCGAAGATGTTTATTACTGTTGAATCTGTCACAGATTGCATCAAGCCACAGAGATGCTAATCTATCTTATGTATTTTAAACTCCTCTGGGAAACATATATTTGGGCTTACTACTGAGTGAACATGACTGTTAGGATTATAGAGACCATACATGGTAAAGAAGAGCAGCATCGCTTTTCTGACGGGGAAGTAAACAATAGGGTGATTGTCAGCTTACACATTGGCTTACAGCAGCCCTACTGCTGACGAGCTGTATGTAAAAATCAAGATCAGTAAGCAGTCTTGATGTTTTCTTCTTGGAGTTGGATGTTGTCAAGGATTCAGATGAGCCACCCCAGTGAGTATGCAGGAAACAAAACAGGATATTCTTGTTTGAGGACTGCTTTCTGTAATTATGTTGATTTTTTATGCAGCACTTGAACTTCTAAAAACTCAAGGATGCATAAGAAGTACTCCAGAGGAGAATAAATGATTGGGATTTTGTCTGAAGTGAAATGTTAGCATGTGTTCTTAACAAAATTAACTTGTTTGTATTTGTGAGTGGGTCTATGAATCAAGTATACTTAGACCGTGACTGTTTTGTCCCCTCACCTCACCCTCCCACCCCCATTTTCAAACAGGAAGTCAAGTTGTCTTTGGAACATCATATTTCCTGCTTGGAAAAGGCACTGGATTGTGTCATAGTCTGACAGGAAAGTTTCAAGAGTACCAGGAGTTTCCCCTGGAACACTTGAGGGGGGAACATTTGCAGCAGCATCTATAAAGTTCTTTCCTTTGAGCTATTAAGAGCTGTTCTATTGTTGTGTATACAAAGTCTTCAGAATGGAAACAGCTAAACTAAACTGTAAATACCCTAAGGAAAAACGTCTTTGGAAACTTGTAGTGTGGACATGCTTGGCACATTGTACTTTTATCTGTCCTTCCTTGCTGAGGAAGGAACATCTGGCTTAGCGACTAGCTGGTTAATGCTATCGTGCTACAGACATCCGTTTATTCCTTTCCCATCCAAATATCAGTTCTGTGTATTGGACAAGGGATGTGACATATTTGTATGCCAAGAAATTTGATTTGGTGACCATTATTTGCCCTTTAATTTAACCAAATTACCTCATGCTCCTTTTCTTTAATCAAAATACCATGCAATTTCTTATTTTTACTTGAATAATTCTCATAATTTTACAGCACAATGAAAGGATTATAGATTAGCACAAGGTCAATCTTCTCCATATCCTCCTTATATTTTCTTAAGATTCCAATCCACAAAAGGTCACAGACGACATAATACTTCTGGGGCAAAGGACACCACAAAGTTCCTTTGCACAAGCACACCAGCTGGGCAATCATATTCCAATGGCAGTGTGCCCTGAGTTTTAACCACTGTGGTTCAGTGGAGAAAATGAAATGTCAACTAATGGGCAACTACCAAATTTCATCGGGGTACCCTGGGAATGCAGATCTCAGTCTAAGGGTAGGGCTGTGAAGGGTAGAATTTTAAATGGTGCTTGGGGGGTCAGTCTTCCTGGGTTTGAATTCAGATTCTACCATTTGGCCAAAAAATTGCTTAACACTTCTTTCCCTTGGTTACTCTTCTATAAAAGGAAGATTATAATTTTTCCAATTATTCATTGCTGCATAACAAAGCACCCCAAAACTCGGTAGTTCAAAACAACTATTTATTATTATATCTCACTTTTCCGTGGATGGACTAGGCTCCATTAGGTGGTTCTCACTTGGGGATTGTCATCCTGGTGCAATCAGATAGCAACTGGAGTCATTTGAAGGATTCAGGGGCTGTTTCATCCCCATGCTGATCGCAGGCTGGGAACTCTCATGGGTCTCAATTTACACCTGGCCTCTCCTTGCGGCTTGGGCTTTGTCACAGCATGGAAGCCTTAGTCTGACTTCTTACATGGCAGAGCAGGGCTCTGAGAGAACAAGGCAGAAGTTGCTAGGCTCAGACCCAGGCTATTGTCTCTTCTGCCTCTTTCTATTCATCAAGCAAGTCACTAAGGCCAGATCAGATTCAAAGGGAGAGGACTTCAAGTCCACCTCTCAGTTCGAGGAATAGTTAATAATTTGCTTCCAACTCCAATCCACCACAAATACAATATCTACCAATTAATTGTGAGAATTAAATGAATTAGAGTTTTGTGAGTATTAAATGAATTAATCCACGTAATGTGCTTAGACCAGTGTCTGACACTGTTTTCAATAAAAGTTAATTATTATTATTTTCTAAGTCCTATCCCATTTTATTTTTCTTCATTGCATATATCATTATTTGACCTTACTTGTAATTACGTTTGCATGTATGTGCTTAGTTTCTCTCTCTCCCATCCAAGTATAAACTTCACAACCATAGGGACTTCATGTTTTTTCAGGGCCTAGAAAAATGTCTGGTATATAATGAAAGTACCATAAATATTTGTTGAGTGAAAGAATGAAAAGTGAATGAACGCCTAGTGGATATACAATTGGAGGAAACAAACATTTAAGGTGTTTGGTTGTGACAAACGGGAGTTCACTTGGGGCTGGGGAAGAATTATGAGCAGAGTTTGACATTCTGATTTATTTTTAAAAATTAAGATCAATATCATCTCTTATCTGTAGCAGTTCTTAACTAAAACTGTCCTAGGAAGTACAAAATACACAAACAAGGACAACTTTGCCTCTAGAATAGCTGTCCACAATTGGCACAATTAGAAAACTGCATTTTTCCATCCGCAGGCCTTAGAACCTGAGAGCTCTGGCTCTAACTCCCCACTCTGCTGTTTGCTTGCTGCCTGACATGAAAAGTTTTTTAACTTCTCTGAGTTGTAAAATCAGACAACAAGGCATACTTCATGGGATTTCTGTGAAAATTATATATAGCTGACAAAGGGTTTCAACAAAAAGACTAGGTATAATTGATAAAAAGTTACCAATCCCCAAAAATAATAATGATACAGAAACTTTATTGACATGAATTTTGTTATACTTTATACTAGAGTGGATAGCTTTGTGATTTTTATTTTCCAAAAACACTTCTTATGTTTCAAGCACATTAAAAATATTAAAATAATATTAAGTTCACTTTCTACTAACTCAACATTCAAACTGTGAGCATATTGATCCATAAATTGACCTTTCTACTCCACCAGTATTTGGCACAGGAACTGAAACACAATATTGAATAAGTTTTAACAACCATGTTAAAAATACATGTTTACATTTATCAAGAGAAATTGTGACATCAAAGGAAGTAAACATCATGTCCAAAGAGCAACTTCCTAGAATTCAAGGGGAATTCCCCCAGCTCCAACCCCCTCCTTGAGGATACCCAAAAGTAAATTACTTAATCAACAGATGATGATTGCTGAGAGTTCAACAAATTCAGAGCACTCAGAACTTTGGGGAATTTTAAAGAAAAAACATTTCACCTTGTTTTATAGAGCTCTTAGTATTTCAAAATAAATTTATTGACCAAGATGAATTATGATAAACCTAAGAATTTACTTCCTCAACACAGATATTTGTATGTGTAATCAATTCAAGATGGGCAATTTATAGGTATACACACATATACTTACACACACACATACTTATATAAATTCATACTGGGTAAATTGGACAGAAATTTTGTCTGTTTTCTTGTTTAGGAGTTGTCAAATATTTCTTACATTGAAAGACTGCTCTAGGACATGTGGAAGCTGAAAGCTAGAGAAAAGAATGATGCAATAGAGAATCATATGTCTTTAAAAGGAAAATATTCAGCACTAATGTTGTATATTCCTGGCAGCTAGACAGTACAGCATATATTCTGTTCTCCAAGCAACAAAGCACCAGAATGGGCACATGGCAGACACAGCTCGGGGCTCCAGCGTGAAGGAGAATGTATCTGTGGAAGTCACAGAGTATAGCATAGTAAAATTGAATTCATTTGTCTTTGGGCTGGGGAGGACATATGAATACCAGACTCACTAACAGGTTTGATGTCAGACAGTGGCAACATTAAAGTTACATGTATTTAATGTATCTGACAAATAATAGGTGTTTAGTAAATATTAGTGTTGTTTCCTTCTTTCTTTTGAACTGTGTTTCCTTACATTTTTGTCTATTACCATAATGTCTGAACTGTTACTAAGAGTATAGCCACTTGTGCTGGGATCATCTCATGGTTCTTTGTTCTCAAGTAAACAAACCTAATTTGATTAAGAATTAACCAATGGTAGGTGATTGGCTCTGTCAAGAACCAGCATGGGGAAAGCAGAAGCCAGTTGAAATAAATATAAATTAAATTCATTGGAGCATTTCCATCACTCCATATTTAGTTTCTTCATGATCTGTATATTACAAAGAGCTTATCTGCTCTGTGGACCGCACTTAATGTAAAAGGGGGAAACCCTTTGTGTTTCCTATCAGAATATGATTTGATCAGATTATATAAAGCGTCATATAGACAGATATTGACATTCATGTCAGTAATTTTTATTATTCAGATGTGCTGATAAAAGTAATTCTTTTTCTCCTTTCACATCTTATCCCTTCCAAAGAATGTCTATAATTTCACTCCTTAAAATTGTAAATCCAAATGGTAAGAATTCTCCATGAAAGGATCATAAACATTTACCTGTTACTTCTATATTTGTAGGAGTGATAACTAATGCCTAGAGATTGGATCATAATGTGTTCAATTTATCCAACCAAACCAAAGCCCTTTATGGGAATTTCAATGTCCAGTCTATTATTTAACCTCATGAATGAAAATACCATGTTGCCTCACTTTAAAAAATTCATTGCAAGGGTTAAGAACAGATGAGACGGGTATCTACAGTCTCCTGGAATCACAAATGTACAAACAAGAGAACTAATTTTTCTCTACTGTTTTTACAAAAAAAGAAAAACTTTTTTTCACACTAGGCAAACAGCAACTGGTTTAGTCTCATAAATTTACATATCATAAGTAGTGTCAGTATTCAGGCAGATTAGATTAACAGGCCTTGTGTTAACATCCAAGGAAAAAAAAGGAAAATATACCCAAAGTCATCTGGTTAATTGGAGGAGGTGGGGAGAGATGAGGTTGCTTCCATTAAGTTCTTTTGGAACAGTTGCAAGATCCACAAAATCTGTTTTTAGCTCCGTCATTCATCCTGCTGAATGTGTGACGTGTTTTCAATTTAATGATAATTGCCCTTTCCATCTCTTTGATAATTGCCCTCTCTATTATCATTTATGGAGATTCAAATCATAAATCAAGAGAAGACAGTCAGAAAAATATTATGATTGTCCCTTCTGAGGCCAGAGCAACTCAAGTAACACTGCCAAAGTCTGAGAGCTTTTCATCTACATGTTTCTGAACATTTTATTTTAGGGCCCAATGGTTTTCCTAAAGAGGGGGCTGTACGACAATAACAGGACTGAATGGTAATAGATACAGGGACTGTAAGTTTAGCTTCAGTTTAACAGTTATAAATTTGTATTTGAAATCAGAAACTTGCTCTCCTAACTATTTGGAAGCAAAGGTGAGGGGTCAGCCAGACAGCCAGAAATGTTTGCTATTTGTCACCAGGTGTCCCCTTGAAGGATATTGCACAGCCCTGCCTCCCAGGAGCTAAACTCTCCCTCTACTCTTGGCCTGTTTGGGAAAAAAAAAAAATTATTTTCACTGGATATGCACAATGATCCACACAATGAGATAAGTGCAAAGACATGAGTGAGCTTTTATCTAAGATGCCAGGAATCATCTCCCAAAACAAAAGCAGGAAAATAAAAAAAATATACCAAGAAATGGCTCAAATGGCTCTTCGAGGTGGTAACTGTGGTGTGCTGGCGTCAGCTTGTACCTAGTCAGGAGATCTTATTATTAAATTTTCAGGTATTTGGCAAGCTGTTTGTCTCCCCAGAAAGCCACTATTAATAATTAATTGTATAAATTTTGAATTAAATACATTATATTAGAAACAAAGGTAATAAATGCACAGAACTCATCACTTCCTAATTATTGTAGTACATTGTATTATTTTTTTGTGTTCTTGAGGATATTTTGGTCTGTTGTCTCTGAATGTTTAGAAATACCATAAAATGGTATGATATGGAGCATTCCTCCCCAACTCTGCTTCCATAACTTCCTGTTAGTAGTTGGAAATCGGCAATGGTATTTATACCATTTACATCAGAAAATGCTGCAAATCATCAATTTTCCCCAGAGAGCTGGTTGATAAACATTTTGCAGACCAGTCTGGACAGTGATATAGTTTTGAGAGAGGAAGAACCTTGGAACTGGGATGAGCTGGATTTCTTCTTGGCTCAGTCAACTAGTAGCTGTGATACTGGGCAGTTTACTTGAACTCTCTGTGCCTTAATTTATCTCTCTCCTGCTTAATACCTTTCAATATCTTCCCATTACTCTTAGGATAAAGTTCAAAATCTTTAAGGCCTTTTTTTCCTTATCTTTGCCCTGAATTTCTTTACTCCTGGAATCCTGTAAGTTCCTCCTGCTGAAGCGCCCTTGAATTTGGAGTGCCTTCCTTTTCCTTCTTTGTGCTGCTAACTCCTACCCCAGATTTAGGTCTCAGTTTAAATGTCCCTTTCTCAAGGTAGACTTCCCTGAGAGCAACCCCCGTACCTCGCATAAAATAGGTTAGGACCCCATGCTGTAGACTCCCACTGAATCCTGTAACTTTCCTTCCAATCACTTGTCAAAAGTGTAACAACATTATTTTGCGTGTAGTCATTTGTTTAGTACCAAAACCCCCTTTCACCTGCATGTTGCTATCATTCTCAAGTTTGGCCCTATGCCTGTAGATGTCCTCTTTGCTAACCTAACCACTTAAATTTAATCTGTAGGGTTTCTGTTTTAATAAGAGCAACCCTCTTTTCAAAATCACTCATTCTACCTGAGAGGTGCTACAAGACAGTGTTTAAGGAAGGGGACTCTGAAACTAAGCTCTCTAGATTTGAATCTTTACCACCTATGAGCTGTGTGGCCTTACCAACCTCTCTCTAATTCCATTCTTTATGAAGTAGGGTTAATAACAAAATCTACTTTCTAGGGGTTGTGAAAATGAAGTAAGTTACCCGCTGCAAAGTGCTTAGAACAGTGTTGATCACAAAGTCATCAGTATTTAACGGTTTGATGTTATTCCTACTTGCTTTAACTCTAGCTACAGTTCCCCTAATTATGTCACTTCCCTAGATGCCCACTTCTATGGAGACTCGCCTCCTCCCTTACCTTTGATGATTATAGACAATCCCACAGCTTTAATTATCTCATCCATTGGAAGGACACCCAAATCTCTAGCTCTAGTATCTCCCCTAATTTTTAATTTTACATTTCCAGCTACTTACTTTCATCTCCGTGAGAGTTTTTTTGTGTTTTGTTTTGTTTTTTTTGCGGTACGCAGGCCTCTCACTGTTGGGGCCCCTCCCGTTGCGGAGCACAGGCTCCGGACGCACAGGCCCAGCGGCCATGGCTCACGGGCCCAGCCGCTCCACGGCATGTGGGATCCTCCCGGACCGGGGCACCAACCCCCGTTCCCCTGCGTCGTCAGGCGGACTCTCAACCACTGCACCACCAGGGAAGCCCTCTGACCTTTCATTTCTTAATACTGATACTGTTACCCACCCTATCCAGTCAGGGCCAACAAGAGTCCTCCTGCCTGGTGTCGCTCCTGCCAATAGACCAAGACTGAGTTCGATTTGGAAGCAAAGAAAGCTTTAGCTTTGATCAAAAAATGGAGAGGTGCGAACTTGCTGCTCTAGATACACACTCTTTCTAACAGGCCGTGGGCCGGGCTGCTGTATACGGGTCTATCCTCGGGAGGGGGCGGAGCTCTGGTAGGACGGGCGGGGCAGGCGGAGCTGTGTTTCTCAGGCTCCAGAGGGCAGGGCCAGGCGCAGCGTCTCTGCGCACGGCCTGCCGCCGCCATCTTCAGTTACAGTGTTGTGCTTGGCGCTTCTGCGGGAGGACCACTGAGCTGCACACTGCAGTTCTGCTCTGGGAACTCTAATCCGACGTGTTTGGTGCAAGGCCTCTGTGCAAGGACCCCTACAGGCAAGTGAAACTAGACTAAGCCCAAAGGAGAGGTTAGACCTTATCAAGAAGTTCCCATCATATTTTCCCCGGGGACCCCAGTGGGCTTTGCTGGTGACAATACCACCACTGCATAAGGAATGAGTTACTCAAATATCTGACTTGTTTATTTAGATTCTATTATTTTGAACTTGGAAATTTCACCAGAGAAACTGACTTCAAAATTTGAAGATATTCCTCTAAGAGTAACTGTCTTCAAAGAGGAGAGGAATTTTTATTCAACAGTAAGAAAAAGTATTCAAAGGTGACTATCAAGTCACATTCTGATAAGGCATTCTCGAACTTTAGCAAAAATAACTTCTTTTGTACATTTGACTACACTTGGTTAATGCTGACCTTATTAGGTTTATTCACAAAGTTAATGTGTATGTTCTGTTTGTAAAAGACACATACAGGAACTCATTTGTATTTCTATAACATCTAAATTGTCATATTTGATATTCATTGAAACTTTTACCATGTACCTGAACTCTCAAGAAAATATTGAAAATTCCTCAAACCCTGCATTTTCAAATATAAATGTCTGTCAGAAAAGTAGAGACCTCGTTATTAGTCCAATAGCTATGTTCATTACTACAAATATTAACAATTACTCAATTACCTTTGTCCTCTTAAGATGGCATAGTTTGATAGCCAATGTTAATCCATCCTAAGAAATTTCTTTTTATTACAGATGAAAATATCCATCTTTCACAAAATTTCACAAAATCAAATGTCCACCATTTCTATGTTAATCTCATGTCTATTAGTTAACCAGGAATTTTAAAAATTGGCAAGACAAACCCTTAAGCATTACAAAGGTTAGATGGTCTGGATTCCTCCCATGGCACTCTGATGCCTAGCTAAGTGTAGTATCGGGGGTAAAAAAAAAAAAGTTGGGAGGCCTATTTATAGCTGGAGTTTGCAGAAGCTAAGAGAACCAGACAATAACTGCTGGGGGAAAAGATCCTATTACCAACGGAAAAAAAAAAAAGTTTCTTCCCTGTCCACCATGGTAAGCAGGTGCTTATTTTGCTTTAGGAAATGTATAATGTTTCTTTTGAACCATTAATCATTGGCAACTGATACTAAAGTAAAACAGGTAAACCTTTCCTTATGCTTTTGGAAAAGAATATTGACAACTGAAAAACAGGCAGTGGTTCTCCCAGACCATTAAAGCAAGTAAAAATTTGTATAATCTGTGTATTTTAAATATATAGCCAGTTCAGATCTGAGAGATATAATTACCTCAAGACAGAAGAAGAAAGAAAATCCTCTGAGCCTTTTTTTTTTTTTGCCATTTTATTTCTTACATTAAAAATGTTTCTTGAGTTCACAATAGTATTAACTTTACAAACTCCTCATATTCTGGTATATTTGTCGAAGAGGAAACCACGCACTATCCCTTCCCCTGGGAAAAGACTTGCTTTCTGATTTGCCATCACATCTGCGTTTAACAGAGGAACAGATGCTTAGCTTCTAAGGGTCAGAGTTTGGCCTTCTCCCTCCTATCACTAGAGCAGAAAGAAAGGGGGTTCCGAAGTGATGTGGCAGCTTTGCAATGGCGGTCCTGTACTTTTAAAGTAAGCAGGTGGTATCAATGGGCTGTCTAATGACTAACAAGATAAGAGTGCAATTGATCTTTTTATTAACCCGTTTCCCCAGGTGGGTGGCAGGCTGCTCCTCTCTCCTGGGTTCAGTTACACTGTTCAGTTCCAGGAATCATTTTAGACTCTTTAACTTTTTTGTCTAAACTGATATTTAAAGCACAGGGGCACAAACACTGATATTCTGTGTTATCTAAATTCTGTCTTCTCTGAACCTCCAAATTGGTAAATGTCTTTATAATTTGAATCCGACTCAAAACAGTATTTAACACACATGTGGATCCTCTTCAATCCTACTGATGTTCTTTTCATGCTGAATTTGAACCGTGAATTTGTTTGTCTTCCTTCTAGGTCACAGACCACTTACTCTGAACCTCACAACTAGTTCTGAAGAGTATGGAGCCTACATAGATTCATAAGGTAAATGATTAATTTCAAAATAAGACATAATGGATTTAATTATAGTGTGAATTCCAGCATTGTGTAAATGTGTTATCCTTTATTACTCTGTGGTGAGTTTCTAAGTTATGATCCTGTGTAATCTTTTAGTAGAGGGTAGACTCATAATCCTGGGGAGTGCTGAGGGATGAATACAGTACATCTGTGAGTTCCCTCTCTTCAGAGGCAGGCTATTTGTTGTATATTGCTTAAGGCTGGCTACCTACCTCAATTTCATTCAACAGTATCCTTATGATTTTAGGACACTCCTACCCTGGAGTATGCCAGGACATCACAAGTCACATAGTCAACTGGAGAGCAATTAGATCTGTCATTTTCATAAATGAAACTTGAAATTATTAGGATGCATTCCTCTATAGAAGTAGGAAGATGTACAAAACATCCCATGAAGGCTGTTTCTACCATAGGTAGTGTCGAATGAGGATGTGTGGGAGAAAAGGATTTATAGAGGATGGCCTCATATTTCTGTTTCTATGAATCACAACCATCATTTGCTTTGCTGCTTGTTAAATAATTGTATAGACCTAGAAGCTATCGATTCTATACTAAGGTAGACTCAAGAGGATCTTTGTTATCATCTATAGCAGAATGACTAAAAACCTAGGCTTTAGATCAAACCTAAACTCAAATTGTGGTTCTGCCATTTATTAGCTATGACACTGTGGTCTTCAGTTTTTTCATCTACAAAGTGGGAAAAATAATAGTATTCACTCCCAAAAGCTATGGCATGGTATAAACAAATGAGTTGATGTAAAGCACTTAAAATATTGCGTGACACCTACTAAACACTAGGTTTACTGATTAACTAAAATGCTTTTATTCTACCTCCTCATTTTATTTGTTTCAGTTTCTCAATTTTCCTTTAGTCCAGGAACTCAGTGGTTATGGGAATTATTAAGGGAACCAAACTCCCAATTCCCTTTTAGCAGCCCTTCTCCTAAAGGAGATATATTATACCTTTCATGTAAATGCCAGGAAGGAGAATAATTGGCATCCCATTGCTCTTTGAATGGCTCCCTGGCCAGCCCTAGGTGGTGTGACGTGAAAGTGACCTGACAGCGGGGCGCCTGCCAGCTCAGTGCACCGTGTAGTGGGAGAATCAATTAGAAGGTTCATCGCCATTTCAGAAACATGCAAACATCAATTGGCATAGAGTTTCAGGAAGCAGAATAAAAAGGAACCTACAAAACAAAAAGCCTTTCAAGGGAATGGAGACACCATTCTTCCAAATCACTGAAGATTATGATCACCATTAGAGCTTAATGAGCCTACATATGGCTAATGACTTCATCTCTCCAGTAGATTTGCCGATAGTCCGTTTCCACTCGCATCCATCCTTCTAAGAAGCATAACCATAGTGCTTGTTGGTCAGAACAAGTCACTGGATTTCCCCCTCCTCCATTACCAAAAGCAATTTCTCAAATCTACCATCCCCTTCTTTCCTTTCATGACCAAAAGTAACAGATTAGAGAAAAGAAAACACCACCAGTGCATGGTTTATAGAACCCTCAAAAACCTGGGTTCAATCCAAAAGTGGCCCTTAACTGCTGTCTGACCTAGTTTTCTCACCTCCAAAATGTAATTGATGACTATCCTATTTCCAAAGATAACTTTAAAGATAAAAATATATAGGGATATGGTTTATTTTACTTAATTTAGTTATTTGTTACTAATATTATCATTGATTATGGCTATATTTTTACTTTAATAACCCAAATGAAGAAAATGCTATTATAAGGTTTAAGCAAGTTATCTGCTGAACCATTTAGAGACTATTAATTTTAATAAGAAGACCTAAACTGAAGTTAGAATTTTGTTTTAATTAACCACACTATTATAATGTTTAGTCAACAATGATACTTAGTGTTAAAGTCATTTAAAGAGGCAAAATTTGGCAAAGTTGACATAGTGATGTGTCTTCTAAAGCGTAGGTATTAACAGTAGATTATTTATTGGAAGAGAAAATTTTTCATAAAAACAATAGATACTAGGGGGTGCCCTTCTAGTTGCTACATGGGATATTGCCCGATTCATGAATTGCCTAATAAAGCTAATTAGATCTTCAAATTTAAAAATAAATAAAATAGATACAAGTCCCCATAATGATTCTTACTCAAATTTCAGTGCATTTCTTTCATGTTCCTGTTTTCAAAATATATCTAGTAAATATAGTAGATCTTAATATAATCCTGAATAATATCATAATTATAATATTGAAAGTAAGACAAGTAATAGTTTGAAGGGATAATATTAGCTATTAAGACAGTTGCTTCAGTGTAATAGTTTAGAAATTTTAAATTGTTTTATGTTAAAATATTCCAGTTTAATTTTTCTGGGGTCTCTATGCTATAAATAAACTTTGATTGCTGTGGTAATGTAAGAAACATGAATGGATAATGTCTGTTCTCTGTAACCAGCATTTCAGGAAAGTATCATTGTTAAAAACACATCGCTGGTATCCCAGTTTTGAGTTCTAGCCCCAAATCTGCATCTGAATGTTCTGAGTGAGGTTGATCAATTAACATGTATCTGAGTAAAATTTTTGATATATAATTTGAAGAAATAAATAAGACTCAAAAATAAAGGCTGATTTTTAGGAAAAACTTTCAAGTAACAAAAATATTTAGCAAATCTTAACATGCATCAAATCTACATTCTGCTGTCAGTCTTTTCATACACCTACCTGCCTACTCTACCCCACTGATCCCATCATTTCAAGAATGAAAATTTAATTTAAAATGGAACCTTTTCACGTTCACTGGAAACTTTAAAATCACAGAAAAATATACGCTAAATTTACTTTTTAGTCTCACCAACTAGATGTTTGGAGAACTTTTTTTTTTCTTTTTTTAATAAATTTATTTATTTATTTATTGGCTGTGTTGAGTCTTTGTTTCTGTGCGAGGGCTTTCTCTAGTTGCGGTGAGCGGGGGCCACTCTTCATTGTGGTGCGCGGGCCTCTCACTGTCATGGCCTCTCGTTGCAGAGCACAGGCTCCAGATGCGCAGGCTTAGTAGTTGTGGCTCACGGGCCCAGTTGCTCCGCAGCATGTGGGATCTTCCCAGACCAGGGCTGGAACCCATGTCCTCTGCATTGGCAAGCAGATTCTCAACCACTGCACCTCCAGGGAAGCCCTTGGAGAACTTTTTAAAAAAAATCAAAAAAAAAAAAAAAAAAAAAATCATTTAACTTATTTTATTGGGGGTCTATAATATGTCCAAAACTGTTCACAACAAAGTATAAAGAGAGTGTAAAGTATGGCCCCTACTCTCTGAAGTTTATTTATAGAGGTAAAATCAACACATACAAAATAAATATTAACATCAGAAAAAAAAGTACATGCATGTACTCATCTCAGTATTATAAATTATGAATTTTGTAGACGATATGATGGAAGAGGTGGGATCCAAGATAGGGTTTTAATAATGAATACAGCTTGGATATGTAGTACTTCTCTGGGCTAAATAACCAGTGGTCCTATATTTATATTATCTAGGGTCTATGTAATAAGCTGTTTGACCACTAAAAGCAAAGCCAAGGAGGAGTTTATGGGACTGGTTAACTCACCATGAAAGCTGGGTAACTGCCAGCAAACAAGTCTTTCACTCTTCTATGCCCAGTGAAAGTGCAAATAGACCTACCACAAAAATCCCAAGCTTAGCTGGAATATGAGGCTCTCCCCTCAGATTGCAGCAGTGAAGATTCCAGATTGGATGGAAAGAATTCATCTCCCTCAGGGAGAACTACAGCTATTGTAGCTAAGTTCAAGCCTTTAAGACCCAAATGTTGGTCATGGGTATAAAGCTTACTGAGTAATCCCATCTATCTGAAATAGAAATCCAGCGTCTCTGAGGTTCATCAACTGCTTTCTTTGGGTTTCTGACCAGCCCCAACGTGAAAGAGAAAGCTAGTATCATTGACCTGGACAGAGAAAGATTTGAGAATGTAAAAGATGAGTCTATTTCATATCTAGTTCTGTAAACTAACCATTTGCTATCTAAGCAAAAAATGAGATAATTCTCATATTAATAATCCAAAGCTTGACTCATTCAAAGAAAACTAAAATTAGATCTTGTTCTTGGAACTCTAAGTTGCATTGTGCTGGGAAAGTAAACCATGAGTAAGCTGAAGACAATGCTAATCATAGCTGCCATTTATTCAGAGTTTGTTGTATGCCTGGCACTTTATGCTTTAACTAACATATATTTCATTTAATCCTCACAAAATTTTTATTAGGAAAATGTATTGTTCCCAGTTTAAAGTCAAAGAAATAAGTCTCAAGGCTTCCCTGGTGATGCAGTGGTTAAGAATCTGCCTGCCAATGCAGGGGACACGGGTTCAAGCCCTGGTCCGGGAAGATCTCACATGCCACAGAGCAACTAAGTCCATGCGCCACAACTACTGAGCCTGTGCTCTAGAGCCCACGAGCCACAACTACTGAGCCTGCGTGCCACAACTACAGAAGCCCGCACACCTAGACCCCGTGCTTCTCAACAAAAGAAGCCACCACAAGGGGAAGCCCGCGTACTGCAATGAAGAGTAGCCCCCTGCTCACCGCAACTAGAGAAAGCCCACGTGCAGCAATGAAGACCCAATGCAGCCAAAAGTAAATAAATAAATTCTTAAAAAAAGGAAATAAGGCTCAAAATTTTAATTTGATCAAATTTAACAAGTAACAAGTGACAGGGCCAGGATTTGAACTGTTGACTTTCTGAAGCCAAAGGCCATGCTCTTTCCATTAGGTACATCACCTTTCAGACAGTGCAGCCTCCCTGACTAATGATGGTTTTCTTATATACTCAGGTATACCAGGAAGATGACTGAGTTGACAGTTTTATTGCATGTATGTACATTAACATCAGCCAATACTTATTATTTAGTCCCATGAAGTCAATGAGTGTTTTGCAAGCAGATGGGCTACAGATTCAGAAAAATCAATGAATATTTCACTAAGCAAGAGAATTATGAAGAGTAAAAGCATTAAATGTGCTTTTTCTTGGAAGTAAAGGAAGAGTATAGTGTTAATAAAACAGACCCAATGCTAATGACTTAGAGCCCCGCCCCCAAAGTAGAAATCATTCTGACTCTAAGGTTCATTTTACTCATTCCATAAACTTATTTCCCAACAGAGTTTCTTAATTTTGATGTCAAAAATACAGAATTTTGTCATTGCTCTTACTTTCAGATTCAAGGCCAGTTTACTTCCTAATCTCTTATTTATTATTCACTTTCATATAAAGCTCACTTTGCCTTGTTTTCACATTCATCATGTTCTCACACACTCTAAGAGACTGTTCTCACTGTCTGGAAGACCTTCTATTCATCTTACCTTTTCTTCCTCATGTCAATCAAATCTTCACTGTTTTCAGCTTCTAGGATCCGTAGTTCTGATTTTGCCCAAAGCTTTTCCAGTTAACTAGGTATAAAACATCTTTCTGTGTGAATCATCATTCCTCTATAGCCAAAGGCATTACCAGTGGTAAAATGTATTCTTCTGTATATAATAATAGTAATTTTAACTGTTAGATTATACTTTTCATTGATCTATTTTTTTCTGGTTAAAGTAGAAATGCTATTGTAGAAAATTTATAAATATCAAAACATGCAAAGAAGAAAAAAAAGTAATTGTTTATGCCAACACCCTGAGAAAAGCATTGTTAACATTTTGTTATATTTCTTTCTATTCTTTTTTTAAACATATTGAGTTTTGTTATAACTTAAACTCTCCCTGCCTTACTATATTTTTATCCTGCTTTGTTTCTCCTGAAACCAGACCCACTAAGATTTGGATTCCCCCAATTCCCTTGATTCATAGGAGTCAACTAGCCAGTAGGAAGGTTGACCATTTAGAGGTCTGGTGAAGCATTGACTCATCAAAGTTTAGAAGTATTCCTATTTCTGGGCTTGTTTGCAAAGATAAATCTCCATAATGGTCTGATGTGCAACTCCTGGGTAATTGTTCTCTTGGCTTCCATCTTGTGTTAATTTCCTGTTAATTAAAACCACTCTTTCATTTCATAGAAGCTAGAAAAATACATTAATACTAGATTATGTAAGACATGGCATTATAAAATAATACATCTGTCTTCTTGATTTCTAAATTAAATTATAGATTTTAAAAACTATTTGTGTTCACATGGTATTATAAATGCCCTCTGTGGGTTTTCTCCCCTTTGTAAGAGCCCATCTTAACTGTATGGAAGGTGGAGTTTTCTTGTTCAGCTTGCCCTTTTTTAGATATCGACCCTTTTTATCCCCCCAGCTTATTTAATCCCCACCAGTTTTTATCTGGTAAACATACATTGTCCGAAACCTTAACGTTCTCCATATGATTTACCTGCCCAATTCTGGGGTCAGCTTTTTATCATTTAGCCCATTAGGAAGGATTTGCTCTTAGATAATTGCTATACATCTCATTTCTTTCACCTATTAAGAATAATGTTTGATTATTTCCTACAGGTTTAGACACTTACCCAGTTTAAATTTGTTTGCTAACCAAACTTTTAAAGACACTAACCAACTGTTCCCCCAAAAACTGTAAAACGTGATCTCTTAAGAGGGACAGCTTCACAGTCTTGCTAAACACCCTTCTCACAGTTTCCCTGATACAAAATGTATCCCCAGCACTGAGCACATAGCATATCATCATTAGTTATTTGTAAATGAATCAATAATATCTTTTAAGACATCAAAACCTATTTCCCAAGCAAACAGGACTACTGACTTATGAGGACTAAAGGTTTTCATAGCTTGGATGAGATGCAAAAACCTTTTCTTCCACAAAAAAATATGTTTCCTCAAATGCTATCTATGAACCTCTTGCCTATGAGAATAGCATCTCTCAAATTTTTTTTGTCATACTACTTAAAAGAGACTATCCAAGGTAACCCCTGAGTCTAGAACTATTGGAAAACTGCTAAGTATATTCATGCATCTGTAGTGTAGATTTTACAGATAAATATAAAGGAGATGAAATATCAGCACCATTGAGGATGAGCCTGAGAACTGAACAGCTGTGAGTGTTGAGGTTCCCCAGGCAATGAGGGTTCAAGAGGACAATTGTGAGGTGTCAGGACAATCAAGACACCGCAATATTTTAAACTGCAGGCACTGCATCAGGGCAGATACTGCCAGCTAGAGGTCTGTGTTTTATTGAAGTCTAAACTAATTCCCCTTGTTTTATGCTACTGAATGGTTCATTTGCTTTGGGAGCCTGGGGGATAAAGGAGAGGGAAACAAATTAAGTCGAAACTGCAAAGACTTGTTAAAACTACACAAGGTGTGTGTAGCTCTCTTATTGTTATGTGATATGTTGGGAGAAAAAAAATCTCTGGGAATTCCACCCTGACTGACTTCATAACAACTCACAGGTGATTAAGTCAACTTTTGAAACATATAATGAAAACACCAAGAAAACCAAACTTAGTATTCAATAAAATAAACTAATCATTGTTTCATTTTCTAAAAAAAATGTGTTGGCACCAGGATGAGAAGTAGATGAAAAACATTCCAAGAAAAACAAAGACATCTATCTCTAAATCAGTAAGTTTACTGATTAATGAAGAGCCAGACTTTGCCATTAAGGACTTGATGTGAAGTGATTATGAGCATGTCCCTCCAGAACACCTTCCACTTAAGAGTTCCAAGGAGAGACTCATATATGTGCCTAGAGAAAGTAGGAAATAGAAACATTTATGACTTTTGCACCACCCAGCATATACAAAAACACACCCTCATCTAATCTCTGACTATAAAACTTTATTTATGTAGTTGTAAATTGGGAAATCTCAGGCATAAAACTCAATATCTAATAAATATACAGTGGTGTAGCCGACTGACGACTGTAGCAAGCCTGCTTATTTTTGCTTTTTCTGGCAGTGAATGATGTGGGATCATAGGGAATCCATATCTCTAAAGCCAAAGAATAGCTCCTAGTCATTTGTGGCATCATTAGCAATATCGTGATATCCCTTAAGGACAAAACACATAAATGTTCTCCTGTCACTTACAATTGGGTCAAGGAGAAAACCAAAATGAACTTGCAAAGTCATGCACCAGCTCAATTTTGAAAGGAAAAAAAAATCTTCCTTTGAAGGAAATGAAATCAATCCCCAGTTCAAATTAAATTTGGACTATTCTGTGAAGCTCCAATACACAGCTCCAATAACAATCAGTACTTAACAGACTTAAGGTGCAGGCAAGTAATATTTCATTTAAAAGAAATTGAATGAGGATTACTGACAGGGAAAGTTTTGATGATATTTTGTCATTAAAGTTAAATCATGCTATTATTTGCTCAGTTGTGAACATCTCTATCTTCACTCTCCATTTTTTCTCTTTTACTTTTTTTTCAAATGCACTAGAAACCCTTTGCATAGTTGGACTTGTGTCTTCATCTTATTAAAACCCTGTCATGCAAATATATCATAAGTGTAAACTGAAGACTTCTGTCTCGTGCAAAATTTAGCTTAAATTCTACCAGCATGAAACACTTTGTTATGCACAAAACTTCTGTTTGGTTTGCTGACATTCTTAGTTGGCTCTCATGGTGATTCATTATCTTGTGATATAGATTTCCAAGTATCATCTTTGTATTGATTTTTATATCTTTAATAACCACTCCACAGAAGATGGCTCCACTGGTGTCATTGATCGCATCAAAAATTCAAGGCTTACAGAAATACTAGAGGGCTAATTGGTAGCAGAGCATTTAAGACTTGTTCTTAATGCAGTCTTAATCTTCTACATTAAACCTACCTGAAGGTATCCTCTTTGAGTCTACAAGGGGAAGTTTAGTGCTTCGTTGAAAAACACCTGGTGAGAGTATGCAAAAACATCGCAATAAATGGACTACAAACTTGAAAATACTGCTTAACAAACATTCATAAAGTAAGAGCAAAGCTTTCATCTGGGACCTCCATCTCTGGAATGCTCCTTGCTTTCCTTTTCTATCACTTTTGGTCCCACCAAGCCAGGTTTGCTTAATATGTTTTAGAACCAAAACTGGGGGTGGGGGGGGGAAAGGCCCCATAATTTTAAAGCATGTACTACCCTAGGATTTGATGATTTCTCATTTTAACAGTAGAAGGGATTCCTCTGCAGAAACTCAGAGTGAACATCTTGTTTGTATAAATAACATTAAACAACAAATTGAGGACTGCTGGTGTAGGACCAGCAAGTCTGGAGGCCCAGTACATGATCAGGTATATCACACTGTAATTTCCTTCCTTCCAGAACCCCATTCACAGAACATCCAGATCTGTTTTAGGTAATCAGAAACCTAACCAAAAAGGAGAAGCAGTCACTTTCTCCAAAGCTTAAGAGTAATTTAATTATAAAGTTGAAACTTGGACTTCATCCTTTTCCAAAACTTTTTTGAACCTACTCTGGGCCAGTCACTCTATCAAAGCACAGATGAGTATAACCTGGTACCTGCCCTAGAGAACCTAACTTGCAGAAGCCTACGCATGGAAGGTGGAAAGTAGATAACTAACTAGAAGGCAGGATGTGCAAGGATGTGGGCTCTGTTTTTGTTGTTGTTGTTGTTGTTGTTTTGGGGTTTTCCTGTTTTTCTTTTTTTTATTCTTTGGCCACACCACGTGACATGCGGGATTCTAGTTCCCTGATCAGGGATCAAACCCATGCCCCCTGCAGTGGAAGCATGGAGTCTTAACCACTGGACCACCGAGGGAAGTCCCAGAATGTGGGCTTTGGAATTGGCCAGACCTGAATTCTATTCTATCTTCAACACTGTGCTGCGTGACACTTGGTAGATTTCTGCCTCTCTGAAAAATGGCAACAGTTAAAAGTTTTTTCCTTATAAGAATAAAATGTGGCAGTGCATGCAATGCTGAGTATTGGGTATATTATCCATGTACCCCAAAGGTGTGTTACCTATTAGAAGATGATAAAGGAGGAAGCCATGTATTTTTGGGTTTTTTTTTCCCCTCCTTGTAGTATTTGAAAAAGTCATTTAAGAGAAAGTGGAAAAGGGAGAACAATTTTTAAAAAATTTTTATGTATCCTAGCTTTTTGGCAAATTATTTTTAACAAAGACCTAAACATACATGCTAGTTCAGCATTTTAGATGTAGCATCAAACACTAAAGGGAATTTGGAATTTTTAAGACACTTGGAATTAAAATGAAGACTTTAGAAAGAATGTAAAGACAAAGGGATGAATCAAGGATGGAGGCCATAGTGAGATATTATAAAGGTCATGGTGAGTTTTTGATGTTTAGCATTTAGGTACTTGAATCTTTGGATTCAAATAATTTTAAAATTATCAGAAATTATAGATGCAAATTTCAAAGCTTCTCATTTAAAAAAAATGAGGTGTAATAATCTCATAAACAAAGCAATAAATAAATATGTAAGGATCTGTGCAATTAATTTAAGTATCAATGCACTGTTAGAATTTATTGCTGAGATTATCTTCAAAGTGTTACATTTACAATATGTATGGATTTAAAATAATTTACCTAGAATATGATATTTAAAGAAACAGCAAATGCTTATACAAATTATTTTTTTCTATTCATCATTATTCTTGTTGCATATTTAGTTGCTTCACAGAACTTAGTCATGTATCTGGCCCATAATTACCCATTTATTGATGAAATTCAGTTTGTAGTGTTATTGCATCCTCTTTCCTAAACAGGTTACAGCTTTAAAACTAGGAGAGCAAAACATTTTCAAGTGGCTTCATCACAGATGTTTTTATTCCATTGCTGTGTATCTGCCTTTCGAGTTGCCCTCCCACTAAGTATGTGATTTTACATTTTCTCAAAGGATCCACCGTCCCACTTCCAGGCCTCTTCCTTTTGCCTTTTATTTTCATTCTCCTTTGTTTTCTTCCTCATCTTTCCCTCCTTGCTATCTTTGGCCTTTTTTCTAAGTTTCTACAGCTTTTTCTCCACTTCACTCCCCTGTCTCTTCTCCCTTCCTTTCTTCCTCTTTCCCTAATAATGCTATTACCTAAACTGAAACGCAGCACACAGAATTGTAAGTCTGATTCAGATTTTATTTACCCTTTGGATATTTTAAATAGCAACCAAAGGAGTCACCCAATGTAGTGCTAAATTCATTTTCCAACTGTTAAAAGAAAAACTTATGGCATGAAAGAGAACAAAAATTCTACCAAATTCAGATGCCACATATTGTAGTAAGGATAATTTTCCAAGTGCTGAGACATTTTTTTTTTCTTAACCTTTACTTTTATTTTTTCCCTGCTAACAGAAACTATTAAAGGTCTCTGTAGTCCTCAATATAGAAAAAAATACTTTTCCTCAATAGTCAGTTAGTATGGAACAAGAACGTTAATTCCATTTTCTATTTTTAAAATGTTAAAATAATGCTAAAAGAAAAAATAGGTCTCTACTCTTAATGCATTAGAAGAAAAGTTAGACATTCAATACTAACTAGCTATTATTTCTGAAAATGTTTCTTTCCTTTTTTTATTTTTATTTTAAAAAAATTTTTTTTCTTTCTTTCCTTTTTTTTTTAATAGTATTATCTATCCTTTACCACTGTCAGGGAATTAAGTTTTAACTTATTAACATAATATATATGATAACTAACAATCAAAGGATGGGAATATAGTAAAATGCCACTAACAAAAATATATTTTAATTTTTTCCCTTAAATTTCTCTTTAATAATTATAAAAACTACCAAAAATCTACAAAAGTGAGAGTTAACAGAAATTTCCAGCCAAATAGATTTTTTTAAGTAATGGGTTTATATATAAAATGGCCCAGAGATGAAATATGAAAGTTTTGATATTTTCAAAGTATTCTCTTTGAATACCTGCTGCATTCTCCAGATGGAGGCCCCGCATCATTCCATAGCTGGAGTCACCTTTGCAATCATTGGTCCCACTCTTGAGAGTAAATCACACATGCCTTTTAATTTGCCACTACAGAATTTATGTAACTTCAAATTACAAATTGAAAGCCTAATAGGTAAAACTGGCATCCTAACTTTCAGTCAGATAATAACGATTACTCCCATGCTTTAAGCAGCTATGATGCTTTTACTTGTATTATCTTGAATTCTTACAAAGACCCAATATAATAACAAGATCAGATGAGTAAACCAATGATGCTCAAATGCACTAAATCAATAATTATTCTACATAGACTTTCTGTTCTGTTTGGCAAATAGCAACATCCTGCGAAATAGCAGTTTACCAATGGTTAGTAAATGTTTTTGTTTCATTTTGTTTTTATTTATTGTACTAAGAACATTTACATGAGATCTAGCCTTAAAATATGTTTGCAAGTGTACAATACAATATGGTCAATTATAGGCACTGTTGCGCAGTAGATTCCTAGAACTTCTTTATCTTGTATAACTGAAACTTAGCAGAATTTGTGCATTTAACATGTCTCCCCCCACAGATTGGATATGCCTCTCCCTAGAGTTTGAAGAGTTACCCCTTTTACTTTATACGTGACAAGCAAAATGGTCAGAAACAAGACTAGAAAATTTTGATCTCCTTACTCCTCTCAATTTGCCTCTGGATGCCACTTCTAACTAGGCAAAAGACATGTCAGAACTCAAGCTATAAGAAACATTTTCATGGCCTAAATCTTCCCTGCAAAATTGCTGGAGTTTTCACCGCTTCAGGACCATCTATCTTGTATGTCTCAGTTTCATATCCAGTTCAAAAGGAAACAGCAGTACTTATGCAGATGTATGACAGCATATGGTCAGGATTTAGATGAGTGAATACTTGCACCTGGAAATCAAATATCAGCCCTGGCAGACCCCTCCTGCTTGCCCAGGGCAGCATCCACCTAACCGGACAGGGAGAGAGCTGCCAGATCAAACGCAATCCAGATGTCTCCTCTGTCTCCTCCTTTTCCCCATACAACCTTCCATTGTTTTCTTTGTCCTTTGGCAATATTTCTAAGTTTTTAAAGGAGCCCAGAAAATAGAACAAAATATGTTTTTAAAGCAGAACAAACACATCACCCATTGATCAGTTAAAGCTTTTTTGAAAAATTAGCTTGTTTCAGTCTTTTAAAAAGTTTGGTTTTCATTATCTTTTTCAAAAACATAGCAGATTTTTGTAGTAATCGTTGGTCAGAGATTTAGAAGAGTGTCCTTCTTGGCTTAATTTTTAGATTGGCTAAGACAATTTTTGAGAAAGTACTATCTCAGATGTCTGAGTATCAATAATGTCCCAGCCACCTGCACTGATTCTGATTTTCATCAGTACATAGTTCTAACTGTCCATTTATTTCCATTTATTGCATTTTACTATGAAATCCAGTGTGTTGCTTGGAGTAGCTCTCTAGTAAAGTTATCTTGTTTTATCTTTTCAAAACACTTTGTTTTTAGGCTTGTCATGTAACCTCTTTGTACTTTAATATCTATATATATACTTCAAAGAGGTAAAAAGATAAAATATTGTAAACATGTTGAGAGCTTCTGATCACAATGAAGCAGTAATTAATTATTCAAATTTCCCATATGAGGATAGCTTTATAAAACAAGCCAAAACAGGGTTGGGAGAGGGATCTGCCCACGAGTGAAGGAATGAAATAAAAATTAAAAGTAGCAAGTAAACATGAATTCCTCAAAGCAGAAATGAATAGCTGGTAGCCCTACAAAAAAAGAAAATAAAGAGCAAAAAGGAAGAAAAATGGGAGAGAGGGAGGAAGGAGCGAGAGAGAGAGAGACAGAGAGAGAGAGAGAGAGAGAGAGAGAGAGAGAAAGAGAGAAAGGAAAGGAGGGAGGGAGGGAGGGAGAAAGGAAGGAATGAAGGAAGGGAAGAAAAGTTAGCTTAATTAGTCCGTGATTGCTCTTCACAGTACATTGACAAAATGCCCACTTAGAAGCAAACTTAAAGTAATGAGAGATGGCAGCTTCTGGTGATTAATTTTTTTCGTATGTGAGCTACAAATGTGGCATTTGACTTAAAGTTATCAGGTAGTCTGTCTAATTTTCACTCAATTATCTCTTACGCAAAATAGGACTTGCTCATATTAGCACCTTGCTCCTGTATTATTACCTGTTTAAATATTTGACTTTTATGACTTTCTGGTTAGTCCAGATCTAAGAAAGCTATCCACATTCTGAAAAAACAGGCTGTTGTATTTATTTTGTAGAAAATCATTTATCAGTGGGAGGGTAAAGAAAATTGACATAGAAAAATAAAGCAAGTTGTACAGACTTTATCTAAAAAATATAAATAATCATTGTCTTCAAATGTGTATATAGCAGGGGGAGAGTTGGTGTCAGACAGACAAGATTTTGAATCTTACCCCCTTCTTTACTAGCTAAACTCTTGGTCTCTCTGAGGCTCAATTTCTTCCTCAGTAAAATGGATATAATAATTTTTGTGTCATTTAAATCAAGCAGGAGGACTTAGACAAAGTGTTTGGTACTCGGTCAGGTTTTGTTAAATATAATTTCTCTGTACTAAGTTTTTTTTCTTTAAAATATTTCTACTATTTGTTGTAAATGATGGTTCCCCAAACTAAGAATTTTTGTTACAAAGCTGTTCCAAAGACAGCCCTGGAAACCCAAACCTGCAGCTGTTGTCTGATTTCAAAATGAAGAGAGGTTCTCCTCTGGCCTCGTTCCCTCTCTGGCTGAACTCTAAAGGTGTTGGGAACAATTGAGTCTTGTTTTTATTTGTCATGGATTCTCTTTTTTTGAGACAGTCACCTAAATTAGTCAGGAAAATATATAGACAATAAATGAACCAGAAATGCAATAATCCCCTGTCCAATTGGTCCTGAACTACTTACTTCATGAGGTAGTGCTGAGGCTGAGTGAGAAGACTGATGTGTGTGAAAACAGTTCAAATTCTTTGCAGCAAAGTATTCTTAGTGCCATTATTTATTACTAGTTAGAATGAAAATATCACCACTGCTCTTATTAAAGAGAGTTGTAAGGAAGCCGGCTTTAAACCTGTCTCTCAGATTTGTCCACATAATGCAAAAGAGGGAAAAAAGTTTCTTTTCTTCTCTCCTTCTCCCTTCCTTTTTTTTTTTCAAAATGCAAACAAACCAAAATAAACCCTATTAGTGCTCCTATATCTGAAAGAAAAGAATTGCTCATGCACACCATCATATTAGTAGTACGCCCCATCAGGAAATCTTGAAATGATTGATATTTAAAGTATTATCATCTCAAGTGGAAGCTCCCATGAAGTATAAATTTACAACAGTTGACTTTTTTCCTTCTCTTTCTTTTCCGCAAAGGCAAAATGTAAATCCAAAAGAATCCTGCCAGCTACCTTTCTTTTTCTCTAATGCCTTCCTCTTCGCCTTCCTACCTCTCCTCTTTACCCAGCCCCAATCTGTACACACACTCCATCCTCCCCTACCCCACCCCCATCTCTAGTGGTGTGAAAATAGAAAAGCATCTGAGGATCTGGGCAGCCTATCAGTTTGCTAAGGTTCATTTTAGCTAATCCAGACATCCCGCACAGCAGGGGGAAAACTGCTGTATCTAGTGAAACAAGAGCATGAATAATTAAAACTCTGTTATTAATGAACTTCCAGTCGTTATGTAAATGAAACTGATTTCAAGTCTAATTTGTCAGCCTGAATTCTTTTTCTGTTCTCCCTTTGTCTAGGACAAGAACTCATCATAATGGACTTGATAATAAAACACTAGTAGACATGCTGTGTGCAGTGCCCATCTGAGTTAGAGCTTTTAGCAGGGTTAATTGATACAGTTACTCCAGAACAAGTCTATAAGGCATTTTGCATGGCTCTAAGTTTTAAAAGCCGCTCTTTTCCCCTTTGACAGAGCTGCCTATTCTTCGCACATACCTCATTATCATTTACCTTTACATGAGGGGTGGCATATAATTACTGCCTAGTAAATAGTTTCTTTTGCAATATCCATGATGTTCAAAGACAGCAGAGTTCAAAAAGGTCCAGGGGAAGGGAAGTCTGTAGTCTTCCGAGAATGACAAGTAGCCACTGGGGAGAGAAAAGAAAAGAAAAAGGAATACTTGACAAAGCGCAAGACCACTAAGTACCAGTCGCCCACTGTTTCACCGTCAAGTGTCACTCATGCTATTGGTGGCATTGTCCAAGTGATACCCTGATGTCTGTGGTCACATATTTCAGCTACATTGTTTAGATCCACTGTATTGTTTGTGAAATCCTTCACTATTAAAGTGACAGCTTCAAATACTGCAATCTGATTTCCTAGAGTTACAAATATTTTACACAACATAAAAGCAATAATTCTTTCCACAGAAAGCTATTCGGCAATGTCAACTTGTTGAGAATTTACTGAGCTAAGATCTTTAGGTTTGAATTTTGAAAAAGTCTATTATTTTTAGAGAAATGTATAAATTAGATATCAGAAATTAATAATTTGGATATTTGGCACTTGATTTTATTTGTATAAGGTAATATATAAATAACAGAAATTAACTCACTTTTTTTATACCTGTTACATTAAAATAATCGTGCTCCATGTTTAGAAGGAGGAAAATAGGTTCTCCATTTGGAAAACTCCTAAATCTTTTAAGCTGCAGATGCTAATAACATGATTTTTGCTAATCTAGTAGCTTTTTTCACGGAATCATAGTTCACAGTAATATTAAGAACTTAAAAATCTTTTCTAGGTCCCCCAATTATGGGTACACCAGTTCCTAGGGAGTTTTAGATTTCTTTATAGCCATCTTCATTTCCTTAGTATATTGAAATTAGAGAAATGTTGTAGGTATCCTTTAGCTCTGCTGTCTCCTGTTATTTTGTAACATTGCTTTGTTTATAGTACCAAAGAATAAATAGCATCCTAATCACTTTTGTCCAAACAAAGCAGAATGGACATAGCATCTGCATGAATGATATAATCAGTATCTCAGAGATCAGTCATTATAGACTCCTAACACATATTTTCAGTCATGTAAACTGTGCCACAGACTGGGCTAAGCAATGGAAATAAGAATTTGAAAAGGCAGCAATCATTTTCAAAAAGAAGCAAAATGGTCCATTAACCAATATTTATGGCTTGATGTGGAAAGGTACTATATATAGGTATAGACATATACCTATATGTATGAAAGTACAGTGTACAAAAATGTGTAAAATGTCAGAGAAGCATTCCAGAAGTAATTTGCAGGAAGCCAAGAGGCACGATGCTTCAGAGAATACCATCTTCTCTGCTTCACGTAATGGCAAAATATTATCTAGCCTAAGCCACTGTCAGTGTTGTCAAGGGCAAGGGTCTGGTTATATATAATTTGATTCTTTTTCTCCTGGATGCACTATGTGACAATCCATGCCTCAATTTCCCAGGCAGCAAAAGGCATACTGTTATTCCAAAACATGTCTGATTTTCACGATGCCAAAGTATCAATATAAGTTGAAGGTGTCGGTTAAATAAATTCAGTTCCCTGCAATTTCATAGGAATGTGACTGAACCCGTGGCATCACAGCAGGGCCAGCACAATTTGATGTCTGATGGTGCCCAGCTTGACCCTATTCAAGGGACTGTCCCACACTTATCTGTCAGGCTTGCCTTGAAGAGGTTTCATCCCCACTATGTCTTTGCCAGACCTTGCTAAAACTACACTGCTCACTCTCAAATTTGATAAACCCTGGAATTCCTCTAAACCCATCTAAATCTAATAACTACTTATATTAAAAGACAAAAGCAACCCAATGATAGGTACATATAATGTATATCTCACAAACACACCTTATCTTCCTACTTTCTATTGATAATATGGCTCATGGGGCCAGCAACTCTGTTCATTCTAATTCCTAGCCAACTCTAGAAAAAGTCGTAAAAATACATAATCTGAAATTAAAGTCAATTAAACTACATTGCTTCTTCAGAAAGTTAAAGGGAAAACACACATGACTAATAGAAATCAATTATTGTATATTCCCAGGCCTGTGCTTATAAGCTGCAGAGGTAATCAATCACTCTAGAGATTTCTACAAGGTAATTACTGTTTATTCTTTAATGATAGTACCGTCTTCCTCTTTTTCCTTCACACCAGCCCTTTGCAGCTGCCACCTCTCAGAAAGCAAATAAGCTGCAGTTAAAAAAACAAGACTGGAAGAAAGTTGTTGGTGTTCTGCATATGTGGACAATCAGACTGCTGAACTTCATACCTTTCTGTGACCTGAGGCTATAATACTTTATGACCCATGCTGTATATACACATCATAACTGCTTTTCCGTAATAAATGCAGCCATGGCTTTGAGAGGGGGCACTGCTGCATAGGGAGAATTAATGGGAAATATCTTTCATGTGGCTGTTTAGTCATTTAAAAGAATGAAGTTTGAAAATAATAAGCAGATGAAAAAGAACATGGACCAATTAAGAATTTAAAACAACTAGCATCCAACTAAGTCTCTTTCTGCTCTTTAGAAAGAAGGGGAGAAAAATAGTAAAAATAAATGCTGCTGCTATTATCAAGAGCCAAAAGCACTAGCCAAGAGATTTCACAGCACTTCAGTCAGAGCTGGGCTAATGAATATAAGTTACCTTAGCTGGTTTTAGCTGACTTCGAAATTAAAGTTCCAAACCCTGCATGCAGGGAGAGCTGGACTTGAGCAAAATGGACTTAATAAACTCCATTGTGCACTCAGATCCCTAGTGAGATTTCCTGCCCATCCATGACCAATCGGTATTATTTTTTCAGTGACTGGTACTTTTGTGAGCAAGATTGGGGTTTCTGGGAGTGATGAACACTTTTCACCATTGATTGACAGGTTCAAACAGAAGTGAGACAATAGGAGGAGTCATTAGGAATTCAAATGTAAGGATAGTGTTTGCAGGCTTTGAGAACTATTTTAATAGAAAGGAACTATATATGTAAGGAAAGGAATTAATGTTTAAAATGTCAACTTATGAAGTATAAATTAATCTTTCCAATTTCAAAATGTTTTTTTCAGAACTGAAATTAACCAAAAAAAATAAGAGGACGAAATAGCAATATTTTAGGTGTCTTTTCTAGAAATTTCTCAAGCTGGTCATGGATACATACATTCAGCTCTTTGCTTTAGATATTTAAGACCCGAAGGTTTAAAGTCTTAGGGAAATCCTCGGTAGTAAAAGCTTAGATTTGTTTTTCTCTTAGATTAAAAATCTTGAAGAAAAAAAAAGATGTGTTGTTTTTGTAAGAAAAGAAATATGATGAAGCTCTCCATTATATCCAGAGAAGATTCCTTAGGGAAATAATTATGGTGAGTGATTCTAGCATTGACCAGTAATTGATAATTGGCCACAAATAATTAAGGTAGAATATCTTTACTGGTATAAATTATGCTAATAGTTCATCCTTGTCCCTAGGTGCTGAGGTTGGTTTCTTATAAGTAATTTTGTTTTAAATTCACCATTATAAATTTAGCATATTATACTTGAAAATTTACTTTTGTTTGGCGTTAAAGTTAAGGCAGATAATACAGAATTAAACAAGCCTAATCAAAGGATAAAAATAAGATGCATGCCATCATTTGTCACGGTACTTTGATAAGAGTTGGTTTCTTGTGGGAAAAGAAGTTTTCTGTGACAACAATGCACACAAACTGTGTTTTAAAAAAAAAAAACCCAAAGCAGAGCAAAATATGTGACTGAAACCACCTCCCAAACTTGAATAGAAGCATTTTCGATAACTCGTAAGTTGTTAATATTTAAAGGATGACAGCATAAATCCAATACCCTGTGCACGAAATAATCACATCAGATTTTCATGCATATCCTGTGTGTAGCTCAGCTTTCAAGCTGCATTTTTTGAATATGTTGTGACTAATTTATGCCAAGTTTTCATCAACCGAGCATTTTTCATTTTTCAATTGATGTACAAAGTTCTGTAATTTGTGTGCTCAGTATGTTAATATACTGAGATAGTAAGAGAAAATCCAATGTATCACAATAACAAAAATAGACTGTCAGGGAGCCTCCATGGAAGTCAGAGGTCAAGAAAACAAGTACAATCCAGTGAGTGGCTAGTGTTAGGATTTATGTGGGTCATTAATAATCCACGCTTCCATATCATGAGACAATTTCTGTCCTACTTTTTTGACCATTTGACCCACCATCTGCTCTTCAGTTTCCCTTCAAATTTTCAAGGCATGCTCTGTAAGCGGTTCTCACACTTTACAGCAAATTGGAATCACCTGGGGATCTTTTAAAAAGTCCCAGGCTTGGCTCCCACCATACACATTCTGATTTCTTGGTATGGGGTGTAACTCAGGCATCAAGAGATTTTTCTAAGCCCTCCAAGAGATTCTAATGTGTAGCAAAATTTGGGAAACAGGGCTGTATATGCCTTCTCCCTCAGTTTTCTCTAACTTTGTCTAAAAAGACACCAGTGTCCTCTCCTGTACATAGTTACAAGAAATGCTTCTCCGGGGGCTTCCCTGGTGGCACAGTGGTTGAGAGTCCGCCTGCCGATGCAGGATGCAGGGGACGCGGGTTCGTGCCCCTGTCCAGGAAGATCCCACATGCTGCGGACCGGCTAGGCCCATGAGCCATGGCCGCTGAGCCTGCACGTCCGGAGCCTGTGCTCCGCAACAGGAGAGGCCACAACAGTGAGAGGCCCGCGTACCGCAAAAAAAAAAAAAAGAAAAAAAGAAATGCTTCTCCATCTTACAGTTGATATCAGGCACAAGGCTCCTTGATCTGCTATCTTTTCTGAGAAGGATCACATCACCATACTCAGTGCCTCTGCCAGACTCACAGCCTCTCATATACTCTCAGCTTCTTTCTTATTTTTCCTTTTATACTCTTTCATCCCCTAAATTACTACAGATGAACTGTTATCCCTCTGAGTTTTCAGCTCTTATTCACTTTCCTGTCTTTAGCTATCTTTGGTATCTTATTGCCAGTTTAAGCATGAAAAAGTTTCCTTTTCAGTGTTAGCTACTTCTTTCCCTTTATCCAAAAACCCACAGGCTGGCTCTATTCCTTTCTTCAATCTTCATCCTAGAGCTAAGTTAAGACTCTTAGCAATTTTTTATCTTATTATAGTGGACTTCTCTGTTTCAGACTCTAGTTTTCTATCTGTCTCCTCCCAATAGGCTCATCGCTTTCCTGTGCAAAATGCTACTGTCAGACTTCTTGTCATTTCCCTTGCTCGTTATGAACATCTCAACAGTGTGTTTCTTAAATGCATCCCATCCAATTTGTCTCCCTATTCTCTTTTCCCAGGGGCTCCTTCAGTCCCAAGATAACCCCAGAATTATAGGTCTGGATGAGAGTCTGCCTTGGGATTGATAGCAATAGGTAATGCTTTTGCACCAAAGGGATGCTATTTGTAGAGCTGTTCCACAACATGGATGACCAAGAGCCTCTTTAGATGTCAAGGAATTACTGTAAGCCTTAGAAACACATTTGTTCCTTACCCTATTTCTTTCTCCTTTCCTTAACTCATTTTATTCAGATTCACACAGCTAACACTGAGTCAGGATCATCCATAGAGCCAGGAAGGAAGACACAGAACTGAGAGTTATAAACATCTATGTATGTGTTCTATTCTTTTTCAGATGATGCAAATTGCAGACTTATTTGAAAATTTTTATAAAAGAAATGAATGTCCTTTTGCCTTCCACCTCAAAGGCCTGTTTCCTACATAAACTGAGCTTTGTAAAATCCATCATTATCCCTGTTTCTGCCCACTGGTGTTCCCACTCACTATTTCCCTTCTCATCAGATTTTACACTCAACTACTTCTTGTCTTCCCTATTCTTTTTTTTGTCTCCATCTCCTACTTTCAAGTTCTACATTCTCATTTACCAAGTCACCACTTTGTACTTTCTCAACTCTACCTTGTAAATTTACTTCTTGCCATTGACACTTGTCTATGGTAATTTTTCAAGTAAGACTTTTTTCAAAGTCTTTTTTCTTTTCAAAGGAAAAGAAACAAACAAAAAAATAACCCCACATTTTTAAAGTCAAATATATACCAGTGGGGGGGAGGAATATATATATATATACACACACACACACACACACACCAGTGAAAGAACCCCAACTTCTTTCTGCATTATATTTCTAAACTATTTAATACACATGTGTCACATGATTATGTACGTCAAGTTTTAGATGTAGAAACAAGCTCATAATTGCATACAAGAAGAATAATTGCTCAAGAATCAAAAAGCAAGATTCAGTTATCACAGGGAAACTTAAAAATGTCACAAAGTGAGTTTTGGAAAAATGAAATGACATATTATTTTTAATTTGTTAATTTTAGATGAAGTCATTAACATATAGAGTTACTTGTATATTATAGAGAGAAGAGTGGTTTCTCTGCCTTTGGACTTAAGAACAGGACAGACCTGTTTCATATCCTGACTTCACTTTTGCTAGTTGTGTAACCCTCAGCAAGTAACTGACCCTCTCATCGTCTCTTTCTTCATTGGTAACATACAGGTGTAAATCATAACTCATCTGGAGGAAAATTTTGAGGTCTAAATGAGATAAGACCTGTTAAGCACATTGCAATGCTGGGACGTAGGAGGAACTGTGTAAATGGCAGTTGACACTATTGCTATCGACATGTCTTAGTAAACCTTTACCAAGTATCTAGGTATTTTCCCTATAATCCTTGGGCATTCTGCTACGTGCATTCTGATACGATTCTGTTTTCAGACCACCCCAAATCCATCCCTAGCATTTAACATACCAATACAAAGAGATTTTATACTTTCTTATCAATAATTAGCATTATTCAATAATATGTATACTTTGCCCATTTTTCATTCAAGTGAATTTTAAATGGAAAACATATTAAAATGCTCCATGTGCTTTCAAAATAGGATATCTGTTATCAGCCTCTATAGCCACTAGATGTCAATACAATGTTTATCTAGAAGGTTTAATAAAGACTCATTAGTATCCTATTTAATGATTAAGTAATGTATACCCTTTGCAAGGTAGTTTAATATTTAAGGGTTTCAGAGCGTTTTACTGTAGTATTTATGGAATTCACGCCACTAGAAACTGAAATGATTCGCCTCATGTAACAGTAAACAGCTGTTGAATAGAAACAGAGTTTTAAGCCAGAATCAAATTAAAATTGCTAAGAAAAGTTTATATAGGCCTAATATAATGCCCTTATTGGATTTTTCCACATATTTTACTTGCAGAAGCACAATGAGATCTTTATTATCCATAACTGGACAAAATCTAAATTTTAAATTTCATTTAATAAGTGAGATCTTTATTATTCATAACTGGATAAAACCAAATTTAAAATTTTAAGCATCTTACCCATTGTTAGAATAGGAATTCTGAGAGAATAAATAATCTAAGGTATTTCTGGAATCATTTACTTCAGGATATTGGCTATTGGCTAAAGATAATGTAAATTTTTGTCAAAACTTAGCGTTAGAAGGCTTGAGCATTCATTCTTCAATATTTTACCCTCAAATTACTTTTCCCTGAAATACCAAATAACTTCCTTTTTGAAGCTCCATACTGATATGAAGAAATATAATTTAAATCTCCTTTCCTTTGACATATCATGACCTACATATAAATAGAAGTTCAAAGAAAACAAATAAAAATCAAATAAAAAAAATGTTATCTATATCTGAGGGAGTTATTGGATATATTTTTTCCCAATCCCAACTTTACATGTTTTTTCTCTGAATATGTGTCAGATAGCCTATATATGCATTTTAGCCAAAAACATTAACAAGAGAACTTGGAAAATCCACTAGCCTAAAAGAAATCTTTAGTCTAAATATCTCTCATTATGTGCGCTGGTAGTACCCTACATTGCTAACCCCCAACTCTAAACAAAATGGCACTGTAATGAAATTTTAGGAAAGAAAATGAAGTTTTACGACAAAAAAAGGAAGATTCTGTTTTTCTTTGCCTGATTCTCTATCCACACTTCAAGTTGGCAATATTTTACGTAAGATTATGATTTAACATATTAAATACTTTAGGAAGAAAGAGAAAGTAAAAACAGTTGGCGGGAGTAGGAAGGAAACTGAGAGCAGGAAGGTCTATTTGAAGACCCATTTATTAATTTCCCAACTATTTTATGGAAATTCTCTTCACGATTAGGACTCCAGAGCCTGTTATGTGACCTAGATGGATCAGTGTAAGCAAATCAGACATGGAGGGTAGGGGATAATGGTGATAGAAGTGGCAGAGGGAATGGTGAGATATGCAAGAAAGATTTGTGTAGGTTTAGAATTTTGAATTGAGTTATCCAATTGCCCTAGTTTCAGTAAAGATCCAAAAAGTGAGAATAAAAAGTGACCATTACCTTACTTTCAAGAGAGGGACTAGCCCTGTGCATTCTAGAGTAGATACCAGGTACATGAGTCTGTTGAGCACTTGGAATGTGTCTAGTTGAACTGAGATGTGCAGTAAGTGTGTACCAGTTTTCAAAGACATGGTATGAAAAAAGAATATAAAATATCTTATTAATATTTTGTGTTGACTATGCATTGAAATAATAAAATTTTGGATTAATTTGGATGAATGAAATATTACTTCTTTCTTTTGACTTTTTAAATGTGACTAAAAGAAGCTTTTAAATTATGTAGGCAGCTTGCTTTATATTTCTGTTGGACAGCACAGTACTGTACTATCCAGGAGACCCTTGCTAACAGATAGTAGAAATGGTTCTATGACCCTCATCCCATCACCCACTTCTAGCTTAATATTGTCAAACTAATTGGAGAGTGAAGAATGCTTTGTAAAGGAAAAATATAGGCCTGCCAAGTGTAGCACTGTGGCATCTTCCTTCCATTGAACAAGGGATGGTGCTTTCTCCCCACCTCAAGCCAAGCAAAGAAGAACTTCAAAAGAGAACCCTTTGTTCAGATTGAGGTGTAGCTCCAAAGGAGAGACTGACATCTCACACTATATAGATGTTTGTAGGGTTGCAGAAACACTTAGGCAACTTTCTCTCCTGGTACATGGAGCTGAAGTTGGAAGAAAGCTCTTAGAAAAACTTAACCTGGGTTTCTTGCAAATGGAGAAAGTCAGAGGCTATAGTTAGAGGAGAAGAGAAGGGAGAGCAAGGAGGCAGAAGGAAGAGACCGCTTCCCCTCACCCTATTGGAGGTTTCCTAATGTGAGCAGGCTTGAGCTGGAGAAAAGAAAGATTTGAATAGTATGCAACATGAACATTCTGGTTTGGCTAGAACTGGACTTTTTAATAGCTGAAAGTGATACTTCTAATACATGAAAAAGACCAGAAAATATATGGAATATTTCCAAGTTCAGAGGCGTTAAAAGATCTATTACATTTATTGTCTGTCTCCTCCATTCGAATTTTTTTTTTTTTTTTTTTTTTGCGGTACACGGGCCTCTCACTGTTGTGGCCTCTCCCACTGTGGAGCACAGGCTCCGGACGCACAGACTCAGCGTCCATGGCTCACAGGCCCAGCCGTTCCGCGGCATGTGGGATCTTCCCAGACTGGGGCATGAACCTGTGTCCCCTGCATTGGCAGGCAGACTCTCAACCACTGCGCCACTAGGGAAGCCCTCCTCCATTAGAACTTAAGCTCCAGGAAGCCAGAGTCATTTTGTCTGTTTTTGTTTTGTTTCCACTTGCATACTCCAATGGGCCTAAAACAGTACTTGGCACATAGTAGGTATGCAATAAATATTGGTTGAATGGATGAATAAATGAATCTGACACTGTAAGATTGAAGGCAGCAGTAATTGGAGGAGAAAGTGCTTCCTTTTGTACCTATGGAGTCTAGCATGTTCAATAAACTTGATTCTTCTGTTAGGAAAAGCAATGCCTATGTCATTTAACAAGCATGAAGTGGCTGGTAGACAAGGGGAGGGATTGCTGGTCAGTTCAGCAAATGCAGTCCATTTTAGAAATTATAGAGTATAGTCAAATCACTGCATGATTCTATACTATCCAGAGCTCTTTTAAATTTTCCCTACCAATAGTCTCATGTTAAAGCTTGTGGTGCTTCAAATATTTCCAGTGTTCTAGAGTTATTGAAAATCGTTCAGTTAGTAAGATCCTTAGTAAAATTTCTTCCATCATTCATGGCCAATTACCTTTGTTTTTTCAATTACTGGTCATTTTGTTGGAGATTGGGTTTTGAGTATGATGAACACTTTTCATTATTTTATGTAGATTCGAGTAAAAGTGAGAAAGATTGTAACTTTGACAGAGATATATGTTGCCACCAGTTTGGAGTCTAACCTTCTCTAGCAAAACACCTTGTTAGGTGGTTTGTGATCTCTGCACTGAGGACTCAGGGCCTAAAAGTCAACATGATTAGTTCTTTAGGTTTATAAGGCTTCAGTGTTCTATTTCTGTTCTAGAAGTCACTGACATCAGTTTTTGTACTTCAAAGTCAACAAATGTAATAAAATGTTAAACTTATAGTTAAAAAAAGTTCATGCCTGAACATTTTTGAAAAATATACTCATAGGCATAAAAATATACCCGTAGCATATTCATGATTATTGTATTTCAAAGTATAAGATGGCAGTGGTTCTTTTATCTGGGCATGTGAACTTAGCTGAAAAGAAGTGTGGATAATCAGCCCCTCCCCTGAGCCCAGGTTGACCATCACAGTTTCCATTACTTTGGTCCAAGTCCCAGTAGCTCTTTCTCTTTCTTCGCTGCCTGACATCTTTGTTCAAAGGTATCAACTCGCCTTTAAGCTAAATAGATGAGATCTTTCTCAAAAAGTTTTTAAACATTTATGCATATTTTAGAATATTTTATGAAAGGGAACTAGGAATCTCTGTTTTTCCATTTCTTGAAATAAAAATGGGGCCAGTTTTAATCTAATTTCCATCATTTCATGGATGGTGAAAAAAGAATGCTGCAACCAGTAATAATTTTGTAAATGATTTCATCTTCCTTAAGGAGAAAAACAGCAATCTATGGGAGATGGGCAGAGAAGTACGAAAGACAAGGAAGCAGTAGGGTAAACATTGGGACAAGTAGATCAAATAGATAGAAAAGGAACAAAGTGTAGGAATATGAAATTGTCGTCAATTCAAGTGTCAACTTCAGTTAATAGTGGCAGTTTCTTTAAAATAAATTTGGAGCAGGTTCTTTAAAAAAATTTTAAGGCTACTACAATCTGTGTAGGAAAGAGTGTTATGATCATAGTGCAGGAATGGGGTAGTAGGGTCACAGAAGCCATGTATTTCCATTTCTATTCTAGAAGGTAAAGTTCTCTGCCACAACAAGAAAACCAGTGAGTGTTCAGAGGACGAAGAGTCACCATCAATGTCAGAGAATCCTAGTTATGCCAAAATTGAGGAACTAGTTCTGAATTTATTTTTTCCACTGGTAGAATATTCTTCCCACTAGATATTTAAATTTAAAACAAATTCATGGTTTGGAAAGAACATATACCCAAAAAAAGAAAAAGAAAAGGAGGAGAATAAGATCATTTGACTCTTTCAGACTAATTCACATCTTTGACGTCTTCATATTATTCCTTAAACCACTGAGAGAACTTGAATACATGATTGATGGGCTACTCTAAGTAAAAAAAAGAATTGTAGAGAGTGCCCAAAATTCTAGGAATCTAGGTATGAGGCAAATATTTTTCCAGTGCTCAAAAAGAGGAGAAAAAGATGGATTGGATTTACTATGGAAACAACAGCCTTCCTTCTTTCCAAAGTGAAAGCCTCCGCCTATGCTCCCTCCCCTCATGCCAAGATCCTTCCTCCTTCTCTTGTGTGACAAATTTATTGAAAGAATAGCGTGCCCAGCAACCTTCCGTTTTTCTTCTTCCATTGACCTCTCAACTCCGTACAATGGATGCCATTCCATTCCATTGGAATCTCACTAAGTTCCTACTTAAAGATTTGCTAAACGTCCAGTTTGCAGTGCATCATTACACATCTTTCATTACATCTTTCAGGTAACATTATGTTATTTTAACGTAAGAGACCCTGTGGATTTTTGGTAGTCATATTACGTCTTTCTCCAGCCCCTCATCTGGCCCCTCCTACGCTGACAATATTTTCTTAGATTCTGTCCTCAGCTTTCTCATTCGAAATGTTTGACCTCAGAAATGTTCGACCTCAGAAATGTTCATGACAACCATGGATCAAACTGTATTTTTATATGACTGATGCCCAAATCTACCTGCCTAACCTAGACTGCCTAAATGTTGGCCTTGTGTTCAAGCTGCCCAGTAGAAATACCCATGGTTGTCCTACACATACCTTAGTTCAACTTGTCTAAAATAAAATTTATCTACTCTGTTTATAGACCCACTTTCCCTTCTGTTTTCCAGATCGGTTGACAGTTCCTGGCAACCTACTTTTGAACCAATACTCTCTACCCACCATGCACTTCGCTACAGTTTACATGTGTCATATCATATAATGAGCACAACAACCCTCCACGATGGATTATTATGCCCATTTTACAAATGAGGAATGGAGGCACTAAGAGGTTAAGTAACTTGACCAAAAGGACACTAGGCTAATAAGTCATGGAGCGAGGATTACTACTGATATCTGACTGTTTTGACAGAAAATAACATTTTCATGTCAACCTGAAGGAGAGGTGTATAAGAAGAGGTGGATTTATTCTGTTTCTACAGAGGGTGGAACTGGAACAATGCATTGAGATTATGTGAATATAAGATTTCAGTCAGTCTATTAAAGAACTTCTTTAGGGCTTCCCTGGTGGCGCAGAGGTTGGGAGTCTGCCTGCCGATGCAGGGGACACGGGTTCGTGCCCCGGTCTGGGAAGATCCCACATGCCGCGGAGCGGCTAGGCACGTGAGCCATGGCCACTGAGCCTGCGCGTCCAGAGCCTGTGCTCCGCAGCGGGAGAGGCCACAACAGTGAGAGGCCCACGTACGGCAAAAAAAAAAAAAAAAAAAAAAAAAAAAAAAAAAAAAAAAGAACTTCTTTAAAGGTGGCGTTATAGAGCAAAGAAACAAGCTTCCTGGAAAAGTAATGGCTTCAGACTCACAACTGTTGTAGAAGTCTTTGGGTAGAGAAGAAATTTAGACTACACAAACTACTAAAGTTCGCGACAGGATAATATTCCCCGGCACTGCCTCATTTGGATAATAGATTCAGTAGTCTACTTACTAATCATGTGAAAAACTGAAGAGATGCACAGGAACATTGAATAAATATACTGCAGATTGGATAATCAGTGTGCTGTGTATTAAACAGTCTAACATCAGGAAAACTTTGGTAAAGTTATCATTTTAGATATAGGAAAAAAAAACGTGTGTTTTCTTTATTTTAGTGGTTCAGCTGCTTTAGGTCATGTCACGTGTTCTGTTTTGAAAAGCAGTTACCAGGGCTGCTGCAAACATTTCTAAATGATCTGTCACTATAATGTAGTTCTGGCTATAACATTGTCTTGTGTGGTTTCAATAGGAAGAGGTATGAAAAATATGATGGAACAAATCTGATGCTGTGTTGCAGAATTGAAGAGAACATTTCTTGTATGTTTGGGTGTGATTTTTGCTTGTTTCCCATAGGTGTAGTACATCTGTGTTATATGCAGCTTGGGTTTCCGTTTGTTTTTATTTTTTTAAGATAGACCTTAATCTAGTGGTGGTTGTTTTTGTTTGTTTGTTTGTTTGTTTTTGGCGGTACGCGGGCCTCTCACTGTTGTGGCCTCTCCCGTTGCGGAGCACAGGCTCCGGACGCGCAGGCTTAGCGGCCACGGACCGGGGCACGAACCCGTGTCCCTAGCATGGGCAGGCGGACTCTCAACCACTGTGCCACCAGGGAAGCCCTGTGTTACTTTTTGTTAAAACCAGTCATTGTCAGTAAAACTACTCAATAATGTTGACAATAGATACAAACTAAAGAAATTTAATTTGAACTTCGGGTAACACTAAAAATATTTGTTCATTAAATGTTTCCCAGTTATTTCTATCAGTGTCTACTGACAATTATTTTAAACATATTAAAAATAACTGTAGGGCTTCCCTGGTGGTGCAGTGGTTGAGAGTCCGCCTGCCAATGCAGGGGACACGGGTTTGTGCCCCAGTCCGGGAAGATCCCACGTGCCACAGAGCTCTGGGCCCGTGAGCCATGGCCACTGAGCCTGCGCGTCCAGAGCCTGTGCTCCGCAATGGGAGCAGCCACGACAGTGAGAGGCCCGCGTACCGAAAAAAAAAACAAAAAAAAACAACTGTAGATATTGGGAAATTATTTGTGAAAATAATAGAGGAGCTAATTGCAGTTTTTGAAATAGGGAACCCAATAAACTGTCAACAGGGAAATAATTCCACAGAATTCAAGCTTTAGGAAAAATAATGTTCCTTTTCAAATTATCTCAGATGTAAAATCACATGGGAAATTTTTTCCCCATGAAGCTTATGCATTAATTCCATAAAAAGAAAAAGAAATTAGAAGAATGCAATATTCAACATCACTTTTAATGCTTTAGTCATCCTTCTGAGGTTGTTTCCACTGTCTCTGGTGAGATTGCAGGGAGGAGCTATGGTCCTTAGCTCAGAAGCTCCTGGGCAAGTGGACAGTTGCCTGGGGCTGGACCAGCTATGGGCAGCCAGAAGCCTTCCTCCCCTTGTTTTGGAGGAGAACCAAGAGTTGTGTTTTGTTAATCTGGGTAACCTCATTTTCTTCTCAGTTAACTAATGGGAGTTAATTGACCTACCTGCTGAGATCTCTGGCACATAGCAAAATAAGGTGAAATGAGATTACAATGTTCCCTAACCCACTTTTGGCCCCGTTTACGGTATGGGCTTATTTTCAAAGAGGGTCAGAAAACACTTTGAAAACGGCAGAGTACATCCAACTACTTTGTAGCTACACCTATGTAGATTCCTTGTTTTTCTACTCCTTATTTCCACCCTCCCTAAATATTTAGTCCTTCCCTGTTTCTTCCCCTCCATCTCACCCAGATTCACTTCGCATCTTTTCAAGCCAATTACCAGCAAATCTTTGGGACCTTTCCACCCATATCTATGTGTTCCATTGATGTTTCCAGACACACTGTGTCCACAAATTCTGCTTTCTACAGCTCTTTTTCTCCTAACAGACCTCACTAATCCCTGTTTCAGCCTGAAAAGTCTCTATCTATACAAGGTTAAATATTCCCTTGAAAAATAAAAATCCAACATACCAACTGCTTATATTATTTTAAAATATCAACGTGTTTGATATTTTAGCACTGCTATGACTGCACTAAGCAATTATTTGGTCTTTAGTAGAAACATACTGGTTATTTCTGACATAGAATGTAGTTTGTGGCCTCAAAAAAGTTTAAATAAAGCATTGTATCTTTCTGCATTGTTTTCCCTTGGAAAAGTGCTAGTGGAGGCTTCATTTCAGTATCCACTTTAAAAATGTGTATTATTTTTTTGCTACCCAAGTAAAACATGTGCATTAGAGAAAATTTTTTAATTCAAAAATATATAATTACTATCTTTTTTACCTGAACTCACACATATAATTTATTATACAGAAATTAGGCAAATAGCCATTTGTACCTTGTTTTGTCTGTATGATTCTGATGCCGAAGCCAAAATATCTGAATTAGCCACATATACTAATTGCCTTGTGTCCACTTTACATTGAAAGAATTCACTGAGTTTTTTCCCTTTGCTTTTAACTTGTGTTTCTATCACTATCAGTGCTTTATGCTAGTAGGATAATAATAAGTATAAAATTGATCAAATATATCACAGCAGGAATATAACATTACTTCGTATTTATGAACAGAGCAGACCTTAGGTAGGATTCTGTTTATAGATGTGATATAGATAATTCCTTCTTATACATTATCATTTAAGCCTTACACCTGCATGATACACATCCTTACATTTTACATTAAGCATGCAGAGACTTATTATACACCACTCTACTTTTATTTAAATTGGTCACGAGTTCCTCCTTGACTCCTCTTGCTTTCTCTAATATGTTTATGTATGAATATACCCAAGCCTTGGGAGTTATTTTTCTTATTTGGTTTGTCTTCAAACTTACTCTACAAAGTTGACCACCATGTGACATCACAAGGGGTAAAAAACTATAATCCTCAAAACGTGGACTCACTAATAAAATAATTCTCCATGAGCTGTTTTAGGAAACCTAAACCCAAACCTAACGTGAACATCACAGGATCATTTCTAAAACTATGTCTGTCTTATGTAGCCTCCTATGAGACACTCTTTAGACCTTTAAGTTCAAGTTAGGAGTGATAAGTGCCTTTCATATTGAATCTTTTTTAACCCATTTAAAAAAAGATTCGTGGTTGGTGTATCCTAACAAGATAGACGAATCAGTCAAGAATATGAAGCAGCCAAGATGAATGCTCAAGCACCTTGGTGCCTTTAGAAGCATAGAAGTGTACTGACAAATTACAGAATATTCCTGGGGTAAATTTTTAAGAGGGAGCAGAAGAGTACATAAATGAGCCAAATTATTATCTGATAAACAGCTATTTGTACTTCAGGGTAATTTATTCTTTCAGTGATAACACTACATAAACCCAAAACTGCATGGGAATATATATTCTTTTTCAGAAGCAAAAGAAAAAAAAAAAGCAATGTGTAAACAGAATCAAGAAGCCAGACACTGTGAAGTCTTGCCCACATCTCCACACATATTGTCAGTCACAGAATGATTAGAGAATAAAAATAGGAGATATGTTGACAAGAGTATTTTTTACATTGGATGTGACTTGATGTTTGAGTTTAAACAAGGTGTTTTCAACCATATTTCCTTTCATAAAGCTTTTAATAGACGTATGGAAATGGAAGACACATGTTTAACAATTATAAAATAAGCTCATTTCAAGCTCTCTGAAATAAGACTGAAATGTTCTTTAAATCATGGTGTCTTGATTTTCAAAAGGTTAAATCAAATCCCCAAATGAAAGCGATTGTAATGGAGTTAATTAAGACAACTTTGTGGCTATATTTGATCATTTTTAAAGGGTATAGGTTTCCAAAGAGTATAGATTTTCATGTTTTAAATTGTGTAAGTCTTCAGTATAAAAGGGCCAGCTCCCCTCACCAGATGTGTGTGTATACCTGCTAGGGGCTACTTATACACACATAATGTAGGGGAATAAATCCCCTATTGATCTGGCTTTTATAAATTTAAATTTAAGAATAAAATTCAAAGATCAATTGATCAAAATCACACAATGAAATAAAAAATACTTCCACATTTTTTGTTGTTAAATCTAATTATTTAAAGAGTACATTCTTAAATCTTAATTTCTTTCCTAAAAGTTCAAAAGGCTGATTGGACTACAGAGAAACAAAACAGCTTGCCCATGTCAACAGATCATTTTATTTGGGCTCCAGGTTTCTGAATGAACTTCCACACAGACCCTTGCAGACATCTGAACTCCATAAATCCACAGGTGTTTAAGGAGCCCTAAAGTCTGGGTCAGATACCAGACTTGTTCCACTACGACTTTACAAGGATTTTGTACTGTGTAAACAACACTTGCAAGGATTTCTCTTTACTGCTGAGTAAAACCAGTAGCAGGAAGAGCCACCTTTAGTTTTCTTCTCTAAACTATGATTCGGTTCCGTCTTGATTCAGTTACAAGTAGTGTATAGCAGGTTATCTTGTACACAATGGAAGTAGGATTTTAGTTTTTTGCTTCATGAACAGGACGACTTGGCATAAAGCACAGCCTCTTAAAAGGAAAAAAAGCGTCATTTTATAAAGGAAAATGTATTGTTACAATAATTTTTCATCTTTCCATGCATTGTACTAAAAAAAAAAAACTAGGAGGTTTGCATATCTCACATACCCTTCCCGTAAGTGAAATCTGAGTGAAGCTAGTATAAGCAAATGAAGGATTCTGTGCATAAAATATCTGGAAAATCTAGTTTTGTCTTCATTTTACTCCTTTTTTGTCTTATTTTATTAGTTAAGCCAGAAAGCAGATTCAGAGGGCAATTCAGAAGAAAAACTAAAAACTTTATAGGATGATAAATATACCATATATGCCTTGAGTGCTCTGACAAGCTATGATATTCAAATGCCCCTAGATAGAACATTGTTAGTTCAGCTAGACTGGGAAATTGAGTCTAATGAAGAAAAGCAAGGCATTTTTTTTTTAAGCGCTTGAAGAATGAAAATAAGTTTACAGTGGAGTACAATAGTTAGAAACTGAGAAAAGAACTCAAAATCATAAGGGGATTTTCAAGATCAGAAGAATTCAGAGGGAAAAATGTAAAGGTCTATAAGAGAGGTTGTCTGAAAAGGAAAATAACTCAAATTAAAAGCCTAGAGTTTCCATGTCTCTCCTGTTTTAAGATTTCAGATGATTTTAGGAATATGTTTGTGACAAAAGTTTTCTGTCACATATTAAAATGGTATACTTTGAAGTATATTTGTTATTGAAGCAGAATATATACATCAAAATGTTCCTTTATATGTTTAAATGGTACTTGTGTGGCTTGGTTTAAATGCAATATTTTATTTTTAAAGAGGTGTTTCTAAGATGCCTCAAGAGCAATGAGCACAAGTATCCTAGTGAAATAATAATCTCTTAGCACTGCTGTAGAGTACACAAAAGTATCAACAGGTAAGAGTGGTGGAACCTTTCTGCATTAGGAAGTTTGCTGATGAACACTGCCCCTGACTCCACGAAGACTAAACAAGCATTTGGGAAAGAGAGAACCAGATCTACTCAAGTAAACATTGATTAGCAGTCCAGCCTGATTCACCTATCAATGAATCATGTATAAATGATGAATCAAGTGAAGGACTGAAGATCAAAGACAATCAGCACGTAAAAGTAAAGACTCAAGAGTTAACCTCCACAAGAGATTAGACATCAACGGAGCCAACACCTCCGCCTTATGTACAACGCTTTCCTCATGCTTTGTGTGCATGTACGGCTTCAACAATTTTTTTGATGCCTTCCACATACAAGCCACAGTGCTAACTTTCTTGTGAAAACATGCCTAAATCTTTCCTTTGAACATCCTCAGCAAGAGGAGATTGTAATTTCTGAGAGGAGTTTGGTTTTGAAACCAGGCAAAAGGTAGTTGTAGCCATGTTTAGTGAGTTGGATTAAGTCAGACAGTGTACACGTGGTCAAAAACCCATGTGTGTGCATCCTTCTCATTGACCCTCCTGAACCTTATCTACATCATCTGTTTATAAGGCTGATTTTCAAGATCAGGAACCAAGTTATTGTCATCTTTCTATTTCAACCCCTGACACACTGCCCATTGGTTGAAAAGATCTGATGTTTTTGTGTGATTCAAAAGTTGTCTTTGAAGGCAGTCCAAAAAGGAATCATAAAAAAATCAACATTTTTGTCATAAGTATTAACTATTCGAGAGAAAAATATACACATTCTGGGGACTTCCCTGGTGGCGCAGTGGTTGGGACTCTGCCTGCCAATGCAGGGGACAGGGGTTCGTGCCCCGGTCCGGGAGGATCCCACATGCCGTGGAGTGGCTGGGCCTGTGAGCCATGGCCGCTGAGCCTGCGCATCTGGAGCCTGTGCTCTGCAACGGGAGAGGCCACAGCAGTGAGAGGCCCGCATATCACAAAAAAAAAAAAAAAAAAAAAAAAATACACATTCTGAGATTTTAAAAGCCAAATCCAATTATTGATAGATTAATGAGGAACATTTACTACAAAGGGATAAAACTTAAATAAAATGTATACTGCTAATGAATAGAAGTGAATTATTTAAAATGAATATCAAGTTATAATCATTATGTCTTTTTTTCTCCCAGAAAACTCACAGATTCTGAATTTATCTTTTGCTTCCAGAGTTATAGAAGTCTTCCCCCTTGTCCTTTTTTTCATTCGGACTGTACATGGAGATGCATTTCTCATGCTTTGGATATACGAGTTAGAAAATCTGTCTCATGTTTGGCAGATTTCTAAATGTCTGAATACTTTAATTTCTAGTTCTATTTTGTGACTGTTGATTCAACAGGGAAAAAGTAACTTCAACAAAATGTGTACCTGTTTGAAAGTGTCTAAGACTTTAGAAATGTAGTAGGAAGTGTTGAGATGACCAGACACAAGTACCAGACAGGCTAATTGCATGAACTGAAAACAAAGAAATATAAAAAGGGCCTAGTCATGCCTGAATTTCAAGCAATATAAACACATTTAAAGATATATTAGAAAATGGGCAATATTGATGAAGTATAAAGGAGCTAAAGTTGTATATTCAATAATACTGTCAACTCACATAACCATTTCAAGGTTATACTCTAAAGTTTGAAGCAGAGGTTATCCGAGTATTCAGATAACCTCTTACTTACTTGAAAAATGGGGAGGCTGAAGAGGAGATGTAGAAAAATATACATATATGTCAGTCTAAAGTACATTTGCCTTACAAATACTTACAAAATGCATTCAATTCAGTGAAATATTTTAGTAAAGAGTGTGCATTAATTATAACTGTTTTGTCTGTTTCTAATAGAAAATAAAACTGCCAATCTTCAGGGATATTTCTTTCATCCTTTTTCCAATCTAATATTTTGATTATCTTTACCTAATATATTTAAAACTCTTGTGACTTTGCATATATAGTTTGAATAAATAAAAGAAGAAAAGCAAATGGTAAATGTTAAACATACAAATGAGAAGTTATTTTTACATAACTATTTTTGTAAAATGACCAAAGAAGTGAAGACCACTTTAAATTCTATTAACTTTTTTAATATCAATTTTTAAGTAGATTTGTGTATATTTCATAAGTTCAAAATTCAGTTAAATGTAGAGAACTTTACTGTGATAATGACAGTCTATTGACCAATATCACATGGGAATAAGAAATATAATAAAACCTAGAAATACTTAGATTATTGCTAGGAAAAAAAATGGATTGTAAATGAGAAATACTTGGGCCTAGATGTGCTATAGTACAAACGTGTTTCTAATCTTTGAAAATCATCACTGTGCAATATTTAAACCTAAACTAAAAATGCTTCATTTCTAAACTTTGAAAAACTGATTTCATATGAATAAAATCATCCTCAAAATTGGATATACTGTTCAATATTCTCAGCTCAGAAAAACATTTTAAACAGTAAGGCATTTAATATTGCCGTCCAGATACTGTTCTGATGTGCTGATGCAGGGTGTACTACTGACGTCGATTGGAAATGTGCTGATGTAGGGACTGATGAATATACTTCCATTCTGGATTTTTTCCTCATCCAGAAACAGAACGGGAAAGTCATATGTTCAGGGAATAGAAGAGTATGTGAGTAATATAAAATGACTTGAATTATGACCTCTTCTGACACCAAGTACATAATGTATATTTTTTAATCTAGAAAAAAAAAAGTATATGTAAGTAATAGATAAAACCTGAAAAAAAGGAGCTAAAAAATCCTTTTTTAAAAAAATATAGAATCCTAGTACTATTGAGAAATACCCTCATCTAAATGCTGTACACCTCTAACTATCACAAGAGGCAGAGTCGTTCAATCTTAAGGAGATCTGTGAAATATATATGTATGGAGCAAACAAACAAAATCCTAAAAAACGAAATGCAATAGCGTGACAGCTGAGCAGATGCAATATCAGGTTGCCCAGCACATCACAATTACAAGACAGTGTATTACAATAGACAAAAGCTGAACTCCTAGTGAAAGAATATTTGTTGTTCTTCAAATATAGGCCAATGATTGCAATAAATATTTCTCTCCTATATCATTGGCTACCTGCCTATCTTCAATTTCAGGCCCTTGAAAGTTAGCTCATGAAATATTAAGATATACTTGTGCTCTCCTATTTTTAGTCCTTTTTCTCAAAAGTGTTCTGTTTGTATAGTACATCAGAAAGGAAGACAGTGCCTGTATGTTTCTTCCCTTTGTTGGGATATGTGGAAGGAAGGGAGTGGAGGTTATTTTGGGTGTGAGTTTGTCTCTGGTCAGCTGAAACACATCAGTGAAGTAATTTCTATTTAAGTCTTGGCTTTGCCACTCAGTTTGTAATAAGCCAGAACTGTCAAACAGAAACCAGGACACAAATCAGTAATGGTTGCCAGAGAAAATGCACAGAATCAGAAGAATTACATTTATAAGGTGAAGGGAGTGGTCACTGGTCATTCACAGCACAAGCCAGCAGTTTCATCATCAGAAGTTTGGGTCAGTGGATGCTATATACTTATTGAAAAATCCCATAACTCTTTAAAACATGGGGGCAGCTGGGTTGTTCTCAGTCTGATTCTTAACGTGGAGGAAATAAGAGAAGTTGTTGGGTGAGCAGGACAAGATCCAGGCACTCTCTGAAATAATTTTACATTAACAGGTCTATTCACTTTTAAATGAGCTGAATACCAAGAGTGTCAACATTCCCAAACTCACATCTCCTTCATGTTTTGACAATGTTCACTGACCTAATAGCCTCAAGTTTTGCAAACTCTCTTGCCTAAATGCCAATTCTGCATATTAAGTTAGCTCTGCCTTGCTAGGAGTGTCAGAATCTTGCTGATTCTTACCCACTGAAGTGGAAGACTTGCTTCTATCAATCAGCAACATTCTTAGCAATTTATCTGTTCCATGTAAACTGAAGCAAGATGTGGTGTCCCATTTTTAAAATTTCGACTGTACTCATCATTTTTAAAAGTGTAATCAGAAGGCTCTGAGTCCCTTTTCTGAAGGTAGATAGTTATTTTGAAATGGCTTTTCCCTGGGCAAGATCAAATGCACATGCTAAAACCAAACCATAAAGTAACTTTCCCATCATCTACAATGTGTTTTGTGGAATAAATAATACAGTCACACAATCTTGCTGGTGGAGCAAACCTTAAATATCACCTATGACATTCATTTCCTGTCACCACAGAGGAAACAGGAGCTGGGAGAAATCAAGTAACTTTTCTAAGAGTACACCATATTTTGGTGGCAGGGTATGGGCTGGCACTCAGAAGTCTTGATTCTTAGTCCAAGATGCTTGTCAAAATGCCTACAAATGTTACTCTAAAAAGGGTATGTCAACACTTCCTTTTACACATAGCCTCTCTCTGTCTCTCTCTCTGTCTCTCTCATTCTGCGGTTTTACTTTTTTCTTCACCTTGGGAGATTGAGAATCCACAATTCTTTTCTTGGAATACTTTGTTTTAATACATTGGTTACTTTTTTTTTTTTTTGCAACGTCTGTGCCCAAGGCCATTAATAGCAAAAGTGTTCAGAACTGACACATTCCATATAATGAAGCAGCTAACCCACATTACCATTTTTTACTTAAAAAATTAATTTGCCCATGTAAACCCTGGGTAGGTAAGTTTACAGCTAGAATGTACCAAGAACCACATTTGTGACATAGATAACGATTAACTACTTTTGAGCTATCAAATGCCTTAGAGTGTCGTAGTAAAGAATCTAAAAACTACAGATCTTATTCAAATAAATCAGGAGAGAGCAGATGGTTGAAGAAGGCACACAAGCAAGAAGGAAATCTCCTGTTCTCCCTTTCTGATTGCTTTGCCCACAGAGGAATAATGATTCAAAGAAAATCAGTAATCATGGCGGATGTCATTAGCATATTCCCAATAAGGGAGCTTACATAAAAATTCCCAGAGAAAATGAATGACTGCTTGAAGATCAATGTGCAAAGAGCACATTTCCAGCTGCCTGCCTTCTTCCAAAATGTGAGCTATTTGAGACTTCTAAAGATTGAACTTTGTGAAAGATATAGGCAAATACTGAGGGCTGTTTAAATTAATAATGATGATTACTCTAAGCAAAATAAAGCAGGTATATTTGCAAGTTTGTCAATGATTAGAATTCTTTAGTATCTCATGTTTCACATTTCTTAGACTCCATTTGGGCTGCAAGAAAGTCTGAAGACTTATTAAAATATTGACTATCCCTTTTCTTCTCACCCCTTTGTAATGGAGGATTAAGTAAGCTATGAGAAAGCACCTTCATTGCTTTATCGTGAATCCATGTGGTAAAATGTGTTTTTCCCTTCTTAACTGATGAGCAGAGATCATTGAAACAACGCATCTACTTTAAAGAAAAAATTGCATTTAATAGGGGAAAAATTCTAATTCAGATAACTATGGATTTAATATGCCCATTTTGAGAAAACATTTTGGAAAATGTGCTTTTCATTAAATGCTAAGCAGGAACATAACAGATGCTTACTTAAAGTCATGTGTTACACTTTTGATGAGACTTTGTCATTGCATACATTTCTCATTGCTTCCTTGAACAGTTTCTAGATTTCTAGTTATTGAGGGGATACAAGCATCCACTGTTGTTTGTCAAGCTGCATATTTAACCCTCAAATATGAGAATAAAGAATTTCCCTTTTATAGAAAGAACAGCAGTCACCAAATATGCAAACACCTTTATCAATAATAAATCTCTCAAAAAAAAAATAATAAATCTCTCTAGTAAATTAACCATGAGACACAATATTGGCGGTTTTCTTGTTAAGTAGAGAAGACCTAGGTAAGGTTATCATTGATTGGACCAGTAGGAGGCAGATGGTTAAATAACACAATGGGAAATGTCACAATAGTTTTATTGTTGAAACCCAAACTTTCAGTGGCAGTAGACAGATTGCCTCCATTTTTCATCCATAAAACAACCATCTTGAACATTTCATCAAAAAGAACTTTTTTCCTTACACTGGCATTGCAACCAATAAAGCCTTTTATGCGTGGCAAGTTGGTAGAAACTATTAATAAAATGTCTGTTAACTGCACATCTCTTTTTTCTTTAGCAAAAAAGGGGGGGTCATTAACTACAGTTTCTGTCACAGACAAAAGACAATGATTGCTCTGGTTTCTTAACAGCCTGAATTCACCTAGTGACCACCTCTTCTGTTGAATTTGAAAAGGGATAGGTCCTTATCCATCTAAACAAAAAGCTACAGAGCAATACGAACACATTGCCTGTGACTGCCTGGGCAACAAATGTGTTATTTTAGGTTGACTTTGAAAGAGGATTATGAATATGGATAGAATGCAAATACTTCATCTATCTTAATCAGAATACAGGAATTCAAGCTGTTGAGGAAAAAAAAAGACCTTAGAATTCCCATACAAGGAAAGAAATTTTATAGTGCTTATTGAATTTAGAAGACAGAGATTAGAAATGAATTTAATGAATCCATTCATCAGAAGGCAAGCAACAGACTTAGCAACAAGTGTAGATCAATTACCCTGATGACAAATAAATATAATGAACTTTCAGAGTAGGAAACAACTAACACAATTAAAAAAGAAAACATTATTTTTTCCTTTGGCAAATTTGCTTTGTTTGTCCTCACCTTTCTACCTGGTAATTGTTTTTTTTCTTCTATTAACTATTTTTAAAACCCTCTGCATTCTCTTAGCATGATGTTTCCTCACACAAGTTTTTCAGTGTGTTGTACATAGTAGAAAAGGAAAAGCACAACTACACAATTTTTTTCACCAAATGTAAAGAGAACAAAAGGGCTGGGGCCAGGAGCGATTGTATAGGTTCCTTCTGAATTTTCAGCAAGGTTTTAGCAGTAACACTGTGTAGAAAGCTGCAGTTTTCTTTATTATTTCTATTTATCTGCTCCAACTAAGTCAACAAAATGGTCTGGGTAGCCAGGGTCCCCTCATCTGCGTTCCCCATTTCTCACGTTTAATGGGTGCATTTGCTCCAGGCACTCGAGTGCTGCAATGCAAGAGCATTCTTTGTTTTTTATTTAAAGAAACTTTTCAATTTAGTGTACTTCTTAATATGAATACAAATAATTACCAGTCCATCATACTATAGACTTTTAAATATATGTTCTAATTATTTCATGAAGTTTAGTCAAGGATTTCTTTATCTATGCAAGGTGGGAAATTTGAGGAGAAGGAATAGGTCTAATCTTAAGGAACAAAACAACTCTATGATAATCTGTAAATCTAAGAAGGTAAGAATAGTTATAAGTTCTTAATCTACAAGTTTATTATGAGTTTGTGTTGTAGTATATCTAGATTCAAATTTTAACTCCACTTGTTATTAGCTGTGTGACTCTAAGAAGGTCGTTTAACCTTTCTGTGCCTCAGTTTCCTCATCTACAAAAGGAGAAAAATACTAGGAGTTACTTCATATAAGAATTAAGCGATTTAAAGTATATTTAAAAATGCCTGAAACACTACTGGAGCATAGTAAGTACTAAAGTAATTGTTAACCATTATTATAAACTGGTCTATTTTTATTTGCTCTAAAGCCAAAAATGAAAAGCTGCGAAATAAGCTTAACAATCAAAAGATTAATGCATACACTAAATCTTTACTCCTCCTTGACTGCTGACAGAATAGATATGGCAAAAATTCTAATAAGAATTCTACAAAATGAAAGTAGGGACCACTCATTATGAATGGGATACTGTGAGCAGCTTTTTCACTAGGAGATTGAAGTCAAGAGAAGACAATAATATTGGTAATGTTCAATACGTGTTGTTTCCTCTCAGAAAAAACGACTACAGAAATCTAGCCAGAAACTAAAACTAGAACTACCATACGACCCAGCAATCCCACTACTGGGCATATACCCTGAGAAAACCATAATTCAAAAAGAGTCATGTACCACAATGTTCATTGCAGCTCTATTTACAATAGCCAGGGCATGGAAGCAACCTAGGTGTCCATTGACAGATGAATGGATAAAGAAGATGTGGCACATATATACAATGGAATATTACTCAGCCATAAAAAGAAATGAAACTGAACTATTTGTAGTGAGGTGGATGGACCTAGAGTCTGTCATACAGAGTGAAGTAAGTCAGAAAGAGAAAAACAAATACTGTATGCTAACACATATATATGGAATATTAAAAAAAAAGAAAAATATTCTGAGGAACCTAGGAGCAGGACAGGAATAAAGACGCAGATGTAGAGAATGGACTTGAGGACACGGGGAGAGGGAAGGGTAAGCTGGGACTGGGACGAAGTGAGACAGTGGCATGAACTTATAAATACTACCAAATGTAAAATAGCTAGTGGGAAGCAGCTGCATAGCACAGGGAGATCAGCTCGGTGCTTTGTGACCACCTAAAGGGGTGGAATAGGGAGAGTGGGAGGGAGACGCAAGAGGAAGGATATATAGGGATATATGTATGTGTATAGCTGATTCACTTTATTATACAGCAGACACTAACGCAATGTAGTAAATCAATTATACTCCAATAAAGATGTTAAAAAAAATCTAGTCAGTAGTATGATTGATATTGTTTACAAAGTTTAAATCCAAGGTTAAGAGGTGACCGTGCTCTTTCTTACTCTAGCACATGCCTGTGCACATCTTATATATGTGTATATATGTCATCTTTATCAGCTTTTCTAAAAAAACCTCTATTGAATAGAACTTTTTATTACCACTGGTTAAAAATGTCATATCATAAGAATCTGGCAAGCATTCAGAACCATTTAATCTTTCATCAAGGTTTAATCAGAAGAGGTTTATACCTCTTTTGTGCATTGTCAAGTGCCCACCGCAATTTGTCTCCCCCGTACTGGACTGACAGATTGAGCGAATAAGCAAAGAGCCGGAACATTTGAGCATAATTGCAGTGTCAGCAATGTTAACTGTATTTATGAGAAGAGAGTTAACACTGTGACATTAATAATTTCATCAGATTACACATGTTTGCTTGACAAACAAGCAAGCTATTCTCTTTAAATTATCTGTGACTAGTGCTGTTTTCAGTTGGAGAACAGCCATGAATTCCAGTTTAAAAAGAAAAATAAACTCACCAAAACACGATTCAACTTATATTGTTATGTTTTGGGGGAGGGAAAAAATTAAGTCTTTAAATATTTGCATTGAGCCAGACTTTATAAATCCTGGTTTCCTGTCAATAAGAAAGAAAAAATGGTTAGGAAGGTACAATAAGAAGGAAGGGCCAGGAAGTATAATAATTGTGTCTAGCTGTACTGTAGTTCAAAAATAGCTTCAGGCAGAGACATGAAGTCTTTTAGTTTGCCTTGACTTTTTAAACCACTAGATGCTCACCTGCAGTGGTTTCTGTGATTTGTGGTAGCTGACCAAAGGCACAGGATAATAAAGACAGTTTGTTATCCTCTAATTTTGGAGGGATATAACACATGAAGCTTGTACAGCAATCTCTTACCTACATATTTCATTCCATAAGGGGAAACAATAAGAGAAAATATGACATGTATTAGAGAAGTAAATTACAATGTTATACTCTTCGGTCCAATAAACCATTGTGGGCTGTCATGTTCCTGACTACTGAAGTGTTGTTTTATGCTACAGCTTAATCATCTGGGTCTAGGCTGTGCTTTCATATGCCAGTGCCTGAGGCAGCATAAATGCTATGATTCACGCACATGATCACTGGAGCCTATATGTTGAGGTCCACACAACCTGCCATGGAAGTTATTGGCCGGGGTGATGGATCTCCTTGCACTTAATTTAGAAGAGGGAATGGGACTTGAACCCAATTGTTAAAATTACCACAAAACATAGAGCCACCTGTTTGTCTTATTTAATAGGAGCATATTGCCGGTACAACATGATGTGAACCTCGGTGCAAAAAGTTAAAAAGAGATATATTGATTCCATCACTAGCAAATCCCAAAACAAAAGCCTATCACTTCGGTAAAAAATAAGATGTCAAAAGGAATATTTAGCCTACCTTTTTCAGTATTCTTATGGCAGTACGTATCGATAATATACCAAAAACAAATAGAATGATAGTAACATACATATACATTCATATACACATAATCTGCAATTACAAACACAGAGTATTACTATGCTCTCTTGAAAAACCTAATAGATCTGGTGAGAAAGAAAGAATAATATATTCTGGGACTGAAAATAATCTCAATTCAGTATGTCACTTAGTAATCATATCACCAGAGTTTTACACAGAACAAAGAGGAAAAAATATTAATGAAACATAAAAGATAAAGTAAGTTTTCCCACTAGGATAGCTATTATCAAAAAAAAAAAATTGGTGTTGAGGATGTGGAAAAATTAGAACCCTTGGCACATTGCTGGTGAGAATATAAAACGACACTCTCCTTGTTGACCACATATTATGAAAGTGTGTTACTCTCAAGTCCTCCATTGCACATTATATGGCAGCCATTTATCTTCTTCCTCAGGAGGCAGGCAGCACGTGGAAGCAACTGGTAATACATCATTTTTCATAACCAGAGAGGTAGCCATCATGTTGCTGAGCTGTGCTGAGTAGAACAATGACAGGGGACTGACATGTTTGCCTGAGTTGATTCTTGATACCACAGGAAAGGGCTCCATTTACTATTGTAATCAAGATTGAATAACACTCCTTCAAAGATAACATAATTTAGAAACATGAAAGTTTACCTTATGCTACCTGGAGACACAGCACATTTTCTATTTCCCTGGTAGAAATATTTCCTACATTTAGAGCCAGCTACATATTTGTGGGGTTCAATACAAAATTAAAATATGGAGACTGTTGTTCAAAATAATGGTACTGAAATATACAGCTTTCTTTTCCTTTCTTCCAAGGTCTCTTTCTCTTGACTTGTGTTGGTGTTTATTTGCTACTTAATGTCATTCCTAAGTAGAGTAAATTTTTAATTATTAGCATGGATTTTATTCAATTTTATATTGCGCAATGCCCATTTGAAATGCAAATATAAGAACATTTAAGTCACATAGAATCACTGAAATTACACAATTCATATTCCATAACTTGGATATGTATTTGCTTTTTATTCTTACCAGAACAGTGGAAATGCTACACGAAACTAACTCAACTATTTTCATTTCACTTTTTTTTGCGGTGCGCGGGCCTCACACTGTTGTGGCCTCTCCCGTTGTGGAGCACAGGCTCCGGACGCGCAGGCTCAGCGGCCATGGCTCACAGGCCCAGATGCTCCGCGGCATGTGGGATCCTCCCGGACCGGGGCACGAACCCGTGTCCCCTGCATCAGCAGGCGGACTCCCTACCACTGCACCACCAGGGAAGCCCTCATTTCACTTCTTGATACATGTACATTCTATCATCACTCTCTACCTCACTAAAGAGTAAGGAAGGAATGAAAGGAAAAAAGGCTATGTGTTGCCCTATATTTTAGTTTCCTTCTATGTCTTAATCATCGCCACCACCTCATAACAGACATAACATTCTTATGTTGTACTCACTTTGAGACTCACTGAACTCCCACACATTATGGGTCCATCAAAATTGTGTGCTCATGAGGCATCACCAAAGTTCTATGTGAACGAGGACACAAGAAACAATAGACACGTACATTGCATGTATGTGCATATTCCATTGTCCCCACAGACTTATTTATACAAGTTCAAAGATAAAATTATTAAGAATTTCATACATCAAACTAAAAACCTTCTGCACAGCAAAAGAAACAATTCACAGAATGAGGAGGCAACTTGCAGAATGGGAGAAAATATTTGCAAACCATATATCAGAGAAGGGGTTAATATCCAAAATATATAAGGAACTCATATAACTCAATAGCAAATCATCATCATCATCATCATCATCATCATCATCATCTGATTTAAAGAATGGGCAGAGGACCTGACTAGACATTCTTCCAAAGCAGATATACAAATGGCCAACAGGTACATGAAAAGATGCTCAACATCACTAATGATCAGGGAAATACAAAGTAAAACCACAATGAGATATTATCTCACATTTGTTAGAATGGCTATCATCAAAAAGACAAGGGATAACAAGTGCTAACAAGGATGTGGAAAAAGGAAACCCTTGTGTACTGTTGGCGGAAATGTAAGTTGGTACAGCCATTATAGAAAACAGTAAGGAGGTTCCTCAAAAAATTAAAGATAGAGCTACCATATGACTCAGCAATTCTACATCTGGGTATATATCCAAAGAAAAGGAAATCACTATCTCAAGGTGATTTCTGCACCCCTGTATTCATTGCAGTGTTATTGATAACAGCCAAGACATGGAAACGACCTAAGTGTCCATGGATAAAGAATAATAGAATATTACTCAGCCATAAAAAAAAGAAAAAAAAGGAAACCCTGTCATTTGTTACAACATAGATGGACCTTGAGGGTGTTTTGCTAAGTGAAATAAGTCAGGCAAAGAAAGGAATATACTATGTGATCTCACTTATATGTGGAATCTAAAAACAAAAGCCAAACCCATAGTAACAAAGAGTAGAATGGTTGTTGTCAGAGCCTGGAGGTGGAGGAAATGGGGAAATGATGGTCAAAGGGTATAAACTTCCACTTATAAGATGAATAAGTTATATTGCGTTGGCCAAAAATTGCCTTCCGTTTTGAAGTAAAAATAAAAGACACATTTTTCATTTTCACCAAGAACTTTATTGAACAACGTATTCACCCTTTTGTTCCACTACCTTCTGCCATTTTTCAGACAACTTCATAATTCCATCTTCCCAAAACTTTTTTTTATCTTTTTGAGCAAAGAACTGTTCCAGGTGCCTTTTATAGTCTTCCAGGGAATTGAATTTTTTCCATTAAGAGAATTTTGTAAAGACCTAAATAAATGGAAATCCGAAGGTGCAATGTCTGGTGAATACGGTGGATGAATCAGAACTTCCCTGCCAAGCTGTGACAGTTTTTGCCTGGTCAAATAAACATGCGGTCTTGTGTTATCCTGGTGGAAGATCATGTGTTTTCTGTTGACTCATTGTGGATGCTTTTCGTTGAGTACTGCTTTCAGTTGGTCTAGTTGGGAGCAGTACTTCTTGAAATTAATAATTTGGTTTTCCAGAAGGAGCTCATAATAGAGGATTCCCTTCCAATCCCACCATATACACAACATCATCTTCTTTGGATGAAGGCCAGCCTTTGGTGTGGTTAGTGGTGGTTCATTTCGCTTGCCCCACTTTCTCTTCTCCACGTTCCATGTTATTGTACAGTATCCACTATTCATGGCCCGCCACAATTTGTTTTAAAAATGGAATGTTTTCATTACATTTAAGTAGAAAATCGCGTGCGGAAATACGGTCAAGGAGTTTTTTTCGCATAATTTACGTGGAACCCAAACATCAAGGCGATTAACATAACCAAGCTGGTGCAAATGATTTTCAGCACTTGATGTGGATATGTTGAGTATGTCGGCTATCTTCCGTGTGGTATAACGCGTTGACTGTTCTCAGTTAATGTCTTGATCTTATTGCTATCAACTTCAACTGGTCTACCCGACCGTGGAGCACTGTCTAGCAAGAAATCTCCAGCACCAAACTTCGCAAACCACTTTTGACATGTTTAATCAGTCACAGCACCTTCTCCATACACTGCACAAATCTTTTTTTTTGTGTGTGTGTGTGTTTCAGTTGCGTTTATACCTTTCTTGAAATAATAGAGCATAGTAGGCCGAAAATGTTGCTTCTTTTCTTCCATCTTCAATATTAAAATGGCTACACAAAAATTCACCAATTTTGATGTCTTTTTTAAAATGCACGTTGATATGACAGCCGTCACATACAACCTAACAAATTGTTTCGAATGAAGTTAAAGACAACTAAGTGCTACTAGAGCCATCTTACCAAAAAAAACAAACGAACCTTTTGGCCAACCCAGTAGGTATCTAATATTCAGCATGATGACTACAGTTAACAATACTGTTTTATATACTTGAAAGAGATTGCTAAGAGAGTAGGTCTTAAATTTTCTCACCACAAAAAAAGTGTAATTATGAGGTGATGGTTGTGTTAACTAACCTTCTTGTGGTAATCATTTTCCAATATATGTGTGTATCAAATGACCACATTGTACATCTTAAATTTATACGGTGTTCTATGTCAATTATATCTCAAAAAAAACTGGGAAAAAATGAAGTTCAAAAGAGACTAAAAAGAAAATCTTATTATTAGGAAATACATTCTGATAAATCAGCGATTCCGATATTAATAGTCAACTTAAATCATGGAATTGGTTAATAGCATCAAATTAGGTTTAAAGAAAGGAATAAAAATCTATTTTTGTAAGTTGTTTAAGATCAAGACATTCACTGGCTGATGCCATATTCTATCAATCTGATTACACTATACATGAAAAGCATGCCCTATGAGGAAAAAAAGGGATTTCAATCCTGTGACAGTAGAGCATTAAAGCAAGTGCCAGGCCCTACTGCTCTGAGGCTCTGTGCATGAGTTGTACACCCACGACAACTTTATACAGAGCACACCAAGAGGCAAAGTGGAAAACACAAATGAGGGTATTGCCATCTCACAAAGAGTGTTACAAATGCTGTTCTTTCATTTATTTTCCAGATGTACCTCTGACATAACCTTTAGCAGGTGAAATACGCACCAAGAATATATATTAAATATTTTTCAGGACTTAGTTTGAACAACTAAGCTCAAAATGCTCCCAATCCTTGTGCCCTTTTTCTTTAGGCTCAATTCTAGAAACTTCTGATCCACTAATGGAGCAGTCCATCCATCTTTTAATGTATGCAGTATCATAGCTCCTCTTCCCCCTTCTCATGCTGAAATCACATTTCAAGTCACCCTTTGCTTCCTTCTTTCTTTCAACCACTGCCACATTCTTTGTGAATCAAATCCCTGTCTTTCAGAAAAATTAAAATCTAGAGTAACGGAGTACCCTGACTGCCAAAATGAATTGGAAATTAATGCACAAAACACACAAAGCCAACAAGTCTGCTAGTAATTCTGACACCCCATTAACCATATCTTAGGGTCTGGTTGCCTTCACATATTCTCTTGGGGACAATATAATCCTCGTTCTGCTCAAGGTGTATTGTCTTCCTTTCGTGCAAAATCACTTAGAAAAAAAAATATGTAAGTGACATGGCAAAAATGATGCTGCCTATAGTAGTACAGACATAAAAACTGCTTCTGGCACATTCCTTTTACCACTCTACCTATTGTATTGACCTGCCCTATTCAGATACGTGCTTTGTAACTGAGGTGGAATATGCAGCATTTTGACAGACAGTTCATATAAATGTACTGTAAACCTGGTGCCTGCCTGCCTTGTAGTAGAAATCATATTACCAAATTCCTAACAAGAAGCATTAGGATGCTAGAAATTGTTAAAAAAAAAAAAAAGAAAAAAGAAAACGTGAATGATAAAAAACCCGTTTACACAGAGCCTGAAGAACTAGTTCAAGTAACAAAGCCCTATTTTCCATCTTTTATGTAAAGCAAATGGATTAACAACTGGCACGAAGCTGAACGAACACCCTGAATCGCTGTGCCAAGCAAGCTCTCTATTGAATTGTCGGCACCAGCCATTTCTTGTGTGCAAACAGGAGGAACTTGTTCAGGCAGCAGCCACTCTGAATGGCATGTGAGGATTTAGTGAAATACATGCTCAGGACAGCTTTCTTAATCCTTGCAATTCTGCCCAACAGAGGAAATTCCAGGGCAACAGATGAAGGAAGCCTCGAGTCTTTTCACTGCACACAGTCAAGTCCAGAAAAAAAAAAGTTTGTGGAGCTTTGTTCTATATTCAGTTTCTTCTCACCCAGCAAACACCACTGTTAGGAGAAAAAGTTAAATGAATGATGGTAATAAACAGGCTGTTACTACCCACTGATTAAAGTGTCATGATGCCTCTTTAGAAATCAAAGGAGTTATCCTGCTAATGAACTAAATTAGACTGAACTAACATTCGTGTTAGTTGTGTTAGGAGTGATAATGATCATGTGAGAGCTGAATATAATAATATTTCTCAGGTGCATATACTCCCATTTAAAGCAGATTCGACAGAAACGTGCAAGTACCCCAGCAGCCCAATTTTGAATACTGGAGGGAATTTTTTCAGAGTAATGATGGTAAATTAGGTCCTAGGTGAGTAATGAAAAGAGGGCTGAAAAACAAAATTCCCTACTAGAACCAGAAGTGTTAACCTGACAAACACATCCAAACTCTTTAATACTATGTATGAAATACATATGGTACTCATTTTCCCTCAAAATGAGCCATGATATAACACAATTTTATATTCTCAAGGCTAGAACAAGAGAAGATATGCATTGGTAATAATATTGATTTTTTAAAAAAATTCTACTGAAAGGCTGTTATTAGACATAGGTTACAGTTACAGTGAACCTGAGAGCTGCTTTTAACCCCCTGGCGGGGGAAATTTATGTTGGCTCCTTTTTGTCATTGTCAAGGTGTAGAAAGAATGAAAAATACTTTGGTGTATTTCGTTATTAGTACACATGAACAGTTTGAACTCTCCATTATTGGGTTGTCTTTTTTCATAGTCAGTGCCTTTTTCAGGCTCCTTTAAAAAAACTATTTGACAAGGAAAAAATAGCTTTCTTGGTTTGATATGTGAGTATATACAAGTTCGCACAAGTTTTCAGAAGAAAGGAAATGAAGAGCATGCCCTGCAAGCTTAATCATATTAACTCTGAATACAATCAGAGCTTCAAATTTTAACTGTATCTTAGTGCTAAATGTGAATGGTATACAAAGACTATCTGGAGATATTTCTTGATCTTGGACAAAATTTTTTAATAAATAAAATCTTCCCTACCCCTCAAGGTAAAATTTATATTGTATCTAAAACAATATGAAATATCTCAGCTACAGCCAGATACTGTCACCAGACCATTTTGAACCTGGAATAAAACCCTTCTGAAATAAGCAATCATAGGCAATCAAAATGCTACTGGTAACATGAGGGATGTTGTCTCCCTTTTCAAATAAGACCACAACTAAAGAAGACCACAGACTTTTCAATACACAGATGATTAAGGAGCTTCAGGGTTGCTTCTTTAATATTTCAGTTCTCTAAAAGTATTGCTGTTAATAATTACAGGTAACTTGCACCTTTATTTTCTTTTAGGGAAAAGGAGATGATATAGGATTTTTTTTAAATTAATAATCTCACTTTTTCCATCAAGTTTAATTGTATGATATGATTATACTTTCTACATGTTTCTTCTGTACTACTTTGTGTTCTCAGACAGGCAAGGTGAGTCAAAAAGAAAATATATTTCAGGTGAATATTTGACACTATTTGGGCCAAATTATAGAGAAAACTATGTCCTAGAAATGATTACTTTTTGTTAAACTTATGAAGTGTCAGGATAGGCCTTAATGAATCAAGCAAGCACATTTTTCAGGTTAGTTCAGGAAAGGAAGGGGAGTTGTAAAAACCACTTTTTAGATCTCAACGTTTTGTAATAGCTTTTTTCCATTTTTTAAAAGGAGAATGCTATCTCTTTAATATGTAGGTGTTTGTTCATGATGTATGTCTGTGTGAACTTAGTATGGGTTTTACCTCATCATGCTAAATGAGGGAACCAAGTGATTTTAAAAACATCTACATTATAATTTGTGAGCCTCCAGCCTGCTGTTTGTAGTCTTCAATGGTTTATAGTGTGATGTTTCCACATCAATTAAAAAAAGATGAGAGAATGGGTGAGTTGAAGAGTTTGTTTCCTTGTAATCAACTGTAAAGAGACCAAGGTCATGTAACAGATTTCTTCTTCTTTCTTTCTTAGCCAGGCAGACTATGTGAATGCAAATTGCTTTATTGGTGAAGGGAATTAAAATTATAAAAAGCCAGGCTTAAAGAAGGGCAAAATCAGGGCTGTGTCAGAGCAGGGACAATATAATTGTGGTATGGATTCCCATATGGGACTAAATTGTCTAGATTTTAGTAACATCAGCAGTTCTGTGTAGTTGCTGGAATGCAGCCAATGTGCCATATTTGCTTCATTTTTTGAGATGGTTCTGACTCTACACAACTTTAAATATGCAGAAAGCTAAAATTGTTCGAGTATTTTGGTGGCACTACTCAGATACATGTCTTTGCATGTCAGGAATTTTATTTGACTATTAAGTAGGAAATGACACCAATGTGGCTTTATTTTTCTAAGCAAAATGCCATTTATTATCATTTCTATCTAGGCTCTAAAATCTTCCCAGTAGGGAAAAAAATACACTCTTCTGTGAGTACATATCAAGGTTGTCTTCCTTTACAGTGTACCATTCAGTAAATCTGTTTCGTAGCAACTCAATAAAGCTGATAGTTTTTCTGGGTAATTACCCACAGCCCCCTGCAGGACAAATTAGCATTCATGACCTGAATAATGCTTACTAGAAAGAGTTCAATGGAATTTACTTAATCAGAATCATTGCTTTCTCTTGGCTAATTTTTTTTTTTTACCTAGTCCCCAATGCCTGCTAATAGCATATATCTTTCAAATCAGTGTTTAATACCTGATAGAGAAAAAAGCATGAATCTTTAAATTTTGTAATGTCTTTGTGGTCTTGGAAAAAATGTACTCTTTATATATAGTGAGTGAAAAATTAAGATATCTTGTTCCTTAATGTTTTCTAATTGTATTTATATGTTTTTTCTCTTTTTAATACTTACTGATTTTAGAAAGGAAAAGAGAGAGATTGTTCATTTTCTAAATATTCCCTGACACTTTCTTAATTTGTTGAGGATGAACGTAAACAATTGGTCATGGTTTTGGAGGGGATGCTTCGTAATATCTCTGTATTCCTGGACATCAAAAATTAGAGAATTTTATAACAGACAATGGGTTCTGGTTTTGAAATTTTATTTTTATTTTATTTGTTTTTGATACTTTGATGATTTGAACCAAAATACCAAGCAGTGTAGTTATTAGGATATTAGAAGAAATGAGGAGGAGAAAGTAACATTAATTGAATTCTTAGTATGTACAAAACACTTTGCCAGTTAAACTGTTTATTCTGTTTCACTAATTCTTAAAATGGCACAATGAGGGAGGTACTAGTATCTCCACATTTACAAAAGAGGAAAATGAGTTCCAGAATTTAAAGTACTTACTCCAGTTTTTACAACCAGTAACCAAAAAGTAATTCAAAGACTGCCTGAATAGAAAGCTTACACTTTTTTATTTCTGTGTTTCTATATAATGATTTTACATTTTTAGAAAGGCAAGAAGAGGAAGTACTAAACCAATTCCATTTATTTAATCTCTAATTTGGAAGAGACTCCTAACCTGGAAGAGGAAATGTTCCTAAAATGCAGTTGCAAATCAGTGTTTTTTGAGGGACAACCCAATAGATAGCAACCATAGTCTGATAAGGGTATAGTAGCCCATAGCAATGAAATCTTCCTCTAAAGGTATTTTAGCCCATTTTCTCCTCCTTCCTGTCATCTTCTGTAAATCTCCAATCCAGCAGAGTAAAAGACAGGTGTGAACTGCTGGAACAAGGGGTTCCTGAATGGAAATTGAATGAGGGTTGGGAAGTAGTCCAGTCAAATCAAACTAAAGGACAAAGGTGTGCAATAAGAGCCAAAAATAACAAAACAAGATCAGGGAGGTCCATCAGTGTTTCTACATATACTTAACTAGTAGAAACACAAGAATTTCTGGAGGATGGGAAAACTTGTCTGGAGGTTTATTTTGTATAGCAACCTCACAATTTTTACTTAGGTGGTATGGTTGTTTGGGTTTACATATTATGTTTGCTTACTGTTTATTTATTGCATGTTTATCAGAGGTGACTTGAGGGGAAGCTGATGGAGATTATATAGGGTAGTTAGAAACCTCTTGGCTCCTTAACTGATTAGATTCCATACTTACAATGTATTCAAACATTTTAATATAACTAAAAAGGGGGATTCACTCATTCAGGTCCCTGTGTATGCAGTGCTGAACTTAATTTGGTACTTAATTAGGTTTCCCGGGGTGCAAAATGGTTATCCCATTTCTAAATCTAAATAAATCAAAATGTTTTTTCAACTTTGGGGTTTCAGAAAACCCGCAACACATTTTTGCACAGATTTTCCTTCCAAACACTAGAATATTGCTAGGAAACTTCAATCCACATGTTTCAGATTTACTTAGAGTTGTATGAGAATCTTGTGTTGCAACTGACATTTGAAGTTTATGAAATTTTCTGAATGCTTTTTATTTTCCTTTAACTCAAGAACAGAAAGTTGATTTGTCAAGCTTATATGTACCAGAACTCCAAGATATTAAATTTGGGTTGAAAACAATAAACTTAAAATTCTGCATCAGGCATAAAATTTAATAAAGCATTTGTCTTGCCATCTCTTCAATGTTGTGTACATGCATATATGCGTATTCCTGGCAATATGGAATACTTAGATATGTACTTTTGACATTTACATGGTGAAGAGAAAATGGGACAGTGAAAAGAAGCAGGGTCATTTTTTTTTTTAATTCTGGTACTCCTTACTGATATAAATGTTAACAGTATATTGTTTATAATTTAATGCAAAAGATATGTTCAGTGACAGCCTATATCTAATTTTTTTCCATCTTTCAACAATCTCAGTTCAGTCTCTGATTGGCACTTGAGCTCTTCATCTCCTGCCCGTGTGCAAACAGATAACACCAAGAGAAGGACAGGAAAGAGCGAAAATAAGTAATTTAAATTGCAGCATTAGTGTCTTAGGGAAGGTAGTATAAGAGAATCTTCATTTGTTACTGTTAATGCTATTTTAAGGGGCTATAAAATGAATACTTCCCTTTTTTCATGGCTAATAATATGGTTCTGCCTCTGCTTAGAACACAATGGTGCCTTCCAACCAGAATCTGTTCAGACAGAGGCATTGTATTTCTAAGGAGCCAAGCACCTCAAGAAAAAAAAAAAAAATGTTTTCTGTTAGCACAAAATAACTAACAATCTTCTGGCATTTGTTTATGGCAATGTCTACAGACAGTGTAGGAGTGGGCCATTTACTTTGTTGTATGATTTGCACATGTAGCCTCTTTTATAGTTTTCACTATTTTTACTTTCAATGTTTCTTCTTTAGAACAAAAATGATATGTAGAAAAATAATATTTCAATGTAGTAAAATAAGAAAATGTATGTAACCGGGAGAAAATAAAAAATTCCCGAAACCCCTCTTCCCAAACATAACTGTCATTTACATTTGTCATATCTATGTCCCTCCATTGTATTTTCTATACATAAAAATGCATGCAGGGCTTCCCTGGTGGCGCAGTGGTTGAAAGTCCGCCTGCCCATGCAGGGGACACGGGTTCGTGCCCCGGTCCGGGAAGATCCCACATGGAGCGGAGCAGCTGGGCCCGTGGGCCATGGCCGCTGAGCCTGCGCGTCCGGAGCCTGTGCTCCGCAACAGGAGAGGCCACAACAGTGAGAGGCCCGCGTACCGCAAAAAAAAAAAAAAAAATGCATGCATTATATTTTTTACAAAAAAATGATATCATGCAGCACATACTACCTTATTCACTGGCAGTACAGAGCAACAGAAGATTATGCTATATTTTAAATGGCTGCATGGCGTTCTACTGTTGGAATGAAGTATTTAATCATCCAAATGCTCCAATATAACCATTCAAATTTATAAATTCAAACTTTTAATTTTCAGGTTGTTCCCAGTATATTGTCTACATAAACAGTACTGCAAATATTATCTTTCCTTTAATTCTTTGCCCATGTCAATAATTATTTCCTTAGGGTAAGTGTCCAGAACTGAAATGATTAGTCAAAACGTTAGGCTTTTGAATCATATTTACAAAAATAGCGTGCACTTTACATTTTTTTTTTTCCTTTCAAAATGACAATGGATGTATGGCTCTGTCTCCATGACTTATCTGATCCTTGTCAGGACCAATCACCCACCTTTGCAAAAGGGCTGAAAGGTTAGGGATATATATGTGGTAGTGACCATGAAAGAAAAGTAGGCTGAAGTGTCCAAAGGGGTTAAGCCCACGTGTTATTCCAACACTTCTTCTTGATATTTAGATTCCTCTATTTTCTTCCTGCATTGTTATTTTTCTGCATCTTATTCAAGACCCTTATCACCCCTCTAAAGTATTACCTGAATTTTAAGGTCTATTTTAAGACTACCCATGAGCCCCATGTATTTTCCATGTATACAGATCATTTTTATAATAAACCCTAATAGTTTGATAAAATAATATTTAAGAAATATTTTCAGTAAATGAAAATTCTTATAAATTCAACATTGACCAACTTCCATGTGGAGCATAATCTCTGTTCTTGCTTAGGAGACAAGACAGGAGAACTGAGTGGAAATATATATGTATATATACCCTTCAGCAAAAGACCCAGTGTTTATACCAAATCCTTCATTCATTCACTGTGCGACTTTAAGCAAATGGCTCAGACTGTCTGAGCTTCAGTGTCCTCTGTCAGACACTGATAATAATCATCGTCATGCGATTGTATAAATAGCCAGTGGTGCAGTGGGTGCTTAATAAATAGTAAATACTTCAGACATATTTAGATAAGAAAGTTTCAAGGTACTCATTGAAGGCCATTTTAAATGCCTTTAGTCCATTCCAGCCAGAGGTCATATTGATTAAGAATTGTGTTCTGCTACAAGTAACCAAAACAGAGTAATTTAAACAAATAAGGGACATTTTTTATCCCTACATAATGGCACACCCAGAGGTGTGCCTTTTTGGTGTTGATGAGTGGCATAAAGATGTCAGAATCAAGCTGCTTGGGATTAACCTAGCCTTTTCCCTCCACCCATCAACATACAGCTGCTGTTGCTGCCTCAGTCTTTGTCTTCATTTCAGAAAAGAAGGAGAAAGTGACCAGGAGAGAGGTAAAGCACCCACGTGAGGAATTCAGCGTAGACAGTGACTATCTCATTGGTCATTGCCACTTCTCACTGCAAGGGAGGTTGGGAGAGCTGGCACTTGCTTTCCTAAAGAAAACCAGAATAATTGTCTACCTGCCAAAGATGCCTTTTCCCTTCTCTTACCATACCTCTTTCTCCTCCTTGCTTCCTGTCTGAGACAGACTAGACTCAGTTGGCATGAGTTGAAGAGTGCTGCAAATCCCACCCCAATATTCTTCCTCACCACCAGTTTCTGTTAATGCCTAAAATTTTATCATCAGCAAACTAAGCCACCACCCCCTTTGTGTTAAAATGCATTTATCTTTGGAGAGAAAGCTAGCACATTGCTTCATTTCTGTTATTAACACCTTAAATAATAAGTTCGTTGATTAGGTCCCTTTAAAGGGAAAGTTAATTGAAAGTAGGTTTTTAGCTAGGGAGGATAGAGAGCTTAATCCTGAGCAACAGGTACTAACCAGGCAGGGATAGAAATGGCTGAGAGGAAATGAAGAGCGGAAGGGCAACATGAAGACACTGAGAGGGGGTAGGAGCTGTTGTAAAGCAGTAGGTAAGCAGATCAGAAACGGTATCACCTTCTTCACAATTTGTCCTAGGAATAGCTTGCTTGCTACGTTCTCTTTAGAGCTCAATACTAGCGAAAATGTCTGATCACACATAGACCTTTATATTGATACACATCTCAACACATGAAACCACAAAAAAAGCCCAACCTATGTCTTTTAGATCCTGCTTCAAGTTTCACACTGTGTGAAGCCCAGTGTGGCTACACTGAGGACTCACTATGCAGAGGAATAGGGAATGTTGACTACACAGGCTGCCACTCAGGTGGAAGTCTTCTGCTTTATCGTTAAAGTCTTAGGAAAGGGGCATTCATCTGAACATTTTTAACACAACACAAACTATATAGCATTGTGGTTCAGCCTCAGCATTTTGGAACCAAACTTCTGGGTTCAAATCCACAATGACTGTGGGCAAGGTATTTAACTTCTCTGTGCCTCAGTTTTTTCATCTGTAAAATGGCCATACTAATGGTATTTATCTCCTCAGTTTACCAGGCAGATTAAATGAGGTAATATAATTTAAGTTCTAAGAACTATGCCTGGAACACAGAAATATTTGTTATATTGAACTGAAAGCATTCCCTTTTTTTCTATCTCAGATCTTTTCATTAGATACTAATAATCATCTATATCTCTACAGTCTTTTACAATTTCCAAAGTGTTCCCCTATCTATTTACTTGTTTCAGGTAGGTAGGCCATGTTTATAATCCCCATTTTACAGATGAGGGAATGGAGTCAGAGAGTCATACCCAAGGTCACACAGAGAGTGACAAGGCAGAAATTTCAACCCAGAAATCTGAAGACAAGTTTAATGAACTTTCTATTAGGCCACACTGATTTCTATTCGGAAGAGAAACGTTTGGAACCATGGCAAAATGAACATATCTCAGGATTAATTCTGTTTGTTTATATTCATGATCCCCCAAAGTTGTGTCTTCCTTTATGTGCAGCCCAGTATACTTTCCTAGGAAGGTATAAGGAGTGTTTGACTTCCTGATTTCTATGTAATTTCATACTATCCCAGAAGGGCCACAATCTATTCCAATAATATTGAATGACCCAGTAATTATACTTTTAAGAGTATACCCAAGAAAAGAATCCTAAACAGAGAGAGGGAAAAAAAAAGTTGTATAGAGAAGGATATTAACTTTAGAGTTATATACAATAGCCAAAAAAAAAGCAAAAAATAACCTAATATCTTTGAGATGGGATCAGTTATGTAAACTAAGATACATCAATTCAAAGAAATAATGATAGTCATAATAACTTCCATATATTGAGCATTCGGTATAAACACTACATTTATTAGCCCCTTTCAAATAACATCTCTTTTGATTTCCAAAGAGTTGGGCACCATTTTCACCCCATTACATAAGTAATGACACAAAACCAAGGTCATATGGCTGGTGTAACCACATGATTCATCCTTTGGCCATTCTTGAATCTTTATTGCTAATGGAGCCCTGATTTTGCTTGAGAAGAAAAGTACATAGCCCCAAGAGATGAACTGAGAATAGTCTAAACTGATTAGAGTAGTCCCAATCTCCTTTGTAAGTAGTTAAATCCATGGATGGGCATGCAGTATAATTCTGGTCAACAAGACTTAAGAATAACTTGCTGGGGGCTTCTTTAAATAGATTCCTCCAACCTTTTTTTTTTCCTTTTCTTTTCTTTTTCGGCAACCTTTCTTCTTGCCTTTGAACATTTTTATGTAAGTAGATGATGCTGGAGGCTGAAGCAGCCATTTGGGGATCATGAAGGTATAAGAGTAAAATAATGAGAATGATGAAGTAAACAAGAAAAATAATCTAGGTACATGAAAATTGCAGCAAGCTGCCAAGCCACCCTGGGATTGCCAGCCTTTGAAGGTTTTTGTTTGTTTGTTTGTTTTGTTTTGTTTATGCGGCACACGGGCCTCTCACCGTTGTGGCCTCTCCCGCCGCGGAGCACAGGCTCCTGACGCGCAGGCCCAGCGGCCATGGCTCACGGGCCCAGCCGCTCTGCAGCATGTGGGATCTTCCCAGACCGGGGCACGAACCCGTGTCCGCTGCATTGGCAGGCGGACTCCCAACCACTGCGCCACCGGGAAGCCCTGTTTGTTTGTTTTTTTATGGAAACAGTACACATCCTTTTGGTGTAAACCACTGTTCATCTATTATTTGGTACTGAAAGCAATTGTATTAATTGGAATTAGATAAAGCTGTGAGCGATTTAGAATTTCTCCAACATAACTAAGACTTAAACACGGATAAAAGTCTGTCTCGTAAAAGCCCATGATAGGTAGTCTGGAGCAAATACGGCATTCCACAAAGTCCTCAGAGACCAAAACTTTTTCAGGTTTCCATTGCTCCAGAAATGTGCTCTTGTTACTGAGATCAAGATGGTTGCTTGAACTCCAGCCTTCATACATGCATTCCAGCTAGCAGAAAAGAGAAAGGGGTGAGGAAGAGAATATTCCTCCACTTTTAAGTTCAGGCTAGGAGGTTTCATACACCATTTCACCCACGTCACATTGGATAGAACTGCTAGCTGCAAGAAGGCAAGGAAATGTTACTTTCATTCTGGGAGGTCATCCACTGAGCTGAAAATCGGCAATTCAGTTGGTAGGGAAAAAGTGAAGAACATATAGAGGAAGACACAGAGAGTAGATGAACCCACATCTGTCTGACTCCAAAGGCGTGTACTTCCTGCTGTATTCCACTGTCTCTAGTAGTTAATTAAATTATATAATGATGGGAGAAATCTGTTGTGTTATTTTCTATACTTTATCTTTAAACTCTTTCACAATTTAAATATACTGTAAAAAGTAAAATGCTTTTACTATGTTATACAGGATAAAATTGTATATAGATAGGTATGGGTAAAATTATGCTTTCAAAAGATTTGAACGAGAGGATGTAATTGAATTTAGGAACATGAATGAATCAGGGATTTGTTCCTACATTTCTCTATTTTTAAAGGCTTTTTGAATAAGCAAATAATAATTTTATGATAAAAATATCTTACACATATATATCTACTATTTTTAAACCACGCAGTCAGAGAAGCTTTTTATATATAGCCACTAGCAGAGTCTATAAGTGGTGGATTTTATGAAGAAGAAAAATGATAAATAGCATGTCATTTGATGCTTCATAATTTTTGGTTTGTAACTTTCTGAGTCACTGATTTCTCAAAGAGTTTTCATTCTTTCCGCACATTAGTTAGGTGATTGAGGAAGGTGTCATTCTACTGAGACATGGGAAAAAATGATGTGGAGGAATTAAATTCTGCTTTTCTTTTGGCTGAGTGTACAAAACACACAGCATGATTTAGTAGTCCTTCCCCTGTGTGTATTAACCTCTGTCTGCTGTGGGCAGTGTTGAGAAGACATTATCACTGTCATTTAAACGAGATACATACTTTGTTTAAAATAAATTATGTACTGATTTAATAAAATCAGTGCTAAGAACTGGTGAAATGGTAAGGACCAAGAAATCTGGGAAAAGTGTTGCTGGTTCATTGTGATTAAGTTGTATGTTGAGATAGGAGGTAGGAAGAAATGTTATTGGAGGAACATTATGAATATAAGATGTCAGTTCAAGAGAGCTTCATCACCGTTCAGTAAGGGCATGTGCAGAGGTTGCTTAAGTGGTAGAAGGAGTGGCCAGTAGCACATGTCAAGGAGGAATAGAATCCTAGGATTGTCCTGTGATGTATATCTTCAAAAATTATAGGTGTATGTAGTTTAAGCTGTACTTATTGCCAGTTTTTATATTTACTTGTTTGCTGACTTTTTTTTTGTTTGTTTGTTTGCTGACTTTTTAAGGGAAAAAAGAACAAAAACTTAACATTTGAAATGATTTAAGCCAGTGAACTAATATGTAATTATGCTAAAATAGATAAAATCTATATTTTACCTCTTAATTGATAGAGAGCTATCTTTATCATATAAAAGAATGATAAAACTAACTCTGGTTTGGTTTGTATCCATTTTCCAGTCCAATATACAAACCTTATTCTTATTCAACAAGAAGTCTATGGCTCATTTCTAGTAATTTATTTACATTCAAAGGTTCAGTAGAAATTGAAGTACAATAAAAGTTTGGCTTTCTAATACCAACAGAAAAAAAAATCTGGAAATAAATTTAACCAAAAAAGTGAACAAACACTATATGAAGAAATCTGAAAAGCTACTATAGAACAGAAATAACTTGAATAGATAGAAACAATGTTCTTGAACAAGAAGACACACGTCATAAAGTTGTCCGTTATCCTAAGTTCACCTATAAAAATTGTGTGATCCTATGTAAAATATCAATCCAAGTATATTTGGAAACAGATAAGCTGATGCTAAAATTCATACGAAAAAATAAACAATCAAATAGAGCCATGGAAACCTTAATGAGAAAAGTCATGAGGGGTAAACTAGACCTTCCAGTTATTAAAACATCTTATAAAGCTTCAGTATTTAAAACCATATAATATCGGCATGCATGTATGTACATACATACACACAAACATGCACAAACATAAAAAGAATAGTTTTAAAAGTCCAGAAATTCCAAAAGTATAGAAGAATTCAGTATGTGAAGACGACATAGCAAATATGTAGAAAAGACATTAATTAGTTAATAAAAAACATTGAAAACGTAAGATGATCATGTGGAAAAAAATAATTTGGATCCATAAACTATCCACAACATATATCAAGATAAAAAATTATCCAATAAAACACGGGTGAAGGAAATCTACAAAAATCTCAAAGAAAAGTAAATACTTTTAAATAAACAAAAGGTGGTCAGTCTCACTCATAATCTGGGAAATATAAATCAGTATCATCTAGAGATTTTTGTTTTCATGTGTATGATTGACAAAGATCTGAAAGGTGATAATACACTGCACTGATGAAAGTGAAGAAACTGAGTCTCTCCACTTCGATGGAAGACAGTTTGGCAAAAGCAAAGCAAAGCAAAGAAAGCATACAAACATAAAAAACTTTTGAAAAAGAAATTACACTTCTAGGACTATACATATACATGTGCAAAACCACACCTACATGTAATGCCATAATAGGAGCTTTGTGTGTGTCTGTGTATGTAAAAGCAAAAGACAGAAAATAACCTAAATAGATCCACATCAACACTATAAAACATTTGTCAATATATTTTAAGACAAACAAAAAACAAGACGTAATACAGTTTGTAAAGTATGCTACCATTTATGTTTTTAAAAGGAGAGGATGGGATATACACATTTGCATAGAATATTTTTGTATGTATACACAGGAAACTGACAAAGTTGTTTATCTCCAGGGAAGAAAACTTGGTGGCTAGGATACAGGGGTGATAGAAACTTCTCACACCTTTTGTATCTTTTAAATTAGAATATTTTGAGTGTATTAATATTCAAAGAATAAATTGAAATACAACAAACTTTAAGCATCTTAGTTTGTAAATAACAGTGGTATCCTATAAGCATGATTAGTTTCAGACACCTACTTTCTAATTAAAGGGAGAGTGGCTCAGTGGCATGTTGAAACCAGCTCCCTTTAAACAAGCAGGCTTGAAATCTAAATACAAATCAGAGAGGCAGGGTGAAAAAAACCACCCAAGAAGAGCCTAACATTCTACACATGTAAAAATGTCAAAATGGACAACCTGAATGTACTTTCTGATATAGTTTGTAAAATATCTTCCCAACTCTACATTCAGTGACATTGCATTGGTAGCTTGAAATACTGGTGGGAGTATTTACCCCAAGGAAATTCGCAAACACTACAAATCAGGGTTTAATTAGAGTTGGGGAGGAGGAGAGCCAGTGGTTAGACATTCCGCAGCACAGCACTGGCTCAGATATTCTAACTCTTACCATGATTTTCTTTGAGACTTTCAAATTACTTGACATTTTTTTCCTAAAACATGGGTTGACATTAAATGACAGTGAAGTTGATGAGAGGTGCACGGTAAAGGAGGATAAGCATAATGCAGGTGGAGTGCTAACAATTAAAAATATATCCTCATCTTGATGCACAATCAGTGGCACCTATTGAAAGGAAGGAGACCATGGAGATGCCACTCACTGTTATCTTCCCAGTTTAAAAGTACAGAGAATTTTCTGTCTCATTTTTAGACAGTTACAGAAAAGCTGGATAAATAGAATTAAGCAGATTTGCAAGCTTATTTTGTTTCTTTGTATCATTTAGTGCATCTCATTTAATATTTGCTTGTTTTATTAATAATTGAGAACAACTTTGCAACACACAGGAATGCAGAATAACTTTTGACCCTACGGGAATTAATGTCTAGTTACAGTGGTCCAGAAATGATACAAGTTATGATAATAAAAATCCTGGTCAGCTATTTTGCACTTTAACTATGTTCTGTAGATTGTTTCCTTATAGGTGTACTGCCCTTCACATGGAAGTTGCACAACAAGTTCATCTAGGTATAATAGCTTTATAAGTAGCAAACTTCTTATATATACATGTATGGCCATTATATAAATTTAAGCTTTTATTAATAAATATGATGAAAGAAAAAACAGAATGTTATATGCATCTTCAAAGGAAAATTACTTTGCGCAAAAAAATGTAATTTTTAACGTTCTGCGTTAAACTTTTATAAGCCCCAGTTAGCCTCCCTTCTATAGAGGTTTTTCTCTAAAGTGAGTATATGTTCAAGATTTTTTTTTCTGGAGTGTTTGTATTTTCCTTCCTTCAAAAACAGCTCCTGCTTATGTAAATACACTCTCCTTGACATTACCTGTGTCAGTATTGCCCAAAGGGAAGTCTATTTCAAATATACAAAGTCTCCATATTTGGGAAATAAAAATTAAATCATATATTTTTGTCTATTTGTTATTAAAATTCTAGCTTAAGTTTGCCCAAGGGCAGAGCTAACACAGGCACACCTACTTGTATCATTGTAATGCACATATTTACTTTATTTGAAAGTGTTGTATTGACCATTTTGAGACACCTCTGGCTTCGACATTTCTCTGGCTATCAGGTTAATGGATATATTTTGGTGGTATTAAAGATCAAAGGCCGGGCTTCCCTGGTGGCACAGTGGTTGAGAGTCCGCCTGCCGATGCACGGGACACGGGTTCGTGCCCCGGTCCGGGAACATCCCACATGCCGCGGTGGGGCTGGGCCAGTGAGCCATGGCCGCTGAGGCTGCGCATCCGGAGCCTGTGCTCCGCAACGGGAGAGGCCACAACAGTGAGAGGCCCGCATACCAGAAAAAAAAAAAAAAAATGCAAAAGCCAATGACCTTTTTAAATCACCTCTAGCTATAAAAATTGCAAAAGCAAAAAATAAAATCAATATATGAAAATCAGAATATCTTTATTCAGTAAATTCAGATTGAGCATTTAATCTGTTGAGTACTGTTGACATCACCAAAAAAAAAAAAAAAGTACCTACATGAATCTATCTCCATTTAGCAACTTCAGAAACAATGCAGATCATTTATCAGCTGTATGAACTTGAGCAAGTCATATTAGCTTCCCTAAATCTCAGTTTCCTCGTCTCAAGGTGGTGTTAGTTGGATATAATAAGCAATATGTGTTGGGTGCCACAATAAGTGATCCAATGAGTGCTATAGGAATTAGAAAGGGGACAAATTAAATTCTTTGGAATAGAAACCAACCCTTATTCATACTGGAAATCTAAACACCTAGTATAGTGCCTGGTATAAAGTGAGCACTCAGTCAATGTCTGTTGCGGAATTAGAGGCTCAGTCGTTTATTGTTAGCTGATCTAGAAGGAAAACCTTATGAATAAAATAGAATTTTAACAGCATCTTGAAGAATGGGCAGGATTTGTATTGACAAGGAGAATAGGAAAAGATATAGTAAGTGGAAAAAATAGCAGAAGCCAAACTCTGGAGAGGAAATGAGAAGAGTGTTTTAAGAGGACAGTCAATAAGGTTTCCAGACCAAAACTAAGAGCACATAAAGCCAAAAGTAAAATCTAAATGTTACCAGGAAAGGTGAAAAGAGATTTATGATGAGCCTTAAAAACCAAGTGGAGGAGTGTGGACTTTATTAGGTAAGTAAATGAGCAGTGGAGGAAAGGCATGATGAAAAATGCTGTATCAGGGAGTTAACCTGGCAGTGAAGGGGGGGGATACATTCCAAGGAAGGAAGTTTGAGCTGCAGCCCCACAAGGGGAGGTCAATATGCAGCAAAGCAGCTGGTGTAGAGGTGAAAGGCAGTGGAAACAAGGGAGGAACAGATTTGGGAGAGATGCTAAAGTAAGAATCCAGAGCATTTAGTGACTTTTAATATGAAGAATGAAGATGAGGGGTCAGGAGAATGGGATAAAGTTGGTGCTAATAATGGATTGTTACAAGAATAAACAGCATGTTTCAGATGGGCCTTGTGGCATTCTTCTGAGAATAATTGCATTGTTTGTTACAATGAACTGTCCAATATATATTGGGCACAATTAAGTATGCATTGAATCCTTATCTTTGTCCAGTCTGCTCTAGGTGCTATGGGAAATAGAGAGGAAGTAAGTCAATAACATAGATACCCTCAAGATACTGATTAAGATGAATATTAAGAGCAATGTGTATTGAGCACACAGAATGTCCCAGGTACATTAAACAGACTGTCTTACTTAATCCTCACAACAAATTTATGAGGCCAGTACTACAGTTTGTGTCCAATTTACTTACACAGAAACTTTGGTGTTATGTTGGTTAACTAACTGACCCAGTGTAACAAGGACAGTGAATAGATTCAGGAATAAAATCCCACCAGTCTGATCCCAAAGCCTGCAGTTTCACCACTAGACCATACATGACTTACATATATGGAAGTCACTAATGGATGACATAAGACTAAATGTTATTGAGGAACAACACCTGTGGTATCATGAATTTTGTTTTAGAGCATGAAGAAGAGAGATAGGGCTTACAAGAGAAGTTGTATAAGCAACTACACAGAAAGGAATGATATAATGTGCCCAGGACATTGGAGAGGTCAGCTTGACTATTGCATGAGAGTGAGTGATGAAGGGGAAAGCACTGAAGGTGTAATCTGGGCCTGATGATGGCTACAGGGCTGAACGCCTGAAACAGAGTTGTGACTCAATACATACTGGAATCAATCAGTTAATAAATATTTATTGATCACCAATCATTTTCCAGTAGTGGCAAGCCCTGGAATTCAGGATGAATGAACCCTCCTCTCCCATTTACCAGGTGTCAGCTCAGTCCTCATACCAGTACAGACCTAGAATGCAGTCTATCCAGGCAAGCACCTCATTTTTTTAAAAAATTTTTATTGGAGTATAGTCGATTTACAATGTTGTGTTAGTTTCAGTTGTACAGCAAAGTGAATCAGTTATACATATAGCCACTCTTTTTTAGATTCTTTTCCCATAGAGGCCAATACAGAGTATTGAGTAGAGTTCCCTGAAGCACATTATTCCAGAGCAATGCAAACTGCTCTTTTCTCAGGAGGGCATCGACTCAAAACGTATCTGTGATCTTCTTCATCACACTCAGTTTCATCGTGTTCCATCTTATTACTCTGGCACAAAACCCCTAGAGGCTCTGTGTGACATGAGGAAAGTAATATTTTTAGTATACGTGATAGACTGGAGAGGAAAAAGAACAGAGTTTAGAAAGATAAGTACCTAGCACTCTATCTGATGCATACCTGTTATGCAATAAATATTTGTTGAAAGAAGAAAGAAACTTTAAAGAAGGTATCCTAATAATTCAAGTTTGAGGCAGAAAGGACTCATGTTAATAGAAAAGGGGAATTATAAATGAATCAAAAGACATGTCACAGGAAAATATCAACATAATAGATTGGATATGTGGAGAGGCAGAGAAAAAAGTCATGCCCTACACCAAGTTTTTGAAGCTGTGCATTTGACAGAGGTGACGTAACTGATAGAAATTCCAAGAATTAGAAGCTTTGTTACGCTAGGAATTATTTCTCTGGTTCTCTGCTATACTCCAGAAACTAGCAGCATACTAAACAAATAGTAGGCAGGCAATAAATAATTAGAGCGTTGAATAACTAATGTGTTCATTTTAAGAAGAAAATCAAACTCTCATATCCTGAAGCTATGGGTCTCAGCTCAGAGCAATGACATTTACCGCTAGGAATCCATGTCTTAATGAACAATTTTTATGGAAGGGATTTTGTAATATCTTTTAATAAGTTAGAGCGGGAAACGCGCACATACTAGCACAAATGCCTAGTGGTATTCTTGATTTAAGGTTAGGGCTAGAATCATGTTTACAGTGGAGGACCTGGGATAGGTATTGGCTGGATTCCTGAAACCACATCCAAGATGGATTTATTTACCTGGAAGGTCAATGGACCCCTCACCTGCATGGGCCTTATTATCAATTTTTTTTTTTAATTTCTTAAATTTTTATGTTTCAGACCCCACAAAACCTGGACACACCTCTGAAGCACTAGCCGTACATTAGCTCCAGCTGGAACAAAAAAAAATATTTGAATTTTCCTGTTGCCATTTCATCATGCCAGATAACTGAAGTTTGTATCCTAGACTTCGGGTTGAGTTAGAATTGAATTCCAGTTATGACGCTTACAAGCTCCATGGCTTTGGTCCACTATTTTCAACTTCCTCATCTACAAATGGAAATAATAATAACTATACTTCAGGATTATTAAAAGCTTAAATGTGCATTATTATCACTAATTAGTGCAGTGATTCTGGTACTCATTTTTCCCTTTTTATATTTAAAATATTATATACAACTGATATTTTGTTATAAGTATTCAGAAGCCCATTAAATAAGGCTGTCATAACTTTTACTTTTCAAGTTATCATGCTAGAATTCCTGGAGGTACTGATTTGCAAGAGTTACATACCAAATTCAGAACATACCTTTTCTTTTTAAAAATTTCTACAATCTCAGCATCTATTGAGTATAAGTCTAAAACTGAGTACTAAAGTTTTATGAATAACGATTTTTCCTGAAGAGATTACCTTCTCACCAAATTATTCCAAGGAAATTTTTCTGGCTAAACAAAAAACCAAATTCAGAAAACAAGTTAGTGGTCATCCTTATTATCTGGAAACCCCCAAAAAGCAATGAAAATCAATAAATAAAAGCATAATTTGTATTGTAACAATCACCAAGTAAAGTGTGATTCGAATTTTATTATTTTCATAATTTTTTTTTTTTTTTTTTTTTTTTTCTGCGGTAAGCAGACCTCTCACTTTTGTGGCCTCTCCCGTTGCGGAGCACAGGCTCCAGACGCGCAGGCTCAGTGGCCATGGCTCATGGGCCCAGCCGCTCCGTGGCATGTGGGATCTTCCCGGACCGGGGCACGAACCCGTGTCCCCTGCATCGGCAGGTGGACTCTCAACCACTGCGCCACCAGGGAAGCCCCATAATTATCTTTTAAAGAAAAGTTAACTCTTACATATTTTTGAGGGGAAAGGGGCTCTTACATACTTTTGCCATTAAATATGTTATACTGAATTTGTTTCCCACCTTACCTACTCATTATATCACTTCACAATTGGAAGAAATGGATTAGGCAAAATTTCCCAAATTTTTAAAGTCTGAGAAGTCCTTTTTCTAGTAGTTGTATGTATGCTTAAATATCTTTTCATTTTAAAAATTACAAAATACCGAAAGCAACTCTGAATTCCATAATGCTTTCAGATGGATTTTATCTGAATAATCTTAATAGCAGCTACATACATTGGAAGCAAAGCAATACAAATGTGTATAGAATATTTTAGTACAGAGGTTGGTGTGCATTCTTCTGGGAACAACTCCATGTCCAATCCCTCCTCCCACCCTAATTTCATCCTCGGAGTCTAAGGAACACCAGCTGGGAATTATTGTTTCAGGAATTTCACAGTCAGTAGGCAGAATATTACTGCTCATTCGATTCTTGACTCCTTCCTAGCATAAGAGAAAATCATCACGTGAATTCAGAAAAGAGGGGGTACACATGGGGCTACTTTCAGATTATGCGTGTTTCATGCAAAACCTCACCACGAAAATCTGAAGAGAATCTCCTTTTACAGACTATGGTAAACCAAAGTTCTACTTCTGGTCCTGCTGGACATTACAATGGGCTTCATTTACCTTATCTGCCCATTAGAACTGTATTAGAAGATAATACTTTTTAGCTGCAGCACACTTTACCATCATCAAAGCACTTTCACATACATTATCTCATTTGATCTACACAGCAACTTTGAGCTAAGACAAATAATACTATTCCCATTTTTCAGATAAGGGAACTGAGGCTTAGAGACTAAATACTTTATCCAAATTAAACTTAATTAGTGTTTGAGGCAGATGCTTAGCAAAGTCTTTTAATTCTTGACTTAGTGAGTTTCTGACCATACCCCACTGGCCCCACTTCTGTAAATCTAAGATTCTAAGAATCATGTCCCATCTTGGAGACACTTTACATGGCTTATGCCTGAGAATCTTCAGTGTCTGGTAAAAGCAGAAAAACACAGCTAATTCTTTAAAGTTTTTTCAAAGGTTACAGAAATAAACGCAAGTTATTTTTTAAAAGTCTTTATTAATTCAGATACTGGCTGAAAATTGTGATTTTTTTAATTTTGATGACAAAAGCATATATTTATGAAGCTTTCCTTTTCATCTCACCCTTCTTTCTTTATCCCATTGATTGTGGGCTTGCTGGTTCTGTGCTTTTTGGCATTTCTGGATGAATCTCAGTGATTTGAGATGGCTGCTACTGAACTGTTGTTTAGTACTTTAGTCCATGTCTGCTCTAAGTGTGTACAACGTAGAAAGGATTCTTTTCTGAGGACTGAGACTGTAAGCTTCAAGAAGATTTGAAGGGTTTTGTTTTCCAAGAGCTGTCAAGTTTCTTTGAAAGAAGTGAAAGAAATCAACACAGGAAGATGTGAGAGTGATTTTAAAATATTTTAAATATCTCTTTTGTTTTCCAATCTTTTTCAGATTACAGTTCTGTTAACCATTCCGTAATTGAAAGCCTCTACCTTTTTTTTTTTTTTTTTTACCCACCTTCCCCTAACCCCCCGAAAGCCTCTATCTTTGGAATTTTGCTCTGGAATGATATGACCCTTCTTTATTGTGCGTATGTTGAGTGTGTGTGTGAGTTCCTTTCTTTTTTCTTTTCTCTTTCTTTCTTTCAGCATTTTCTCTGAATGGTAAAGGTTTATCAGAGACCAAAAACTTCTTATCTTTTCAAAGAATTGAATTTATAGTAAAAATAGTTTGATCTAAAAATAAAAATGAAGGGGATATAGAAATAAAAGTAACATTGGAAGAATAATGAGAGAAGAAACGGACAGGAGACCAAAATTGTACAGTAGACCATGTTTAAGTGATTTACTTGGGGTTATGTGATTTTAAAAGCAACATATAAATGCATAGCAGAATTTTGGAAGATGAAATTGTGTTGTGTTTACTTTCAGGCACTCAATGATGATAAACAGTTATTTAGTACAAGTAGTATGCCCGGTGGTGCAGAGAACACTGAATTAGATACGGTTCCTGCAAAGCAGGTTTGAAATCTAAATACAAATTAGAGAGGCAGGGTATAAAACACCCTGAAAAAGCCTAACATTCTATACATGTAAAAATGTCATCGTGGGTATTCTAAGTGTACTTTCAGACATAATTTGTAAAATTTCTGAACTGCACATATATTTACCCAAATTTGATATGTGCACAGATGTAAAAATGTGGATCTCAGACATGCAATTTAAGGCTGATACATTTAGCTGCTAAATACAGATATCCACCTGAAAATTGCTATCTTTTCTGCTCATCTCCTTTACATTTTAAATTCCTTCCAATTCCTTTTGAAATTGCAAGTTTGACTAAACGTACAAACATTTTTTGTTTCTGAATAATGTGTGTCAAATATATATTTGAGTGAAATTCCCTCTAAATAATTTTTAAATTTTGTACATCCTCCCTGTAGTTGCTGTTTGCTCACATTATGAAAACATTTTACTTTTTTTTAATTGGCAAAATGAAAAATTGAAGAGCCGTGGAGAAAAACAAACCAAATTCTTCATATGAACAATTGTTTCACATTGATGTCTTGAAACAAGAAAGATTTCTGCTATTTATTTACCAGAGATGAGTACAGATAATTTCATTGTGCATCGATTTTCTCTAAGGAGGGAGGAAGTGTGGTCAGGTAAAACAAAGCATTGAAATGGGGAATCATCAGCCTTAACTTCTATTCTCATCTTTATCTTCAGAATTGTCTCTGACTCTTAGAAACTCACTTGATTACCGTGATCCCAGTTTTTTCAGTTCTTCCTTTGTTTCTTGTGGTTGTTGCTTTCTTTTTATAATGGACACAATCAGACTTATAGATAAAATTATTTGAGTTCTCTCATTAGAATATTTTAATTGGTCTGGTCTATAAACACAATATACTGATAAAACGGGAGCCAATACGATCATACACCATTCAGGAATATAATCATTCACCATTATAGCCAAATGTTTAGTGAGAGCATACTGTATGCTAGACACTGAGCTAGGCACTGCATAAATACATTTGGTCCTTAAATCAAAATATACTTGTGAAACTGTCATTCTGTGAAAACATAAACTTTCCAACAGTCTAATACTGTATGAATGAAGGATAATTATCCATAAAAAGATCACTGTGCATTTTAAATACAAAGAACTCCTTTATTTTTGAAAAATACTTGTTAAACACAAAAAATATCAAATCTCTTGAACTGTTTTTATTCTGTTTTCAAATTACTGTTTTTAAATTTGTGGAGAATCTCCCTTGAATACATATATCTGTGCCTTACTACATATTTTAACTGGAACTCACAGTAACACTATTTCTTTTATTTTTTTGTCCTTCATGTATTTTCTTTTTAACATCTTTATTGGAGTATATATAATTGCTTTACAATGGTGTGTTAGTTTCTGCTTTATAACAAAGTGAATCAGCTGTACGTACACATATACACCCATATCCCCTCCCTCTTGCATCTCCCTCCCACCCTCCCCATCCCACCCTTCTAGGTGGTCACAAAACACCGAGCTGATCTCCCTGTGCTATGCAGCTGCTTCCCACTACCTATCTATTTTACGTTTGGTAGTGTATATATGTCAGTGCTACTCTCTCACTTCGTCCCAGCTTACCCTTCCCCCTCCCCATGTCCTAAAATCCATTCTCTACGTCTGGATCTTTATTCCTGTCCTGCCCCTAGGTTCTTCAGAACCATTTTTTTTTAATTTTTTTTTTAGATTCCATATATGAGTGTTAGCATACGGTATTTGCTTTTCTCTTTCTGACTTCACTCTGTATGACAGACTCTAGGTCCATCCACCTCACTACAAATAGTTCAGTTTCATTTCTTTTTATGGCTAATATTCCATCGTATATATGTGCCACATCTTCTTTATCCATTCATCTGTCGATGGACACTTAGGTTGCTTCCATGTCCTGGCTATTGTAAATAGTGCTGCAATGAACATTGTGGTACATGACTCTTTTTGAATTATGGTTTTCTCAGGGTATATGCCCAGTAGTGGGATTGCTGGGGCATATGGTAGTTCTATTTTTAGTTTTTTAAGGAACCTCCATACTGTTCTCCATAGTGGCTGTATCAATATACATCCCCACCAACAGTGCAAGAGGGTTCCCTTTTCTCCACACCCTCTCCAGCATTTATTGTTTGTAGATTTTTTGATGATGGTCATTCTGACCAGTGTGCGGTGATATCTCATTATGGTTTTGATTTGCATTTCTCTAATGATTAGTGATGTTGAGCATCCTTTCATGTGTTTGTTGGCAATCTGTATATCTTCTTTGGAGAAATGTCTATTTAGGTCTTCTGCCCACTTTTGGATTGGGTGGTTTGTTTTTTTTAATATTGAGCTACATGAGCTGTTTATATATTTTGGAGATTAATCCTTTGTCCATTGATTCGTTTGCAAATATTTTGTCCCATTCTGAGGGTTGTCTTTTTGGCTTGTTTATGGTTTCCTTTGCTGTGCAAAAGCTTTTAAGTTTCATTAGGTCCCATTTGTTTATTTTTGTTTTTATTTCCATTATTCTAGGAGGTGGGTCAATAAAGATCTTGCTGTGATTTATGTCAAAGAGTGTTCTTCCTGTGTTCTCCTCTAAGAGTTTTATAGTGTCCAGTCTTACATTTAGGTCTCTAATCCATTTTGAGTTTATTTTTGTGTATGGTGTTAGGGAGTCTTCTAATTTCAATCTTTTTACATGTAGCTGTCCAGTTTCCCCAGCACCACTTATTGAAGAGACTGCCTTTTCTCCACTTGGGATAAACCCTGCTTGATCATGGTGTATGATCCTTTTAATATGCTGCTGGATTCTGTTTGCTATTATTTTGTTGAGGATTTTTGCATCTATGTTCATCAGTGATATTGGCCTATAGTTTTCTTTTTTTGTGATGTCTTTGTCTGGTTTTGATATCAGGGTGATGGTGGCCTCGTAGAATGAGTTTGAGAGTGTTCCTCCCTCTGCTATACTTTGGAAGAGTTTGAGAAAGATAGGTGTTAGCTCTTCTCTAAATGTTTGATGGAATTCACCTGTGAAGCCATCTGGTCCTGGGCTTTTGATTTTTGGAAGATTTTTAATCACAGTTTCAATTTCAGTGCTTGTGATTGGTCTGTTCAAATTTTCTATTTGTTCCTCATTCAGTCTTGGAAGGTTGTACTTTTCTAAGAATTTGTCCATTTCTTCCAGGTTGTCCATTTTATTGGCATAGAGTTGCTTGTAGTAGTCTCTCATGATCCTTTGTATTTCTGCAGTCAGTTGTTACTTCTCCTTTTTCATTTCTAATTCTATTGATTTGAGTCTTCTCCCTTTTTTCTTGATGAGTCTGACTAATGGTTTATCAATTTTATTTATCTTTTCAAAGAACCAGTTTTTAGTTTTATTGATCTTTGCTATCATTTCCTCCTTTTTTTCATTTTTTCTGATCTGATCTTTATGATTTCTTTCCTTCTGCTAACTTTGGAGTTCTTTTGTTCTTCTTTTTCTAATTGCTTTAGGTGTAAGGTTAGGTTGTTTATTTGAGATGTTTCCTGTTTCTTGAGGTAGGATTGTATTGCTATAAACTTCCCTCTTAGAACTGCTTTTGCTATATCCCATAGGTTTTGGGTCTTTGAGGAACACTATTTCTAATTAAAATTATTTTATCCCTATTAGGAATGAACCTACTATTCATTCTATCCTCAAGTTTTTTATGCCAGTTTTATGCCAGTTCAGTCTTGGTTACAGTGAAAGATTTTTTTTAAATACATAAAATGTCATTTTCAAATTGTTGGTTTTGTATTCATGCTGTTTCTTTTTTCATTTATCATTGAAAATGTTTTTTAGGATTGGATATTTAACAAGAAGTTCTGTGACTTATGCTAGATTTTATTTATATTTTGCTCTTCACATCTATATTATATAGGAATCTAACTAAGCTATCATAAAAAAGAAATTCTGAAACACAGAGGCTCAAACAAGATAAAAGTTTACTCTTTCACATAGGGTTTATATGATGGGACCACTTGTGTATGGCAGCTGCACAGTGTCAGGGATGCAGGTTCCCTCCATTTAATTGCTCTGCCATCTTCAACTGTGGCTTCCATCCCCTGACCTAATGTGGCTGCTCCAGCTCCAGCCATCATCTCTGCCTTTACCTAGCAGGAAAAGAGAAAAGCGTAGAGGAATGCATGCTTCTTTCTTTTGAGGGCATAATCTGAAATTTTTGCACATCATTTCTGAAATGATTCGTAGTATTTGTTCAGGTACAACCATACCAGAAGATATAATGAAGTAGTGAGATTCTTGCACCTACGCATAGAATCGCTGTGAATATAATAGCCACAAATACAGCTTCATACCAGGATCCTGGTTTATGTTGAGGCAGCATTATTTTGGGTGATGTTCTAAAATGGTATACATACAACTCTTAGTAAAATTTGGAATAAAACAACAGAAAAGCTTCCCTCAATATATATAGCTTTTGCATTTCTGAAAGAAAGTGTGTTAAAACAGTGCAAAATAAACCTAAAAAACTTTGTGTTGGATGTGAAATAGAATTAGGTTCTAGGCTTGGATAATTATAAGCAAGTTTTTCACCTACAGAAATGTCTAGCAGAATGTTTGAAAGTCATGGGATGTGGATCAATTCTTGTTGTGTGGGACTTTCCTATACTTTATGGTACATTTATCATCCCTGGCCCTGACCATGCAATTCCCTCCTCTAGTTACTGTAACAACCAAAACAGCTCCACAAATTTCCAAAATGTCCCCCAGGGACAGTACAACTCATATAGATAGCTCTAGAGCTACAAGGTATGTTGACACCTGGTCTAACTTCCAACATAACACAGATAACAATTTTAACATATAGTTTGCAATGGTGTAATGAAGGATCATCAGATTTCTAACCATTAATATTTATATCATTGCCACCCATCACCCAGTGCTGATATAATTCAAGGATTCAATGATATAATTCAAGGATTCTTTTAGGACAACATGCCACTTACCAGTACCAGATCTTGTACTTGTTATGAGTTTAAGCTGCTATATAAAGGAACCCTAAATTGGCCAGATGTTTATTTCCTTCTTATGTAAAAGGTTTCCTCAGCATTCCAGGACTGATATGTACAGATTGATAATTTGGGGACCTTGGGTACATCTTTCTTTTTGCTCTGCCATTCTCAAATATATTTTCATTTCATGCATCTAACGTGGCTGCTCTAGCTCTAGCTACTATATCTATATTCCAACAGTGAAAAGGGAAAAGATATTTTTTAAAGGCATAATCTTTCCCTTTAAAGGAAAATCTCAAAAGCTACACAGACAACTTCTGCTTATATCTCTTTCTCCAGAATTTAATATTTTTATTTTTGAGATTCTAAACCTACAGATTGTTGGTAATTCCAAACATCTATTAGATATCGTTCTACCAGACAAGTGGCATAGTGAAATGAACCCCAAACTAGAAATTCTAATTCTGGCTGTGCTGCTAACGAGCTGCTAGATCCCAGGCAGGTCATTTAACTTCTATGATTCTGTTTCTCCATCTGCAAAACAAGAAAAGGAGAACTTAATAGGTTATTTCAAATTTCCAAAATCCAGATTATACTATAAAGTCGATCTTATGACTAAACTCAATCCTTAAGCCTTTTTTTTCCCTAACAATTACCCAGTCTATTCAGTCTATTCATTGTGATTGATTTTTATTTTCAGAAGTCCTTCCAGTGTTACAAAGTACATTAAGAACATAGAATTTAATGAAAAAAAACTTATGTCTTTGCCATAATTTTTTTAGACAAATACATATTGAGCACTTATCACATGCTAGACACTGAATTAGACACTGGAGATTTAATGGTGAACAAGATAGGCACAATTTCTTCCCTTATACAGATAAATAGACAGAAAATAATTGTAGTTTATAGCAAGTGCTATGAAAGAAATGTATACATGGCTAAACAAGAGCCTAACAGAGGTGACCAAGTTTAGATAGGGTGATCACAAAAGCCTAAACAGAGACCTTTAGGGGAGAATGAGCTGGCTATGCAAATCGTGGGGATGGGGAGAACATTCCAGACAGAGGGAACAACCTGTGCAAAGGCTGTACGACGGGGAGGGGGTGGGATGGGGTGGATGGCATGACCAGGGTGGCTGCAGAATAGTGAGGGACGAGGGAGAAGGAAAGTGACCCAAGAAGAGAGTGTAAAAATAAACAGGGACGAGATCATACAGATACTAATAGGCCCTGATAATGAATTTGGATGTATACCAGTTTATTTTCAGGGACAGGTTAAGACACTGAAGTGGGGGACCTTCCTGGTGGCGCAGTAGTTAAGAATCCTTCTGCCAATACAGGGGACACTGGTTCGAGCCCTGGTCCAGGAAGATCCCACATGCTGCAGAGCAGCTAAGCCCATGTGCCACAATTACTGAGCCTGTGCTTTAGAGCCTGTGAGCCACAATTACTGAGCCCACGTGCTACAGCTACAGAAGCCCGCGTGCCTAGAGCCCATGCTCTGCAACAAGAGAAGCCACCGCAATGAGAAGCCCGTGCACCGCAACAAAGAGTAGCCCTTGCTCACCGCAAATAGAGAAAGCCTGCGTGCAGCAACAAAGACCCAATGCAGCCAAAAATAAATAAATTTTAAAAAAGACATTGAAGGGGTTCAAGCGGGAATTATGTGAATCAATTTTCAGTTTAGTGTCATATCTGCTTTTGGTGAAAGGAAATAAAAGAGAGAGGAGAAAAATAATCCATGGAGAAATGATAGCAATTAAGACAGAGGGGTGGCAATAAGAGAGAGAGAGAGAGAAAAATCTACAAAGTGCAGTTTAAAAGGTTTAATTAATTATACGTCATATTGCAGAACCAAGAACCAATCACATTTTGAGGTCCTACCATATGTCCCGTATGGCAGACACATGATTGTCCCTGCCCACTGCGAACTGATAATTTATTAGGGGAACAATTAACAAATAAAAAATCATATCAGTAATTTCATAGAACCTCCCCTGACACCTTATAAAAAGTCATTTTTTTGTGTTAACAGGGAAAATATGTAGAAATATAAAAATATTTTTACGTTATATCATTGCTGGTGCTTATTGTATTCATAGCCTGATTTTCCTGTGCCAGTAACCAGAATGTGAAAAACGTTCAAATAGGTATTTCATTCTTTTCCACATACATACTTTTTCTTTAGGAAAAATTTAGGCCAGGTCTTAGACATGGGGTAGATTCCAGATTGTAGCAGTTGGTGGGAAGGTTAAAAGAACACTCAATTTAGACATTACCAGCATATCTAAGCTCTCACGCACAACTGCCAACAAAGATCCTGAACTCTGGCCTCTTCACAGATTCACTTTTTTTTTTTTAATTTAACTGTAGTTGATTTACAATATTGTATTAGTTTCAGATGTTCAGCTTCAGATCCTTTTCCATTATAGGTTATTATAAGATATTGAATACAGTTCCCTGTGCTTTACAGTAAATACTTTTATTTATTTTATTTATATGGTGTGTATCTGTTAATCCCATACTCCTAATTTATCCCTCCCCCTCCCCTTTCCCCTTTGGTAACCATAAATTTGTTTTCTATGTCTGTGAGTCTGTTTTCGTTTTTGTACATAAGTTGATTTGAATTATTTTTTTAGGTTCCACATATAAGTGATATTATATAATATTTGTCTTTCTCTGTTTGACTTATTTCACTTAGTATGATAATCTCTATGTCCATCCATGTTGCTGTAAATGGCAATATTTCATTATTTTCTATGGCTGAGTAATATTCCATTGTATGTATATACCACATCTTCTTTATTCATTCATCTGTCAATGGACACTTAAGTTGCTTCCATGTCTTGGCTATTGTAAATTGTGCTGCTGTGAACGCTGGGGTGCATGTATCTTTTTGAATTGAGTTCTTGTCTCTTCCAGATATATGCCCAGGAATGGGATTGCTGGATCATATGGTAACTCTATTTTTAATTTTTTAAGGAACTTCCATACTGTTTTCCATAGTGGCTGCACCAACTTACATTCCCACCAACAGTGTAGAAGGGTTCCCTTTTCTCCACACTCTCTTTAGCATATATTATTTGTAGACATTTTGATGATGGCCATTCTGACCAGTGTGAGGTGATATCTCATTGTAGTTTTGATTTGCATTTCTCTAATAATTAGCAACATTGAACATCTTTCCATGTGCCTGTTGGCCATCTGTACGCCTTCTTTGGAGAAATGTCTATTTAGGTCTTCTGCCCATTTTGTGATTGGGTTGTTTGTTTTTTTGATATTGAGTTGTATGAGCTGTCCATATATTTTGGAAATTAAGCCCTTGTCAGTCACATAGTTTGCAAATAGTTTCTCCCAGTTTACAGGTTGCCTTTTCATTTTGTTTATGGATTCCTTTGCTGTGCAAAAGCTTATAAGTTTGATTAGGTCCAATTTGTTTATTTTTGCTTTTATTTATTTTGCCTTGAGAGACTGATCTAAGAAAATATTACTAGGATTTATGTCCAAGAATGTTTTGCTTATGTTCTCTTCTAAGGAGTTTTATGGTTGTACTATATTTAAGCCTTTAAGCCATTCTGAGTTTATTTTTGTGTATGGTGTGAGGGAGTGTTCTAACTTCATTGATTTACATGAGACTTTCCAGCTTTCCCAACACCACGTGCCTAAGAGACTGTCTTTTCTCCACTATATATTCTTGCCTCCTTTGTTGAAGGTTAATTAACCGAGGGGTGTGGGTTTATTTCTGGGCTCTCTATTCTGTTCCACTGATCCACTTGTCTGTTTCTGTGTCAATACCATACTTTTTGATTACTGTAGCTTTGAAGTACTATCTAAAGTCTGGAAGGATTATGCCTCCAGATTTGTTCTTTTTCCTCAGGATTGCTTTAGCAATTCTAGGTCTTCTGTGGTTCCATATCAATTTTAGGATTATTTGTTCTAGCTCTTCACACATCCACTTTTGTGAACACTTCCGCCTAAATAATAGACAAACTCATAGATGGCCAACATAGGCTATTTGCTTTCTAGAAATTATAAGAAACTGATTTAATTTCAAATAAGAAAATTAGACCAAATATAGCAAATTGTCTCATTTAAAATAACCAGTGCACTGTATTAGGAATATCTTTTCAAAGAAATATCTTGGAATAAACTGAGAGTAACTTGCCTCAGACTTAAAAGTCCTAGATGAAGAACTACACTTTTGCTACTTAAATTATACTTTGAGGGGCTTCCCTAGTGGCGCAGTGGTTAAGAATCTGCCTGCCAGTGCAGGGGACACGGGTTCGAGCCCTGGTCTGGGAAGATTCCACATGCCGCAGAGCAACTAAGCCCTCGTACCACAGCTACCGAAGCCCATGCTCCACAACAAGAGAAGCCACTGCAATGAGAAGCCCACGCACCACAACAAAGAGTAGCCCCCACTCACCACAACTAGAGAAAGCCCGTGTGCAGCAACAAAGACCCAATGCAGCCAAAAATAAATAAATAAAATAAAATTTAAATATATATATATATACTTTGAGGCAAATTTTCAAAACATATTGACATTGGAGAACTTCTTGTGATAGCCCCATGGCATAGGGTTTGCACTCAATACCACAAGTTCAAAAACTACCTGACTCTCACATTTGTAACAATAACCCCAGTTCTTGTGGATGGTAATGTGGTTGGCCCTCTGAGTTTGTCAAGAGCAACTGGGATAAGGAAAATTTTTAAAAGTCAGAGGCCTAACATTTGTGGCCATTCCCATTCCCATAGTGCCTTTTGCAAGAGTAGGGAATGGTAGTTCTGATATCCTGGACACAATTTAAACTGAGTAATAACACTTTGCCTACTTAAATGCCCCCTGTAGTTTCAATTAGCTGGGCATGCTTCTGAACATTCTTTCGCTGTTAGGTGAGGCATTTTACAGCCGGCATGCATTGCTTCCGTGGTGAATAAAGGGGTGTTCTCATGAGTAAAAGAGTGTTCTCATCTAGCACCAACTTTTCAAACCTGTGCAAGAGTAAGGATATAATTTAAACATTTATAATGTACAGTGTGGCAACCATAGTTACTAACACTGTATTGAATAATTGAAAGTTACTAAGAGAGAAAATCCTAAAAGTACCCAAGAAAAAAATTCTGAAACTTTATATGGGGACAGATGTTAACTAGACTTGTTGTGGTGATCATTTTGCAAGTGTACAAATATCAAGTCATTATGTTATACACCTGAAATTAATATAATGTTGTATGTCAATTATACAGCAATAAAAAAATAAAATAAGTAAACAGCCCTAATTTGCAATACATTTTCTGAATAGTAGGGTCAATAACACTTGTATAACATTTCTAATCCTAGGAAAGGCATAAAATCCAAGAATACAGTGGTCTACTCTTTTGATTATCAATTCAATAAATAGAGTCATGGCATTATTGCTGTTGGGTGCCTAGTTAATAACCACACGATAACACTCAAAGCTCAAAAGAAATATAAAGGATATTCGTAATTCAGCAATGGATTATTCAAATTTTACAGTAGATATGTCAGCAAATAATACTGGTTAAAGAAATCATATTCCCCTAATCCAACATTTCTTCCATTGTTTCACAGAAAACTGGTGTCCTTGAAGATCTTAGCAGATGTCCATCAACAGCAGTTTATGTTATCTAACAAGTTTGGGATATGCTGGGTTGAATAAAGTTAAAAACATTTTATTTTGTTTTCACAATGCCTTAATAATATGCTAATTCTTATTTTGACCTCCAAGAAAAGGATACAGTATGTGGAACTATATTTTCCCATTTCATGTGACTATAGAACCCTGGAACATGTGTTACTGTACATGGTATGTAGTTACACTGATTATCCTCTCTGCTTGCCTTAAGGGTCTCGTTCTCTCACTTCCCTCAAGTCATTTGCTCAAATGGCAACTTCTCGGTGGTGCCTACTCTCACTAACTTGTTTAAAATGCCAACCTCTACCCTTACCCGTTTGGCAATCCTGGTTCGCCTTATCTTGCGTCACCTTTTATCCATTGCATTTATCATCTACATAATTATGTAATTTATTATGTTTATATTCTGACTCCTTCCATTAGAAAGAGAGCTTCAGGAAGGCAGGAACTTTTATTTTACTTTGCTGCATCTCCAGTTGTTAGAACAGGGCCTAGCTTATATTAGGTTCTCAGTAAATATTTGTTGAATGAAGAAAAAAAAGGGAATGTTTTTCACATGTTTTTAAAAGTCAAGATGTGTCTTGTAAATGATATGTTTCCTTTTCTCCTGTTAATGATGTATGTTACAGTCAGTTATGTCTTAGAATCTAGGAAATATTATCAGGGGACACTTGCATTCTTTTGGAACTCACTGCTGCCAGAATTAATTTAGCATGTGTTAAGAAAAAAAGAGTTTAATGTCATTTATGACTTTCCTTTCTCTAATTTTTATCACTCCCCTTCCTCCACCTGAAATTAATTTCTTGCCAAGTTGCCAAGCCATGCCAACTCCATCTCAATAATAACTTCCTCATTAATGTCCTTGCCTCCTTTCCCACTAGGAAGGGCACATGGTAGGGGGGACGGCTGGCAATAATGCAGGGAGGAGGCCAGAACCTTATCAGAGGTGGCCTTCGATACAATTAGACTTTCTGTGAGAAGCAGTAGTGAGCCACTGTATTGGTTTAAGCAAAATTAGAATTTGAAGAAAGTTATCTCTGACAGTGATGTATCAAATGGCCCAGACATCAGTGTGATTCTCATTTCTAATTCTGCAATAACTCTTAATTTCCCTTCTTGTGATGCTCTTTCCATCGATTTCTCATCTATTCTCTCTTTGGTCACCTACTCACATCTCAGACCTACTAGTTCTCCAAGAGTCTGCATATGCAGCAAAGACACAGGCTCAATGATATCCCTGTCCCATCTCCTCTGAGATCTTTTTGGCCTCCATGCATAGACTGACCACAAGAAAAGGGTCAAAGGGAGGAAGAGGATAAAGAGAGAAGCTTGACGTATAATTCTGATTATGATCTCCAAATATTCTGATATAATGTAAATTAATCCCACTTTACAAATGAGGGAACTTCAGTTCAAAAGATTAAGTATTTGGGAACTCCCTGGCAGTCCAGTGGTTAGAACTCGGCACTTTCACTGCCAGGAGCCCAGGTTCAATCCCTGGTTGGAGAAATAAGATCCTGCAAGCCATGCAGCGCGGCCAAAAAAAAAAAAAAAGCGAGAGAGAGAAAAGATTAAGTATTTTACTGAATTTCACGTAGGAAGTGAGGTTCAAGCCTAAAGCTTCCCAAAAGGATAAGAGAATAAAACTGGCTGACTTTCACTGAACCCATTCTAGAGAGTGAGGTGTATGTTTTACATGAATTATCGCATTTAAATTCCAACAACTTTATGAGAAGCTGCATTTCTTATCCCTATTTTACAGATCAGGAGCCTAAAGTTAGAAAGATTAAGTAATTTGTCTAAGTTCACGCTTCTCAGAAATGATGATTCTAGGAGTAGAGCCCATTTTATCTAACTGACGTGAGAGGTCCCAGCCCCCATGTTATCAATTAACTTCAATGTTTTCCACTATGCCATCTTACTTCGTGTGGCATGGACAAGGACACATTTCTGGCCCAGCCCTGACCATCACTACATGCTGGTTTGTAGGCCTTGATATAGGTGAGCCCTCTACACTCCTCTGTCAACATGCTGGCAGCAGCCATTTATCCTGCCAGTGTTTTGTGGGGAGAAGAAACCACTCTGGACAGATCAGTCCCCTGAAAATAGAAGGTCCTTTTTACCATGTCTTTTCCTGTTTCATTTTAACGATTTATATCCCCTCCACCACCATCTACCACCTTCCCCTACAACTGTGGGGAAGGGACAAAACTCTCAAGGTTAAGATACAAAATTACAGTTAAATTTCAACTATCTAATCAAAAAAGTCCCATATAAATTTTAAATGTTTACCTTTACTTTTCTGCTCAGGACTGTGGGTTGCATGGGGGCTTGGCAGCATTTCATTTGGAAACCCAGAGACTGGCTTCTCCCTTTTTTCTTTCATATTCATTTGCGGTTGGTTTTCTATAGTTGAGGTTTGGGGTAGAGGCATCTAAATTAGATAGCTGTTAATTTGTATCAAAGGAGTTATTACCCAAAATACTCTATGATACAACGATTGGCACAAATAAAGGCTTAGGAAAATTTAATTCCCATAGATGTGATGATATGACACAATAATAAAGAAAAATCAGAAGCATCACAAATGTATTTACACTGTGCTCAGATGTGAAAGAAATGGGGTTACTTTATTTAAGAATTGGGCTTCCTTCACAATCCCATACCCACCAGGTAGTTTAGAAAACATATTTTAGTTAAATTTAAATTGTTGGTTCAATGTTATTTGGTAATTCAGTCCATCTCTTTATGTAACCCAGTTTCTGCCTAGATGAGTCAGGGAAATGCTTGTCCAGAGTTCTGCCCTCTCCACCTGGATATACACACGATGAATAAGGCGTATGTAATCTTATAGGAGGTAGACTTCTTGAGTATATGACATATTTTCTAAGCTCTCCTGGTTTGGTCTGTTCCCAGAGCTGGTGACATCCTACAGTGACTTGTCCCTACCCTGGGCAATCTGATGCCCCCATTGCTAGAAACTGCCTTTGGTGATAATCATTCATCTTTACTTAACTCTGACAATGCTCTGGGGCACCATTTACACTTACTGATTGGGCCCTCATCTCCACTTTTTTTTTTTTTTGCGGTAGGTGGGCCTCTCACTGTTGCAGCCTCTCCCGTTGCGGCCTCTCCCGTTGCGGAGCACAGGCTTCAGACACACAGGCTCAGCGGCCATGGCTCACGGGCCCAGCCGCTCCACGGCATGTGGGATCTTCCCAGACCGGGGCACGAACCCATGTCCCCTGCATCGGCAGGCGGACTCTCAACCACTGCGCCACCAGGGAAGCCCTCATCTCTACTTTTGATGACAAAATGTATTCCGTGGCATGTTACTGTGACCTCAATGGGAATTTAGCCTACAGTGGGTGGCTTCATTCCCCTTAGGCAACCTCCTTTGGCAAAGTTGCTAGGCAGGTCCTTCAACTACTTTCAGTCAGATCTTTCTGGTTCATTCCGAACCAGGATGCTCCAAAACTTCTGGATAGCTGTCATATCATACACGAGCTGAGGGAGACTCTAAAGGGCTTAAACTCAGACCTCTGTGTGCAAAACCGTTAAGCCATTAAATTTAATTTGCTGTAACATCCTCCATGTTTAAGCAGAAGGTTCTAAGGCAATAGCTTCCAATATCCTTGTGGAGGGCAAAAGCCACTCTCCTCAGCATTCCCCCCAACCTCTCTAGAACATCTCTTCAATTCTCTTCTCCCACTGAACACCTCCCTACCCCAGGAATTAGTGTAGAGAAGAAAAACTGGAGCAGTGCTCACTTACCTTTCTACCTTCTTCTACCCAGAATCCAATAGGAGCTGAGAAGCCAGGCATGTCCTGCCTTCTTCCTAACCTGTCCCACTCTCCTCTCCTTTAAGACTCTAGTATTTTTTGGCCAGCTTCTCAATACGTTAAAGAAGAAATAAAGGAATTTAGAAAATCCTTTTCTTTCCAACGACCCAAATTTCATGACTACTGTCTCAAAAGAGTCAGTTTATGAGATCCAAAACTGATCAATGGCTTCTTTGTTCTAACCCTGGGAATGCACACCTTCTTCCCTGGGGCTATATGCTCAAGAGGTAGAAGGAAACTTGATTTGCAAGGGAACTCAATTTAAAGGAGAAGTGTAAGTACTTTGACTTATTATTTCAAATGATTCAAATATGATTTCAAATATGATTTCAAATAATTCTCATTATAACTCCCACTAAGATAACAACATTAGTCTCTGACTACGTCAGATTCTGTGCACCAACATTATTTTATTTTTTTTTACTTAACTCTTACAATAACTCTATTATGAAAGTCTTATTACACCTATTTTCAGAGAAGAAAACCAAGGCTCAGAATGGTTCACACAGCTGGTAAGGAGTTCTTGCTCTTATCTACTGCAGGCTAGAATAGTTTTTTTCAGTTTGACTACAACTCACAGAAGAAATACAATTTATGTCACAATCCAGATATGCACATAACAAAGCAAGAGTTTCATATAACAATATTTAATTTCCACTCATTTTCTTATATTTCATGCAATCTATTCCTTTCTTTCTTTTTTTTTTTTAATGCTGTCACAACCTACTAAATTGACTTTACAACCTACTAAAGGGTCATAATTGACAATTGAAAAAAGCTTCTCCAGCACCTGCAGTATCAGTATTACTGAATTCTAATAGAAATTACATCAAACTATTTAGCCATTTGGAAATCAGGCTAAGGTAATTTTTTGTGTACAAGCTGTAATTGGGAGAGCTTGAGTATGAAAGACTTGAAGCAAGTAAAATAGTGAGTAAAATGTCAATTAAATACTAAGTAGCTTTAAGACTACTTAGCAAGAAGAAATGCAGATGCTGAATAAACATAGATTTGTAGTTTAAACACTTACCATTTCACAAAGTCATCTTTTTAAATTTGGCCTCTCAGAACTTATATCTAGATATTTTCACCCTCCATTTTGATCTGCGGACTTAATTATATCTCAGGATTTTAATTTTTTTCCCCAAGGATTTAGATTAAAATACAGCATTAGTTCCTTCAAAATTTTATTCCAAATCTCTAAATAGTTTCAAAAGAGAAAGGCTTTCCTGAGCTCAAAATTCTTGGATGATAAAGGATTTGTCAGTGGACATTCTGCACTTAGAATAAGCAAGATAAACCTAGGATTGATAACGCCAATTAATCATTTTGGAATGAATGAGTGACATTTCAGGAAACAGAAGGTTCAGAAAGTGTTCAAGAATTTCAAGGTCATAATCTTTTTTCTAGATACTAGCGCCATTGAGAAGAAACTAGCACTGGGGGTTTCAGGAGAGGGTTAAAAAAAAAAGTATAAACAAGTTTGTGGAAGGAGAAACTCATATAACCTGCAGGGGGCACTAAGGTACTTTTAGAGAAAGAATCAGATGAATGGGCATGAAAGGTACCTGTTATCCCAAATGTAAGGAGGCAAATGGGAAGAAAGTAGTAGATGTCTTCATTTATCATTCCTCATATGGTTCTGCTACTTGCTGCTTTCTTTCTCAAGTAGGCAGCCTAGACAGCAATCAGTGATTATAAAAGATAAACTACTAAATGATAGGAGAGGAAAAAATATTCCAAAAAAGAAGCTTCTTTCTACGGATTTGATAAATGAGCCATTGCCAACTAATAACTCCAGGATTTACCATTTAGTCAGGATTAGGAAATCCAAGGAGAAATGTTCAGAGCTCATGACATATTGATAATTGGCAGAGCAGCGGTAAATTACTGAAAGGAGTCTTAGTTCTTCCTTTATACGGTGGGGTCAAAAGGAGATCACAGATGGAAGGCTCAGGTCAATGCCTTATTTTGCAGGATTGCTTCTCAGGAAGGAATGAATTGGATTAAGAATGATACCCAGGGGCTTCCCTTCGCTGGTGGCGCAGTGGTTGAGAGTACACCTGCCGATGCAGGAGACGCGGGTTTGTGCCCCAGTCCGGGAAGATCCCACATGCCGCGGAGCGGCTGGGCCTGTGAGCCATGGCCGCTGAGCCTGCGTGTCCGGAGCCTGTGCTCTGCAACAGGAGAGGCCACAACAGTGAGAGGCCCGCGTACCGCAAAAAAAAAAAAAAGAAGAATGATGCCCAGGAATGCCCTTACATTTGTATAAATTTAACAGTGTGTAAAGCCCTTTTGTAAAACCCAGTTTGCTCCTCTTGATGACCTTTTTTTTTTCTTTGCGGTACGCGGGCCTCTCACTGCTGTGGCCTCTCCCATTGCATAGCACAGGCTCCGGACGCGCAGGCTCAGCCTCTCCGCGGCATGTGGGATCTTCCCGGACCGGGGTACGAACCTGTGTCCTCTGCATCGGCAGGCGCACTCTCAACCACTGCGCTACCAGGGAAGCCCCTTGATGACCATTTTATATTCGAAGGTTTATGGAGGTTAACTGGTTTGCCTAAGTCACACAGTACATTTCAGAGAGGGGTCTTTAATTGTGTTTGGAGGGACTTATTCACAATGGGAAAATTCTGTTACCAGTCCAAGAGCTGTCAATTTATATTTTAAAGTGAAAATCAAATGGCAGATAGTCACAAAGCAAAAGAAGGAAAATTTCTCATCACACGCTTTGTAGTTCCAAGAAGCTAACAGGAGTTTTCACAACATTGTCGAGCCAACACAAATGGCTAATCTTAACAGCACGCTAAATTGGCAGTCATGCTGTCTGCCTGATCAACAGTATCCCATGCTGCTTGCAATTTATCTTGTTACAACTCCTCTGGGTGAAAGTATCATTTCCAAGAGGTCCCTGTCAGAAAGTAAATAGAATTCTAATAATAAAAGTTAATAGAAGTAGAACCATTCATGCCTTCCCTCCACCTGGCCCTTCCCCTTTTAAAAAGTTCATTTATTTCATATATTTCAAAGCCTGAAAGCCAAAGGGAATCTGGAGTCAAAACAGGAAGAACAGGTTTGGGTGTGAACTCCAGAGGGAAGCCTCAGGTCTCATGATGAGACGCAGTGATGTCATGAGCTCGAGAGGGGCTTTGAATTCAGACACAGGGTGGAAACCCAGCCCTGCCCCTTAGAAGTACTTAGACTTATTGAGCCTTATTTTCATATTTGTGAAATAGGGATAAAATACTGATCTTGAAAGTTGATGTAAGGATCAGAAATAATACATGTAAATGTGTGGCACAAAATAAATCCTCAGTAAATGGTAACTAGAATTTGGGGTCCCTGAGGCTTGGTGAGAAATGTGGCCCAGAGCAATGTTGAAAGCCCTGAAGACAAGTTTGCCCTCTTCCCAAGCCTGCCTGCAGCGAGGCCTGACTTCAGGTCTTATTGTGGGTCTGCATATGCAACAGGCCAAAGACTGTCAGAAGACATCTTTTGTCTGAGTGTCACTTTAAGTTCCTAAGGATTTATTATACTTTGATTTGTACGAATCCTCCAAGATCAAAGATGGATTCTGAATGTTAGTTGTCAAATGAACGAACAATTGTGGAAATATAAAAGCAAGCAATTCATGTTGCCTTAGGAATAGCTCATTTGCAAAATCTAATATGCTATTACATTGACATATTTCCTCATTTCGTCTATTAAATCCTCCGTGTTAGTAAAACTAGATTGTCACAACCAAATGCTACAATTATGTACATTTACGTACACGTTCTATGTGTATAGTCTGCCTATAGTGTCTAAAGAAAGCTGGGTCTGATTTGAAAAAAATCAGGAAATGAAGGTCCAAATTGAATAACAGCCTCTGCATTTCAAATATCTTTGAGTGTAGCTATGTTTTTTTTAAAAAAAAATCTTCTGAAATTCATACCTTTCTAAAACTTTCATTCTTCTAACACATCAGTGAATTATAAGTTCTTAGATTAGAGACCGGGACGTTCGGCTTGCGAGCGGGAACGTCTTAGTCGTACACGGAGAAAGAACGATTTAAAAATGGGTGATGAGAAGGGCAAGAAGATTTTTGTTCAGAAGTGTGCCCAGTGCCATGCTGTGGAAAAGGGAGGCAAGCACAAGACTGGGCCAAATCTCCATATTCTGTTTGGACGAAAGACGGGTCAGGCAAGATTCACCTGTGTTTCAAGTTGTGTTCATTCACCTGTTAAGGCAAGGGCTGAAGATACACTGACAATGTCCACTTTGTCTTTTTGGTCTTAAATATGTCAATTTAATTAAAATTCTCTATCTAAAAAAAAGAAAAGAAAGTTCTTAAAAAAAAAATCTCAAGTTGTAAAACCTCTGAACACAGACACCGTGAATTGAAACACCCCCAGGTGAACAGTAGGGTGTAAATGGGACTGCTCATGAGATACTGCACTGGAGGGGGGGATTCACTTTCCTGTTCCCTGATCTGTTGTTCTAATCTTCCATCCAGGACTTGGCCTATTTTATTTGAATTTGTCTGCATTCAGCCTGGGAAAAACATTTATGTAAAGACCAATGTCTCTCGCTTGTGGTATAGATGAATGCGCTAGTTTAAACTCCTCTGTTCACTGTTGACTAAGACCTTGAAGAGTTCTTCAGGCTCTACCAGGCCCTAGAAGAGTCTATTGAGAGTCTCAGCCTTTTTCTTCCTGCCAAGTTCTTTTTGTTTGTTAGGCTGATAAACTCCTAAATTGTTGAAAAGCAGTTGTTTGAAAAGGATTTAACATTCTCTTGGGGTTTCTGGATGTGAGGGTTTCTGGATGTATCTGTGCCTGGGATTCGTTGGTCCCTAGCACAGTTAGACCTGGGTGACCTCTCTTTCTAGCTCTAAAAAGGTTTCTGGAATGTGATGGAAACACTGAACTACTTTTCAGAGAAAGCCATAGCCACTCATTTTCCTTTTCCCTCTGTCTCCCCTCTCAATGTGGATATCTCTCTATAAATGTTAGTCTATAAAATTAGGATTTCAGGTAATTTGATGTGCACTAGGTAAATGCTAACCAACCAGATAAGTTAAAAAATAAGAGAAGAAAAGAGAAGGGAAGGGAAGAGAAGGAAAGGGGAGGGGAGGGAAGAGGAGAAGAGGAAAAGAAAGAAGAAACAAAGCCTAGTCACACCATGAGTTCTGACTAAGGCTAAGTCTGGTCAGATGCCTGGAAGGGTTTAAACTGTTAATTTTCACATATTGCTCAAGTAAGCAAAACTAAAGGCATTTAATTTTTCTAATAACCTCAGACATGGTTTCCTTGTAATGTACTACACAATCTGTATTGATTACTCTGTGGGGGAGATATACATTTAATAAACATGTATTCCAAAGTGAAGAGTAAAATCCAAGTTTAAATTATTATTTTTGAAAGCCACTTTTTCCCCAGTGTGTCAAAACAAAATGTCGACTGGGAGAAAAAAAGACTTACATTTCAATTGTTTCTTGAGAAACTAATTCATAGCAGGCATTAAGATGAACAGGGCAAAAATAGGCAGCAGAGGACCAGAGGAATAAATCCTATACTTTTTCAAACAAGATTGGGCGCGTTCAGGGTGGTTTGGCCGTAGATTCTATACTTTTTCAAAACAAGTTAGATGCAAGGATGTCTTCCATGAGAGCATTTGGGGACAGAAAGAAAAAGCTTAGCTGGAAGTCATAAAGGAAAAATACATTTTTATGCTTCTGAAAAACAAACAATTTCCAGTAGTACTTTAAAATTGTTGACTTCATAAAAAGATTTAAATATTAATCCACTAAATATGTCATTTATATGCATGTAATAAAGATTAGATTATAAGCTTTTAGCATTATTTACAAAGGACATTATTTACATATAAGAGCAAATTACTTTGCCAAATTTAAGCAACCAGTTTCTGAACTGTTAGTATTCCCCAAAGCAGTCTATGCAACTATGCAAAAATTTTACACATATTTAATGTTCTTCAAAAGAGGTCTATAAGAAAGGAAATTGTAAATGTGCAAAGTAGTAAATAGGAGGGATGATTAAAAGCAAAAGCAAATTTATATTTGCAGTAGTAGAGGGTACTGTTGTTTTTGATTTGTTATATGCGTTAATCCGGCATGCTATTTCACACTTCGTGACACACGTCAATACATTCTTTACGTCTGGCTATTACCACTCATTTAAAAATCTATTTTACATGATTCTTTCAGCCAAAAATGGACCATAATGACACAGAATACAGCATGTGCTTCATAAATTCTGTAAGAATCAATACTTTGGCTGGAAATTTGTCAGTCTCTCAAAGTTATGCACCATTAAACTTTACTGTTATTACAGTGGACCCTTCTTCAAAGTTCAGTACCTAGCTCATATTGGAGAAATGTTTTTAGAGCCAGGAAATGTTGAGAGAAGCAAAAGCTGCTTGCAATGAGATATATACCTTCAGATGATGCTTAATTTGCAAAAATGCAAATAGAACAAAAGCTATTTTGCTTAGGTCTGGGTAGGTAGTTTATAAAATTCAGGTTATATTTATCTAAAGGTCACATAGATGATATCCAAACAAGTTTGGAAAATATGAAAAATACCCACCTACTGACCAGATTCCACCTTTCTTCTAATACTCTGACAATTATAGCAGACAGATTCAGACACTGATGACTCCTGAATTCTTCACCCATTTTACACTGCTCCCTGGATTAACTTGTAATGAGAACACCCTGATGCCTTTTGTTCTGTCCTCTGTGAGAGGCAGTTGGTGATTGTCATAATGACTTGTCTGTGTGGACACCTTTTCAACCACACCTACAGGAATTCTAGCTGGAATCATGAACTTACCAAGGGCCTCATCAGCATCAAAAACAAATGTTGTCAGAGTTCCCTTTTTGAGCTGTCTCCTGCTTACTTCTCTAGTCTCACCAGTCAAAACCTCACTCTCCTTCTAAACACAAGGAATATGTAAAGTACCCAGAACAGACTGAGCTCTTGCTGTTGGGTCCAAGACCTTGATCCTGTGGTTCCCTTTACCTGTCCTGCCCTTTCTCCTCTTAACTATTATTTTCTTTATGATCTCAGAATATTTGTCACCTTCTCTGAGAAGTCCTCGCTTATCACCTTAGTCTGAGTTCAGTACTTCTGTTTTAGTGAACACCCTTATATTGCCCTTCATTGTCTTTATATTTAGTGAAACTGCCTATTTATTGTCTGGCTCCTCTGTACAATGACAATTTCAGTAGGGACTGTGTGTTAGTTGCCATCATACCTCCTTGCCTAACCCAATGCCTGGCACATAGTAGGTGCTCAAAAAACCGGTGCTCAAAAACCATCAGTGAATCATCAACCATAAATGAATGAAATCTTCCATGTGCAAAGTAGAAGGGTAAACGCTAAAAACTCAGTTATTAATCTTAGCTCTTGTCTTAAGGCTTACAATAAGGTAGGTAAAACAGTATAGACAGTATTTTTTCTTTTTGTTTTTTGTTTTTTAAGAAGAAGGAAAAGAACTAAAAAAAGTAAATAAATTTAAAAAAATATTTTCATCAGCTACAAGAAAGTCTTACTTTCTTTGTGATAACACCCCCAATGGATTATTTCTCAAATTAGTCATTTATAGACTACATGAAAAAGTAAAAAATAAATGACCATTTGAATGAAGGAATTATATGAAGTTATAACACCTTTCATCAGTATGGTTTCACTTATTCCTATGACTGAAACATCTCACCCACTGGTTTATTGACAATGCCTTCAGGGTCACATTGCCACATTGGAGAGTTTGAGATGCAAAGATTCCTTTATATTCATTACTTTACCCAGCCTTTCAACTCCAGTATATTTCCAAGTTTGGCCTAGGCTCTTAAAATTTGTTCTTAGGGGGAAAAAAAGGCCTGATTCTCACTTCCTAAATGAGTTAATATAATAAAGTGCTTATAATAGTACCTGGCACCTGATTAACTACAAATATGTGTTTGTTGTTATTATTTCATACCCCCCTGATATCTTCAAATTACCCTTTCAGAAGCACTATAACTAAGCCTAAAAGCAAGTACAGATGGAGAAGAAGAGTGATATAATGAACCTTGCAGCAACTTCTGGGACCATTCCATGCATTTAAAATTATAGTTCAGCGTTCAGCCATTGAGTTGGCTGCTAAACAATAGGTGTTTTGCCTAGTCTGGGTAGGCGTAAGCAAGCTGGAATCTGGCTGGGGCGGGATCTTCCCAGGCTGTCATTCTGGCCGTGTGCTCTCTCTTACTTCTATAATCTTCACCTCAAATTTTTCTATCAGCCTGCAAGAGGTATGGGGGCTTAGTCATCCTCCCACCATACGCGGAGAGGCAACCTAGCCTGATGGACTTTGGGGTCAGAAATTCCTGCGTTTGAAACTGGCCCTACCATTAGCAGCCGTGAACCTGCTTTTTTTTTGTAATTTGTGAAGTTGGAATTAATAACCAGTCATACTTTAAAACCTCTTGAGGATAAGTGCTAATTAATATAAAATTAATGGCATAGGTATGCTCTGATCTTCATGAGAGAAAAAAACTCTCTTAAGCAGATAACTGATTAATGTCAGTCATGAAGGATATAAATACTATGAAGAATTGGTACCATGTACAATTCAGTAGTGCTCTAGTGCATCACAGTTATGTGGTCTGTGCCCAGTAGGCTATGGCCCATGTTTTTTAAATATGACTATGTCACCGTTTTTCACTTGTTTAGAATTCAACATGTATTTTTTAACTGAACAGAACTGACAAGAATAAGAGACAATCCCAAAAGCATGGCAGAAATACACTCCAAAACTTTAGTGTCTTATTACTGTTCAAATAATTTTCAACATTGCTGAGTTATCTGAGTTCATACGAAAAGATCTTGAAAGAGTCTATCAGTAAAGCCCCAAAAGGTCTTGTAGAAAAGAAATGAGTTTCCTAACCTACTACGAGTGGTTAATTTTTCATCTCTAGGAGCAATGTTTATGTCTTTTATTTGGCTCATATAGGGGCATCATGTACATCACTTCAGGTTGTGCATTTCACAGAGGCATCACATCTAGGGGCATTATTTATATCATAAACACCTTTAATATTTTGGCTTTCATATTTATTCTACCTTTGGACTTATATACAATTTTGTGTATTTATTATGACAGTTTTGCAACAATGGCAGTTAAATATCTTGCTCCTCAAAGATCAGAATATTACGGTACTTTTTAGACAGAAGGAAGTCAAGTGCCATGAGGAAGACACAACTTTTTCTAATTCACACAAAGACACTTGTGTGAGGCTTGCAGCTGCCCTATCTCTACAATGCCTAACAAGGCTGAGCAAATAGTAGAATGTTAACAAACACTTGGTGAATGAACAAGTGACTAAACAAAATATTTCAAAGAGTATGAGTATTGTAGAGGATTATAGCAAGAGAAGGCAGTATTGTGAATGGTCAAGAACACAGACTCTGGAGTCAAAAATACCTGAGCTCAAGTTTTAGTTCTATTGCTGTCTGTGTATTTTGGATGAGTTATTTAACCTTTCTGTGCATCATTTTCCTTATCTTTAAAATGGAAAAATAATAACATCCATTTTACAGGGCTGCTGGGAGGACCGACTTAGTACATATAAAACACTTAGTATTGACCTCTTCAATAGAAGTCTAGAGAATCATATTCTACGGTAAGCGTCCAATAGACTGCTATAGTCTCTATTTTTTAAAATATGCCTAATACACAGTTTTGCACATGTTAGGAATTCAACACATATCTTTGGGTTGAACAGAGTTGATGAGAATAAGGAAACTGTGGAAATATACTCCTAAAGCTTTAGAATCTTATTATCGTTCAAATTAAGATAAGTGTTCAATAAATACCTTGGACATGAAGGTGACAGTGGTGAAGAAGGAGAGGGAGGAGGTGCTGGCAAGGACAAAGGATTGGCCAATCAGGAGTCAGAGTCGGAGTCAGAGTCTTCACAACGGCTTACAAGTCCGTAAATGAACTGCACCACCACCCCACTCCCAAGCCCATTCCCCTTCAACCCACCTCCCTTCACTCCCCTTTGCTACCTCTGCTCCAGCAACATTTACCTGCCTGATGTCCCTTGATTTTACCAGACCCACTGCAACCTTAGGGTTTTCATTGAAGTTATTTCCTATCCCTCAAATGCTTTTTCTTCAGATATTTGTTGGGATAATTTCCTTAGTTTCTTCAAGTGTTTGCTCAAATGTCACTTTCTCAGCAAGACTTACCTATCATTTCTCCCCTATATAATACCACTTGCATCACCCCTTCCCTCACCTGCCTCTACACACTGTCAACTTCCCTTACCCTGCTCTACATTTTCTCTTATCTTTCACACATATCACCTTCTAACATATTATAGTTTATTTATTATGTTTGTTATTTACTGTCTCTCCCTTCACCCAAGTGCCCCTCCCCCCACAAGAAAGTAAGCCTCAAGAGAGCGGAGATTTCTGTTCATTTTTTTCACTAATATAACCCAAGGACCTGGAACAGAACCTGACCCATAATAGGTGCTAAATAAATATTGGTTGTAAGATTTCTCATTTTTTAATCCTCTTCTCGCTTGCCATTGTTTTTTTCTTTCTGTTTAAATCCAATAAAATTTTTCATTTTACATGGATATTACATTAGTTATAGGATTTCCATGAAACAATTAACATTCTCTATCCTGGCCTAGTTCTAATATGAGCAAAGACCATCCTGAGCTTAGAAAAGCAAGATTTTGCTTTGTTTTGTTTTGTTATGTTCAGCCCAAACTTTATGCCTTTTTGGGCAAATCACAAAATACATAAGTTTGCATTTCTTATGTAAAAAGACAACCGATTCAAATCTTTCTTTAAGAAGGTAAAATATTTAAACATCGTAATTTTTAAGGTACAAGAACAAGTGCATAAATGGCTTTCTAAGGAATCTAATCATCATTCACAATCACCAATATGTATTTTTAGCTGTAAAGTACAATTTAATAAATAATAAATAGAAGATGGGGAAATAAGAGTAGAAAGGGGAAACCAAATTGTACAAAAAAGAGGCCATTTAGGAGGGAAGTGCATAGATAAAATATACAGTAGTTAAAACAATTTTTGCGGCTCTTAAGTAGATAGGAAAGGTAATTCAATTAGAAACACTAGCAACTTTGTTCTGTATATAATTTCTCAAGTGTGTGTATATAAATATATCTATTCCACCCACACATATTTTCATTTAAAGACTAGGAAACAATTACACCCAGACTCTGTATGTTTAATGTACGTGTTCAGTGTAACTAACAAATATTGAAAAATTAACCCTTCTTTTCTTTTTTTTTAAGAGATAAATTATTTATTTATTTATTTATTTATTTATTTATTTTTGGCTGTGTTGGGTCTTCGTTTCTTTGCGAGGGCTTTATCCAGTTGCGGCGAGCGGGGGCCACTCTTCATCGCGGTGCGCGGGCCTCTCACTGTCGCGGCCTCTCCCGTTGCAGAGCACAGGCTCCAGACGTGCAGGCTCAGTAGTTGTGGCTCACGGGCCCAGTTGCTCCGCGGCATATGGGATCTTCCCAGACCAGGGCTCGAACCCATGTCCCCTGCATTGGCAGGCAGATTCTTAACCACTGCGCCAGCAGGGAAGCCCCAACCCTTCTTTTCTAATGCAAACTTTTATTTATATCCACATTTAAATTTTTCTTATGTCCAATCAATGTAAATACATTTTATTGATTTCCACTTAGCCCTAAATATTAAATTATACATTGTCAGCTGGGAAATATAATTTATATAGAGACTTGGTTTATTTGTTGCTATTTCCTAGTAGATATTTCTATTATTTAAGATTTTAGCAAATTTAATTCTATTTTTTTTTGTAAACTCCATGAATTTTTCAGTTTTTATAAAAACATTTGATAACATTCTGTGAATAGTAGGAAATTTTTTTATATTTACTGTCTGTCCAGTAAAGTCTTTAGAGAATTGCTTTTCCTATTTTGGGTTGATTGTTATTTAATTTCTAAATCCAAGGAGTTTCTAACTTAAATATTATAAAAGAAAAATTGTTTCATTAATAATATTTATATAATATGTCATACAAACCTCTAATTCTGGAAAGCATTTTATTTATTCATTCATTCACTCACTCATTCACTCATTCGCTCATTTAATGAATATTTCTTTTTTTTTTTTTTTTTTTTTTTTGCGGTACGCGGGCCTCTCACTGTTGTGGCCTCTCCCGTTGCGGAGCACAGGCTATGGACGCGCAGGCTCAGCGGCCATGGCTCACGGGCCCAGCCGCTCCGCGGCATGTGGGATCTTCCCGGACCGGGACACGAACCCGTGTCCCCTGCATCGGCAGGCGGACTCTCAACCACTGCGCCACCAGGGAAGCCCTGAATATTTCTATATTCCTTCATTACCATAGCAAAGCTTGACTTTTTGCCTTTGATTTGCAGAACTCATTGTTAGGTGGATTCCACTGTGATACGCTGTATTTATTTGTCAATATCTATAAACATTTCTCAATATGACCTGTGAATGTTAAACTGTTTACAGTGTTTCCTGCAATTATCTCTTCAGAAATGTGACAGAGGAAATGGGCTCATGTCACCCATAGGATTTGAGAGGCATCTAATGAAGATCATTGTAACTTGGCTTCTGCTTTAAGACGTTACACACCACTTATTATCATGCACTTAGATTATTTTTGTGTCTTGCAAAATATTTTAGAATGGCTTTTATTGCTCTTCCTTGACATTCTCCTTGTATTCAGCTCACTATTATTTCCATTTTTAATGGGAGTTCTTTGATTACTTAGGGAATAGAATAATATCACTTGGAGTTAATTACCAGCCTCTTTTTTTTTTTTTTTTTGGAAAGCATTATCTAAAAGAGGAAGAAAGAGAGGAGATAAAGAAAAGAGAAGCTCAAAGAATGGTCAATATACAATTGACTTGTTTTGTTTGTCTTATTAGTGACATACATGGCATTATTTTATACATACTGGGGTGCCTTCCAGTGCAGAGAAACTATAACAGAATTTTACAGCTAAAACCCCCCTTTTATTTTTTCCAATGAGGAATCTACTACCTAAAGAGAAAATAAAATTCAAGTCTTCTAACTCTAATGCTAACATTCCCTCTATTTCATTTAATAAATCTCCATCCTGCCTATGAGAAGCTTAATCTCAAAAAAGGAACATCACATATTAGTACCAAATTTCTTCTTCCTGTACAAGTATTTGTATATGCAAAAATATTGCAGTTACACCCAAACATGCATAGTTATAATGCAGAACACAGAGTTTAAGCTATGGGAAATAATATAGTTTTTCACCACCACCTAACCTGACCATGTATTGTCAGTAAGCAATAACAAAATAAGGGAAGCAGTCACCCACCCACTTTGTGTTCCCTAGGCTCCTGCTATCCAAAGGGATGGCTTATATTCGTTCATTGATATTTACAAAATGTGACTGATTATTAATTCTTTCCATAAGAATAAGGATGTTAGAAATGTAAAACCAAAATGGGTAGATGTAGTTAATAGACTAAAATTCAAATTAAGGAATAATTGTCATAAAAATAGCTAACACTCTCTGAGTGCCTACTAGATACTAAACATTTTTGTTTTGTTTTCATGATCTCACTAAAAAGAAAAAAAAAAACCTATGAGGTAGATCATTTCACAGATGAATAAAGGGAGAATCAGAGACATTAAATAACTTCCTCATTGTATCAGACCTAGTAAATGGCATATCCAGACACAGCCCAGATGTTTCTAACTCCAAAGCAATGAATTTATCCACTGTACAGTTTTCATAGTTACTGATGTCAAATCCTTTTCCAGAATTAATTCTGGAATATGAGAGGGGTATTGCATACATAAAGAGTAGGAAAAAGGAATTCTGTTAAGTCAATGTATTAGTTATATAATGCAGTGTAACAAATTACTCCCAAAACTTAGCAGTTTAAGGCAACAAATATTTTACCTCACAGTTTCTGTGGGTCAGGAATTGGGGCACAGCTTAACTGGGTCCTCTGGATCAGGTCCTCCCAGGACTGCAGTCAAGGTGACCACCAGAGCCACAGTCACCTCAAGGTTAGACTAGAAGAGGAGCCACTCCCAAGTTCACTCAGCTGGCTATTGACAAGATTCAGTTCCTCGCGGGTTGTTGGACTAAAGGCCTCAGTTTCTCACCAGCTATTGGCTGGAAACTTCCTCTGTTCCTTGCCACGTGGGCCTCTCTACAGGGCAGCCCAGAGAATGGCAGCTGGGCATCCATCAGGATGAACAAGCAAGAGAGCAACAGAGGGTGGGCAAGACAGAAGCCAGAGGCTTTTTGTAACCTGATCTCAGAAGTGACACACCATCTCATTTGCCATATTTCATTCATATGAAGCAAGTCACTAGGTTCATCCCATACTCCAGGGAAGGGGACTGTACATGAATGCCAGGAGGAGGGGAATCACTAAGAGCCATCTTAGAAGGTATCCATCACAGTCAAGAAAGTATTCTTGGGCTTCCCTGGTGGCACAGTGGTTGAGAGTACGCCTGCCAATGCAGGAGACACGGGTTCGTGCCCCGGTCCGGGAAGATCCCACATGCCATGGAGCAGCTGGGCCTGTGAGCCATGGCCACTGAGCCTGCGCGTCCAGAGCCTGTGCTCCACAACGGTAGAGGCCACAACAGTAAGAGGCCCGCGTACCACAAAAAAAAAAAAAGAAAGTATTCTCCGAAGATATTGAGGACTACAAGCTCAGTTGACTCTAGTCTACATCTAGTTTTAGCAAAACCCCTGAAGTGAATGTCCTGCAGTAGCCTCCATCCTTATTCAGGCAGAGTTTAACATTAGGCAGAGTATAGCAGGTCAACCTGCAGCATGGCCTGTGAAACAGTGCAATTCTGCCTGGGAGTCACCTAAAACAAAATTCATTACTTTTCAGAATTATATTTTCATTTAAAATATCAGAAAACTTCTGATAAAATGGTAGACCTAAGTAATACTTTTTTTTGTATAATATAATGGAAAGAAGGCAGCTTCTGGAATCTTCTGGCCATGTTTAAAGATACATCTTAGAGATGCCAGCTGTTTGAACACAGGCAACTTCCTCACCGATCAGAACCTCAGTTTCCTGACTGTGGTTCAAGGACACACTAACTCTCACAGGGCAGCTATGCAGATTAAATAAGATGACCTGTATCGAGAGTATTTTAACTGCAAAGTGCAACATATAATTACAAATTTTGTCAGTCCTCCCTTTAGCTACATAACAGGATAGATTGTTAAGAACAGCTGCTTAGCATACTATTTAACTGTCTTATTGGAGGAATAAATATCTTTGGATTATGGGTAATAAATGGACTGTGTTTTTATGGCATTCAGAGTACCATTAGTAGCCACATTTGCTGTTTACTTACTAAAGAAAGGGGGAACAAAAAAAAAGATCTCCTGGCAGTTTTATTTCAAAGAGGCACTTGTGATTTCAGAACTTGCTTGCCTGTCCACACTGAAAGGCATAAGCTTTCTGCGGTGTTGAAACCATCTGGCAGTGTGCACTTCCTTCAGCCGTTTTCCTTCATTCCACACAGCTCCCAGTTAAAATGTTCCCATTGTGTGTGTCTGACTTGAGAGAAAACATTTTGCCATTTCATGTAAGAAGTACGTGGAGTTTAGGCCCCCCGTGGACCAGAAGAGTACATTAGCCTTTCTTCTTTAGTGGCCCAGATTGAAATCTCATCTAATGTTTTCCCATTAGAAATGAGATGGCGAGATATTTTCTGGGAAGTGATTTAGGTATACTAAAGCAATCTATAAGGATCTATTGATTAGAAGTAGACTTGAGTCAAACTTGATTTGTGTCCAGTGAAGTACCTTGGAAGGTGATGTGATTGACAGGCAGTGCGGAATAGATTTGGGGCTGGAATAGTTAAGATATTGCAGTTCTTTATAAGGTACATGGGTAGAGCTAATCTGTGGAAAACAAAATTTAAGAAAGAAGAATAAGGAATTTAGAGTACTGAAGTACTACATGCTCCATGGTCGTGGTAGCATATATAAATTCAAACAAAACAAAACAAAACAAGAATATTACATACAGAGAATTAGAGAGGAAAAGGAATTCCAGGGTGCTTCCATGAAATTTGGAAATATTCCTATCCCCACAAATATGTACTGGTTGTCATAAGGTTATCCTAATTAGATTTGTTCAATCAATAGTTTTAAAATAACTTACAGCAGGGCTTCCCTGGTGGCGCAGTGGTTGAGAGTCCACCTGCCGATGCAGGAGACACGGGTTCGTGCCCCAGTCCGGGAAGATCCCACATGCCGCGGAGCGGCTGGGCCCGTGAGCTATGGACGCTGAGCCTGCGCATCCATAGCCTGTGCTCCGCAACGGGAGAGGCCACAACAGTGAGAGGCCCGCGTACCGCAAAAAAAAAAAAAAAAAAAAAAAAAATTTAAAATAACTTACAGCAGATAATAATGGCATTACCCATTTAAGTGGAATCAAACAAACAAAAATCCCAAATCTGAATGGCTAGCCCATAATCTTGTAGTAATCATGGTAGAGCCTAGAAAAGGATAAAATGATGATTTAAGAATTTCACAACTGGACTAATAAAGATAAAATGTATATTAACATAATAAGTCAAACCCCAGCCACTTATGAAAATGCAGGAGTCTATTGAAAATTTTATATATTTGTTATGCTCTTTCACTCCACAAATTTACTTGAACTCAAGTCATCATGTAAACAACATTTAAAATAATATGATATTAAGTATCTGCAGATATATTTTGCCTGAGGCAAATACTTTACTTTTTCATATAAGTAGAAAATTATGATCTGATAGCATTTTATTTATTCTAAAAATAGTTCTTGATACTTGTTTGAAGAAATTTCAAACTATTCATGGTGTTGAAACAAAGAAGAAATTCAGTTATATTAATAAATCATAAATTTGAAACAGCTAAATTTAAATTAAATTTCATCTGAGCAGCTCAACTTTATTCAAAAGAGTTAAATAAATCTCATTGTGTCTGTATATGCAAAATACTTCAAAGGGCAGACATTCTCTAGCAAATTTAAGTTTATAGCATTTAAAAATAACCCAAAGATTGATCATTTTAGACATTATCAATGTGGGAATAAGAGTGTCAGGAGCTAAAAATTAGGGTAATTAGTTGTTGTAGAATTAGTTGTCCTTTTTTAAAAATCTTGTTATATATTATCCAGTTCTGCACTGTTAATATGATAGCCACTAGCAACATGTGGCTATTTAAATGTAAACAAGTTAAAATAAGTAAAATTAAAAATTCAGTACCTCAGTTGCATTAACTACATTTCAAGTGTTCAATAGCCATATGTAGCCACATGTAGCTGTGCTATGGACAGCACGGGTATAATACATTTCCCATCATCACACAAAGTTCTACTGGACAGCATTGAATTCTACTTCCCATTCGCCATGTCCCTATGTATGGTCTATGTCACCAGTATAATCAGGAAAATATGTAGAGCACTTGATATTCTTTTCAAAATGCTGACAATTAGATAGCATTTCTCTTCTTCTTTAAAAGTTAATGAACATAAAATACATCATGGCCCAATGTGTTCCATTAAATTATAGAAGTTATAACAAAATGAGGCTTAGAAATACTTAGAATTACATATTGGGTTCAATGAAGCACTAAGATATGCTTATCAAGTCTCCATTTGTCCTCTGTGTTTGGAAAGAAGTTAATGGAAAAGAGCATATTTGTTAAAATGCTCTTTACACTAAACAAAACAATATTATGAAAGGAAGTTCTTAATGTGTGTAAAGATTAGAATGTCATTGAAACAAAATACCTGATAGAGTGGAATGGGCTTCTCTCTGCAGGGAAAAAAGATTTTTCCTCTCCATATTCCAATATTTCGTTCTTGTGAGACTTAAACTGGACATGTTTAAGTGTGCAAAGTCGGGACTTCCCTGGTGGCGCAGTGGTTAAGAATCTGCCAGCCAGTGCAGGGGACACGGGTTCAAGTCCTGGTCCGGGAAGATCCCACATGCCACGGAGCAACTAAACCCGTGCACCACAACTAGTGAGCCTGCGCTCTAGAGCCCACAAACCACAACTACCGAGGCTGCGAGCTACAACTACTGAAGCCCGTGCGCCAAGAGCCTGTGCCCTGCAACAAGAGAAGCCACCGCAACGAGAAGCCCGCGCACCACAATGAAGAGCAGCCCCCGCTCACCGCAACTAGAGAAAGCCTGCACGCAGCAACGAAGACCCAACACAGCCAAAAATAAATATCTAAATAACTAAATTTTTTTTAAAAGTGTGCAGTCATCAATAATAAGTCATAGTATTCTTTTGTACCTGAGAACTTGCTATCTCAAAATCTCAAAGTAATATATTGCCTTGCTGTAAAACATTAAAAGAAATTAAAAAGTCAGCCTGTCCAATTTCTTCCTAGTTTTTGTTGCTGGTTGTGGTGTTAAGTGAAATACAAGCCTTCACAAAGAAAATCAAGAATTCTGAAACCTCAGGTTTAACCATTAATATGATGACTTAAATAGAAGGCAGATTTTTCTCTAAGAAAAATATAGTAGTGTATCCCACTGTTAACAAAGAAAAGTTGAAGCAATGGCTTTTCTTCCATGTAATATATTTCTAGAAACAGGGATCATTGTCTCTGAACTTTCTTGACCTTGGCCTGTTCCCTTTTGCTAAAGTCATTAAAATGATTTGAACCTCAAGGAGGGTTACAGTGTTATGATCTTTTTCTCTTTTTAACTTTCTCTGAACTGAATCAACCAGCTTTAAATCCTGCACACATCCTATTAATCCCACCTAGCTCTTCTGTCTGGATGAGTTTCTTCAACAGATTCCCCAAATATGCGTTAAAAAACATAAATCACTGGATTAAACTTGTAGAGAATGATGAAAGCTAAATTCGTGTATATACATGTGGTGGGACAAATGGACCCTTTTATTATTTAACCTGAATGAAAGCAATAAATTTGAAACAGGTTTAACTGATGATATTGGTAATCCACAACAGATTTCGTAAGTGTTTTTGAATGAACATTGGTTTTGTTCAATAATCCCTTGGATTAAAGAAGGGTTAGATAACTCAAACAATCTGCAAAGAATAGTATTATTTTGCTATTTATCTTTTACCAAAAAAATGATATGTATAGTTTTGGCTTTAGCAAATTAGGCCAAAAATTGCATTTGTCATTTCGTTTTTTAAAATTTGTGGCTTGGGGGCTTCCTTGGTGGCGCAGTGGTTGGGAATCCGCCTGCCAACGCAGGGCACACGGGTTCGAGCCCTGGTCCGGGAGGATCCCACATGCCGCGGAGCAACTGAGCCCGTGCGCCACAACTGCTGAGCCTGCGCTCTGGAGCCCGCGAGCCACAACTACGGAGCCCAAGTGCCTAGAGACCGTGCTTCGCAACGGGAGAGGCCACCGCAATGAGAAGCCTGCGCACCGCAACGAAGACCCAAGACAGCCAATAAATAAATAAATTAAAAAAAAAAAAAAAAAAAAAAAAAAAAAAAAATTTGTGGCTTGTATTGTTTTACTCATGTTTTGGGCTAGCAGCCTTGTCTTTATCCTCTACTGTTTGTATGTAATGTTATGCAGTAGTAATGTATTTTGTTTTCAGGTGTCTTAACAATAGCCTCTTCTCTTAATTGCTTGCTGTACTGATCTACCACATTTACTTTAGGTGTTCTAAATTATATAAACTCTAGGACATGGGATAAAAGTTTTCTGTTTTTTTTTTTTAATTCTACGATGTATTCACTTAATTGTCCAAAGAAAGAAGGTTTGAAATAATTCTTAGGTGGATACTTGCAGTTAGTTCTCATAATAATTAAAAGCAAATAGTTGTTAACCTTTACTTAGCAATTACTACATGCCAGGAAGTCTTCATTCATTATCTCATTGAACTCCTCACAACAGTTCTATGAGATTGGAGCAATTATATCCCCATTTTTGCAGATGAGAAAATTAAATAACATAGTTAAGTAATCTCCCCAAGGTCATACATCTAGCAAGTGGTAGATACAAGTTTAAACACAAGTTGTATGTCTTCAGATCCCATGCTCTCATACACCAGTTCAATTATTTATTGTTGCATAACAAATAACCCTAAAAGTAGTGGCCTAAAACAGTAAACATTTATAATCTCATAGATTCTGAGGGTCAGGAATTCAAAAGTGACTTAGCCGGGTGGTTCTAGATGCATGTCTTTTAGGAGGTTGTAGTCAGGATGTCAGCAAGAGCTGCAGTCATCTCAAGGCTTGACTGGGGCTTGAGGGTATGCTTCTAAGATGGCTCACTCACATAAGTGTTGGTGGGATGCCTCATTTCCTCTTCAGCTGTTGACAGATGGCTCAGTTCCTTGCTACTTGGACCTCTCCAAAGAGCTGCTTGAGTGTTCTCTTGATATAGTAGCTGGTTCTTTCAAAATAAAACAGAAATCACAATGTCTTTTGTGGCCTAGACTCAGAAGTCACACTGCATAATTTCTGCAATATCCTATAGAAGTCACACTGCATAATTTCTGCTATATCCTAAGTCAACCCTATTCTGCGTAGGATGGAATTACACAAGGAAGTGAATATCAGGAAATAGACCATCTTGGAGCCTGCCTATGATATCTGCTATAGTACACTACCGCCCAAGACAAGCTCTATATTCCCAGCATGTGTTAACTACACATGTTAGTGTGTGTTAACTACTAGAGTGTGTTAACTACAAAACTTAGGCATTCCAGCTTTTCAGGTCTATACTTACAGATATTGAACAAAAGAACAGCACTGAAACTGAATACCTTCTGCTACTGATTTAGATCTTTAATGCAGAGGACATTGTATTGCATAAGAATTTCCAGAATAATACTCATATCATATTGGAACAAAATTATATCCAAAAGGGGATGCTGAATGGTTTTTTAGTAATCCATCATTTTGTCTCACCCAAATTACCATTTTGCTCTAATCCAAATTACTAAAGGTTATCTATGCTACTTCTATAAAGAGCCAGGTAGTAAATGTATTTTCAGCTTTGCAGGCCATACAATCCCTGTTGCAACTGTTCAACTTTGCTGTTGGAGCATGAAAGCAGTCACAGACAATATGTGAGTGAATAGACATATCTGTCTTACAATAAAACTTTATTTACAGAAACATGTGATAGATCAGATTTGGCCCACAGGGCATAGTTTATCAACGCTTGGTCAAAACCATTCTTTGGGTAGACTTTTGAACAGTTATCACTTTGATTTAAGGTAACTAAAATTACTTTAAATTTTATGTGACAGAATCATATTAAGTGGTTTTGTCCTGGCCTATAAAATATTGTTCAATTTTGGGAAAGTTGGCAGCACTGTCAAGATAGAAAAGATGAACCTTTGTAAAAACAGAGCATAATAGATAAGACAAACAAATTACCCATCAAATCATTGCTCTAAAAATATCAAGTCATTCTAGAGTATAAACTGATTTAAGGGGGATGAAATTTTGAGAATTCTTAATTCTGTTGATATCTGTCTGATGAATATTTCATATTTTCAGCTGACCTTGAATTATCTAGACTTTATGCACTTAGGCCAGCATAGAATAGGTTCTCAATAAATATTTGTTGAATGAATTAAACATCTTACCTCTTCTGTATCACAATCTTCTCACCCGCAGGCCTTCACTGCCTTTTCTTGTCTCTTCAATAAGTTTGTCAGAACATACTGTGATATATGAAATTCACTGTTAGTTTTGCTTTTAAGAAGTCATTCTACAAAAAGTAAAGGGCATGTAAGAAATAGCTACTGGAAGATAATTGAAGATATAAAGACTTAAAAACAAATTGGAAAATTATAGAATAGAATGAACATTGACTTTAAATAGAGCAGAAAACAAGAGCAATGACACATCAGACAACAGAGTAATCGATGAGGAATTTATTGGCCTCTGACAAAGGTATTAAAGACCAGTTCAATTTAGTCTTTCTTACCTTCATTTCTGTTATTTTTACTTTGAGGTCAAAAGTTGTTTTTTTGAAACCCACGTTATAGTGTGGCTATATCTACATCTTAAAAAGATATCTACTAAAGTGTTCATTCATTCATTCAAACAAATATTTATTGAGTGCTTACAATGTGCCATGCACTATGCAAGCTCTCAGAGGTACAATGAAAAACAAAGCATGGATCCTGCCCTTAATCTGCTTAGAGGCTGATGAGGAATACAAAAATAAACAAACAGGCATGGTAAAAATGAACAGTGTCATAAGGTATAAGGTTCATATCCAACTTAATAAACTGCACATTAATCAGTTGTAGTAAACGTTAATATTCTGGTCCCAAAGACAATACCTACGGTACATTTCAGCTATTTCTACTTTTCAAAACAAAAGCAACAACAGCAAAATCATAAATACTAATACTGGAATACACTGCTTTATAACTGTGTTCCAGAAAATGAAAATTATTAATAGTGTTTTAAAGGGAAAAGTTTCATAGCCAAATTTTTTGTAAAATGCTAGGTTCAACATAAACAGCTTTTTTTTTGTTTGTTTTTTCATTGCAGGACTTCTCAGTGCCTATAATATAGTAATAAGCATTGCAACTCACCCAGAGGGCAAATATGATTTAGTGTCTTGAAATGTATTTGATGAGGGTATGCTTTTTTTAAGGAAACAGGACATGGATGTTTCTTGGAACATATTTTGGGAAATACTACCACATACAATTTTGCACTTTTTAATCAAATCATATGAATTATATTATAGGAGAGCTAATGCTTTAAGTGAAATATTAAATAATTTTTCTTAGACAACAGTGTTTCTGCAAAGCTCTCCAATTTTGCATCTTTCAAATCCAGAGTTTGGTTGCTTTGCTCTTTTTAAAATAAACATTTGCTCATGGTCCCATTAAAGACCACGAGGTTTTGTTAATCCTCAGCTAATTACGCAGCAGTATTCCAGGGAGTCCAGCTAGGTAACAGTCATCTGTGGTCTCAGCCTGCAGAGAGCAGCAAAAGGCTGAAGGGATTAAGCCAATTGATGGTAGTGCTCAATTGGGTCCCCAACTTAAGCACCCCTTTTTCCTTCCATCCCTCCAATACTTCCCTTTCCAATGACTTAGGTCTGTCTATGACCAAAGGTTTAAATTTAACCATACTTGTGACCATCATAATAACAGTATTTCAACAGTATTTTATATAATCCATGTGTGGGAATGGCAAAAGTGAAGTAGACAGCTCATCCACAGTGATGGAAGTGATAAAGAAGCTGTCATCATCAGCACAGACTGACATTTCCTTTCCCAGTCTCTTCCTACTGGCTCTTCTGGTAATGGCTCAGTCTTGCACAAAGTAGTTTTCGAAGATAAAACCCCACCATCTTAGTGCATGTGTATGGAAGGGAACTTCTTTTTAGGTAGGATTTGACTTACACAATATTCGTCTCCAAATCAGGCACCTTATATTTGAGCTTTTCAAATGTGCCCTCTCAAATACTTATTTTAAAAAACAAAGTACTGTTTGGAGAAGACACACAGCCTTAAAGAAATTCAAACAACAATATATATTTTTTCATTGTTAGAGAAGTCTTCCATCGAATTGATGAAAATAGGAGACAAAGTTAATGCAGACAATAATTATTTCTGGGGAGTCTCCCTTCATAATTGCAAGTGTTAGATAATGTAAACAAGCCTTTATTCAGATTACTTTAAAAAGCAATGTAGGGCTTCCCTGGTGGCACAGTGGTTGAGAGTCCACCTGCCGTTGCAGGGGACACGGGTTCGTGCCCCGGTCCGGGAAGATCCCACATGCCACGGAGCGGCTGGGCCCGTGAGCCATGGCCGCTGAGCCTGCGCGTCCGGAGGCTGTGCTCCGCAATGGGAGAGGCCACAACAGTGAGAGGCCCGCGTACCGCAAAAAAAAAAAAAAAAAAGTGCTTATCCCGGACTGAGACACGAACTCGTGTCTCCTGCATCGGCTGGCGGACTCTCAACCACTGCGCCACCAGGGAAGCTGTATAAGCACTTTTAAAAGAAGCCTTATATGGGCTTAGGTAGGAAAATCATCTAACATGCAGTGAATACTTGTAGAAGCGGGATGGGGGGAGGGAGAGGTATGAAAATAAAAATGAAAATGGTTTAAGCAAAAGAAGGAAGGAAAATCAGAGATTGGTGACTTACCAAAGGAAGCACCTGCTTTCTGGAAATTAAAATCATGTATTAGGCAGCTCTGACTTAATTGCCAAATGGGGTGAAGCGCAGTCTGTAATGTAAAAGGGTCCCAAATTATAATTGGGCATCATGGATTAAAATTCAATACCTGAAAATTTCCTCAGAAATGAATAGACAACCAGGACAGACTGCAGAGCCCAATACAATATACTTCCCACAGCTGACATTGCCAGGTCACTTTATTTGGCACCAGATAAAGTTCCCAAGTGGTCTTTAAGGGCATTCAACTGCTGAGTGCTTATTTCATGCATCCCTTACTGTGCTGCCAGTAGCAGATCCAAAGAAGTAGCATGAATCAGCTCTGTGGATGGAATGTTCTCAGACCAAGTGATGGAGATGCAACTGAACTTGCTTTACCACTTTAGTGGGACCTCGGCTAGCAGCAATACCCTGAATGCTAATGACTCTCATACAGTGTCATTCAACAGGAAATTTGGGGAAAGGTTGGATAAAAAAATGATCACTAAGATACTTCCAAAACAGATAGAATTTCGTGAGAAAAAAAAATATTTTAAATGAAAATCATTATATACATTTTTCATTACTATATAACTCAGAAAATTATGAAACAATGATGTGGTCCCCCTTTGTGTGTACCTCCAGACACAAAGTAGAGTCTGACCCTTAAATTCCCTACATTAAAGTTAAAAGCACCGTGTTATATTTAGCTCTCCTTAGTTACTTCTTTTTAAGGTACCTAGAGGAATAAAAGTCAATTCATTCAATATCTTTAGTTTTATATGTGCTAATTTCAGAGCCTATGCTCAATATCAGAGTGTTTCCTTGTTTCTGTCAATTCTAGTAAAATTTTCTAATCATAAAATAATATTTTGTGTCCTCCCCCTTGCCAGCTTAAGAACTGCAGGAGCTAGAGCAATTCTACCGAGGTCATGAACCTGTCTGATGAACTACAGATGAATGTAAAATATTCTTCCAAGCTTAACAGGCTTTATTAATGTGCAGTTCCAGTACACATTTTTAATTTAAATTCAAGGAAAGGTTAAAAGGCAGTAGTTTTTATTGTTTTGGCTTTGGTTTAGGACAAATTCTGCATGTATCTACAACAGAAAGTCTTCTAATTATTTCATAAAAAACACTGTTAGCGGCAGTATCTAATAGTGCTACTATCACCGAATAGTAAAGAGTCTTACATTTCCATTAGAATTAGAATGGAGGGCTAATTATTTTAGTTAAATCTAAATTTGATCTAAACGGAAAGCATATTTGGCATTCAGTATAGAAAGCTGGGGCTCTTATAAAAACACTGCTTGTGGGGGCCTCCCTGGTGACGCAGTGGTTGAGTCCGCCTGCCGATGCAGGGGACACGGGTTCGTGCCCCGGTCCGGGAAGATCCCACATGCCGCGGAGCGGCTGGGCCTGTGAGCCATGGCCGCTGAGCCTGCGCGTCTGAAGCCTGTGCTCCGCAACGGGAGAGGCCACAACAGTGAGAGGCCCGCGTACCGAAAAAAAACCCAAAACACTGCTTGTGAAGGCAGGGACTAGAAAAATATATACAAATTTTTCGGTTTTCCATTTTTAGGAGAACTTGGTGTGGTTACAGTGGGATTATTCACATAAGTATAGTAATATAATGTGATTAATGTAAGATGTTCCATTCTCCTGTTTATGGCCCAATTGTGCAGTATAAAACGAATTAACTTGCCCAAATAAATTTGTACAAGTATCTAAAGACTTCTCTAAATTGAATTTCTTTTAACTTCTTGTTATGGAAAATTCTGAATTTACACTAAAATAAACAATAGTATAAGAAACCCCCATATACCCACCATCCAGATTCAATGATGATCAACCCATTATCGATCCTGCTTCATCTATACGTGAACCCCTAACCTCATCACACATTTCCTCTTGGGCAGACTAAATGTAGACAAATAGTGTGAAATTTTACTTTTATTTTTATTAAAATAGTGTGAATTTTTATTTTATTTTTTCTTTATTTTTTTAACATCTTTATTGGAGTATAATTGCTTTACAATGGTGTGTTAGTTTCTGCTTTATAACAAAGTGAATCAGTTATACATATACTTATATCCCCATATACCCTCCCTCTTGCGTCTCCCTCCTACCCTCCCTATCCCACCCCTCTAGGTGGTCACAAAGCACCGAGCTAATCTCCCTGTGCTATGTGGCTGCTTCCCAATAGCTGTCTGGTTTACATTTGGTAGTGTATATATGTCCATGCCACTCTCTCACTTTGTCCCAGCTTACCCTTCCACCTCCCCATATCCTCAAGTCCATTCTCTAGTAGGTCTGTGTCTTTATTCTCATCTTGCCCCTAGGTTCTTCATGACCTTTTTTTCCCCTTAGATTCCATATATATATGTTAGCATATGGTATTTGTTTTTCTCTTTCTGACTTACTTCATTCTGTATGACAGTCTCTAGGTCCATCCAACCTCACTACAAATAACTCAGTTTTGTTCCTTTTTATGGCTGAGTAATATTCCATTGTATATTATGTGCCAAATCTTCTTTATCCATTCATCTGTTGATGGACACTTAGGTTGCTTCCATGTCCTGGCTATTGTAAATAGAGCTGCAATGAATAATTTGGTACATGACGCTTTTTTTTTTTTTTTTTTTTTTTTTTGGCTGCCTTGGGTCTTCACAGGCTTTCTCTAGTTGCAGTGAGCGGGGGCTACTCTTTGTTGCGGTGCGCAGGCTTCTCATTGCAGTGACATCTCTTCTTGTGGAGCACAGGCTCTAGGCACGCGGGCTTCAGTAGTTGGGGCACGTGGGCTCAGTAGTTGTGGCTTACGGGCTCCAGAGCGCAGGCTCGGTAGCTATAGCACACGGGCTTAGTTGCTCCGCGGCATGTGGTATCTTCCCGGGCCAGGGCTCAAACCCATGTCCCCTGCATTGGCAGGCAGATTCTTAACCACTGCACCACCAGGGAAGTCCTACATGACTCTTTTTGAATTCTTGTTTTCTCAGGGTATATGCCCAGTAGTGGGATTGCTGGGTGGTTGTATGGTAGTTCTATTTGTAGTTTTTTAAGGAACCTCCATACTGTTCTCCATAGTGGCTGTATCAGTTTACATGCCCACTAACAGTGCAAGAGGGTTCCCTTTTCTCCATACCCTCTCCAGCATTTATTGTTTGTAGACTTCTGATGATGGTGATTCTGACCAGTGTGTGGTGATACCTCATTGTGGTTTTGATTTGCATTTCTCTAATGATTAGTGATGTTGAGCATCCTTTCATGTGTTTGTTGGCAATCTGTATATCTTCTTTGGAGAAATGTCTATTTAGGTCTTCTGCCCATTTTTGGATTGGGTGGTTTGTTTTTTTAATATTGAGCTGCATGAGCTGCTTGTAAATTTTGGAGATTAATCCTTTGTCAGTTGCTTCATTTGCGAATATTTTCTCCCATTCTGAGGGTTGTCTTTTGGTCTTGTTTATGGTTTCCTTTGCTGTGCAAAAGCTTTGAAGTTTCATTAGGTCCCATTTGTTTATTTTTGTTTTTATTTCCATTTCTCTAGGAGGTGGGTCAAAAAGGATCTTGCTGTGATTTATGTCATAGAGTGTTCTGCCTATGTTTTCCTCTAACAGTTTGATAGTTCTGGCCTTACATTTAGGTCTTTAATCCACTTTGAGCTTATTTTTGTGTATGGTGTTAGGGAGTGTTCTAATTTTATTCTTTCACATTTAGCTGTCCTGTTTTCTCAGCCCCACTTACTGAAGAGGCTGTCTTTGCTCCACTGTATATTCTTGCCTCCTTTATCAAAGATAAGGTGACCATATGTGCATGGGTTTACCTCTGGGCTTTCTATCCTATTCCATTGATCTATATTTCTGTTTTTGTGCCAGTACCATACTGTCTTGATTACTGTAGCTTTGTAGTATAGTCTGAAGTCAGGGAGCCTGATTCCTGCAGCTCCGTTTTTTGTTCTCAAGATTGCTTTGGCTATTCGGGGTCTTTTGTGTTTCCCTACAAATTGTGAAATTTTTCGTTCTAGTTCTGTGAAAAATACCAGTGGTAGTTTGATAGGGATTGCACTGAGTCTGTAGATTGCTTTGGGTAGTACAGTCACTTTCACAATGTTGATTCTTCCAATCCAAGAACATGGTATATATCTCCATCTATTTGTATCATCTTTAATTTCTTTCATTATTGTCTTATAATTTACTGCATACAGGTCTTTTGTCTCCTTAGGTAGGTTTAGTCCTAGGTATTTTATTCTTTTTGTTGAAATGGTAAATGGGAATTTTCTTAATTTCTCTTTCAGATTTTTCATCATTAGTGAATAGGAATGCAAGAGATTTATGTGCATTAATTTTGTATACTGCTACTTTACCAAATTCATTGATTAGCTCTAGTAGTTTTCTGGTAGATTCTTTAGGATTCTCTATGTATTGTATCATGTCCTGTGGAAAAGTGACAGCTTTACTTCTTCCGTTCTGATTTGGATTCCTTTTATTTCTTTTTCTTCTCTGATTGCTGTCGCTAAAACTTCCAAAACTATGTTGAATAATAGTGGTGAGAGTGGGCAACCTTTTCTTGTTCCTGATCTTAGTGGAAATGCTTTCAGTTTTTCACCATTGAGGATGACGTTGGCTGTGGGTTTGTCATATATGGCCTTCGTTATGTTGAGGAAAGTTCCCTCTATGCCTACTTTCTGGAGGGTTTTTATCAGAAATGGGTGGCGAATTTTGTCGAAAGCTTTCTCTGCATCTATTGAGATGATTATATGGGTTTTCTCCTTCAGTTGGTTAATATGGTGTATCACATTGATTGATTTGCGTATATTGAAGAATCCTTGCATTCCTGGAAGAAACCCCACTTGATCATGGTGTGTAATCCTTTTAATGTGCTGTTGGATTCTGTTTGCTAGTATTTTGTTGAGGATTTTTGCATCTATGTTCATTAGTGATATTGGCCTGTAGTTTTCTTTCTTTGTGACATCCTTGTCTGGTTTTGGTATGAGGGTGATGGTGGCCTCGTAGAATGAGTTTGGGAGTGTTCCTCCCTCTGCTATATTTTGGAAGAGTTTGAGAAGGATAGGTGTTAGCTCTTCTCTAAATGTTTGATAGAAATCACCTGTGAAGCCATCTGGTCCTGGGCTTTTGTTTGTTGGAAGATTTTTAATCACAGTTTCAATTTCAGTGCTTGTGATTGGTCTGTTCATATTTTCTATTTCTTCCTGGTCCAGTCTCAGAAGGTTGTGCATTTCTAAGAATTAGTCCATTTTTCCAGGTTGTCCATTTTATTGGCATAGAGTTGCTTGTAGTAATCTCTCATGATCTTTTGTATTTCTGCAGTGTCAGTTGTTACTTCTCTTTTTTCATTTCTAATTCTATTGATTTGAGTCTTCGCCCTTTTTTTCTTGATGAGTCTGACTAATGGTTTATCAATTTTGTTTATCTTCTCAAAGAACCAGCTTTTAATTTTATTGATCTTTGCTATCATTTCCTTCGTTTCTTTTTCATTTATTTCTGATCTGATCTTTATGATTTCTTTCCTTCTGCTAACTTTGGGGGTTTTTGTTCTTCTTTCTCTAATTGCTTTAGGTGCAAGGTTAGGTTCTTTATTCAAGATGTTTCCTGTTTCTTAACGTAGGATTGTATTGCTATAGACTTCACTCTTAAACTGCTTTTGCTGCATCCCATAGGTTTTGGGTCATCGTGTTTTCATTGTCCTTTGTTTCTAGGTATTTTTTTATTTCCTCTTTGGTTTCCTCAGTTATCTCTTGGTTATTAAGTAGTGTGTTGTTTAGCCTCCATGTGTTTGTATATTTTACAGATTTTTTCCTGTAATTGATATCTAGTCTCATAACATTGTGGTTGGAAAAGATACTTGATACGATTTCAATTTTCTTAAATTTACCAAGGCTTGGTTTGTGACCCAAGATATGATCTATCCCGGAGAATGTTCCATTAGCACTTGAGAAGAATGTGTATTCTGTTGTTTTTGGATGGAATGTCCTAAAAATATCAATTAAGTCCATCTTGTTTAATGTATTATTTAAAGCTTGTGTTTCCTTATTTATTTTCATTTTGGATGATCTGTCCATTGGTGAAAGTGGGGTGTTATAGTCCCCTACTATGATTGTGTTACTGTCGATTTCTCCTCTTATGGCTGTTAGTATTTGCCTTATATATTGAGGTGCTCCTATGTTGGGTGCATAAATATTTACAATTGTTATATCTTCTTCTTGGATTGATCCCTTGATCATTTTGTAGTGTCCTTCTTTATCTCTTGTAATAGTCTTTCTTTTAAAGTCTATTTTGTCTGATATGAGAATTGCTACTCCAGCATTCTTTTGATTTCCATTTGCATGGAATATCTTTTTCCATCCCCTCGCTTTCAGTCTCTATGTGTCCCTAGGTCTGAAGTGGGTCTCTTGTAGACAGCATATATATGGGTCTTGTTTTTGTATCCATTCAGTCAGTCTATGTGTTTTGGTTGGAGTATTTAATCCATTTACATTTAAGGTAATTATCGATATGTATGTTTCCATTACCATTTTTTAAATTGTTTTGCATTTGTTATTGTAGGTCTTTTCCTTCTCTTGTGTTTCCTGCCTAGAGAAGTTCCTCTAGCACTTGTTGTAATGCTGGTTTGGTGGTGCTGAATTCTTTTAGCTTTTGCTTGTCTGTAAAGGTTTTAATTTCTCTGTCAAAGCTGAATGAGATCCTTGTTGGGTAGAGTAATCTTGGTTGTAGGTTTTTCTCCTTCATCACGTTAAATATGTCCTGCCACTCCTTCTGGCTTGTAGAGTTTCTGCTGAAAGATCAGCTTTTGACCTTATGGGGATTCTCTTGTGTGTTATTTGTTGTTTTTCCCTTGCTGCTTTTAATATTTTTTCTTTGTATTTCATTTTTGATATTTTGACTAATATGTGTCTTGGCATGTTTCTCCTTGGATTTATGCTGTATCGGACTCTCAGTGCTTCCTGGACTTGATTATCTATTTCCTTTCCCATATTAGGGAAGTTTTCAACTATAATCTCTTCAAATATTTTCTCAGTCCCTTTCTTTTTCTCTTCTTCTTCTGAGACCCCTATAATTCGAATGTTGGTGCGTTTAATGTTGTCCCAGAGGTCTCTGAGACTGTCCTCTATTCTTTTCATTCTTTTATCTTTATTCTGCTCTGTGGTAGTTATTTCCACTATTTTATCTTCCAGGTCACTTATACGTTCTTCTGCCTCAGTTATTCTGCTATTGATCCCTTCTAGAGCATTTTTAATTTCATTTATTGTGTTGGTCATCACTGTTTGTTTGCTCTTTAGTCCTTCTAGGTCCTTGTTACATGTTTCTTGTATTTTCTCTGTTCTATTTCCAAGATTTTGAATCATCTTTACTATAATTATTCTGAATTCTTTTTCAGGTAGACTGCCTATTTCCTCTTCATTTGTTAGGTCTGGTGGGTTTTTGCCTTTCTCCTTCATCTGCTGTGTGTTTCTCTGTCTTCTCATTTTGCTTAACTTACTGTGTTTGGGGTCTCCTTTTCACAGGCTGCAGGTTCGTAGTGCCCGTTGTTTTTGGTGTCTGTCCCCTGTGGCTAAGGTTGGTTCAGCGGGTTGTGTAGGTGTCCTGGTGGAGGGGACCAGTGCCTGTGTTCTGGTGGATGAGGATGGATCTTGTCTTTCTGGAGGGAAGGTCCACGTCTGGTGGTGTGTTTTGGGGTGTCTGTGGCCCTATTATGATTTTAGGCAGCCTCTTTGCTAATGCATGGGGTTGTGTTCCTGTCTTGCTAGTTGTTTGGCATAGGGTGTCCAGCACTGTAGCTTGCTGGTCATTGAGTGGAGCTGGGTCTTTGTGTTGAGATGGAGATCTCTGGAAGATTTTTTTTTTTTTTTTTTTTTTTTTGCAGCATGTGGGCCTCTCACTGTTGTGGTGTCTCCCGTTGTGGAGCACAGGCTCCGGATGCGCAGGCCCAGTGGCCATGGCTCACAGGCCCAGCCACTCCCCGGCATGTGGGATGTTCCTGGACCAGGGCACGAACCCGTGTCCCCTGCATCGGCAGGCGGACTTTCAACCACTGCGCCACCAGGGAAGCCCTCTCTGGGAGATTTTTGCCGTTTGATATTACGTGGAGCTGGGAGGTCTCTTGTGGACCAGTGTCCTGAAGTTGGCTCTCCCACCTCAGTGGCACAGCCCTGATGTGTGGCTGGAGCACCAAGATCCTGTCATCCACACGGCTCAGAATACAAGAGAGAAAAAATAGAAGGAAAGAAAGAAGAAGATAAAATTAAAGTAAATTAAAAAGTTATTAAAATGAAAAATAATTATTAAAATTGTTTTAAGTAATAAAAAAAAGAAAGAAGAGAGCAACCAAACCAAAACCACAAATCCACCAATGATAACAAGTGCTAAAAACTATACTAAAAAAAAAAAACCAAAAAAACAGACACACAGAACCCTAGGATATGGTAAAAGCAAAGCTATACAGACAAAATCACACACAGAAGTATACACACACACACACTCACAAAAAGAGAAAAAGGGGGAAAAATATATCATTGCTCCCAAAGTCCACCTCCTCAATTTGGGATGACTCTTTGTCTATTCAGGTATTCCTCAGATGCAGGGGTACATCAAGTTGATTGTGGAGCTTTAATCTGCTGCTTCTGAGGCTGCTGGGAGAGATTCCCTTTCTCTTTGTTCGCACAGCTCCCGGGGTTCAGCTTTGGATTTGGACCCGCCTCTGCATGTAGGTCGCCGGAGGGCGTCTGTTCTTCGCTCATACAGGACGGGGTTAAAGCAGCCGCTGATGCGGGGGCTCTGGCTCACTCAGGCCGGGGGTGGGGGGGGAGAGAGGGGCACGGAGTGCGGGGCGGGCCTGCGGCGGCAGAGGCCGGCATGACGTTGCACCAGCCTGAGGCGCGCCATGTGTTCTCCTGGGTAAGTTGTCCCTGGATGGCAGGACCGTGGCAGTGGCGGGCTGCACTGGCTCCCGGGAGGGGAGGTGTGGAGAGTGACCTGTGCTCACACACAGGCTTCTTGGTGGTGGCAGCAACAGGCCTAGCGTCTCATGCCCGTCTCTGGGGTCCGCGCTGATTGCCGCGGCTCACGCCCGTCCCTGGAGCTCCTTTAAGTGGCGCTCTGAATCCCCTCTCGTCGCACACCAGGAAACAAAGAGGCAAGAAAAAGTCTCTTGTGTCTTCAGCAGCTCCAGACTTTCTGCCGGACTCCCTCCCGGCTAGCCGTGGCGCACTAACCCCTTCAGGCTATGTTCGCGCCGACAACCCCAGTCCTCTCCCTGGGATCCGACCTAAGCCCACGCCTCAGCTCCCAGCCCCCGCCGTACCGGAGGGTGAGCAGACAAGCCTATCGGGCTGGTGAGTGCCAGTCGGCACCAATCCTCTTTGCGGGAATCTCTCCGCTTTGCCCTCCGCACCCCTGTGGCTGCGCTCTCCTCCATAGCTCCGAAATTTCCCACGCTCTGCCACCCGCAGTCTCCGCCCGCGAAGGGGCTTCCTAGTGTGTGGAATCCTTTCCTCCTTCACAGCTCCCTCCCACTGGTGCAGCTCCCGTCCCTATTCTTTTGTCTCTGTTTTTTCTTTTACCCTACCCGGGTACATGGGGATTTTCTTGACTTTGGGGAGGTCTGAGGTCTTCTGACAGCGTTCAGTAGGTGTTCTGTAGGAGTTGTTCCACATGTAGTTGTATTTCTCATGTATTGGTGGGGAGGAAGGTGATCTCCTCGTGTTACCCTTCCGCCATCTTGAAGCTCCTCCAGTACGAGATTTTTAAATTGAAAGAATTTTTTTAAAATTAATTAATTTATTTATTTTTGGCTGCATTGGGTCTTAACTGTTGTGCACGGGCTTTCTCTTGTTGCACAGCACAGGCTCTAGGCGCATGGGCTTCAGTAGCTGTGGCTCGCAGGCTCTAGAGCGCAGGCTCAGTAGTTGTGGTGCATGAGCTTAGTTGCTCCGCGGCATGTGGGATCTTCCCGTACCAGGGCTTGAACCCGTGTTCCCTGCATTAGCAGGCGGATTCTTAACCACTGCGCCACCAGGGAAGTCCCGAAAGAATTTATTTTTAAAACTAGTGCCTTTTCAAGGTCAAGCATTTTACTTAGGAGGCATTTTTCCCACTTTACTCAGGAAAAGAGTGATATACTATACCCACAACATGAAATGATGGATGAGGTGGATATTTAGTAAAATCGTACTTAACACCCTAGAAATTCAGTGATATGGGTTTTCATTTTCTACAAATTTTCTAGGTAAGCGATACAGCCCTCTCTTTCGCCAGTGTAATCTCTAGTCTTCCAAATCTATCATTGTTCTAAAGCTCTCAGCCTTTCTTTCTCTCTCTCTTATTTATTTTTGCCTGTCTATAGATCATAGGTAATAATAGTTCCCACATTATAGCTTGTAACATTTTAATGACAGCCTCCAAGGACAGGTGTCAGTTAAATGAAACATATAATTAAAATTTGTGCTATTCTAAAATTGGGTTACTTGGCAATATGCCAATCAGAGACTAACCCCATTCAGATGATAGGCATGTAGTACTCATCCGGGTTACAGATGTACAGCAGATTCAGTTGAGGCCATTCTTTGCCGGGTGCCTCAGTTTGACACACCCGCATTTCAAGTGTTTCTACTTGGCACCTGACAGTGTTCTACACTTTGGGACTTTGGCAACTAGAGTTTTTGTTCTTAACGATTTGGGTGAAGGCAATATATGTTCTACCAAGGAATTAATTGAGGTATATACATATAAGTATATGTATACATATGCAATTATCATTCCTTTGTAATAAGTATGATACTATAAAGTACTTTAACCTCCTCACTAAGAAATAGGAAGGCATGATCTCAGTCTCAGTCCCAGTCTTGGACATACACATCATCTTGTTGGATCCCATGCTTTTCCTTTCTGCCATGGTTATCATTTCCCGACAAGGAATGTCTCTTGAAGTATCCTAGCATGCAAAAGCTCCTAAGACTCACTTGGCATTTACTCAAGAGAAAGCTCTCTGACTTTTTTATTGGCCCTGTTAATTCTACTCTTGTAAGTCCAACTTTTCATTGATTTCTTTATCTTCCGATTTGCAATTTCTGTTCTGCACCCCTCTACCAAGGGAGAGACACATAATCTCTGTTGAGTTGGAAAAGTCATGATGTTTTCATCTGTAGCTATTAGCGTCCTGCATAAATTTGTGCCAGGCTCTAGTTCTCTTGACGCCACTAACCACTGAAATGCAGTGTCTTCTACTCTTGGACTCCCAGGTCTTCAATCTGGATGTTCCATGTGGTCCTCTAATAAGGGTCTCCTTAGCCCATACAGTGTCTCCCATACAATATAACTTTATTGGCAAGTCTTCTCTGTGTTCTCGCCAGGCTCCCTGGGGATGCACTGGCTGAGTCTTGAGTCTCAGTGATGTCTCTGGCCTGTGTTAACTCTTAAGCCTGGGCCTCTGGGAATCATCAGTCAGACTAAGACAACTTCACTTCCCCAGCCAGTTGTCACTTGCAAGATTATCCCGTTAGGAAAATAGCCTGTTCTCTATGCTCATTCACCCAGTTTCCTGTTTCAAATCTTTCCCTTCTCACATAGTTTCAAAGCACAGGGGAAAAAAATTCAAGTTGCTACTATTCAACCAAAAACACCTTTATTTTTAAATTATTTTAAAATTATTTACGTGTTCAATCTTTCCTGCCTCACTGTGTGTGGGTTTCTCTAACAAATGCACTATAGAAAGATTTGAATGTATGTTTTCTTTGATTTTCTTTTGAATAAATCCGGATTTTAAAAAAATCAGTAAGAAAAGGCACAAACCATTAGGAAAGCATTCAGGGTAGATTAATTGCTTATCAAGTTTTCATTCTCTCTTCAAAACATATTGAACCACTTGTTTCACATGAATTCCAAAGGCTGGCACCAGCTTTCACTTCCGGAAATAAATGACACAGGGTATTATATTTTAAGGAAGGACCATTAAAACCTTGAAATTGCACAGTGACTTAAAAAACAAGTTATTTAGCATGGATAGCTTTGTAATGGTTATACCATGGGGAAATTCATTGTTAAATGACTCTCCCACTCTAACTTCACATATAATGCTTGGCAGGAAGAGGAAGGAGAAGCAACACGAGCATCTGGGCACACAAGGTGTAATGTACGTGATGTACAATCATTAGGCGTCTACGTGCCAAGTGGATTGGAAAGAATGCACCGAATCTTCCTAGGAATCTTGTGCTCCTTGACCCACAGCTGGTGATTAGAAACTACTTTTGCCTGTGCTAACAAGGCTAGTTCACTGCTGTTGTCATAATTCCAAACTTATACATTCTATTACAGAAGTTGCTCTTATCTATATGTTAATATGTTCGCAATAAACAACAGAAAGTAGCTGTAATAATGTTAATGAAACTATTCTAATATAAATGATTTGAGAATTATGTAAAGTAGCGTTTGAATCTGATGCTGGTGTTGTCTAATTTATCACCTTTCTAACCTTTTCTTTTACACCTTCATTAGAACATCTAGGAAGGTAATGAAACCTAGCTATCAGATTAGAGGCAGAACATAGCAAGTTCTAAAATGACAAGAATGATAACATAAAGAATTCTTTTAAGCAAAATTACAAACCAACAACAACAATAAACAAAAAAGCAAACCCCACCTGTTTTTGTGATGAAAACCAAACAGCGTTTGAGTCTATAAAGAAGCAATAATTGCTTAATTAACCAAAGTGATACAGTTCATTATTTTTCTATCACACGTTTATGTAGTTTTTCCCCCTGAAGCGCACACATAATTTGGGTTTTCTAAAAATATGATTTACATTTGGCACTTGAGGAGAGATGTTTTAGAAAACCATAAGGTGTTCCTCCTTGTAAAAACAATGTCCTTTCTTCTTAATGCCATAGCTGCTTTTCCCTAAGCACTCATTCCCTGCTCAAGATTGTGTAGCCACTAATGAGGAAAACACGACAAATATCTCAGCTGAATGTTTTCTTTTGTTTATCTTCAGGGAGTTCATCCTGCAATGGGAAGAATCCCTTAGGATCAATGAGTCTAAAAGTGCTCAAGTTCTGCCAAGAGGAAAGTTATAAAGCTTTGTGTACCGATGGTTTAAATTAATCTAAAGCAAAGCAAAAGGAGCTCTATCATCTCAAAGAACATCAACCACACTGCTTCCATTGTCTTCATTTATAAAATGCATTCCATTTACATGGGTCCCATTTCCAGTTATAGGGTCACTGGTTGGCAATAGTAGAACATGAGCATTTAAATGACAAACTGATACAGGCACTTGCCACTTATTAAAGTTATATGATGTTTTTCAGCCTACTTGGTGTTTTCAGAGTACTTCCAGTTACTAGCAATCAGTTTTTGAAAAGACTCTATGTCTAATAATAATGAGCACCTTCAGATGGATTTTTTTAAAAGATGGCATTAATTCAGAATATACATTACAGAATATACATGCTACTGAAAGACCAATGGGTCAACAAGGAAATAAAAAAGGAAATTTTTTATTTATAAAAATATAAATAGGATATGAACTCACCCTTGTGTCCTCAGAGAGAGCTGCAGCTTTTTTCTTTCTGAAGGGTGTTCAAAATATGATATTTTAAATAGTCCATAATAGTCCATAAATAAAATATAGTGCTTGCCAAAATTATGTTTTCACCCATTTATATGTGGCCTTTAGATGCTGCTCTGAACTCTGATTTTCTCCTAAGATACAATTTAAGAGCTTTAAAAAAAATGTCTTTTAAAAAATTCCTATGAAATGTAGAGGGTTTTTTTTTGTAATTTGTGTTTCTATATGGCCAAATTGTTCTGTTGTTATAAATACTGTATGTAAAATTACCAAATTGCCTGGCATTCCATTTTTACAGGGGATACTGCATCATTAAGCATTGAAAGAATATAATATAACCATTCAAACTGCTTAAAATATTTTGTAACCATAAATTATTATCCAAAAATATTTTTCAAGTAGATAAAAAGAGTTGTCAATTCTGCATAGTGAATGCCTCATAAGGGGCTCGTTTGTGGTTGAAAACTGAATAAAAGCAGTAAATTAAGACCAGACTTAACCATAGAGAAGCTGTAATCCACTGCAGATTTCCTTGGTGAATGAAGTATTGTTATGTGGATTTATCCTCCTTGCTTGTACAGTTAACCAGTCACATCTGTGGCCAAAGTGTTGTCTGTGCTCACAGACAACGTGGGTTCACTAACCCCAAGGAGGTAAGCCCATGCTGGTTTACATTGTATTGATAAGTGCAAAGTAAACTTCACAACTGTTTCATGGGGGCTGCCTGTGAAAGGGCAGAAAGGATATTGAAACTGAACTATTGTTAAGAACGGAAATGGGTATCACAAGATGAGCGGGCACTTGAGAAACTGCAAGTGACACTAGGTGTTCAGTTTTCTAATAGGCACTATGTCAGCAGAGAGGGTTGTGATGAAGCCAAGTGAAAGGTGGGTGTGAAAAAAGGACAGGAGCATCTGGGGTTTTTGAATGCAGTCAGAGATGAGAACGGGCAGAAATATGGTATACATTAAAGGAGCATCACTCATCATAAGTATTCAATTTCAAGAATTTAAATAGTTTACAGACATAGAAGCCCTTGGTAATTATTTTATCTAGCATTGTTGATTTTCTTCTGTTGTTTGTGGGTAGCCACCATAATTAATGAATAAGACCCTGGAAGTCTTGACAATGGGTCAGTTTAGTCTTAAGTCTGTGTATTTTTCTTTGTGATTACATGCCAATAAAATAACTGATTTACCTTTGTGTAAATTAAACTAAAGGAAGCCAAATCAGTCATATCTCTGCTATTCTTTTCTTTTAGAGTCCAATATTTCCAAAGGACATTAATTTTGATTTCTCTGGTGAAGGCTTGTGGCTGCCCCTCATGCTTTACAAAATATTACCAAGTCAGAGCTGAAAAGAAAACAGTAAGTGAACATTATTTCAAAACAGTTATTTTTCATTGTTTAGGAAAAATTTCTCAGATTTCTCTGTAATTCATTCTAATATGTTCACTTTATAAGAGATGTGGGAATAGAGGAAAGAGAGAACACACAAGTGAAAAATGCCTTTTTATTCTGTGGAGAGTTGATATTTTACAATGTTAAGAGTTCAACACTTTTCCAAAACAGTACTTTATAAATAAGGTCAAATTGGCAAGAAAAAAGTTTATTCTCAAACATGAGCAGTACCTGTATCTTATTGTTACAGTAAAACACATGTAACTATGAACATACTACCTTTCTCCAGTGCTTGAATCCTTCAGATCAAGAAATTTTTCTTGAAAATTATCAAAATTGGAATATTGCTTTTCTGTAAAAGGGAAAATATTTAACTAATGAAACCTTCATCAGATTCAGCAGCTCTATTAAGGTGTAAATAGTTTCTTTGCTCAAGAAAAGTCATTGGAAAAAAAAAAAAAAAAAAAAAAAAAGAAAAGTCATTGGGACTTGTAACATGGATCTCCTTGCACTAATAAAGAGATCCCAGAGAACATTAGCTCTTGCAGATTTGTGGAGATTTGATTTGATTCCTGAAGAATAAATTTGTAATTATCATCTTCACTTAGTTAAAGAAAACCATGACTTGATTATACCCATTACATCTTTACAAATGTGTCTATTTCTGAGGAAAGCAGAATCTTAGAATCTCTAACATGACAGGATATATGTACATATTCCATCAATACTTCTGGAGTTTCAAAAGCCTTCCTTCCAGGTAGTGAAAAGGGGTAGCATGCTGGTTGCATGTAGGTTTAATTCAAATTGCCTACAAATATTCTATAAGTGCCTGAACCTAAAGACAGTGTTTTTCTAATCAAATACAGTTGTTTAAGTGATGCCCCCCCTACACACACACACGTACACCCCTTGGAAGCTGAGGGGAGAAAACTTCAGGAGAAACTGTCCTTAGCAGTAAATTACTCTCTGGTGCTTTGGAGTTATATTTTCTAAAATGGTTGCAGATTGATCAAAATAATGATTTATTGTTATACTTTTCCATGGCTTCTGTGTACTGCAACAATTTAATAAAGTAATAGGACTTCCCTTTAAAAGAAAGAGTATTCATTAGCGTTTGTAATTCCATGTTGTGCAGCACGTTAAGTGTTGTGAAAAGGTTATGGGTCTACTCACTGTAGCATCAAAAGTGTAAAGGTGACAGGTGAGATTCTCTTTGTTGCAGTTGCTGAGAAATAGTCATTTAAAGGTCAGTTGCACTCAAAAAAAGAACATTTGTTTAATAAGTAACTCATTTTGGGATATGCTGCACTTTTAAAGGTTACAGAGTAGACCAATTTGCCAGTGATGTCAGCAAGAAGTACTATTAAAGTCATTGGTCCTAGTAAAACAATCCTTCGTAAAATTCGGATTGCATGCCTTCTCACATAAGCCCAGCACACATCAAAAAGTGCCCAGACCATTTATAGTGTGGTTAAGTATTCAGCTCCTCCTAAAAGCAACAGTCGAGCTTTAGGGAGGAAAATACGTTAGTATACACGTGCATACCATCCCACATCTGATTCATTCTACTTTGCTTCATTCTTTTAGTTTTATTCATTTCTAAGAACATGCCCACGTGTCATAGGTTATAAGATTTCTCACTGGATCATATACCAAAACTATCTTTCTAGAAACACTTATAGGAATGAAATAACTATTGATTCAGCTGTGTAAGTGAAAAACTATTTCTAACCTTTCTTATTCCAAGACCAACTTCCCTCCACTGCTTTTCCTCCCAAAAGCCAAAAAGAATTTGGTTTATCAGTCGGAATATTAATCTGATATGTGAACAAAAGAGAATTGTAATATGGGCAGATTTTTTTTAATAGAGAAAGGTTTTTTCCCAAGATCTGAATAAAGGTGGTGGTTTATTAAATATAATTTTTAGTATGAACATTTTGCCTTTAGGGAATTGATGCACAAATAAAAGTTATTTTGTTGTTTTTATATTTAGCATTTTTGAAGCGGTGTTTTAAACTAGCAGTAATATTCTCTAGAAGATTAGATTTTGACTTGAGATGGTTATATGAATAAAATAATTTCAAGAAAAATCTCTACAGAAAGCAATCCCTCTGCACACACTTGCTTGCTTAAGATTTACATTTACTTCTTTACATAATGTTGCAAAGCTCAGTTGTGACATTTTATTTGTGGTAAACAATAGTTCTTCGATTTTTATAAGGAGTTGATTTTTCACATAAGCTGAATAAGAAATTTAATTATAGTTTAAAACAATACATTTTCATGCAAACTTCTAAGATTCTTTATTTAGATTAAAGGAGTCAGAAGGCATATAACTCTTACCCTATTGTAAAGTAAGAACTGTCTTTATGTATATACGACATTTGCAACTGGAAGAAAATATGACGCTCTCATTTCAAGCAACTAAGCTAAGAATCAAGTTATTCTCTTAATTTGCCTTGCTTTTCATTTGAAAGAGGACAAAATCTATTTCCTGGGCAATTTTGCAGAGCAAAGATATTAATACTTTGGGATTTAATTGTATCCTGTGTTTAAATACGCTGTGGGTGAAACCCCAGACCTCTGCTTAATTGCTGTGAAAAAATAGCCTGATTTCTCTGAGATTAGGCACACGCTTATGTATACTTTGACCCAAGAGTGCCTCCTTCAGAATTAATCTTCTAAGGTAGAGGGATTTGCTTTTATATGTGCTGCAGGGCCATTCGTGACAAACAGGGCCAAATAAACTAACTTCACCCTTCAGGCCTCGCTTTTGCTGTCAACGTTTTTCTTCATCTATTCATTTCGCACATCTCTTGTCCAGTGGCTTATTAGCAAACCCTAAACTGAGCAGGAGGAATAATTTTAATGGTGTCTTTAAATTAGGGGACTTTGAAATTTAAATACTTTAGAAATAAAACGGAAAAAAAAAAACACTTTGTTTTTCTAATGAAACATAAAGTGTTCTAAAATAACTCCATTTAAGTAAATACTGTAGCCCTGTGAAAAGACAAACAATTCATATTTACTTAAAATTTTGTTCTGCAGCTGCATTTTGTTGGATTTGTCTAATGTATGAAAGCACTTTTTCTTTCCCATCAGCTACATCAGAACTGTTTTTGTAAGTTGTAACAGAATGTTCTGTTTTTTAAATATTTATATTAATCAAAGTTAGAGCTGTTTATATTTTTTGGCCATAGAGCTTTTCTTTAAAAATGATGCACTTCCATCTAACTAAACAAAAGTGTTGACATGGCCTGTCATGTAAACTTCAACATAGTACAGTTGGTAACAGAAATTTTGAAGACAGGAAGAGAGGGGAGCTAGTCTCTAGGCTTCAGGTTAAACATAGGTTAATAAAATGTGCAACATTGGTCATTTCCAAGATTTTCCTGAGGAAATGTCATTCATTGCCACTTATAAACTATGGAGTCACCTGGCTGAAAGGTTTGCGTTCAAGTTTCTTGCTTTGTTTTGTTGGGGCAGTGGTAACTCATGCCTAAAAGCTGGGTAAAAAGTGACAAACCACTAAAGCTAGGGGCTTACTATGTCATTCAATTCATAAAAATCTTTTTTACATTTTTATATATTTCTAAACTATTTTTAGTAATAACAAAACTATGTTCATGTTATTTATCTACAATCTTCTATATTTGTGTGCAGAAACAGCTCAAACCAAAGCATTTTTGAAGTCAAATCTCCAGCTATTGTTATTGCTATCAGCTTTGGTTGGCTAATACAGACTCTCACAAGGGAAATGGAGTCTTCATTAAAGACATTTAAACAGCAAGCCAGGGAATTCCCTGGAGATCCAGTGGTTAGGACTCAGCACTTTGGCTGCGGTGGGCCTGGGTTCAATCCCTGGTCAGGGAACTAAAATTCCATAAGCCGCACAACACGGCCAAAAAAAAAAAGAAAAAAAGAGCAAGCCAACCCTTGATAAGATTCACCCATAGTTGACATTAATTCTTTTGTAGTTTAGACAATCCCAAATACTCTGGAAGCTTGGTAAGACACAGCTTTAAGTAGATTGGTCCACTGGGGATTATTGTTTGTTGTTGTTGTTTTCACTTGGTAGTTCAAATTGTATTAACTTCTGTAGAAAATAATCCTGAACAGGAAGAGTGGGACCAGAGCACTTAGTCCTTAGCATGTAAGTCATAAATGCTTTTGCTTTCAGGGAATGGTAAGCACCTATCATACAAACAGGAGGTATTATTATGCATTGCAGGCAGAAGGGCTAAAGGTCTCCTTTTTGAACTTTTGGCCCTTCCAGATTCCCTGATCCTTCATTGTTTTGTTTAACTTGATGTAAGTCTTGACCAGTAGCTGACTCTGAGAACACATTTCCTGATATCATTTTCAGAGGTGACGCGGGATTATTATGCTTGCCTTTTCATTTTGGGTTGAGAATGAAAAGTCTAACAGTGGTTCCTGGTTAATACTTCATGTATGTTCTTTTAATTACCAAGTCAGACTAATTCATTCCTTTGGCCTTTAGCATTCCAACTTTATTTTCAAACATTGGTTAAAATAAACAATGCACACTCACATACACATTCACAAACACACAAACACATTTAAAGGGGTAAACATGCTGTAGTAGAACAGGAAAGAAGTAGACTCCTTTTAATTACCTCATTCATAATATAAAGTGGTGAGGGAAGAGCAAGAAAGGTCAGGGTATAATATAATAAATATAAAATTTAAATTGCTAAACTAATTTACTTTTTCTGTGGTACCAGCTAAAGCCAATGAAAATAAACATGTATTCCATTGTGTCACACCATTATGGATTATTATTAATATCTTGTTTCCAATTTTATGCAATTTTGGTATAATCCAAATCTATGCATTAGCCTGGGTAGGGGGTTTCGCTTCAGGTAATTGACATTATATATCCAAAGCACAGAAAGAAGAAAACATGTCTATAATCTTTACTCATTTCCAAACAGAGGGGGATAATCGGACAAGTTCTTCTATTGTATGCCCTCCCTCTTCATGCAGAGTTTCCTTTGAAGTTAGAGGGTGCTGGAGGATCTGAGGCCGAAAATGTGGCTGGAGGAAAGGAATGAATATTATCAGGTCAGATTCTCATAACCAGGCTTTATGCCACATTAACCACTGAGTTTCCTGGAATGAAGGGTCTTTTATTATCATTTTTACCTTCAGATTTATTCCAAGATCTAATACAAGTTCTAATAATATACTGGGGATTTTTTAAAGTATATTTATTTGAAATTCTTAAGGCTATATCCACAACCCAGACTCTCAAAAATATAAAGAAATATTTTTTTAAGAAAAACTGAAAACTTAGCATTACTTTCTGCTTATATGAATGTCTAGATGAATCAGAAACAGAGGCCAATTAAACTGGCCTCCAGAGTGACTACAATGCAGAGTAGTTATGAAGGAGGTGCGAGTTGGCTACTTTTAAAGCAGTTCTCTCTCAGTTCTCCCTGGCTTACTTTCACTTTCAAGGAGAGACAGAATGTAGGCTTGCATTTAGGTCTCCTAGCTAAATGTCAGGCTTGCTATTGCCACTTGGACGTTTATTTCTTTGCCCCTATTTGTTACAAATCACAGGGAGCATGAACTGGTGTGATGAATAGGAAGTAAAGTTATATAGACTCATGCAATGATGGAATGAAGGTGTGGACAGTCAATTGATTTAGGTGAGCAGACAGTTATCCAAAGACTGTCTTCCGTTTACAAGTCTCCAACAAGAGGAAAAGGATTGAAGGCAGGAACTAGAATAGAACAGGCCAACATGTCAGGCTGAGAAGCTCTCTAAGAACAAGCCAAGTTCTTCACTCAATTACATATATATATACATGTGACAATAATTATCACATGGCCTAGCATAGTATTCTTTTTAAAAATGTGTATATATGTTTACTTTTATATAAATATATATATACATTTTTTAAGAATACTATGCTACGCCATGTGATAATTATTATGGATACAAAAACAAATCTCAGGACCCTTGAAAAATTCAAATTTGTGTGAGGGAGAAAGACATGTTAATAAACAATTACCAAAAAAAAAAAAAAAATGACAGTCATCATAACACAGGTGTAGAAGAGCGCAGAGAAGGAAGTTATTAATTCTTCCTGGAGTTTGGAAAGAAGTGCTGGGTTGGTCAATAACAGTTTCACAGAAAAGTTGATAAATAAACTGTGTCTTAAAGTATAAGCAGGTATTTACAAGCGAAATAGAGGAAGAGCAATCCCAGGCAGAAGGAATAGCGTGGATTCAAAGCAGAGCACGTCTTATTCAGGGAATAAGTTGTTGAGTCTGGCTGTAGCACATGGTGTGCAGGCTGTATGTAAGGGGAAAAGTCTTCTAGAATTCAGTTCCAAATTGCAGGCCAATAAACAAAGCCTTGTATGTTATGCTAATTAGTTGAGACTTCATCCAGGAAACAGTGGAAGGTCACCAAAATGTTTAAAGCAGGGGAGTAACATGATCAGAATTGTTTTAAAAGATAGTTGACATCAGTAGAGAAGAAGGTTTGGAGAATAACAAGAATACAATAATGGTCATCAGTTATAGTAAAGTTAAGAACTGAAAATGAATGAGAGCCTTTGCCATAGTAATAAATTGAGGAGAAATTTTAGGACTTTTTTTTTTTAATTGCAAACCTCAATCTATGCAACTTTTCATGTGCATACTATCAAGTTTGGGTCAGAATGGTACGGGTAGATAAAAGATTTTTCCAGTATAGTTAATAGTAGAAGATGGTATCTTAAATCGGAATTCCTGGAAGCAGGGCCCAGGATTGCAGTTCTTCCGAAAATGATTTATTAAGGGAATGCTCTTAGGAGAAGGAGAGCAAGAAAAGCATAGTAGGCAGAAGAAGACAGCCAAGAAGGATGTAGTCTTGGATGAAAACTAGCTTTAGCTTAGCCCGGTGCCTTGGGGAAATCTTGAACATAAATTGTACCATAGGATTAACATCTCTTATTTCCGGGGAGAGAAATTTTCTGCTGAGTTGGCGCTATTCAACTGAGGGCAAATCTTTGAGAAGGGTGTAGCCATGAGCTGTTAGCAGCCAAATATTCACAGCAACCAGTGGATGGGAGAAACACAGCAGTCCACCCCTTACACTGCTCAGACCCACTTGCTTCTTACATTAAGTTTTCTCTTTCCAGACACAGCTGCTTCAGGATTCTGGTTAGTATAGTATTTTAGTATAGTATAGTGTTTTCTGGACTAATGCATAAGAGAAAGGATAGCAGAACAAACTACAGCTTCTCCTGCAGCGGTTTGTCCCTAGGCCATAACATAGTCACCGTCTCTTTCCTTCAGCATCCTTCTAGATGCTCCTCCTTATGAGCTAGTACTTCGGCAGGTCTAAATAGATTGCCTGGGGGCGGGGAGGGGTAAACCAAATTAACCTCTCTAAGGTGTCTGAGCACCGGGTTACCATGCCCTAATCAGGTTGTGGTTGCTGTACTTGCCCATTACAGTTAAACAAGCCATGGTAATACCAAAATATGTCCCAAAGATCACCTGAATGGCACACTGCTCCCTCCCTCTGATATGTAGCATCACTGCTGCCCCTTCATCAATAATAAGGTCAATTTCCCTACCAATAGAGTAATATTTTTGTGTGTGCCAGCTAGTCTGCTGGCACAAGGAGCCCAAAGTAATCTGGCAATAGCTTTTAAGTTTACTGAGACCCTTACTATCTCCCCTGGTGGAAGTTTCCCTTCATTGGACCTAGGACCTCTAGACTCACAAAACCTAAAGTTACAAGGATGGATCACTGGAAGTGATGGTGAGCAGAGTCTGTCTTATGTCCACCACTTAATTCCTAAACTCATGTATTCTACCTGTTGGGGACAGAGCACCATGTATCTGTGGTTGAGAGTGAATACAATGCCCTGAAAGATGGTACCCATCCTCACAGACTATCATCTCTAAGCTGGTGCCTTAGTTGTGTCAGTGTGGTTGGACCAGTAAACTCTATGGTCATGTGCCCACTGACATACTTCCTTTGCCATAAAGTGAGCTCCTTGGTCCAATTAACATGATGTTACTCATAGACTATATAAGTGTGATGCTCTGCAGAATGTCCAGACAGTCTCAGTCCCTTCAGACTATATTTTGCCTGAGCTGGAGAATTAACATAACACTGAGAAAAGAACATGACCACTGTTGTTCATCCATATGAATATAAACTGCTTCTGAACCTCCTTCTCAATGGGTATTAAAAATAACACGTTTGCCAGAATAATAACCAAAACCTTGTATCCAGGTCACTTGCCTAGTGCATATATCGAATACAGCACAGCAGCCGCTATTCAAACTACAACGTGGTTAAACTGACAGTAGTCCATTGTCATCCATGTCGATTCATCTAGTTTGTGTATCATCTAGACTGGTGAATTTACATGGGGATATGATGGAGATCGTCACCCCTGCATCCTTTAAATCTCTGAGAGTGCATCCACTCTGTGCAGTTTTTCTTTGATTTTGATGTACTAACTTGGCAGAGGAGACAGTTTCAAGGACTTCCACTTGGCTTTTGCTAATACGATAGCCAATCAAGAAAACAATGATAGAAGTCTACCAACTTCTAATAGGTCCAATCAATTATACATTCAAGGACTAGGTAAATGACCACTGGGTGAGTCATTTACTACATTACTACAGGACTGGGATCTCTACTCCATTTCATGTGGGCCATCGCCTTTTCCAAGCAACCAGGAGCTATGCCAGTCTTATGTTAGACCTATCACCCAGGGCTTTGCTAGGGTGTTAAATTCTGTCACAACAGAGTAACCCCATATTGGTAAACAGTTCATAGAGCTTTACATTCTGCCACCTTGGTCCAGGACCCTCAGGGTCCACTCCCAGTCATACTCTTTGGACATACATATCAGCCAACACCTGGCACTCATTAGTATATAAACTCATCTCCTCTCTGGAGAGGCCATTACTTTCCTAGTTAGGATATGCTGAGATACAGCACAATTATCAGTCTGACTCCCATAATGGAAAGTACAGACAGATCCTGAGGATTGTCTTGTAATGAACCTGCCTCATCTGAGACTCCTTTATAGTTTTCAAGGAGGCTCTCCTTTTCAGTAAGAGGGAAGGGGCTTACTAGCCACCGTTGCAAGCCAAAAGTGTTGGGGAGAAGATACAGATTTAAGGTTCTCAGCTACCCAGATATTCCTATCTATCTATATTCCTATCCTCAGGATCCTACTCTTTTTCTTCCAGGGCCCTGACTTTGGCCTAGGAGACTTGCCTAGGGTGAGAATTTAGCCTTCTTTAAAGTTCTGCCCCTTTTACGATGATGATGGGAGACGGATCTTCAAATCTGTTTGCCTTCTAGCTAAAAGAGATGAGTGTCTCCTTAAATGCTGCTAATGAGTCTTTCTGACTCCCACAGTTTGCTTTAAATGCTGAGTAATAGATCTGAGCCTGTGTGGCAGATAGGCTCTTAGAAGGCTCCCGGGAAGCCCTGCCTCGTAGCATATATACCATTGTATCATCCACTTTCTTGAGTATGAGCCAGCCTTTTGACTTGCTTTTAACCAACAGAAGATGGCAAAAGTGATGGGATGTCATTCTGTGATTAAGCTACATAAGGTTTTCACTTCATTCTTGATAGCAGAATCCCTCTCTTGCTAGTTTGGATGAATTAGTCTGCCATATTGGAGAGGCCTGTGTGGCAAGGAGCTGAGGATGGCCTGCAGCCAACTGGTCACAAGGAACTGAATCCTATTAACAATCACATGAACTTGAAAGTGGATATCTTCCCAGTCAAGCCTTTGGGTGAGACTCCAGCCCTGGATGACATCTTGATTACAGCCTTTTAAAAGACCCTATAGCAGAGGACCCAGTAAGCCATCCCTGAACTCCTGACCCATAGAAATAGGGAGATAATGTGTCTTGTTTTAAGATGCTAAATTTGTGATCATTTGTTACACAGAAGTAGTAACTAATAGAGCATCTCTTTTTCTCTCTTCAATGCATCAATGATACTTAGTAACAGTCACCCAAATCCATAGTTCTTATTGTTCCAATTTCTCCATACCTCTCAAAGCTGGAGACATTGCACTAACTATGGCATTGCCTCCTACCTATATGTCAAGCCAGTTTACCACCATGGATGAAAATTTTAGCCTAGAGTTGGCAAACATTTACTGGAGAGGACCTAAGAGTAAATATTTTAGGCTTTGCAGGTCATGCGGTGTCTGTCTCAAATACTCAGCTCTGTCTCACAATGCATAAATGAACGTGCTCCAATAAAATTTTATTTACAAAAAGGAATGAACTGGATTTGACCCACAGGTCATCCTTTGTTGAACTCTGATCATAATAATCACACTGCTACAGAATGCCAGGGGCTGGAAATACACCAATACCATATCTACCACCAGTGACACAGGGACCTCATTGCCATCTACCTCCAGAATCTCATCTTAGACTCTGCTTCCTAGGACCACGTCCAGGACCATGCATCTTGGCCTGAGTTTCCTAAAAACAGAACCTAAGAAGAAGAAGATTCTTATAAACGTGATTTATTGAGGGAATGCTCTTAGAAGAAGTAGAAGTAAGGAGACTGAAAAGGGCAAGGGAAGAAGTTAAGCAAAGATGTATGTTCAGCTGAAAACTATGAGAGCCTGTCCCAAGGGAAGCTCTGGAGCACCATAGTTCAGTCCACCCTTGGAACAAGGGCGGGCTGGAAGCACAACCTTTTATTCTCCTTATGTATCAGTTAACCATTGGCTGCTGGCTGCCCTGGTGGGGGAACATTCCAAGCAAAGCATCTTCTCTTCTCAGAAGAAGAGCGCAGCTGTGAGCTGTGAGTGACCACCCCTCACAGCAGCTGGGGTAGGGGTACTTCCTTATTCCTTATTCCTCCCTTAGGGCAGCCCTTTTACCCCAATTAAACCTTTATTAGTAGCCTGGAAGCATTTTCATTCATTTCTAAGGGGTAGAAATGGGGTCATTAAAATACAAAGAATATTAATGATGTCTAAAAGGATGCAAAATAATTTGTTAGTTTTTGTTATGTACTTTATAGGTGTTGCTGATTATCACTTTCCTTAGCCCATTTGTCATAACTAGAACCAACATGGTCAAAGTGGATGAAACTGAATGTCAGTTTGGGAAAATATGGGCAGTACCAAGAGGAAAAACAAATAGTTCTAAGTTCTCATATCTGGTGCTCACTATTACATAGTATAATAACAGTCATCACAGAGCCCAACTGCTTCAGATTCTATACCACTCTATCCCATATTAGCTGTGTGAACTTCAGCAGGTCACCTAAAATTTTGTGTCTTAGTTTCCTATCTGTAAAATGGAGCTAATACCACCATCTACCTCATAAGGTCACTGTGGGGAAAGAAAAAGAACTAATACATAGAAGTATTTACAACAGGACTTAGTACATAACATACACTTAGTAAATGTTAGCTTTATTATTATTATTGTTGCTGTTGCATTTATCTACTGGTACATTTAAACGCACCTTTCTAAATATACACTTAATTGTATTGTGTGTTATGAATTCTATTTCCTCTTAGTCCTGCATCTCAGAATGCTAGAAACTAGAATTAGGTTAGTCTGCTTTCAAGTAAAAATGCAAGCCTCTTTCCTAGACCTCAAGGGAAATTCCGCAAAGAGCCATATTCTTGAGTCCCTTCTGTAGAAAAAGAGTTGGAAGTGTACCTATGCTTATAAGCAAAGCCGTGAAAAAATTTTTTTTCTCTATCCACATCTGAGATAATTATCTTTTAGTAATAAAACTTCAAGAGCCTCCAATCTTTGGTAAGTAAAATTGTGCCTTAATTTTGTGAATGTTGTTGGCTTGGCCGACTATAAACAAGAACCTTTAGAGAGTTCAAAAATATTGTACAGGGCTCCCCTGGTGGCGCAGTGGTTGAGAGTCCGCCTGCCGATGCAGGGGACACGGGTTCGTGCCCCGGTCCGGGAAGATCCCACATGCCGCGGAGCGGCTTGGCCCGTGGGCCGTGGCCGCTGGGCCTGCGCGTCCGGAACCTGTGCTCCGCAGCGGGAGAGGCCACAGCAGTGAGAGACCCGCGTACTGCAAAAAAAAAAATAATAATAATATTGTACATATTTCCATACATAGATTTGCAACTATGTATATAGACACACATAAAGAATATTGTTTATTGTATATTTATGCACAGTGCTCCAGGAAATTACAAGTTTCCAACTTCTAGATTTATAAAAATACTTTTGAATTTATAATAATGCTCAGGGAATAAGAATTTGTACCTTGGACCCACATGAGATATAGCTGATCCGCATAGTCTGCTTCTTCTCTTCACCTTTATAACTCACTGCTCAATAAACAAGGAAACAGGAACCAAGCAACTAGGGAGATTTGGAAGAAAGAGCACAATTATTTTATGAGTAAAACATCTGGAAAGGGATCATGGCCTCATTATCTTTCAAAAATAGTTAATGAAACTCTTCTTTAGTTCATAGAAGAATTGTAAGTGGAAGTGCTTCATCAAACATTAACTAAGAAAATGTATGCCACTGCTTTGGATAAGTCAAGTTGTCATTCTGCTCCATAAATATTTATTCTGCAGATGGTTTTTAAACCTACCAGTTTCCTTTTTATAAGGAAAAGCTAAGTTGGTATATTTATTTTAGATTATATTATAGAAATTTTCAACAGTTGGGATTTTTAAAAACATGTATTCAATTCCTTTTACTACTTAAAATCAGTGGCTTGAATTGAACAAATCACAAAGTAGTAGGAATTTTCACACTTACCCGGTAAAAGATTTGTCTTACCTCCTATGCCTTTTCCTTGGCAATGTAAAAATCTGTTTAAAAAAAAAAGGAAATCTTTTGAAATCCTGCTCTTCAGAGAGAAAATATTTAAAATCAATAAGCCATTGAACAACAAACAGCTTTTGAAAGATAAATCGGAGAACTAAATTATTTTCAACCCAAATATGATTATGCCTTTCTGGTTTAAAAACTCATTCTAAAACAAACAAACAAATAAATCAACTCATTCTTTTAATAGGACTTAAGTAGAATATAGTAAGGAACAACTGGTGTCATATGAACCAGCAAACACATTAAATATCAACACTGCACTGTGTCTATTTGATTCAATCACCAAACACTTTTTGAGCACCGACTAAATGCCAAGGACAGTGACAGGTGCTAAGAATGCAAAAATGAAATGGTGGCTACTGCCTTCAGGGAACCCATAGTCTAATGCAGGGGATAGCCACTTCAGCGACTATCTATAATCCAGGATGACAAGTGCTGTCCTAGCAGCATCAGCTACATTATGAGAGCAGGAAAAAAAAAAAAGTGATTGCCCAAATGTGGTTTAAAAGTGAGAAATGTAATAAGAACTTTTTAAGAACCAAGGATCGCAAAGAGAGTCAGTCAGTATATGAATGAAGATTAGCAACAGCTTCTGTGGGAAAAAATACAGAGAAAAATTCTTAACTGTAACCTCCCAGGAAAAATGGGAGTAAAAGCATTTGGATAGCTGTAAGATTTCAAAAAATATCCCTTTTTTAACATCTCAAGAATATTTTGATAGGGCCTAATGACAGACTCTAATGACAGACCTCAGTCTGTGCAGTCGTACCCCTCTAACTGCTATAAGTGTGGTAAATTTCACAAAAATTAGCACAAACGTATGGACACCAAGCGAGGAAAACCGCGATGGGCTGGGGATGGTGGTGTGCTGAATTGGGCAATGGGGATTGACATTTATACACTGATGTGTATAAAATTGATGACTATAAGAACCTGCAGTATAAAAAAAAACAAAAAAATAGAAAAAAAAATTTCACAAAAATTGTTAACAATTACAAAATATCATAATTTCAACATGGCAATCAACCACATGCTAAAACTAAATATGCACTGTGGTATATTCAGTTCTGGGGCAAATGCGGTCACAATTGATTAATATCTAAGAAAATTGCAGTGTGACAAAAACTGAAGTGAAGTGTTCAGCTCTTCATTCAGTTAATAAAACCTGTTGAGTTGACAATATAAAATTACATGAGGGGCTTCCCTGGTGGCACAGTGGTTGAGAGTCCACCTGCCGATGCAGGGGACACGGGTTCGTTCCCCGGTCCGGGAAGATCCCACATGCCGTGGAGCGGCTGGGCCTGTGAGCCATGGCTGCTGAGCCTGCGCGTCCGGAGCTGTGCTCTGCAACGGGAGAGGCCACAACAGTGTGAGGCCCACGTACCGCAAAAAAAAAAAAAAAAAAATTACATGAACCTGAGATATGAATGTATTGCTTTGGCACTTGCTTTCATATCTCTTTAGACCATTAAATATATCACCAACCACAGTTCTTTATCTGAGTTTTCATCTTCTCCCCCATTTTGCTTCCAGAATGCGTAGATTTTTACTCTTCTTTTTTTTTTTTAGACAGTTTTCTGAGTTAGGTGGTAAAAGTATATTAAACAACAAAAACCTCTGGCTTGACAGGTTTTTTTTTTCCTGAAAAATTTCACACACATCTGCTTTTATTTAGGGGGTAAGAGACAGGTTTAATTCTCTGCCTCGATATGCAACTTGCATTTTAGATGGTGAGCAGACACTGTATGTAAAACTGCTGCTATTTAAATTCTTCCTTCTGTCTGTGACCCACCTGGCTGTTTTTGGTCAGTAAGATAGTTTTGCCTTATCTTTCTGAATATTTGAATAACATGATTAATGTTTTAAAGCACTCCACAAAACAAGAATTTAAATTCAGTCCCTGCCCTGTGAATTTAATATAATGAAAAGGCACCTTCCAAAGAAAAGATGGACAGATATTCTTCCCTAGAAATGTAAATGACAATAGAGAAAGCCAGTTGTCTCTTTTCTAATCCTTTGTCTTTGACACGTGTCATTTTGGGGAGAGGGTTATGTGGGTGTTGGGTGGTATTACAGTAGTAGTTGAAAAGTTCTCTTCATCCTGTGGTGCTAATTCTCTACCCTTTGTCGGTAACTTCCTATCTTACATTCTAACTTTCAGATATATTTCTCCTTAGCTCACAGGTAAGAATTATATTTGCAGATATTTTGTACACATAAATTAAAGTTTGAAAAACACAATAGCGGGCTTCCCTGGTGGTGCAGTGGTTGAGAGTCCGCCTGCCAATGCAGGGGACACGGGTTCGTGCCCCGGTCCAGGAAGATCCCACATGCCGCAGAGCGGCTGGGCCTGTGAGCCATGGCCACTGAGCCTGCGCGTCCGGAGCCTGTGCTCCGCGACGGGAGAGGCCACAATAGTGAGAGGCCCGCGTACCGGAAAAAAAAAAAGCAACAGCAGTAACAATAGTTAAAACCTGTGAATTTTCAAAGCATTTGTACATACAATATCTCCTTTGATCCTTACAGTAGCCATGTGGGGAGGTAGGCAGGTATTATCATTTCCATTTTACACATGAGAAACTTAACTGCTTTGATTGGGTTCCCCCAGAAGTTTACTCTAAGACAAGGATTCAAGTGCAAGTAATTTATTTGGGAGCTGATCCCAGGAAACACTGTCAGGGAGTGAAGAATGAGACAGGGAATGGAAGAAAGCCAATAAAAAGTGCATTTTCAAGACAGTTTCCAGTTTGGCAAGAGGAACTCAGTCCTGCTGGGGAGCTCTGAAGGATGGTGTAGAACACAACTTAGTATTAGCCCAACCAAGGGGCAAAAAAAGAGTGTTCATCTACCAACTCCCCATCCATCTTTGGTTAAAGTTGGCCTCTAGAGATAACAACTCTAGGATATTTCCCCCTTGCTTTATCTGTAAACTGAGCATATTATCGGAGCCAGAATAAAAGTTCTAAGTCCCAGAGTCACAGGTGTTCAGCATCGGTGGTGTTGAGGGTGCAGGGGCGAATGCTATGGGAACGTGGGTGGGGCAGGACAGCTCAGCAAGGTTAGCGATTTATCAGTCCAATGCCATACAGCTAGTCTAGGCAAGGCCAGGAAGGTAACTGGGCCCTTGAGGGTTCCATAGATTGCCTGATACAGTAAAATCGATGGCATTACTTGTGCTCAAAGTATAGGTTAGGAGGGAGAGGAGAGAATGTACTAAAACACGAAAAAGTATTCTTTGAAAAGGTCTTAGCAGCAACTGAAGATTTATTCACCCTATACATATAATAAAATTATTCAAAACCTGAAGCTTTTATAGAATGCAAAGAAATATCAACACATGATCCTTTATGTAGCAAACATACTAATAGCCTGCCAAGATACATTGCCAAGGTTTTCAGTCCAATTGGAGACATTTTGGCAAGGACACCGGAACAAGCTTTAGTATTTACAAGTGCCATAATACATTTAAAGGACATGTATATTGCAGAAAATTATGATACACAAGTGGTTAAGCAAAGATTATGTGGAAAAGTCACAGCCAACGTGTATGTATCACCACTTCACAGCCTCTTCACATCAGCGTCACTCACTCATCAGTAGTAGTGGGTTTTCACAGTTGTGAAACATTTGCATACAGATGTGAAGGTATTCTTTTGGCTTACTCAATAAATGAGAATGGGGCTTTATGCACCCCTGAGTTTTCAATTAATGCTGTGGACAGAATGAATGGCTATTTATGCCAACCAGCCTTTCATGTTCATTCATGGTACACAATACCTAAGTCTTAAAGATCTCATCTAAATGCCTCCCCTCTTAGGAGGGTGCTTATGGATTCCATTGTATATATTGGGTAGCATAAGGTTCAATGATTCTATCAAATCAGCAGAGTGGACCTTACATTTTAGCAAAGCCTGCTGAAGCCTTTGTTCCACAATGGGGTATTATCCTGCAACTCTACAATAAGTCAAATGTCTGATTGTACAAAAATCTCAGGCACCAAATGCTTGAACTTAACTTTCCCAAGTATACCCCATCCTTACCACATCCCAACACTCAAAAACTTGGGGGAAAAGATACCTACACAGGAAAATCATTTCCTATGTGTAGTAAATCCTTAGTACAAGGGCCTGGCACATAGTTGGAGCCCAATAAATGCTTGCAGAATTCAATCAGAAAGCAAGTTGTAAAACTATCAGCCTTGGCCACTCTGTGTTGTAAGATTTCTGGAACATGGTATAGTTTCTGGAAGGTAGAAAGTAAAAGTTATACCCTACATCCCCCCCCCCAACTACATAATCTCTTCAAACAGGGAGAGGAAAGTGTAAATGTTATCTCAGAAAGGTGTTTATAGCAGATGAGTGAAACTCCACATTTATACTTAGATTAGAAATGGACAGTTCCATTGGGTTTAGTCATTATTCAGATTAGTTAAAATCAAAACAATAACTTTTTTTCCTATATAGATTGTTTAAAAATGAACTTTCACAAATACATTATCTCTTTTTAGTCACACATCAGCCCTATGAAATGACTAAGGATTTCTGTCTCCATTTTTCAGATGAGAAAACTGAGTAAGTTTAAGTGATGTCCTTAAAGTTTTATATCAGTGAAAGAAAAAACAGAATTCTATCCAGGTGACATCAGAGACTGGGATACTGATGCAAATTTATCAAATGTGATCTAGAATAATACATTTTAAAAGTTCAAACTACATTTCCCAAGTTTTGTGACTTCATATAAAACATGCAGGCATGTTTGTTTACTTCTGCAAAGCAAATTAAATGTGTAGTCCATGCATTGTTGATGTCTATTATTTTAATTCCTAAGAAGTATGAGTATCAAATGCCTTTACAAGAGAAACTGTATTAAAACAACTTGTATTTACATGCCATTTTAGTTTACTTTTGAGTGTTTATTTTACCACTAACTTTAGGACAGTGATATAATGTGAAACTGTTTTCAAAATCTGACATGCTGGTGACTGTTCCAGAGCACAGATCAGTGTTTGTACTCCAGGGAACTCCAGTCTGGGGTGGGAATGTACCAAAACTAGAGGCTTCTCATTAAGGTTCATGGATAAACAAGCAAAGAAGTCAGACCAAATCGTCACCAGAGACCTTGAGTTACAAACTAAACCCAGAAGATATTTTTAGAATTTTAACAACATTCGCCCATCATTTCTAAAAGACTCTCGGTGGTTCTAACCCATCGCTAACTTCTTATTCTTTCTAAGAGTAGCTAATCTCCTCTTGAAATCTTTCTCCTTCTCTATGGCCAGCACAAACAGAAAGGGGCAGAAAGGCCCAGCAACCCCAGGCCTCTTAGAACTAATTTAAGGCAAAGGCAGAGAGATGCCCTAGGCAAATATTCACAGGGTTCTCAAGAACTCCACCTGAGCAGTGGAAATCACTGCTGATTTGCAATTATATGCTATGACTACCAGAATTTAAATCTGGAAGATAATTTAGAGATTATTTAATACAGTATACTCATTGAATAGATTAGGAAACAGTCATTCAAAGCTAGAGGTAAAAGTCAGTGCTAAAGTGAACTGTCTCATCTAGTCCCCAGGAGCCTCTGACTGAAGTGTCAAAATACAATTGTGCACCAGCGGTATTGCTGTCCTGTAGAAGAAACACTTCAGCACACACCTGACATCACAAGCAAATTAAAAGACTCATTAAGTTAATATTCTCATATTATAACAACATCTCCTATAAATTATTAAAGCCCACACAATTGCAAAGCTAGAGATAAAACATACCACTCGGAGTAGAATACAATGTTTAAACAAATAAATATGTTTATTTGTTTACAAATAAATATGTTTATTTGTTTACAAATAAATATGTTTATTTGTTTACAAATAAATATGTTTGTTTACAAATAAGTGTTTAAAATCATGAAATATAATCAAGATAGACTAGTGGGGAGCTTGGTGGACCGACTTTACAGCCCAAGATTTCTAAGTAAATCTTGATTTTCTTAGAAGCCTTGAGACAGAAAACAAGTCAGTTTGGTCTCCCTGCTTAAATAATGAGGTTAATATTTATTTCTGAAAAGGCTTAGATCTGTCATCTCATGCCTTAAATCATAACCATTCAGTGCCGTGCTTAAGCATTATAGTAATGAAAAGAACAGCCAGTCTGAAACACAGAGGCTGCTGATAGATGCTAAAATAATGAGTATGCTTCCACCTTGTGCGTAAGTGATCATTGGTGAGAGAAGGGCATGACTAACAACTGCTTTTTTCCTTGGTGCAGTGTAGAGTTGAGCAGGATGATTTATAAACCTCAAAACATTGAAGACCAAAAAAAATAAATCATTAAGTAGCATGGCTTATGATTCAACTTGCTTTTTTTCTCCCCCCTAACATGGGTAATAAATTGTGTGGGCTTTAATAATTTATAGGAGATGTTGTTATAATACGAGAATAGTAACTTTAGTGAGTCTTTTAATTTGCTTATGGTGTCAATAGTGTGCTGAAGTGTTTCTTCTACGGGACAGCAATACCGCTGGTGCACAATTGTATTTTGACACTTCAGTCAGAGGCTCCTGGGGATTAGATGAGACAGTTCACTTTAGCACTGAGCTTATCAATTTGGTGCATGTCCCTCAGGAATTACATGCCACAGAAAGAATTAAGCAGAACGGTTTGAAAGCACTTAGAATCATATTAGCACATTCACATACAACCCTTTTTCCCCATGTCCTTGTGGGAAAGGTAACCTGACAAAGGCCGTTTTATTTCTGTCCAGGACAACTCCTCAGGTTTGCTAGGGGAAAAAAAAATAGATGAAAGAGAAAATTTAAGAACTAACAGAATGCAGCACCAGGAAAGGCACCAAAATATTCTAGTTTCGTCTGGGAATGTGGCCAATCTCTGCCAGTTAATAATGTCCTTCACAGATTCCCTCAGATGTGTCTCATCATTCCACAAATGTGTATGACAATAGTGACCCTCTCGTATATTAGAAATTATTTCTCACTGTCCTGTTTATGTTTCCACTCTGGAAGGAAAAAGCCATATAACACTTTAGTGAGCATCAGGGCCAGATTTATATTTATATTTATATTTAGGTTTAAAAAAAAAAAAAGAGGAAGAATGAGAGAAAAGGGAAGAGGAAACAGTTGAAGAGATGATGCTATGAGAAAAGAGAGTGCCTGGGTGACAAGACTGAAGAGGCTGAGAGCATCAGCAAGGCATTTTTCCTAAATTTTAACTTTAATGTAGAATCCACACATTTAAATAAGACCTACCTTTTTTGTGTGCTTCAAACCAATATCTCTCAATATATAGTTTGTGAATTTTTTTAGTTAAAAAAACAGTAAATTCGAGAGATTAAAAATAAAATGACCAACAGACAGAAACCAGCAGAATGAGAGAGTGCAGGAATAGTTGGTGGTAAAGTGAGGAAGGCTGATATTAACATATTAGCACATGATGGTTGGAGGTTAATAAATGAGTAGAAAAATAAATAGAATCAAAGACTTAACCCTAGATCACTCTTGCTCTTTCATGTTGCAAATGACTATTCCTACTTCTCTGAATTTTCATTAAAACAATTTTCCTATTACCTGAAATATTTATGTCCTCTCTCCAAACCTCACCTAAATTTAGGCCTCTCATAACCCAAACCCAAGAAATTCTCATCAATCTCAATTGGCCATGTTCTTTAACCTCAGCACTTTGTCCTGCTTCCCTTACAGGTTCTAGCTCAAGGTTTGGTCCTTTCCAAAGACAATGTGTCTGTGATGATATGTGCATTATAATACATAATTACTTGTTTTCGAAAAACTGTGGCTACAACCTATAATAGCACCAGGTCTATACGTGAATGCCCAGGCCAACCCACGGGACACCATACATGTCTGACATACTGAAAAAAAATTGAAACTGCATGCTTTTTCAATTGTTTGCTTGTATTTCACAATCCCATCCATTAATCAACCTCCAGCATTCTGAGTAATGCTCGCATGTGGACATATGGTAATTTGTGCTATCAGAGAATGGGAAAGATGCTCAGGAAGAAAGGATAGTTGGGGAAAATATTTTATATTTATCAGTATTTGACTACTAGTCAGTAGTCTACTACTACAAACAGCAACTTTTATCCCCAACAGAAGAAAAGGAAAAAGCAAAAGCTATTCTATCAAAGGCAATTCCTACTCCTCCCCTTTTCTTAAATGCAGTATGACATTTCTTGAAGTCTAAATAAAGTTAGTTACTTGGTAGGGCTATGGCTCATCTTTTTAGTGGTCAGTCTTACATAGAACCCAATATTTAAACAGAATGTGGAGGAGCTACTTTGGTTGTAATGGTGGGAAGAGAACTGAAGCTCTCTGTGCTCCACTTCCCATGCAGGACTATTTGTGGAGTTCAGTGAGATACAGCTTGAAAACTCCTGGTTTAGAGCATAGCACAAAGGTAAGAACAAGTTGCATCCCAACAGAATTAAATAAATAGCTAAGGTCAAAGCAAATTGTCAGAGCAACAGGTAACAGTGCCAACTGTGAGCAAACCATCTCACATAGTTGAGTTTTCCCGAGTGAGTACGAAGAACTGAAAAGCAATGAAGCCCAGGACTAAGGGAGTTGGGGATGGAAATTTTTCATTAAAACTGGGACAGTCCTGGGCAAATCAAGACAGTTGATCACCCTATTGACGGGATCCTCTCTGAGGGTCCAGGTGATGAGTCAAATCACATCTTTCAATGCTGAGAGAGTGGCGGCAGCAACATCTTCAGGTAGAGAACATAGCTTATTAGGAGTCAGCTGAGCCATGTGTAGTGGGCATTGGAGAGCTCCAGGTTCTTTGATAGGGGAAAGAGGGAGAAACAATGAAAAAGTACCCCTGTTATAATCCACAACACAGAGGGCAAGTACATAAACGCACACCCACATACTTTGAAGAAGACTTAAAGTGTTTTCTTTTTTTTTTTTTCTAATATTTACTTGTTTATTTATTTGGTTGCACCGGGTCTTAGTTGCGGCAGGCAGGCTCCTTAGTTGCAGCAGGTGGGATCCTTAGTCGCAGCAGGCGAACTCTTAGTTGAGGTATGCATGTGGGATCTAGATGGAACCCAGGCCCCCTGTATTGGGTGTGCAGAGTCTTAACCACTGTGCTACCAGGGAGGTCCCTAAAGTGTATTCATTTTTATCACCAATTGGTTCTTCCTTAAAGTAGATAACAAAGCACTTGCATATAACCTCATTTCAACCGCCAAGATAGGAAATTTTACAGATAAAACTGAGCCTCAGGTCTTTTCACTCCAAATTTAGTGCCCAGTGTCCTACTAACCACATAAACCTTGTGTATGATTTAGGGTCACAGATGAGGACAGCGTAGGGGCAGCAATTCCCTCAGATGCTATAATGCCTGCCATCCAAGGTCAACACAAAGAGCCCTTCCCCCAGGCTGCAAATCCTTTTGTATCAGCCCTGCCTGTGGAGATTGGACCCTGCTTAATTACAAGGCTGAATTCTAAATGTGCTTGTTGTTTGTCAAGTCAGGAAGAGGGAAAACCATCCTGTCTGTGATTTATGTGTGCCCATTGACAAACTCTATTATTCAAGTGAGAAGAGCAGTTGGCCCCAAAACAAGACAGTTATGGCCCACAATTATAATAATTATAGTACCCAGTGGATCTCCAGGTTATCAAGAGAGCAAGGAATCTAACAGTCACCCCAAAGACAGTTAAAGGAAAAGGAGTTTAAACTAAGCCCCAAGTAATAAAACAAGTTGAGACTATTCTTCATCAAGATGAAAAGGTTTATTTCCTCACTGTGGAAGGACAACACCATAGGGAGAGTGCGTGATGCGTGGACCACGGCCCCAGGCGGGACTTGGAGTTTCTCTAGCTACTTCTGTGAACATCAACTTTGTGAGCAAGGGCATTGCACTGATTTGGATTACCTTGGGAGAAACCTAACTTCTCAAGGGCTGATTTACATCAGTCATTTTTGTCCCTTATTTCCATTGCCAACAGTCTGGTTCTATTGTCTGTGACGATTAGATTTTGCAGTCTTGAAAATAGCCATGCAAATTACCAAAATGTTTTCCATTTGAGACCTTATACATATTTGAATAACATCAACTCTAAGCTGTTAAGTGGAATTAAATGAAATAGGCTAAATCTGATGAGTGAAATTTTGGAAATTCTGCAAGAGGCTCCCCTTCTTCCAACTCCTTTATTAATGGCCAATTGTAAATGACTTTCACAAATGGAAACACCATTTGTCACTTTTTTTTTAACAAGTTCTGTACTGTACTGTCTCAACTCCCCCCACTCAATTTAAGCATCAAGATTTATAGCTTGTCGTGAGCTCCTCTATCTTTCTCTTCCTTCTTTTGTACCTCTCCACATGCTCAAGCAGCTTTATTTAGAATAAAGTGAAGATAGTTTGTACTGAAATCAAACTGAGCATTCGGAGACTTGACTTTCAAAAATTTGTATTCTCCCCTATTCCCTTGATTCTGTTCTCTCCCACATATAGTTTTGCTCCTCTCCTGTCCCAGTGTCATCCATATTCTATATGAGACTACTCCTCTTTCAAAATTCTTACCCTGTGCATCCTTGGTTTTGATTTTTATGTTTTTTGCTATGTCGAAACCTTTCTGTATAATTATGATTGGCCAGTAAAGATTTATTTGCCACATTGCAACCAATTACACTCAAAATTCCAAATTATTTCATTTCATTTTATCTTTCTGTAATGTGTGACCAAGTATTGGTCATCAGCAAATTGCTTTAGTGTTATTTTATTTGTAGAGAGGAGATTATAGACACCTGATGTAACATATAAAGGCCAATGAACACAGTAGACTACCAGGAAATGACCCGTACATAAGCACACGCAAACACACACACACGTAAGCACATACACACACACAGGCTTCAATTTAGCTTATATCAATCCAAGATCTGTTTGTTTCTGTTTCATTAATTTATTTATACCAGGAACACAAGAATTTGGCTATGAACTTGATTCTTTGCTCTCATCCTATGTCTTTATTTTCTTCCTTCCTTCCTTTCTTTTTTCTTTTTCTTTCTTTCTTTCTTTCTTTTTATTTCCTTCTCTCTCTCTTTCTTTCTTTTTATCCCTGTCCCTCACACACATATACACTAATATAGCCATGCAAACACACATGCGAATGAAAGTCTAAAGAAACACAGCTTCAGAGGGGAAGGGGGACAGGGGGTATGTGTGTTTTTGTGTGTGTATAACCTATCTTTCATCTACTTGCTTATTCATCTGCGGCTTTCACATAAGTACTTGACCTCTACAATCATGTGTAGAAAACCTCAAAGCAAACTCTGGTACATTTTGATGAATCAGACATCTTAAACAATGGAATGTCTCTCAATCATCTAATTTTGACTTAATAACCAAAAGCAATCCTTTCGTGAAGTGAATCATTTCTATGAACTTCCAAAACTCAAAATTACTTCAGAAACTTCATCTCTTGAGTCTTTAATTTCTAATGTCCATAATTCTTAAGCTGAGCTTCTCTTTGTATTCTGGTTGAATTACTCTAGAGCCAATCCCAGGAATATATCTTTCTCTGAGTGACTATGATTGCTAATATATGTGAACATGGTGTTAATATTTATGCTGATGTAGGTTTCCCTGAATGCAATTTTGCATATCAAAATGTAGGTTATATTCTAGTTAAACCAAAACTATATTAACTGGGGAATTCCCCAGCTGTCCAGTTGTTAGGAATCCGGGCTTTCACTGTCAAGAGCCTGGGTTCAATCTTTGGTCGGGGAACTAAGACCCCACAAGCCGCACAGCCAAAAGAAAAAAAAAAAGAAGAAAAAAAGAAAAAGAAACAGTATTAACCAACCAATTATTAAGCATCTGTTTCCTTCCAGACAATTCATTAAACTCTGTGGACTAACCAATGAACAAAATGAGATACATGTGACCCCTGTCATCTTAGAGTTTATAATCTAGTGGTAAATGGGCAATTAAATACATGACCAAGGGTGATAAAGGAAGTTGCAATGAGAACACCTGATCAGGTTCTTTTAGACTAGTAGGTGGCTCAGGGAACACTTTCCAAAGTAAATGTCATCTAAACTGAAGACTGAAGGATAAATGGCAAAACTGAGATCAAAGAACTCTGAGTTGAAAGAAAGCACATGTGAAGTTCAAGGGGTAAAAAAGAGCATGCTCCCTTTGTTATTTTTTACCTTTGCAAAGGTTCATATATCCCTTCTGTTAGTCAAACAATTAACAATATAGTTGTATGCGTTTTGGAGTGTTTATATTTTAGGAATCTCTCCCAAAATGTATTTGCCTAACTCTCTGACATGATTTGATTTTTAGTTAACTAAAGATAATAAAAGGAAAATAGTCGTCTCTCTCTGGCAGTTACTGAGTTTAGAAAATTTAACTAATTCAAATGTTTTAGTTGCAGTATTATTGAAAAGAGTTAGAGACAAAATCCATTAAAAGCAGCTTTTCTTTTCCTTTCTCTCAGTCCCTAGAGTTTATTCTCAAGGGCATTCTCAAGGCCATAAACTCATGAACCTTACTAAAGTGAAACACCTTCTTAATATTCCTCCTAGGGCCAAGGAAAGGAAGCACTGAGCATGTGTGAGCATTAGGCTGATCTTTAAAAGGATGTAGTAAGTGGGTTTCATTGTACTGGCAACTCTCATGGGTTCACTTTTTTCTGCTACACTGGGTAGCTCGTTCATATCCGATTTTCAGTGCATGATTGCTCCTAGTTATCTCTCAATATTCCTGCTTCAGGAAGGTTCAGCCATTCAGTCAACCTTCCTTCTCTAGGTGAAGGGTGAGTCAGAAGGTAGAAGTAGATGGAACATTGTTTCCCTGGTTGCTTCGGAACCCAGTTGCAGATGCTTGCCATGCATGAGGTGCACAGGAAGGGAAGGTTAGACTCTTGCCCCAGAACTAGCTTCACAGGATAACGAAAGCACTGGTATTTTCTTTGTCAGTTTCCTAACCATCCCTTATGCTTTTCTAAAGCCTTTCTCAAAGCTTGTTAATAAATGTCACAGAGAAAAAAGGGCCCCGTGCTCAAATAAGTTTGGGAAATTCTGGGTAAAGCAAAATTAACAAGGAATTTGGGGGGGGGGGTGTTCCCTAAAATGCCTCTCAGAGCCTTTAATATGCTCATGTGCATTGTGGGTATGTGAGGGAGAGGTTTCTGTAGTCCTTACCAATCTTATTTAACCACTAAATATGTTTTTCTTCATAGCATCTCACAGGGCCAGTATTCCAAGAAAGAGCATAACTCTACTACTTTTTGCCATTGCCTGTTTAAGACTAAGGACTCCTCTGTTGACTTCCTCTCCATATACCTATTCTTCATTCTTCTCTCCAAGTTCCCTTATTCCTGTTTCTCTGTTCTATTATTTTTACCTTTTTTTCTTCCCCTCCCTTTATTCTCTTTTCAGAAAAATAAAATAGCTATTGAATGACTGAAATAGTGCCTCCTTGGTCCCAGGCTCTGGTCAAGGCTCTGGGAAGAGATCACCTAAGACCCCTGTTCTTGGGAGATTTACATGGGATGGGGGGTAGGGGGATGGGTACTAAACAGGTAAACAAATACATATGCAAGTGAATTATATCTACTAATTCTTCTAAACCAAACTTCATTTGGTATGCACAGGTCGTGGGTTGTTTTTTGTAAATAAGTTACTATAACAAGCTTTGAGATATGTGAGGGTGAGCTATTCCCTCTCCAACTCTGCTGTTAAGTTATAAATGAAAGCAAGTCTCGTACTTAATTCCACACATAAAGTCTTTACTAAATAAAATTTATTAGCAAACAGGCATACCACAGTTAATAAAACCTGTTCTGTGGCTTGATGGCATGCCACCTCTCTTTCCTGTTACATATTCCCACCAACATCTTACATGATGTTTCCCTCAAGACGGATATGACAGTATTCCAGAGTCAGGATTCTGCTGCCCTCATGGTCAGCATTAGGCAATCAGAAGTCTTCAAAACCAGTGGCTAAAGCAATCTTGAGAACGAAAAATGGAGCTGGAGGAATCAGGCTCCCTGACTTCAGACTATACTACAAAGCTACAGTAATCAAGACAGTATGGTACTGGCACAAAAATAGAAATATAGATCAATGGAACAAGATAGAAAGCCCAGAGATAAACCCACGCACATATGGTCACCTTATCTTTGATAAAGGAGGCAGGAATGTACAGCGGAGAAAGGACAGCGACTTCAATAAGTGGTGCTGGGAAAACTGGACACATACATGTAAAAGTATGAGATTAGATCACTCCCTAACACCATACACAAAAATAAGCTCAAAATGGATTAAAGACCTAAATGTAAGGCCAGAACTATCAAACTGTTAGAGGAAAACATAGGCAGAACACTCTATGACATAAATCACAGCAAGATCCTTTTTGACCCACCTCCTAGAGAAATGGAAATAAAAACAAAAATAAACAAATGGGACCTAATGAAACTTCAAAGCTTTTGCACAGCAAAGGAAAACCATAAACAAGACCAAAAGACAACCCTCAGAATGGGAGAAAAATATTCGCAAATGAAGCAACTGACAAAGGATTAATCTCCAAAATTTACAAGCAGCTCATGCAGCTCAATAACAAAAAAACAAACAACCCAATCCAAAAATGGGCAGAAGACCTAAATAGACATTTATCCAAAGAAGATATGCAGACTGCCAACAAACACATGAAAGAATGCTCAACATCATTAATCATTAGGGAAATGCAACTCAAAACTACAATGAGCTATCATCTCACACCAGTCAGAATGGCCATCATCAAAAAATCTAGAAATAATAAATGCTGGAGAGGGTGTGGAGAAAAGCGAACCCTCTTGCACTGCTGGTGGGAATGTGAATTGGTACAGCCACTATGGAGAACAGTATGGAGGTTCCTTAAAGAACTACAAATAGAACTACCATATGACCCAGCAATCCCACTACTGGGCATATACCCTGAGAAAACCATAATTCAAAAAGAGTCATGTACCACAATGTTCATTGCAGCTCTATTTACAGTAGCCCAGAGATGGAAACAACCTATGTGTCCATCATCGGATGAATGGATAAAGAAGATGTGGCACATATATACAATGGAATATTACTCAGCCATAAAAAGAAACGAAATTGAGCTATTTGTAATGAGGTGGATGGACCTAGAGTCTGTCATACAGAGTGAAGTAAGTCAGAAAGAGAAAGACAAATACCGTATGCTAACACATATATATGGAATTTAAGGGAAAAAAAATGTCATGAAGAACCTAGGGGTAAGACAGGAATAAAGACACAGACCTACTAGAGAATGGACTTGAGGATATGGGGAGGGGGAAGGGTAAGCTGTGACAAAGTGAGAGAGTGGCATGGACATATATACACTACCAAACGTAAAATAGATAGCTAGTGGGAAGCAGCCGCATAACACAGGCAGATCAGCTCGATGCTTTGTGACCACCTAGAGGAGTGGGATAGGGAGGGTGGGAGGGAGGGAGATGCAAGAGGGAAGAGATATGGGAACATATGTATATGTATAACTGATTCACTTTGTTATAAAGCAGAAACTAACACACCATTGTAAAGCAATTATACTCCAAAAAAGATGGTAAAAAAAAAAAAAAAATCAGTGGCTAGACCTGGGAGATTTCAAGATCAAGCTTTGTATTCCGATCCTAAGAAGAAAATGTTTTCTAGTTTTCTAAACCTTGTTCATGCCAAGATTGGGGGACACAACCAAAATGTTTTTGACATATTCATCTTTAATTTTACCAGTGAGAGTCCATTTCTAGCATTAATTGTGCTAATTACTGAGGTGCCAATTTCACTGATAAAAATCCACTTTTGACACTTACCATGCTAATTAGCACAACATCTTTATCAGAGATAAAGATAGCTGAAGTAGTAGCCCCCTCTGGAGTGCGGCCTTTCTGTACAACAGCCTCCCACCCTCCTCAGGGACAGTGAATTCTTGATTAGAATGCTATCTGCACCTGGGGTGCAACTTCAACTAACTTATCCTTGGATCTCAAAATCTACTCTAATACATTTTATGTAAATTACAGTGTAGTCCCTCTGAGTACTACAAAGAAAACAAACAGGTTAGTGACTTGGAGTTTATTTGAGAAGGTCTCTAGGAGGAAGACAGGTGATATCTAAAGATATTCAAACTAATATCTGAGTGAAAGAGAGCAGCCTAGACTTAAGAACATGGGTGGGACTTCCCTGGTGACACAGTGGTTTAAGAATCTGCCTGCCAATGCAGAGACGTGGGTTCTGTCCCTGGTCCGGGAAAATCCCACATGCCATGTAGCAACTAAGCCCGTACACCACAACTACTGAGCCTGGCTCTAGAGCCCCGCGTGCCACAACTACTGAAGCCCGTGTGCCTAGTGCCTGCGCTGTGCAACAAGAGAAGCCACTGCAGTGAGAAGCTGGCGCACCGCAACGAAGAGTAGACCCTGCTCGCCGCAACTAGGGAAAGCCCATGTGCAGCAACGAAGACCCAACACAGCCAAAAATAAATTTATTTATTTATTTATTTATTTTAAAAGAGAACATGTTGGGCAGTGCGTTCCCTGCAGAGGTAAAAAGAAGTCGCAAAGGTTCTGATGCATAAGTAAGTTTAAGTTTCAAGGAGCCAACACAAGTCCAGTGTGGCTAGTGTGGTGAGACATCATTCAGAATGAGAGGAGATGAGGTGAGAGAGACAAGGAGAAACTCGATCGCCAAAGGCTTTATGGAGTTTGGATTTTATTCCAAATGAAATGGGAATTCATTGCAGAGCTTTAAGTAGGAGAGTGACATGGGATTTACATTTTAAAACAGATCTCTCTGCTGAGTGAGGAGAAAGGATTACAGGGGGAGAGGGGGGCAAGAGAAGAATCTGTGAGACCACTTAGTAGGCTATTGCAGTTTATAAAAGAGATTATAAGGGGTCTAATTTAAGGTGGATTAGGGAAGATGGAGAGAGGAAGGAGGAGAAAAATGGAAAATTTTAGGCTATATTTGGACATAGAGCCAATTGGACCTAGTGATGAATAAGAATTAAGAAGCAGACTGAGGGTAAAAGGAATCAAATCCTTAGCTTGGGGCTAGTGCAACTAGGTTGCTTGTGATACCATTTTTTAAAATAGGGAGGACTCGGGGAAATATGATCTTTTGGGGGAGTGCATGGGGAAGTGGAATCAATATCATACAATGAGATCCTCAACATGTAGATCAGGATCTACCTGTAAGGCCACAAATTTTAAACCAGTGATTTTCAAGTCAGTTTCTTCCACCAAGCCTAGCACATTATTTTAAAGTTTGTGTAAATTGCTAGAGGCGTACTAAAGTCTTCAGCAGCATTACCCTATCCATTCCTTTCAACTGTCTTACAGTAGAAAATCCTATCCTTCTTATCTTAAGAATCGAAAAGCTTTGTGGAAAAAAAATGTAGTTCCATTTCATATAAAGACTAGAAGCCCTACTGTACCAGTCATAGGCTACAAGATAGTTATTGAGGAATTGAATATATCATGGCCTTCAGATTTAGAAGATATAAGAACAAATTCTGGCTATGCTCCTGGCTATGACTTTGGACAATCTGGAAGCCTCAGTTCTCTCATGTGTAAAAGTGAATACTGAATACAATATGTGAAAAAAAAATTAAGCTTAGTAAAACTACTATGAGGTGTTAGCCATTCCTTTTATTACTATTAAAAAAAAACCCATTCCAAATAACACAGGCCTCATTTGTGAATGTAATAAACATGAAGCCAACTCACTGAGCCTGCTACATGCAAGGCCCTCATTTTAAAAGACTTTGGTATGTAAAAATTACCAATTTTAACAAAATATTTTTTCCTGAGCCTCCAAGAAGTGAGCCTGGATAATAAATGGCATTATCTCTTAGCTACAAATCATTTAGTCCAGTGCTATACAAAGATTCACTGCAGTAAAATCACCTGGGGAACTTTCACAAACACTTGCCCAAAACCTACAGAATCTGAATCCCTGTGAATGGGACCCAGAAATCAATATTTATCAAATACTTCCCTGGTGATGCAGCTGGCCCACAGTCTAATACTTGGGAATCTGGTTTACATGAGAAAACTGAAATGCAGAGGAATAGAGTGACTGACCCTGGATTGAGAGTTTTCTTTTCCAATCTAGATCAACATGACTTCTTCCTTTGTATCTCATGGGCATCATCCAGGGCCTGGGTCTTGCTGATTCTTCTAAATAAGAAAACCTTGAGAGGTAACAATAGTAAAAGCCGAGTCTCTTTGATGCCAAAAATAGTACATGGATCTATATGTTCAATTTAACCACAAAAGTAAAGTACTCATGAGACTACAGCTTAAAGTGAATCGGAATGGGCTCAAGCAGAGATCAACAGGCCTAACAAAAATAAACAGAGAGCTTACATTTATGCATATACTTAGTGTCTCTCCTGTATTTGGGTGGGGCTTCATTGGCAATTGTTTTTTGTGGAATCCTATACATACTTTATGCATATATTCTGTCAGATGGGATGAGACTGGTGTCACAAAATAACGAGGCTTTGGAGACAGATCTACATAATCTTGAAAATGTTTCTCAACTCTTGAACTAAAAGTGATTTTATAAACTAAAAGTGATTTTATCCACTCTGTAATGTTTTGTGAGTAATGCATACAAAAATACATGTAAATTGCCTAGCACATAATTAGCACTCATTAAAAATTAATTATACTTATTATTATTCAGCTGTGTGTACCATGTGAGGTACTGTCAATGCTAGGTGATGAAGACATGGTCCCTGTCCTCAAGAAATTTATATAAGTAAGGGAGATAGGGAAACACATTACTATAATAGTGTCATTTTAAAAGTATGGACTCTGGGAGCAGTTTGAATCCAGCTCTGCCACTTACTGACTGTGTACTCTTGGGCAAGTTACTTAACCTAATACGAAATTTCCTTATATATAGAACTGAGATCATTATACTTGCCTCCTAAGGTTGTTGTGATAATCATAAAGGCATTGCATGAAAACACATAGCACGGAGTCTGGAACATAGTTAAGTGCTCAATAAATCTAGTTCTTTGTCAACTTGTTATATTAGAAGTGGGTAGTGGGTGGCTGGCAGTACCAAGGAAGGCACCAAACCAAACTCTGGGGTGGTGATGGTTTCTGTGCATGAAAGCTTGTGATGGAGGCAAGGCCCGAACTGAATCTTGAAGGTCATATGGAGATAACCCAGAGGAGAGAAAGGACTGGAGCCCTGAGCAGATGGTACAGTTAGTAGTAAGGTGAGATGCAATCACGGAGCTACGAATAATTCTGCCTGGATGCCATGAGGAGCGCAGAACAGACAGACGTGTGAAAGGGGCTGGGAAGACGGACAAAAATATGTGAAGGAAGGGACAAAAAAGGACGGACAAAAAAATGTGAAGGAAGGGTCTGCTATATAGGGCTAAGGAGCTTAGACTGCATCCTGTAGGAAACTCAGAACCTTTCAGATTTTAAGCAGAGATGTGACTTGACCAGATTTGTAGTTTTAAAAGATAAGAATAAACAGTATAATCTAGGAATAAAACCAAGCTAGGAGTGGGGAGGGGTTAGCACTTATAATGTGAGCAATGTCTATGAACATTTTCTGAGCTAAATGACTTTTAAAACAATTTCCATCGCTGATTTAAGATACTTTGCACAGATGTGAAAGCGCATTTTTTTCCTGACGGAATCTCATTTCTGTGCTAAATTCTTTATATCCTTTTGTTTGCCCTCATTTGTGTTTACACCACCTGCCAATTTAGTATAATCTGTGATTTTAATGTGTTTTCTCCCTCTTCTAGATCATTATTAAATGCGCTAAATAAAACCAGACCCATCACTGCCTCTGGCACTTCCCTCCCTGAACACTTGTACCTAGTTCAATATGCTGTTTGTTACTGGCATAACACCTCTAAACTCCTTGAAACTTACTTAGTATACTCTAGTCCATATCTGTGAAGAAGATAAATAGAAAAATATTTTATTTTAAACTAGGCAAGGCAGGGTCCCTCTAGCTTGTGCCTGTGAGCTTTGCCCATCTTGATTTAATTCCAAACAAGAGCATATATATGGAGTCCGAAAAAGATGTTACTTGATGAGGTACATGTAAATCAATGGGTTCTTTCTCAGTGTGCTCTTCAATGCAAATGTTCTAATGGTTAGACCTAATGAATCTCTTCATTCTATAGTATAGTGATTGGGGAGTGTGTGTGTGTGTGTGTGTGTGTGTGTGTGTGTGTGTGTGTGTGAGTATGGCAGGGTGATGGACTTCTGAAGCCAGATTTCATGGCATCAAAATCTTCTCTTCTTTACAGAGAAGCCAGATCTCTCCCCAGTAGTCCAGAGATTTTCCATGTAAATCTGGGAATGCATAAATTAGTCACAGATGTTTTCTTAAGAATTCAGGTCACCCCTGCCATTCCACCTCCAGTTCTACTCCTACATTCCAGTTCTTCAGGAACTCAAGCTCGGTTCCTGGGCACACTGGAATGGCATGTGTAAGAAAAGAGGAGAGGCTGTTCCCATTGCAGGAGGCAACTCTAAAAGCAGATACCAGTAAATCAAAAAACAGTAAACGTAAAATCTTATCTTGGTTCTTAGGTTTTGCCTTTCCATTCATCGCTTCAACAAACATTGTTTGAGGCCCCATCTAAGTGTTTGGCTCTCTAGGGATTGCAAAAAAAAATTGAAAAATCAAGATTGAAAAATAAATGATCCCTCTTTTTTTTTTTTTTTTTTTTTTTTTTTTTTGCGGTACTTGGGCCTCTCACTGTTGTGGCCTCTCCCGTTGCGGAGCACAGGCTCCGGACGCGCAGGCCCAGCGGCCATGGCTCACAGGCCCAGCCGCTCCGCGGCACGTGAGATCCTCCCAGACCGGGGCACGAACCCGCGTTCCCTGCATCGGCAGGCGGACTCTCAACCACTGTGCCACCAGGGAAGCCCCGGTCCCTCTCTTTACGAAGCTAAAATCCAGTTGGAACGAATGACTAGGGGGGAGTAATCCAGAGCTTATGTTTCTTGCACCTTAATTTTTTTCCCCATATCCAAAATGGCACCTCGGAGAGTGGTTCTATTGTAAACATGCCTTCACCCGATGAAGTTGAGAGTTTTCAAAGCAGACAGCTTCAGATTTGCATATGCAGATCATCTCACTTCATACCCATAGCTCACACTTCCCCACTTCCGCCCAAAGTCAAGGCCTAAAACAGAGTCAGCATTATTTACTGGTGCCATGCCTGCAGAGGCCTCCCTAGAAGCGTTTGGAGCCGGGGCCTTCTACCCGCTGCAGGCGTATCCCAAACCACCAAATATGAGGCAGCCACACTGTTGACAACTTCTACAGGCTCTCTGCCAGAAACTTTTGGAACTGAGTTTTAATGAGCTATGGAAAAGAAGAATAAAGCATGATGCTGCCCTCTCCTTTCCATCAGACAGCAAACACAGGACCCAGGGAAGCTGCCTCAGTTGCCCGAAACAAGAGTCAGGACCAGTCATCTGAGTTCATCTACTGTATTTGGAATTTTGCAAAGTCTGGCTATTTCTGGTTACTGGTTACCTATTTGGGCTCAATTTCTCATTTCAGGTCCTGTCCCTTCACGTTCAGCTCTGTGAGGATAGAGTTTTCAGACAAATTATTCTTTTCTGGTTACTCCGTAAGGCCAATTTGCCTCAAGTGCTCTATTTTATAACGCTACTAATTCCAAGTCTTCGGCACTGTGGGCTCTTTCACTTTCATCTGAGGCCATGTACTCAGTATCCAATTTGAGTTTTCAAAGAGGTCAGGCACTGTCTTCTGTGGGCAAGTTCATTGAACATCCGTCTATGTGACTATTAGAAAGAGCAGGCAGCACCACTCACAGACATCCTCCACTTGGGCTATCTACTGCAAATACCCCAGATTGCCAACAGAGCAGCTTTTCTTCCTTGGCTTTTGGTAACAGTCCTAGTTTTTCACTTCCTGTTTTGCTTTTGAGTACTTGATCTCCAGCTGGGAACAACCATGGAGGGAACACAATTCACACCAAGAACCTTTTCTTTTTCAAGAAAAGAAAACTTGGCTTCTTAGTTGTACAAGGAAGGTAACCGATCTCAGATGCTTTGTCAATGTTTCTTTAAGTGGCATTTTTCACTACAAGCCCCATTCCTGTAGCATAAGCTAAAAAATTCCCCATGGAGTTACCTCCACAAACAAACACACTTCAGTACGTAGCCCTTTGCCAGGGTCATTGGAACTAAAATGAACAACAAAAAAAATTCTACCTACTCTTATTTCTGATGGTGACCTAATGTTACCCTTGAAATGTGGAAGGAGCAAAACCCCAGGGCATAACCTTAGTTGGTTATGGAGCTTCCCCTTGGTTAGAGTCCTCTTTTATTTTCAATTGCTGAATTTTTACAGCTACATAACAAAAAGCTTTATTGTTAAACACCATGTTGATTGTTTTCACTTTTAATTATAACGAGTATACCTTTGTCTTTGCAGCATAGGGAAGGGGAGAGTAAAAGAGCATTAAATAGGTATATTAAGTGTTTTATTTTTATTATCAGTATTTTGGATTATGGCACTTGACATACAGAAATTTGACTATATTAGAGCATCCAGAAACAAAGCTTAAATAGTGAAGTTTTAGTAGAAAAAATCAGATCTTGGTCACTATATAACAGATTCGTGCATCCCTTGCCCCTGAATCCCTTGCCATCAGTCCTAATACACTGTTCGCAGTCCACTCAGAGGCTACTGTCTAAACAAGATTGACTATTACAAAGGGAAGAACAGAAAGTGTCCCCTGTAATGTCACCAATTTTTTTTTTTTTTTTCATTCTGAGAATCCTTCCCCAGGCACAAGCACAGTTTTTAGAGGCAGAAAGGTGACCATATCTTTATGACAGTTTTTTTTTTTTTTTTTTCCCTTGGTCTGAGGTTGGAGCACAAGAAACAAAATAACTCTTTTTGTCATTGTACCAAGAAATTCCCTCCTGGATCTATCAAGTGTGACTGTTCACCTAGCAAATAGCTTGGACATATCCAGACATAAACACCATATGAATAAAACATGTTGCAATTGTTGGATATAGTTATGTTTTTACAAAGACAAGGTGTTCTGCTCTACGCTATCTGCAGAAGTTCACAGTATTCATTCTCGACTGACACTTTATATTATTAACTGAATAAAAATACTTTTAATTATCTCAGTTAACTCTGTTTATTGTGACAGTATATACATCATTAATTTGGAGAATTTTTTTTAATGATTACTGTAACGTAATGGCATGTCTAAGTTGAGTTCTGAATTAGTTTTTTAAGAAGGTTGAATATTTGGTTTCCACATTTCAACTTAGACATTTATTTATATATTTTCTTTTCTGTTAACTTTAAATGAAGACCTTTAAAATGAAGACTGGAGAGAAGGATTATTAATTAGTTATATCTTGATGTTTTACTAAAAATCAAAAGTCCCACAAAATAAGCAATTCTGTCTAATCTTTTTTTTTCTTTTTGCTGTACCATGTCTAAAGAAACAATTATCCCCTAAAATAAATTAATCTAGACCACACGGTGATGTGTAGGCTGAGATCAGCACCTTGATTTTCTTCTACAGGCTAAAGAAGCTGCCCGAGCACATCACCATTTATGAGTGGACCGCCAAAGCCCAGCACAGTTGTGGACTTTTTTTTTTTTTAATGTCTGCCTTCAAACCACCTGCAGTGCCTTTAGTACCTCATTGCCCTGGGCACTGACCCAGTGGAGATTTCCCTATTCACCAAGAATCTAAAGCAATTTGCACTTATTGACACCATAGCAACTAATTGGTCTTCATGACCTGCAAACTTTCAGGAAGGTCAATTTAAACCACCTTTGTTGTGTCAGGGATCAATGTAAAATTCCTCAAATCAGATGCACTTCTGCTCTCTAATCCCACTGAAAAGTTGTCTGAAGTTTTATTAGTTGCCTCAATGAGAAAGCTTCATACTTATCCAGTCTGAGGTTTAAAGACTGATATAACACCATTTTGTGACCCCTATGAAAAGATTAAATAAAATATACAATATATCTTATAGAAAGATCATTAAATTATATTGAATTCTTTCTATAAATTAGGTCTGGTGCTAGGTGAGGGGTGAGTGTGTGTGTGTTGTGGCTTTTTGGTGGTTGTTGTTTTTGCATTTAATCTTCATCGTATGAGATTAAACCACAGTAGCAGTGTATGAAAGTAGTTAAGGAAACTGACTTTAAAGTCAGACTCTCTGGGTGCGCATCCCTGCTCCTCAGTTAACCAGGTGTATGACCTTAAGCAAGTTACATAGCTTCTCTATGCCTTAGCTTCTTTGTCTGAAAAAAAGGAGATAATAACATAGGATTGTTTTGGAGATTTAATTAACGAATATGTATAAAATGCTTAGAACTTACCAGGTAGGTAGTACTTAACAATAAACATTAGCTGTTACTATTCTTACCCTTGTCCTGTACTCTAAGATTCAGAAACCAAAGTCTGAAAGAGGTAGAGCCAGCTTCTGAGACTAGAAATGTTTTGCACTATGGAAGTAATTCCCAACAAGTTGTATAAGCACCATTTTGGTAGTACAGGAAATAATTGTGGGTGGTACATGGACAGTACTTTATTTTATTATAATGTATTTTCATGCAAAAGTGAAAAATGTAACATGTATAACTACCATATGAAATACATAGTTTCATGGATATTATTGCTTAGGTTGAAGTCAAGTAAGGTTCAATTAAAAGAAAAATATCATGTAAATTTTAGTACAAAAAATACACAAACATGGCCCCCAAAATTAAGTAGTTTGTACGTGAATATCTAAAGTTTGGGCACATCCTACTATAATATACTGCCTCCTTAGTCTATGTTCCTTGGAAACAATAGTTTTCTGAATCCAAGTTAAGTACTGCTATGAAAATGAAGTACCTGTGCCCCATCTCTATTTTCTGAGTTTAACCAATTAATGAAACTAAAATTATATACCTATGATATACCCAGAAATCTGCTTTACATTAATATGAGACAAGAACTCTGTCTTTGAAGTAGAAATAATTTCATTGTGGAGAAAAATCCAAAAGATATGAAAGAGAACTCAAAAACTCACTAACCTCTGTGGAACTTTATAAGCAGATATTCAAGTATATAAGTTCAAGGTAAGAAGAAATTAGTGTGCACTGGGGTAATTGGAAAAGGTTTCATGTGAACATGGAAGCAGAGCAGGGCTTATATAGGCTTTAAAATCTGTGAACGGAAAGGGAGAAGCCTTCTACATGTTTGGAAGTACTGAGAAGTTCATCAGAATCCACAATGGAAGTTTGAAAAAATAAAAATATCAAGGTTGTACTGCAGACTTTTACATCAGATTCTCCAAAGAAGTGGGGCAGGGCGCTATGTCTTTTTACCCTATGTCCTGTAGATTTTGTTGTATACATAGATAGATGTGTCCTTTGTGGGTATCCCTGCTTTCTGAAGGCCAGAGAGCTTTCCTCTCTATCGCCATCTAGTAGAGTAGCTATTACCTACAAGGCCTGAAGAGGAAGGGGACACTGGTAAAGCCCATGTTTCTTGCTCTTGTCTGACTGTTTCTTGGAGAATTCTCAGTGTGCTCTGATTTGTGTGGTAAGCAGAATTCCAAGATGGTTTTCTAGGATCTCCATGCCCTGATTTGATGAACTGTCTCTGCCCTTGCGTGTGCACAGGGTTCTGAAAAGCAACTAGCAAATAGAATATGTAAACTTGATGTCATGCCACTCCTACCAAAGATTCTGTTTTAGCAGACTAGAAAAAGATTTTCCTGCTAACATGGAAGAAGCTAACAGCCATGGTATAAACTCCCTATGGAAAAAGCCATGTGGCAGGGAACTGCAGGTGGCATCTAAGGTCTGAGGATACCACACTAACAGCTACTGAGAGGCCAGGGCCCTTAGTCTTACAGCTGCAAGGAAATGAATGTTTCCAATAACCTAAGTGAGGTTGGAAGGAGATTCTTCTTTAGTTGAGCCCCCAAATGAGAACACAGCCTAGCAAACACTCAGGTTACAGCCTTGTGAGACTCTAAGAAGAGGACCCCAGTAAGCCATACCTGGACACTTAATCAACAGATAATCTACAGACATGGGAGATAATCGATGTCAGTACTGTTTTAAGCCTCAAAGTTTACAATAATTTGTTATGCAGCAATAGGAAATTAATAATCTGACTTTAGCCTAAACAAATGAAGGGACAAAATTACACTGGTATCTGGATCAAAGACACAGCTTGACTCCCTCACTTCTTCCTCTGCAACTAATTGTAGTTTACTGTGCATTTACATTTTTTGCTGGTAAGTTCCAAGAATGAGTAGTTCTACCATAATCAAAAGCCTCTCCCTCTTCAAGTACCATTTTAAATCTCATCCCATTCCCAATATGCAAATGAATCTTATAAAGTAGAGGGACACAAATTTAGATAGATAAAAAATTTTAATTATAACTTTTTATTATTATTACAGAACTAGTAACATGTTCATCACAAGAAGTAAATAATAACTGGAGAAGAGTCATCGAAAACAACAGCACGAAAAATGACCACTGTTAATACTGTCCAACATTCCACTGATCTTTTTATATACATATATACTCAAAATATGGCACCATGTATCTTTTAGAACCAGCATTTTTTTTTTTTTTTTTTTTGGCTGTTCCACGTAGCATGTGGGATCTTAGTCCCCCAACCAGGGATCGAACCTGTGGCCCTTGCAATGGAAGCATGGAATCTTAACCCCTGGACTGCCAGGGAAGTCTCAGAACCAGCATTTTTGAATTAACAATATACCAAGCATTTTTCCCAAGCGATTTAATGATATTGGATATCATTATTAGTTTTATAATATCTCTGATATAATACCCCATTGTACATATTTGATTTAATTTATTTAATTGGTCTGGATAAAGCTAGAATTGGAAGGGATTTAAAATTTTTTCCAACAAGTTAGGCTTTGGGATACCTTGAAAGGGCATCAGTTTTGCTCTGAACCACCTCAGGGTTGTCAGACTTTAATGAGTATCACTTGGTGATCATGTTAAAATGCAGATTGTAATTCAGAATCACAATCAGGTCTGGGATGGGGCCAAAATTCTTATTTCTACCAAGCTTGTAGCTTATACTGATGCTCCTGTTCCTTGGACTACATTTTGAGAAGTAAGGGACTATATAAGAGCGAGACTGGAATCAACAGAACTAACTTGGGAATTAAAGGCCTGGCCCAGGGCAGACACAGAGGCAATGGACAATAAAGAAAGTTGATAGATACTTCAAAAGAACAAACAGTAGAACCTCATGGCAGATTGAATCTAGAGCATAAGTGTGATAGAAGAATTAAAATTATCTGTTTCCTAAACACTTCCAGATTAGTGATACTATTGACAGAAATGAAGTCAATTTCCAAAGACTCCAATGAGGTTGATTTTAGCCATCTTGATTTTGTTGTGAGAGTAGGTTATTTGTTGTGGTTGTTTTGTGTCCTTTAAAAAGATACGTTGAGGTTCTAACCCCAGGTACCTGTGAAGAGATCTGTCTTATTTGGAAATAGGGTCTTTGCAGATTGATTAATCAAGTTGAGAGGCCCATCATACTGGATTAGAGTGGGCCTAACTCCAGTGACTGGTATCTTTCTATGGAGAGGGAGATTTGAAGACATGGAAATTACACGGAGAGAGTAGACCATGTGATGACAGAATCAAAGATTGGAGTAACAGAGCTGCAAGCCAAGGAATGCCAAAGATTGCCAGCAGCAACCAGACTCTATTAAGAGGAAGAAGAAAGATTATTTCCCAGAGACTTCAGAGTAAGGCCCCCTCATTGACATCTTGATTTCAGACTTCTCACACAGAACCATGAGAGAATAAATGTCTGTTGTTTTAAGCACTTGATCATGCAATTTGTGATATTTGTTAGGCCAGCTCTGGGAAACTAGTACAGTTATCTAATTGTTCACGTTGTAAAAACAAATAAATGTATGAGATTGAAGAACATGCCTGCCAAACATAGAGGTGCCAATTTTAGAAATTTTAGAGTAGAGACTGTAGTTCAAGTTTAAATAGTTCAAGCTGCTAAGAAAATAAGCATATAAAGAGAAGAGTTGACAACATAGTCTTGAAAATCATTCATAGTTGAGGAAACTGAGCAGGGAATTATGGTAACCTTAAAAAGTCATTTAATGTCTCTAAGCCCCAATATCCAATTCTGTATAAAAGAAAAGAAGGTTGAATTCAACAATCTTGAGTTCTTTTGCAGCTCTATTATTTTATATCCATCATTAAGCTACTACTTTGGCTAGATGTTGGGAAGCTAAGAAGCAATAAGAAGAAAATGCAGAGTATTTTTTTGATGATAATGACGACAATAGGAATGTCTTCTGGGGAGTCAAAACATTTTTATCTATAATATACTATTAATCCTAACACCTTCACTATGAGACAGAACAAACATTATCATCAATTTAAAGGATAAAGAAATCGAGACAGAGGAGAGTTAAATGAAAAAGATTCTTTCAGTGTAATATATTGCCTGAATGAGGCAGGATGCTTATCAGGAGAAAAACTAATGACAATATAAAGGAGCCTAGAAATACTGGTGGGAGACCCATCACATTCTTGCAGTCCTCCCTCCCTTCCTTCCTCCTTTTTTTCCTCCTCACTCTCTCCTCCTCCTCCCTCCCTCTCCTCTAAATTATCTTGCACCTATTTGTAAAAATAGATCTTGGTTACAGAATATTTGACAAAAGAGAAATAATTGACATGTTGGGTGATGAGGAAAATAGGTATTTTTCTTCCTGGTTATTTCAAGTGTTTTCCTTCTTAGAGTTAATGAATAAAGAACGGCTGTGTTAGATACTCTGTCATTTCTGTAAAGCTGTCTGTTTTCTCCAGTCTTTAAGAACTGGAAGAGCTATCAATGGTATTTTATTTACGGAAAGAAACTACAGAGCTGCCAATTCTATGTCATGAAAGATGAGCCTCATTTTATTCTTTACAAAAAGCCAATTCTTAACCTGTCTTACCCCTTCATAAGAGACATTCCCAATGTGCTTCCAGCAAAGTCTTAAAATTTGGCCCTTTTTTATTTTATAGTTGCGTTCTTTTGGGGTGTATGTTACCTAAAAAGTTGAAAAACAGCAACCAACATAAATAGTGTGTATTAAAACACAGACTTCACCAGCAACCATAACTTCCAACTGGCAGTAACCGTCTTAAGAGCAAATCGTACTTGAAAACATTGGCATGCCTTGCGTTGAGTTGAACCGTGGACTATATATAGTTAAAAGTTCTTTGTTTTAAAAAGGTGTCAGAGAGTAGTTTTTCATTCTTTCATTTGCCTTTGAAGAGTGCCTAGCCCTGCAGCAATCCTCAGCTATATTTTTTCCACTATGACACAATAACTATCCCAAGTGACATACCCCCTGAATGATTGAAATTGGGTTTAGGCTACAGGAACTCAAAAACACAGTGACTTAAACATTCTGTCACAAAGCCCCATCTGTGATGATGAGTGGCTTCTTGTATGGTTTTCTAGTGGTATTCCCCTAGAAGTGTTCCACTCTTTGTCACCTCTTGACTGGTAAATACTAAAGACCCAACTAACATCACCAAAGACCAAGGCATTGCTTTAATGACCTACTACACTTTTCATATAAGCTATAAGTAGGACAAATGTTATCATCATTTAAAACATGTAAAAACTGGGCTTCCCTGGTGGCTCAGTGGTTGAGAAGTCCACCTGCCGATGCAGGGGGACACAGGTCGTGCCCCAGTCCAGGAGGAGTCCCACATGCCATGGAGTGGCTGGGCCCGTGAGCCATGGCCGCTGAGCCTGCGCATCCGGAGCCTGTGCTCCGCAACGGGAGAGGCCACAACAGTGAGAGGCCCGCGTACAGCAAAAAAAAAAAAAAAATGTAAAAACTGACACATGGAAAATTTAGTTAAAAAGATTCTTCAACGTGTAACAGAATGAAACTGGTCAGGGGAGTGGACCCGTGAGACATTACAAGGCCTCTGGACTAGCGGGTCTCTGAAGGTTTGTTCTACTTCAGTCCTTTGGACCAGTGCTTCAGAGCAAGCATTTAATAAATATTTGCTGAGGTGCAAGTGAAAGCATTCATACCTATACCTTACAGTAGGAAGAGAAAATGGCAGTTATACAGTTAACGACTGCCTTAAAACACTCCGAATACAGAATGAAGGGCTTGGGCGGGTGGGTATGTGGGAGAGAGTGAGTTTAAAGATGGGGGGCGAGGACTAGCTCTGCTCTTTCTGCTTTGATACTTTATTCATTACAGTGATGTCAAATCAGATACACAGCCCACATCAAATGGGTTTTTTGTCAGCACCCTTAATAATTTTCAGTAAATGTTAGTTGTGCTTCATTACTATTATTATTATATTATAGAAATGGGCAATGGGTTCAGAAAGTCATGAAAACTGGAATCCATATATCCATAGCAAATGTGACTATAAAGGCACATGACCATTAACAAAAAATAACACACTTGAATGGTAAATCAAATTCTATCCTAACTAGCACAGAGCCGTCAGTGGCTTTTCTCTTCACCCCATAATCTGAACTTTAGAACCCTGTAAAAGGTTCCCTATCCCAGGTAATAGTTGTCTAGCATCCCCCGTTTAAGTATACCCAAGAGAGATAGGCTTTAATTCAGCTGGGTTTCCTAGCCATTGAGCTGGGCACAGAGGTAGATTGCACTATTATTCAGATATTATGAATAATAATAATAAATTATTATTATTACTGAGAGTTTACTTGTGTGCCAAGTGCCCCATTAACACTTTATTTTTCATTATCTTATATAATCTCACAACAAACCTTACTGGGAATGTACTTGTATTACTTCCATTTTCCATATGAGGAATCTGAGGATCAGAAAGGTTAAACAACTTTTCCTGTGATCATTGTGGAACTGTCTCATTTCTGAGTAAAGCAGGACACTGGGAAGTAATGGCATATTCTATTTATTTATTTATTGTTTTTAAAAAATATTTGTTTTATTGGCTGCGTCCGGTCTTAGTTGCGGGACGCGGGGTCTTCATTGAGGCGTGCAGGATTTTTCGTTGCGACACGGGCTCCTCTCTAGTTAGTGGCGTACGGGGTTCTATCTCTCTTCCAGTTTGTGGTGCAAGGGCTCCAGAGCGCGTGGGCTCTGTAGTTTGTGGCACGCGGGCTCTGTCATTGGGGTGAGTGACTCAGTGGTTGTGGTGCTCAAGCTTAGCTGTCCCATGGCACGTGGGATCTTAGTTCCCCAACCAGGGATTGAACCCACGTCCCCTGCATTGGAAGGTGGATTTCTTACCACTGGACCACCAAGGAAGTCCCGTAACAGCATACTTAAAACAGTAAGACAGAAACATTGAACCAGATCAGAACTATAAGATCAGGTATATCTTAGCTAAGGAACGGAGCCTTGGGAGATCCCTTGAAGCTCTAGATTTTCACAAGCTCCCAAGCCTCAAACTCTAAGCTTGCAGTCTCAGTGCACCACAAGATTCCACAGTCCTGGCATCTGGCCCACAGCTGTGGTTTGATCCTGAGCAACTGGAAGCTATCCTTGGCTGGTCAGTGAGAATCACCGTCAGTAGTTTGTAATCTTATTGGCTTCTTGGCGAGTCGGGCCAGTAGTTTAACAATCATGTTAGTTGCTGTGAATCACAGCACTTTGGGAGTTTTTCTTTCAATGTTGCTTTCAAGTCCTGCAATCATGTTTTTTAAATAGCTTAACTTTCAAAGTTCGAATTGGACTTTTAAACCACTACATTTGGAGGTGTAAGCCTGATGAGACAGGTTAGAGATCCAGCTGAGTAAATACTGAATAATCTCAATCATAAAATGTGACTATAAGGTAAGATATATTCTGAGGGCAATTCCAAAGTGGAGTTTTGAAGATGCTGGGAGTAAGTACATCATCACTGGCCTCTACATGTAGCCCTCTCAGAGCTCTTGTTTGAACGGTGTAAGTCCCATGGGTTGTATTAAACAATCAGACAATTTTCCTCATGGACTTCTCTCACCGGGCTAGACTAAATGTTCCCTCCTGATGAAGTCTAACTGAAATAAATGAGCATTTATTAAGTGTCTACTGAGTGATAATTAAGTCAGATATTCAGTGTATTATGACATTTTTTTCTCACAACAAGTCTGAGAAGTTTAGGATTACTATCCCCATATTTTACAGAAAGAAAGTTGCAATTCATAAGCAAGCCCTATGCCACCTATTCCTTCAGTAGAATTAGTATTTAAATCCAGGTCACGCTTGGGTGGAATGCTTTCCTTCCACCATTTGCAACTGCTTCAGCCCTGACCTTTCTAAGCTTCTCTCCAGAAAGAATATATTTGTAGATAATACAGTACTTCCTCACTTCTAAGTCAATCAAATGGCAAACATATGTCATAACCTTTTCTCAAGAAGAAAATGAAGATTTTTAGGCTCAAAAACTAAAGTTGTTTACTTCACAAATATTTATAACTTGTTTTTTTTCCTTTTTTTTTTTTACATCTTTATTGGAGTATAATTGTATTAGATATCTTTACTTCTCTAAGAAATAACAAGAAATAATATGATTATTTTTAGATAAGGTTTTAAGATTGTTAAAAGCTCTTACATTTAGAGTATAGTACATGAATCACAGATTGTATATTATTCCCAAGTCTCATTAGAGTTTTCCAAGGAGAAAGTCATCCTTTTATCTACCAGCTAGTAGAGTATCTGCCACATAGAATTTATAGTGCAGAGATGGCCATTAACTCCTACTTCTTTTAAAGCACATTTTCTCTTAGAGACCTTGACAGTTTAGACATAGGGCAAAAGCTTCATCTACTGACTTCTAGTTGAAGAAGATGAAAAGGGTATTTTGAAAAGAAATATTAATAAAAAATAAAGGTTGAATCATATAAGCCTTCAAGGAATAAGATAATATTACCATGCATATGCCAGTTATATATTTTTCCTTGATATTAAATATTGTATCATATTAAATGCCTGAAGGTATTAACAAAAAATCCCTATACCTTATAAAATGAGATCTGACACTATCTAAGGCACTATTTTCAAACTGATGGTTACAACTCTCATGCAGATTGTTAAATCAATTTTAGTGAGTCATGAACAGCATTTTTTTTAAAGAAATAGACTACAATAGATTGTAAAAGGAAAATATTAGAATAGAATACCATGTATCAGACTGCATAGCGCATGGTAAAGTTAAGTTTTGTATTATGAACGTAAGCTCTATATCACTGCTGTTTCCCCATCCAATACAACAGAGAACAACAGTGCTTGGCACATAATAGGCAATAGACAGACACTTGTTGTTAAATAAATAAATATGGGTATGTGTGTAAGTATATATATTTTTATTAACATTTTATACTAGATCAAAAGGTAAAATGTACTTCTTAATACAGGACAGGATAAAAATTTTTGAAATTTTTGTGTGTATATACACGTGTACATACACACATACATACACATGTATATACATACACATGTACGTTTATATAATATTTAACAATTATACATACAAATATAACATCTTAGGTAAGATTTCCTAGGAGTAGAGTCTGAGACAGGATTTCTTGTGCAAATTACATATTGAAAATGCTTTAGGGAGATACCTATAAGGGAGGGAGATGAGCAGGATAAGCAGTGCAGAGAAAGCAGGCAAAGCTGCGATTCCAGAAGCCTAACCTCCCAGCTTTCTCCAGGAAAGGCAGCTCCCATCAGATAAGGGCAACCCCCTCCAGAGAAAGGGGCAGTGACAAGCCAGATTCCTCCCAGACTAAAAGCTGATGATCATACATTCATTTATTCAAAACATACTTATTGATCACCCACTCCATGCCAGGAACAGTGTCTGGGATTTCACCTTACCTCATAGAGATTGTAGTTTAGTAGGTCAAAGGCCAGTTGCAATTTTTAAAAACATAAAATACATGTGATAGAATACTATGTAATAGGTAAGAGAGCCATTTCCACCATAAATCAGATTCCTTGGATGGTCCTCAAATTTCTTTCACTTCTTAGTTTTCCTACATTTCCCTAACTCTTCACAAGGAAACAAGCTCATGCATTTAAAATGAGGTGACATAAATGCAAAGGCCTATAGTGGGCTTGATTAACAGCCTAGAGAAATTTTCATATATACTAATACTTTCTTACAATACATAAAATGTATTACAACTTTAAAGTTTGCAATTGTAAGAATAATGATAAAAATGGCAAAAAATAAAATGTCAACTATGCTATTGATGTGGAAATAAAAAGTTACATTTCTGAAGAAAAGAATTTAGCAGGATCTTCACAAAACTAACCAAGCAAAGCAATTTCTAATCTACTGTTGGACTCTACATGTTCTCCTAATTTTAGGTGATGTTTTTAGTGTCTGGATGATTAAAATAATAAGCTATACAACCTAATTTTGACTTGTGGACAAACATTAATATTGAAGAACAGTGAAAAAAATTCCACTTATTCTCATTCTTGTACTATTCTCAACTCATTATTGTTTTACTCAGGAGTGCATCAAGAATTTCTACCTGGTCAATCTGCATCCAAAATATAGATTTTATTACGTTATTCACCTGCTCCAACACCATCACTATTTGTGGCTCATTTACAGTTGAAACCAACCTACCATTCCAATCCTATCTCCTACCAGTTGTCATAAACTGGATTTAAACCCTGTCTGGTTCCCTATTCCATTAAAGGACCTCTCCCAAGAGGTAAGGCCATCTGTACGTCATTTCAATGCCCTCTACACCCACCCCTGCTCCCAGGCTCTGATCTAACTCTGACCCAAATCAGAAAGTATAGTGAACATAGGGGGATTTATGGTTCTCTAATTCACTTCAGGGAATTAAGGATTAATGACTTTACTTCCTGCCTAGCTCTTACCTCGGAGTCTACATTAGTGCTTCTCAAATTTCAGTGTGTGTACATATCACCCAGATCTCGTTAAAATGCAGATTCTGATTGGTAGGTAGTCATGGAGCCTGTAATTCTGCATTTCTAACAAGTTGTGGGTAATGCCAGAGCTGCCAGTCTGGGGACCACTCTTTGAAGAGCAATGTCTAGTACACTGAGTCTCAAATTTGTCTGTACCTTGGAGTCACTTCATTGGTATAGGGTACAACCTCATCACAGAGAGTTTTTAAAAGCGCCCCCCGCAGTTAATTCTAATATATAAAAAGTTTGAGAAACACTAGTCTAATATATACTCTAGTTCTGTCATTATGTCCTTGATTGTTCCACTTTACCTGAGATCCAGTCTCAGTAGTTTATACCATATGATTATTGTCATTCTAACTTCCTCCTTCCCAACCCCCGGCCCTGAATCAGGACACTGGAGCTCTTCCCTGAATGACTGGGAAATGGCTCTTTCCCCACTATATCTGGGGACATGCTAAATTTTGAGAGATTTCCTTGATGCTGATTGTAGGGCCTGTCGGCCTAGATTTTTTTTTTTACATCTTTATTAGAGTATAATTGCTTTACAATGGTGTGTTAGTTTCTGCTTTATAACAAAGTGAATCAGTTATACATATACATATGTTCCCATATCTCTTCCCTCTTGCGTCTCCCTCCCTCCCACCCTCCCTATCCCACCCCTCCAGGCGGTCACAAAGCACCAAGCTGATCTCCCTGTGCTATGCGGCTGCTTCCCACTAGCTATCTACCTTACGTTTGGTAGTGTATATAGTCCATGCCACTCTCTCGCTTTGTCACAGCTCACCCTTTCCCCTCCCCATATCCTCAAGTCCATTCTCTAGTAGGTCTGTGTCTTTATTCCTGTCTTACCCCTAGGTTCTTCATGACATTTTTTTTCTTAAATTCCATAAATATGTGTTAGCATACAGTATTTGTCTTTCTCTTTCTGACTTACTTCACTCTGTATGACAGACTCTAGGTCCATCCACCTCATTACAAATAGCTCAATTTCGTTTCTTTTTTATGGCTGAATAATATTCCATTGTATATATGTGCCACATCTTCTTTATCCATTCATCCGATGATGGACACTTAGGTTGTTTCCATCTCTGGGCTGTTGTAAATAGAGATGCAATGAAACATTTTGGTACATGACTCTTTTTGAATTATGGTTTTCTCAGGGTTTATGCCCAGTAGTGGGATTGCCGGGTCATATGGTAGTTCTATTTGTAGTTTTTTAAGGAACCTCCATACTGTTCTCCATAGTGGCTGTACAATTCACATTCCCACCAGCAGTGCAAGAGTGTTCACTTTTCTCCACACCCTCTCCAGCATTTATTGTTTCTAGATTTTTTGATGGTGGCCATCCGACTGGTGTGAGATGATATCTCATTGTAGTTTTGATTTGTGTTCTCTAATGAGGGCCTAGATTTTTAAATCTAGGCTCTGAGACTGTTCCCTCTGAGATAGCTTATCACAGGTTTCTCCTGCCTATCAGATATTCTTACCTGGCATTCTATCACATTCAATTTCCACATAAGAAACATTTGATGATATACATTTTAAAAAGAAGGACTTGTTCATTTATTCAATTACATTCTTACCAAGAACCTCTTATATGTCAGGTAATGTTCTAGGATCTAGGGATATAGCATTAAATAAAACAGACTAAGTAAAGCTCCTGGCCTATTGACACCTACATGCTAATAAGAGAGACAGATAATAAGCAAATAAATACTTAAACTAAGCTGAAATAGTGATAAAAACTGTGAAGAAGTATAAACAGAATAAAGGATAAACAGCAACAGAGTCTGGTATTCACATAAGAGGTCTAAGGAGGGGTCCCTTGTGTAGGAAACATTTGAGCAAGGTCAGAATGAGGCTAGGAAAGAAGCCTAACACATAGCTGGGAGGAAGAAAGCTCCAGGCAGAGGGAAGGAACAAGGGCAAAGGCTACCAGTGGACAGTTGGGGGTGTTTAAGGTAGAGCAAAGAGGCCACTGTGGGCGGGGCTGAGTGTGCAAGTGTGATGTGTTAAGGGAAGAGGAGGGTAGGTGCTCAGGAGACTAGAGGTTAAAGACAACACAGGTCGGGCTTCCCTGGTGGTGCAGTGGTTGAGAGTCTGCCTGCCGATGCAGGGGACAAGGGTTCGTGCCCCGGTCCCGGGAAGATCCCACATGCCATGGAGCGGCTGGACCTGTGAGCCATGGCCGCTGAGCCTGCGCGTCCGGAGCTGTGCTCCGCAACGGGAGAAGGCCACAACAGCGAGAGGCCTGCGTACCTCCAAAAAAAAAAACAGCCAGGTCAGACATAGTCAGGACGTTTATTCTAAGTGAAATGGAAGTCTCTGGAGGGATTTGAGCAGAGAATTTTAAAAGGACGGACTTGGCTATAATAGTTTTCAGTTTTTTATATCCAAATCTATTTGATAATGATTGCCTAACGTTTTTCAGCTGCTAAACCTGCCTGTGAATATTTTAGGATCCACTGCAGAGGTATGTTTATCAGTCCATATCCTCATCTACTCTTTCCTAAGTGTTTAATGGTTAGACACTGTTCTTCAACTCTGTAGTCCCAATATGCAGAGAGAAACAGAGAGCTTTTATTTGGGCTACATCTATGTAAAATCCTCATTTTCAATATGGATGCGAGTGAGGGAATCTCTGCTTTAGATGGAGTGCTCAGTTACCTCACATACCCTATTTGAATGCCTAACACACGTATCAAACTTAATATAGTCAGAGCAGAACCGCTGATTTTCTCTGTCAAATCTATACCTTCCGTTTCAGTATATATCACTATCACCTTTCCAGTTATTCAGGTCAAAACTGACTTGCCATCTTAGGTTCCTACTCATCCTCACATCTAATGCATCATTAAGACTTGTTGGCTCTACCTCCCAAATGTTTCATGAACCAATCACTTTCATCACCTCCACTGCTACCCTTTTAATCCCCACCACCATTTGCAGAGGTCAGGGGAACCAAGGGTTCAGTTTTTGACATCTTAGTTTTGAGAGGTCAATCAGACCCCCAAAAGACAATGAAGCTTGTAGTGACATAAATGACTCGAGTTCAAGAGAAAGGTCTGGGCTACAGATACACATCTGAAAGACTAATGGGTGCCTATTTAAAGCTGTAAGACTACATGAGATCACCTAAGAAGTATGTAAAGAGAGAAAAATGTTCCAGAACTGAGCTCTGGAGCACTCCAAGAACAGAGACTAAGAGTCCCAAAGAGGTAATAGGAGCATCAAGAGGAAGTGGTCTTCTGAAGCCAAGCCAAGAAAGTGTTTCAAAAAAGAAGTGATCAGGGGCTTCCCTGGTGGCGCAGTGGTTGAGAGTCCGCCTGCCGATTCAGGGGACGCGGGTTTGTGCCCCGGTCCGGGAAGATCCCACATGCCGCGAAGCGGCTGGGCCCGTGAGCCATGGCCGCTGAGCATGTGCGTCCGGAGCCTGTGCTCCGCAACGGGAGAGGCCACAACAGCGAGAGGCCCGCGTGACGCAAAACAACAAAAAAAAAAGTGATCAGTATTTCTCAAATACTGCTTATAGATTAAGATGAAGACTAATAATCTACCACTAAACTTAATTGACTATGATCTCTTTATTATTATGCAATAGCCTTTTTATCCCTCTTTCTGCCTCTTGTCTTCTTGCAGGCAATTGTCCACAAACAAACAAAAAAAAAGCAAACAAACAAAACCCCAAAATAACAACAACCAAAAAAAAAAAAAAAAGAAAAGAAAATCCACATAGCTATCTTTCTAAAGCTTGATCAGATCAGATCATTTCCCACTTAAAACCCTCCAGTGGCTACTCACTGCAAATGGACTTAAAATAGGCAAAGTTACACATCATCTGGCTTCTGCCAACCTCCCTGAACTCATCTTTTCATTTTTCCCCTATTATGCTTCAACCAAGTTAGCTTTGAGTTTCTATTCTATGGAAGACAGGCACTGTTGATACCCTGCCATTATCCTCCCTGCCCCTGAAGAGTTTTCAGCATACTGACATTTTCCTGTCTTTAGCATCTGGGTTTCTCTTCTTATTTGCCTGAGGATTTTCTTAGTTCTTCAGGAATTTGCTTGACCTCCACAGGTACAACCTGAAAGTGCAGGAGCGTTAATACCCTGAGGATAATAGCCAGTGAGCTCTGGGAGAAGGCAGATACATGGCCCCCTCCCAGCCCTCTGTTTAGGATGACTGTGAGGTGAGATCCAGGTGGTTTCTTTCAGCAGCTCCACCCCAGGGGAAATAAGTCCCTCTTATCTATAGCAGTTGCCCTCTCATAACACACCCTTTCTTGGTTTTTCTCTCTCCTTGTCCACTTTCTCCATTTCCTCTCTGGTGTTTCCTGAGATGACCTCCCAAATAAACTACCTGTACCTGTCCCTTATTTCAGGGTCTATTGTGAAATACCCATCCTAAGACACTTGCCAAGCCATTTCCCATCCCTGGGCTTTTGTAAGTGTTCTGCCTTCAACTTAGAAAGTTCTTCGCACAACCCTTTGTATGGCATCCTTCTTAGGAGTGAGCTTCAGCCAGAATTTTCATCCTCAAAGAACCTCCCTGACCCTCTAGTTCAAGTAGCTTCCACCAGTCACTCTATCACTATTGCAGCTTCTTCAGAGCATCAGTTAGTGCTAAAAGTGACCTTATTATCATTGCATGAGTTTACTGGCTGTCTCACTGCTTCCCTCCTCATGGTCAGCACTCCGACCCCCACGCACTTTCATGGGACACAGACTGTAAGAATTTCTCATGAGGCTTCCCTGGTGGCGCAGTGGTTGGGAGTCCGCCTGCCGATGCAGGGGACGCGGTTTTGTGCCCCGGTCAAGGAGGGTCCCACGTGCCGTGGAGCGACTGGGCCTGTGAGCCATGGACGCTGGGCCTGCGCGTCTGGAGCCTGTGCTCTGCAGCAGGGGAGGCCACGGCAGTGAGAGGCCCGCATACCACCAAAAAAAAATAATAATAATAATTTCTCATTCATGGGACACAACTTATGAGAATTCCTTAAAAGCACAAAACCTCTCTGCCTCCTTGCTCAGCCCCTAAAGCAGTTCCCATTCTAGAGAACACAGTCAATATTTGTAGACTGGCTGACTCAAGGCCCTGCCTCTCATACTGGAGTATATGTACTCCTCCCATGCCTGCTCAGTATTATGGCAGGGAGTTTGCATTTGTATACCAAATAAGCATGAAATTTGATACATCTTACAAGAACATAAAATTGATCAGAGAAGTGTGTGTGTGTGTGTGTGTGTGTGTGTGTGTAAGAAATTATTGTCATTTACTTCTCAGTAATTAAAATTTTTATATTTAAACAAACAGGTATCTTATGGTGTAACATGGGAGACTCTCATGGGATTTCATGATAAAATAAGTGTTCAGTGTCCCTTGCTTTAGGGGTACTTTGATGGGAAAGTCTGAAAGCCTTCCTCTAAGGGACCCATACTCTAATTGGAAAAAGGGAGGAAAGTCTAATGGGAATGGACAGCTACACAAGCTGTCCCTGTTTTTTCCTTCGAAGCTTTTTCCCTGTTCTCAGGAGCCTTAAAGCCATTACCCATACTTCCCCATTTTCTGGCCCAATTTTCCCCAAACTGTGTTCCCTAGAACCATTAATTTATGTTCTTTAGAGAATCTGTGCTCAAATAAAATTGAAAAACATCAGATTATGCCTCCTTAGAACCTTTAATATGCAAATGTGCATTCTCTTAGACCAAAGAGAGGGACTACTTATATAGCTCCCCCAAACTTACTTGACCCTGAAATCCTTTTGGGAGTTTTTAAAAACAGATTGGGAAGCACCGTGCAGACTCACGAGGAAGAGGGTGGTATTCCAAAACCTGAGCACATTCCAAGTCAGTTCATCATGCTAAGTGCTTTTCATACGGGTTTGTATACTTATATGGTAAAGGAGTGATTGTTTCCTTTAACCTTCAAAAAACCTTCAAGGTAGGAATTATAATTTTCAATTTCTGAAGAGAAAGTTGAGAAGTAAAATAATTTGACCCGGGTTCCACAGCTAGTAAGCTAGAAAGTAGTGGAGAAAGAATTTGAAACCAAATTGGTCTGGTTCGAAGGACCCTTTCTTCTACTTAACACAGCTGGGGAAAAAAAAAAAAAACTGGAAAGAGCTTCTACTGATGTTAAAAAATAGAATTCCAGAGGTACTCCTCAAAAATAGGGGACTTGGCAAAGGGGATTGGGAACAAAGATTTAATATTTAAAAATGATTGCTTATATCATCTGGTATTTTGTATTTATTGGTTGTGAAATGTTGATTTATTTTATATCCTTCTTAGAAACAACTATTTTTAAACAATTGCTTGGAATTTTGAAGAAAACAAAATTTCAGTTCGAATTCGTTTTATATAGTCAGTCCACACATAATTCAACATACTGAAAATTGAAAATATTTTCTATGGCAGCATTTAAGAGAGGAATCATGCACATTTCTGAAGTAATTATAAAAATATTAATTTAAAATTCAACATACAGTATAACCAGTGAATATCTAGTTTGTTGGCTGAGGAAGCCTAACAATGCTCTATCTTTAATTCAAATTTTTATAAAGTCTAAATAATTTTTTAAACCTTTACATGCTCTCTCTTATTTAATTCTTTGTTTTACCAGACATCTAAAATATAGGACTGCATCATTCCAGTTACAGAACATCTGGCAACCCTACTGAGAAAAATTGGAAAATGTTTTCTTTTAGCTAAACAGCAGTTTTCTGTTGGTAGAATAAGCTAGGTGACATCACTTAACCAGCCCAAAGTCCTATTTCCTAGTTTTTTACTTTTCTTCTTCCATATTTTGCACCAGGAGACTTTGAGGCAGGTACACACCCCTCTCCCAAACTTGGTATCAATAGCAGCAGGTCAATTTGATGACCAAATGGTTGAGAGGTTGATAGCATATAGTTGAGGTAAACAATACAATTCTCTCACTCACTGAGCTTCCCTTTACATAGTGTTCCACAGTTGATTGTTTTCTGGCATCCTTTAGGGAAGCAGATAGAATGGCTGTGTTCTTCCCTTCAAAAGAAACCATCACTGAACTTTCTGAAAAATAAAGTTAGCTGAGTGAAACTGTGAAGACCTGACTCTATCCTACTGAGTGATTTTAGACAAGTCATTTAACCTCTCAGGTTCTCAATTTCCTTATTTATAAAATGAGACTGTTGGGATAACTAAAAATATATCTAAGTTCCTACAAGTTCCAAAATTCTAAGATCAGTTCTCCAAAGTATGCTACATCTTCTCTGTTACCCTCTCTGCATCTTATCTTCCTCTTTGCTTTTAATTTGCAAAAGTTCTGAAATAAGAGTACTGAAGAATAGTACAATAGAGTTCAGTTCAACAAGAATTTATTGTGTACTTTTATCAGTGCAGCAGCTATTATCAAACATTTTATCATATTTATTTTTACCAGCAACCTAGGTAAGAAGTTATCATTCTTTCCATAATATATTCAGATTTTCCACACATCTTTCATGGGGCAAACTGGGATAGAACCCAGATCTCCTAATCTGGCCAATTAACTACAATTGAATGTCCTTTAGTTGTATAATTAAACAAAATTTAATACATTTTGTTTGCAAAGCCATTTTCCTTTTATCACTATCAGAGCTTCAGTTGGTATTATTATAAGTGTAAAAAATCATAAAAAGCACATTTGAGAGCCATTCTCTTGGCTTATTCTCCCATACTTCCCAGTAGTTCCAACACTTCTAGTTGAAAATTTAAAAGGAAGATATAAAATAGACTCTTCTAACCAGAACCAAAGTAGGATATGAACCAGGTAAAGTCAGTCTTTTGTCCTTTTGAATCAGGTAAAGTCAACCAGTTGTCCCTGCCCTAACCCTTTATCCCATATTCGTCAGAGTACTATCACCTTATTTTTGCATAGCAAGGATTTTTAGCACTGCTGCTAAAGATGCACTGGTGTCCTGAGACTAAGCTCAAAACTGTGGAAGGGGTGCTAGAGCTGAAGTCAGGAGGTCAAAGATGGCAGTCCATTTGAAACTCTACTGAGCAATGTGACCTTCAGGAAATTCTTCATGCTTAAGAAGAAAGGGGTAGGGGCTTTCCCTGGTGGTGCAGTGGTTAAGAATCCACCTGCCAATTCAGGGGACAGGGGTTCGAGCCCTGGTCCGGGAAGATCCCACGTGCCGTGGAGCAACTAAGCCCGTGCACCACAGTGAAGAGTAGCCCCGGCTCGCCGCTATTAGAGAAAGCCCGCGGAAGGTAAGGAAGACCCAACACAGCCAAAAATAATGAATAAATAAAATAAATTAATTTGAAAAAAAGAAGAAAGGGGTAGCTTATGTTTAAAACATTTTACAATAGTTCTCACATTCAATAATTCACTTTTGATTTTCAGAGTATTTGTCAGTTAGGTATTAATACATGTGCAGTGCATTCTTTCTCCTTTGAAATACATTAATACATCCAATGAAAAAAATTCCAACATTACAGTTCTAAAATCTCTTTCATCTACTACCTCACAATCTCAGGCCATCACTATTATCCATTTTGAGTATGTCTTCCAGAATTTTTCGATGCATTTCCATACATATATGAAGATATATAAATACATAGTAAGGGAAAGAGGTATAATTTTTTTTTAACTTCACATCACATATTAACTATCTTTCCATATGGGTATACATTGATTGTTTTCATTTTCTACAGCTTCTACCTAGTATGTCATGATATGAATGTACTCTAGCCTGTGAAATTATTCTTTCTTAGCTGGGCATTTAGACAGTTTTTCCCCCTTTAATAGAGAATGATGTTTTGGACAACCTAACGTGTTTCTTTGGTCGTATGTACAATGTCCCATTGATTAGATATTGAGTTTTAATATACTGCCAACATATTTTTCCAAAGACACAGTACCAATTTATCCTTCCTACCAGCAGAGCATGAAAAAACCTCATACCTAGCTAATATTTGATGTTACCAAACAACTTAAATCAATCTAAGGGGTGAAAATGTTATGTCATCCTTGACTTCACTTATTCTTTTCTGTGCTAGGCCTTCTCATCACAGTTTCTGGTCTCTATCCCACCCAACACCCTGATGGTGGTTTGGCCAGTGTCCTTCCTTCCTTTTCAGTAAATGTTACCTTAGAAAAGAATCTGGTATCGCTTGCCTTAGTACAAAAGTAAGTCAATTAACTACTATTTTTATGGATATTTACACTTCAAGCCTCATCTCTAACTGCAGAATAAAAGACTGCAGAGAAATTTAAAGAGTTATATAGGAGGAGAATTATGTCTCGGCCTAGGGGCCTTTCATAGCTCCAGAAATCACATTATTAAAGACTCTGGCCACGATCCACTAAGAATGACTTACAGTATTGATGTGTGGAAAATCATGATATTCTGGTTAGAAAACCCTTGTTTATGCTGACTGCTTCGCAGATCATCTCAGCATCAGAGAATTCTTCAAGTAGCAAATTAATAAACTCTTTTGAAAGATAGTGTGGTTGGCTGAGGAGGGAAGATGAGATACTAAAAATCTGCAATGAAATTCACTTGTATTACAGGCATCCCATCTAGGCATGGTTGTATATTTGCAAATCAGAAATATTTTCCTCCCCGCTTATGAAAGGAGACAGACTTATTGAGCGTTCAGCAGGGCCTTTCTTGGATGGATAGGACTCTTCCTTTATTTATTTATTGGTTAGTAAATATGCTTCCTCTGAGGAGGGACTTTGGGTCGAGGAATCAGTTTGAAGAAATATCTGAGTCCAACCACTCTGGACTTCAGCTTTCTTATCTCCTAAACGAAGGTAAAATGTCATACCAGCCTCAGAGGGTGGTATGAGATTAAAATGCTGTGCTATATGTGAAAGCACTTTCATCAGTTCTAAAGTGGGGGCTGTAATTATTATTCAGTAACTAGACTAATAAAACAATATTTTTGAATACCCACACATACCTGAGACTCATACTCACAAAGATCTTCTGAGATACATTGTTATTCCCAAGAGAAAGTAGAAGCACAGAGAAGTTGAATATCACGTTCAAAGTAAACTTAGTACCAGCAGCTAAATTCAGACAAAATCTTTCTGAGTCTAAAATTCAGATTCCTTCCAGCAAGTAATCTGCTTTGATCATTTTACAGTATACCACACCTAGCAGGTACTTACTGACTGTATCTTAAGTGAATATATAAATGAAAGTTTACATTGTGTTTAAATGCAGAATTCTGAGTATCATGAGGTTCCATTTCATTTAAATATACAGGTATCTAAGCCATACAGTCATATCGATATCAGTCATAATGGACTACGGTTCAAGGTTCGCTCCCAACAAGACAGCATCTATCCCTGGGTAACACACTGGAATCTGGACTCACAAAATGGAGAGTAGGACTGACAAAGCAACTAGGAAGTTGCTATTCCATGCAGTTTCCGCAGGTTGGTGCCAGTACACATTCTGTGGAGATGTGATAACAGCACATTTTACATCTTCATGTGTTGAAACCAGTAAATCTTAGTCCTTCCAGAAGCACAGCCCTGCTTTGGGGTAAAATTGCGGCAATTGATCTACAGTTCAGCTCTGACTTAACTTTCTGCCTTTTTTCTTTTTATGCAACCTCCACCTGTTTAGATGTGGGTCACTGGATGGCGAAATGCAAAGGAAACCTAATGTAGAGATGATAGGAGCAGTCAATAAGTTAGTATTTTGGGATTTCTGCTGCTAAACAGAGACTGAAAGAGAGAGATTTCACAGCAAATGTTTGTTATATCCTAGAGCCAGCAGTGAGATAAGAACGGAGGGGCTGTGGCTGCTAAATTAGAGCCGAACTAAAAACCACCTTTATATCAAGAATGACTAGTAAGAACCTGCTGTATATAAAAAAATAAATAAAATTCAAAAATTAAAAAAAAAAAAAGAATGACTGAATCATGCCAACTCAGGGGATGACAATCGCAGACCAACAAATCTGACTCCTCCATTTTATAGATCAGGAAACTGAAATCCAGACAGGAGACACAGCTGGGATTCAAACCCAGAACTCTGGACTCAGTTCAGGGATCTCTGCCCCAGTATGCTGCTGGGGAAGAGGCATTCCTGATTTCCCTAGCTGGAAATATTTCAGAGAAGACCTTTAAAGGTACAATTTAAATAATGAATGCAAGCAGGTTCCAGAGAGAAAACAAGCTGTGCCCTCCCAGGGGTTCTGACTCAGCCTACTGGACAAGTATCTGCCTGCACAACCCTTTGGACACTTGGAAACAGATTGCTGTGCTACACTACAGGGTTTGCCCCAACCAAGTATACCAGTTCAGGCATCAGCACCATGCCAGCAGTGCCAAAGGCAAGCTGGGAGATGATTTTTATTGACATCAGGCAGTTATCAATTCCAAACAACATCACAAAATAAAGGAAGGGGATTTTGGAATTTTCCCACATTTTCCGGACTCTTCTTTTAGAATGCTCTGCCTCTCCTCACCCAAGCACCCTCAGGCTTCCACCATTCTGGCCAAAGGTATTCTACTTCTCACCTAATCCTATCTCTTCTAGACCCACCCTACCCTAAAGTGCACCAAAATCCCCTTCTTCCTTCTTGCTGTGCAGAAGATCTCAAATAGGATATTACTTGAGGAAAAGAATTTATAACAGGTTATCACAGAAAGCTATCACTTTGTTCCTCCTACCCCCAAAGATTTGCATTTTAAAACATCTGTTGACTTATCCTAAAGGAATCTTATTATGTCAAAACAAGTGTTTTTGAGCTGAGGACCTAGATTTCCTTTGACACTCCCTACTCACAGCACTAGCCCTGACAGTAAGATGCACTAAGGTTTAATTTCCATTCTATTCTCCCAGAACATCTTTTTTTTACTCCACCAACTGGAACTTCTTTGTTTTTAAAGAGTTCCGTTAGAAAAGTAACAGGGGATTCCTGATCCTGCTTGAAGAATGGGTTAATCTATCCTACTTAACCCTTTCTGTGTCTGGACTTTGTGCTAAGCACAAGTCTTATAATATTTACACCTTCCCACAACCCTTGGAGGGAGGTTTTATCATGATTTCCATTTTAGATAAAACAGGCTTAGAACACAACTTGCCTAAGGTCATGGTAAGGAGCAGATTGTGAGTCAAACCCAAATTGTTTGGATTCCAGAGCTAGCATTCCCAACCTCTGCACCATAATGAGAAAAGTACTGATTCCCAGTCAGAAGGCCCAACTCTGAGTCATAGCTCTGCAACCGAAAGATGATGAGCACCAATTTCCTTAACCTTTCTGAAACTCCTTCCTCATCCATAAAATAGGGAGATAGTAATACTTGTCATGCCAGGCTAAAGTGAGAACTAAATGTGAAAGTGATTTATAAAATGGTACCAAATTTATATGGCTATTTCTCGCTTATATAAATATGGTGCCTATTCTTTTTTTTTTTTTAAATCACCTCTTCCCAAGGGAATTTCATTTCTGTGTATATGTGAATTCTACAAAAGATGGAGTTGTAACATAGACGATAGTAAGCTGTCTTGTTCTTCACTCTGGCTCTCAACAAATACTTGTTAAATAAATGAATGATTGATCTTTGCTTGGAAAACAAAAGAAGAGCATGGCAGGTGAAGGAAGAGGGCTTCGTTAACTGAGAAATTGTCACTGGTATGAAGAAACATTATTGACTTTTCCACATGACTATCAAGCCATAAGTAGCTAAATAGTAATAAGAGGTACTCTGATACCCTATTAAAATGAATGAATTCTTGTGTTAGGTTTTAACAAATCAAACGAGTTTTTAAAGTTTGACTTGTAGCCCTATTCTGACCTCTGTTTAGCCCCATTTAAGCTTGCTAAAGCTACCTTAATCCTACTTGAACTTCTGTACCCTATTTCCCAGTGATTTGCAAGTCTTTAAAAACAGGGCTGCATGAAGAGTGTGTTTGTTTAGTCCAGTTCCTTTCCCCTCCCCCACCTCCATTTTCTATTTTCAGCTTTCACCCTCCCCTCTTGTACCTGGCAAGTTTCCCAAGAAGTGCTTCAGTTGCAAAGAAGGAAATACTGACGGTGCATAATTTAAATGAGAGAGATGTGCCATGCCACATTTTCATTAAAATTACAGAAAAATCCAAGCTGTGTGGAGTTTAAGGGAGATCAGAATAGAGTCCAAAGTGCTATCATTACATTTTGTAGTATTTTTTTTAGCTCAATAAAGCAGCTGTCCTATATTTGCAAAATAGATTGGAAATTGTTGGTAGTGGAAAAAGAAAGATGTACACTGGGTTTTCTTCATTTCAGTTTAGAGTTCTCTACTGGTTACAAGAATTAGAAGAAAAAAATGTACACAATTCCTATAATCTCTATTAGCATCTAAATATGAAACCAAGAATATGTTGAAAAGAGCTTCTAAAAGTGGATTGGGACAGAGCCTTGATAATAGATTCACAAATTCTTACCCACACATCAAATAATCTTCAGGCAGATAAGCTTAATAAAACAATGGCTCTTGTTTATAATGGTCTTTCAGTAGCAAAATTTTCTGCAAACTTACACAAAGCAACCAAATAAACATGTGATTCTGTGGGAAAAAAAAAGATCTGAAGCAAATACGGAGGATAAGTAATACAAAAACAGTACTAATTTTTCCCTTAATTGTAAGTTTCCACCACTCTTGAGCTCAATCAGCTTTTAGAACTAGAGGTCCATTATATTTTGGCATCAGTTTGTCGTATTTTGGCATCAGTCTGAATAACAGAATGCTCCTACCATCAATCAGAAGATTTTCATCTCAGTGGTTAATAACTTTCCTGTACATGTCTAATACCCATTTTCTTAAAGTATCTTAAGATGTAGGCCCAAAGATCAGAGATATCAATTAACAAAAGACTACTTTTTCTATTTGAGAATCCAACAGAAAAAAAGGCAAGAATGTTTAGCAATCTTAGAGAAAAAACATTTAGGGGCTTCCCTGGTGGTCTAGTGCTAAAGAATCCACCTTCCAATGCAGGGCACAGGGGTTCGATCCCTGGTTGGGAAACTAAGATCCCACATGCCGTAGGGCAACTAAGCCCACGTGCCACAACTACTGAGCCCACATGCCCCAAACTACAGAGCCCATGTGCTCTGGAGCCTGTGTGCCACAACTACAGAGCCCATGCGCTCTGGAGCCTGTGCACTACAACCAGAGAGAGAAAACCCACATGCCACAACTAGAGAGAAGCCCGTGCACCGCAACAGAGATCACGCGTGCTGCAACTAAGACCCAATGCAGCCAAAAATAATAAATAAATAAAATTAAATGAAATTAAAAAAAGAAAATGCAGTTAAAGGCTAACTCATTTTATTCATTCTGCAAATAAACTACATTTGTATGGTTTCCTAGTTGAAGATATATAATTATGTATCTCTGAACATAATATCCTTATAAATGTAAGTCCATCTTTAGCTTTGTTAATAAATGGGATTCTCATTCTAACATACACCTAGAATTTCCATTCCAACAAATCACACTATATATAGTTTCTGTTTTTTCTCTTTAATGTTATATTTAATGACACAAATGAACACGTCACTATAGAAAGAATAAACAATACAGAGGGCATAATTTGTTACTCAAGTGGACATCCTTAAATAGCTTAGTTTTGCCAGTTTTGAAAATTTTGTCTCTTTAATCATAGTTCCCTTCCAGCTCTTTCTCACTTTTTAAATTATTTTCATTTGTTGAATAAAGTGAATCACTTAATCATTTGTCCTAAATAAATCCCCTCAGTTTGGATTTTATTGATTGCATTCCCTTGGTGTTATCCAGCATATTCCTTAGTTCTCTGTAATTCCTATAAAGTAGTGCTTGATCTATAGCTTCTTCAGATTCAGTGTCATTCAATGAAAAGAAAAAAAAAAAAAAAAAAATATATATATATATATATATGTTTATTCAAACTACTTCATAGGTCGTGGGGAATCCCTCATAAGACATTGTCTCTACTGCAACTTATATTTTGACTTGACAATATGTTTTGGAGGTCCCTCCCCCCCTCAGTACGTGTACGTTTAACTGAATTCTTTATTTCATAAAATGATGTATCATAATTTGTGTTATTTTCTCTTTTCTTATGGACTTTTAGGTTATTTTCACCTTTATCAACAATGCTACATTGAACATCCTTATACACAGACTTTTATGCACACATGTGAGAACTTGTAGGACAATGAAGTCTTTAGTCCTTTCCCTCCTGTGCACACTGTTAAGAACTCCCGAAAAGGGGAGATTTTCATTCATAGGAAAAGAGGCAATAGAAGGTCATTTTGTTCAGTGCAAATGCATTTAGGTTCCTTCCCAACACTGGAGAAGGAAATATCTAAGATATTTCAGTGGTCTCCAAAATAGGATACATGCCTACCAGAGGGTACTCAAAAGTATCCATGGGGGCATAGGAAAAAACCGGAATCTATATTTCTATTATTATTTTCTATGTGCATCTTTTTTTTTTTTTCGGTACGTGGGCCTCTCACTGCTGTGGCCTCTCCCGTTGCAGAGCACAGGCTCCGGACGCGCAGGCGCAGCGGTCATGGCTCACGGGCCCAGCCGCTCCGCGGCACGTGGGATCTTCCCAGATCGGGGCACAAACCCGTGTCCCCTGCATCGGCAGGCGGACTCTCAACCACTGCGCCACCAGGGAAGCCCCTATGTGCATCTTTTATACTGTACAGACATGTGTGCAATTTCTAAATAAACACACATATATATATTTACTTTTATATACAAAATGAGAATGTGCTGAACATGTCTAATCAAAAAGGATATCCTAAGAATAAAAGTTTAGATGCTACTGTTTGTTATATGGAGCTGAGTTCCTGCAAAGCTGATTGTCTACTGTGTATCTCCACCTACATGATGTGTCATCACTTCAAACTCAATCTGTAAAGAATGCAATCATCATTTTTTTCCCTCAAAGTCCAGCTTCTCTCCCTGCTTTCTGTGTTTCTATTAATGGCATCAGCAGCGTTCTCCCAGTCACCCAGCCTCCGAAACCTTGAGTCATCTTTTGCTTGCTCCACCCTCCATCTCAGTGTCTGTAATAGCTTTTACCTCTATGTCTCCTCCTTTCCATCTCCACTGCCACCACCTTTTGGGGGCCCATTTAATGACTATTAAAATAAAAATCTAATCGGTCCACAATTCTGTTTATAAGCTGGTATATCCTAAAAGCTGAAGCTTTCTAAATCACATTTCTGATCACACCACAAGCCTATTGCAACCCCACATATAATTAAAAATTGCCAACTAGGAAACATCAAAAACTACTCCAAAGTATGGTATTCAAGAACCTTCATGGGTCTGGGCTTCAAACTCTCTTTCTCTCCTTTTCCAGGCTAAGATTTATACAGTTATACTCTTACTCTGTGCCTGACACTTCGTGAGTGTAGCAGAGGTAGAAATTTTCCTCGACCTTCTTGAGGTTCCTGGCTGGGTCTGAATATTAACCTGACAGATACAGAAGAAAAGCATACAGGTTTATTTAATATAAGTTTTATATGACATGGGAGCCTTCATAAAGAAATGAAGACCCGAAGAAACAGTTAGACCTGAGTATATTTATCCTAAGTTTGAAGAGTGAGTAGTCCTGTAAAAATGTGATAGTTTAATGAGACTAAGATAAGTGTAGTAAACTAGGGGAAGCCTAGCAAAACCTAAATGCAGGGTTCTTCTTGGTGTCTCTTTGTCTTCTGTGATAAAGATGCGCCTTTCCTCTAGGCATAGGGAGGACACCTCTCACATGAAGGTTTTCGACCTATTCAAAGGAACAGGACATGGGGGAGGGGACTCTGACCTCTCTGCTTCTGCCATTTTTTCAAGCTCCTTTAGCTTACTTAATCCATTCAATATGCCAAGGTGTCACATTTCGGGGTAGCATGTCCTAAACCCCATCACAGGCATATTATGAGAGTTATCTCATTTAATTCTCACCATACTCTGTGTGGTGGATGGCTAAACTTCTAATAATGAGATAGATTCCAGAACAAGAATGCCTGGATTCCAATCTCCTTCTTATTAACTGTGTGACAAGTGACTTGCTAGACAGGTTTGTTACCCTCTCTTACCTCAGCCTCCTCATATGCAAAATTGTGGCAATGACTGGATCTACATCACAGGGTTGTTGTGAAGACTGTGTTAACACCTTTAAAGTGCTTAGAAACATGCTTGGCACAGAGTGAATGCTCAGTAAGTGTTACTATTCTCCTTTATTAGTAGTAGTAGTATTTTTTTTTTAAGATCTTTTTTGATGTGGACCATTTTTAAAGTCTTTATTGAATTCGTTACAATACTGCTTCTGTTTTCTGTTTTGGCTTTCTGGCCTCGAGGCGTGTGGGATCTTAGGTCCCCGACTAGGGATCGAACCCACAGCCCCCTGCATTGGAAGGCAAAGTCTTAACCACTGGACCGCCAGAGAAGTCCCAGTAGTAGTAGTAGCATTAATAGCTCCATTTTCCAGAATAGGACGCCGAGGTTGTAGAAGTTAAATGAGTTTCCCTGTTCACGCAACTAGTGTTTGTCAGAACAGGAACTCAGACCCGCATCTGTCTGACTCCAAAAGCCATGTCTTTTATTGCCTCCAGTTTCCAGTCTCACCTCCCCTACTTCCTACCCATCTGTACTTGAAGCTCCAGTTAAGTCAGAATGACTCACAAGTCTCAAAGATGCTCTGTATTTTTTTTTCCTTTTCTTTTGTCTTATCGTATTTTGCCTTTCCTCCTGATACATACCCATTAAAATGCATGTCATTCCTCTCCTTCCTCTTCAGTGGTGATCTCAGCCTCTTAAAATCTTACCCATTCTGTGAAAGGCCACCTTTTTGTGATACCACCATTACTGACCCTCTTCTTTCCTCTTCCATGAAAAAAGCAACTGTGATCTCTCCCTGTCTGAATGGACGTATATATTATGGTTGTCATCATATTTGTACCTATTATTACAGATATTTGTGTACCTACAGTAGAAACTAGGTTTTTAGTTTGAAAGTCCCCCAGATACCATCTCACCTAATGACTGTTTTCAGGGCCCCAGGGTCAAAGGAGCCGGTCTAGGACCCCCAGGGGCAGCTGGGAAAGGCTGAGTGGGTGGATCAGTTCCCTCTTTACAAACACCCACACCGGTCAAACAGAGTATCCCCTTTTTATTTGTTTCACATATTGGGGTAAATGTCTAAAACCATCCTATAATAAGTTATTGTCTTCTGTCTCCCACTATATCTCCAACACTGGGGGAGGAGGGAGTCTTATGGACTCAGGCCCTTAACAGAGTGCTTATTTCAAGGCAGATCACAGAGGGAAGACTCCCTGTGCTCAGCATTTTAACATATCCTGTCTCAATTATTTAATCTTTGGACAATCCTGGGAGGTAAGCATTCTCTCCATTTTAAAGATATGTGAATGGAGACCTACCTCACTGAAGTTAAGAAATCTGTCCAAGTTTACACAGCTAATGAGTGATAGGAGAGTTCTAACCTAGATCTCTCTGGCTCAGACTCTGGATTTGGATGGACTGAGATTCAAATCCCTCTCCATCTCTAACTAGCTCTGTGGTCTTCGCAAGATATTTAATCTTTCTGAATCTCATCTTTATAGTGGGCATAGCCATATCTCTAAACAGTGTTCCTAGGATTCGTTCGATTCTGTGCGCCAGATGTCTGACTTTCAACTAAAATCGGCTGCTCTTCTTTTGACTACACTCTCTACGACAACATTTCCTGAGGAAACTCTAGGTATATTAACCTCTGAATCTTCTTCGGAAACAGGTACTAAAGAGCAGCATTCTGGGACATTTTGCCACATATCCTATGTGATTTTAAAATGTTCAGAGAGCCATGCTGGTTCTATCCGGGAAAGACAGAAATTCAAGACTCCAATATGAACCAGCGATATAGCAAGTTCTGTTTTATAGCACAGCATTAGGTCTCTTTGACCTGGTCTGCTAAAGGAATCTCCTCATGGCTAAAATATCCTAAGAGAAGTAGCACTTCTGCTCCCTTCCCACTAAGCCCCTAAGTCTCCAACTCTGAATTCTCCTGCGGGAGAAGCAGAGTCAATCGTGAGAGGGCTGTGTGTGTGTGTGTCCATGTACTTATTTCACTGTTATGAGGACAGGTAAGTTATTTATAAAGCATAAAAATAGAAAGAATGGCAAGTCAACAAGCCTATCTATACCTGGAAGAATGTTCTTGATAGGCTCACTGAGTTTTACAACATAGAGTATATTCATTGGTGTTTAATCATGTCATTATTTAGTTGAATACATAAACATTTTGTTTTTGAATGCTGGCTTCTAATATGAAACTTGCTTTATTGAATGCCTGCTAGTTCCATTTTTGAGAAGGCCGTGATAAATATTTGTTGCACCTGTCCCCAAAATAACATACCAATGATGAAGGAAGTAAACCTGAACCCAGAAGGGAACTATTCTGTAAAGGAGTTTAGTATAAAGTTTTTTTCCTGTCTAGGTTTTCTCTTTCTGAGATCTGAATTCCATTCTTCTATGAGACCACAGTCAAAATAATTGGCTTCTTTTATCAACCTACCCAGAGTACATTCATTTAAAAAATGGGTTTACCACAAGATGTGCAACATCTATGACATTAGAACATTGCCATGTGTGGAAGCACTCTTAATAATGATCATTTCATGATTGCCAAATGACTTGTAGATGGTCATTACATATCATCATTACCTTCTTCATTACATTTTCTTTCAGTGCATTTGACTGTTTTACAACATTCTAATCGAATGTCTCATAACTGAATCTAACAGAATGTATCAAAAATATTTCTAAATTACTTTCTTTTTCTGGCATTAATTTATGTAGTGAGCCATGAATCAATGTTTATTGGAAAAGCAGAGCTCCACATACAATAGAATGCTGTTTGTGCGTGGGAAAGCACGCTTCTGCAAAGAAAACCATTATTTCAATACACAAATATTTTCAGAATCTATCACTCCACAAAGCCTAATGTGATCACTACCGATGATTTTCAGATTGATTTTTGCCCCTTTGACAATCTATTACCAATACCACCTGGCCATACTCTCTTCCTCCCTCTCAGAGATTCCAGTAATGAATTGGATATATTTTAAGAATTTGCATTTAAGTTTCCTCCCCTAAGTATGGCCATTTTAGAGTTGTGGTCTAAAGGGACAGATGACAAAAGTACACTTCCTAAGTTTCCAGTTGTTTGATGGGTTCGATTTGTTTTAGCGCTCTGCAAAGTAATAACGTGCTGTCTTTTGTATATTAGATCTACCATCAGCTGCTTGTTTTCCAAACTGTTAATAAGTTGCACTGAGTAATCTGCATTCTGTGACCCAAGAGAACTCCCTGAGCTTGTAGCTACCATCTGTGACTCTGGGGCAGTTTTCCTCTGTGTAGAGCTAATAAAACGTGCACCCTTACCCTTATTAGTGCTGTCTTCTCACCAACTGAGCTAACACCTCTGAAAGTAAATAGGTGCTTTACACAGAGCCACATCCACATTCAATTTCCAAACCAGTTCTTCCTGTGTCACAGTGGAGAGGCATCCTGTGGTGAACATTTATAGAACTTTTAGTTCTTATAAACTTCTTTTTCCAGGTTTTAGTGGAAAAGGGATCTTTGAAAATAGACAAACATAAGACTCAAAAGAAAAGAGAATCTGGCAAAGACCTAATAGAGAGTTTTAATATTCAAATAGAGAAGTTTTATTCTGTTTCTCTAAGTTTGTCATCAATATTAATAAGTTTGGTAAAAAATATTTATTGAATATCTACTTTGGGTCAGAAACTGTGAAGTTTAATGATGGATAAAACAAAATTGGGTCTTTCAAGGAACACAGTCTAGTAAAAATACAGATAAACAATAACAATTAAGTTTATAGGGGAGTTCAGAGTAAAGTTACAGGATTCTTGGGAGACTTTCTGAAAATGTTAGCAAATCATCAAGGGCTGAAAGTTTTCCAGACAGAAAGATTCATTTTTCTTTTATTTTACTTAAATGTACTTTTCTTTGTACTATTTTAAACACTATGTTTAATTCTATGAGTTCTAAGACTCTTCACGCCCCTTCTTTTACCTTCTTTATTGTTACAAAGATTTTGAAAGTAAAATATTTAAACTTAAATATTTTAAGTATTTAAAGCATTTCCATAAGCCCTCCCTAGGAAAGTACAACAACTAACTTTTCTGATCTGTCTTAACTCATTTTAAATTGTCTAGTTATGTCTGAATAGTCATAGGTTGATCATACATCTCAGTTCGCCTGGATAGTCCCAGTTTATACCAATTGTCTGGTATAATTAAAAATAGCATCCTGTTTTACTCAAAAAGCACCAAGTTTTAGAAATAAATTATGTGGTCACTCTAGATATTCACCATACTCTGGTCCAATGGATTGAAAACAACAGGATTGTGCCTCTCTACCCATCCCCACTCCCCACTGCATATCTTCTCATCCTCTGGATATAATATTGAATACCTACCAGATAAGTATTACTTAAACGTGATGAAGCATAGGAGAAAAAAAAGAATTACAGTCTGCTTAAACATTCTTCAAGTATTGATGGCAGAATTACCTCCATGTCATCTGGTAATCGTACACTGGTCCAATTCTTAACTAATCACGGATCACTGTATTTGTTCATTTTGTTAGGTTAGGCTTGATTGATTGCAAGAGGGCATGAGCAGGTGGTGAGCATTTGGCCATTTGGTCTTGCTGTTTAAGCTTTCCATTTGTGGGGCTCAGGTATTTACTGGCCATACTAATTGTTAAAAGTCAAGTTTAGAAGCATGATAATGGAAAAGAATATGATCTTTAAGAATTGGCTCTCTATTCTCATGGTACTTTCTGTATATATACTTTCAGATTTACAGATATTTTTCAAGTATGGCAAATAAATTTGATGCATAAATGTTGTTTAATATAGTCTTGCTTTTTGAAGAGGGAAAGAAGGATGTCCAACTTTGATTTAAGTTATCATATGTTCACAAAGCTAAAAGGATCATTGATAAACTGTATACCCTGCCTTAAGCATGACTACAGATTATAAAATATCTCAGTTGCCAAAGGAGAATACTGTATCATAGGAATCTTTTTTCTTTTTACTTACCATTTTACTTTATTTGTATTTCTAAGTTGCGTATATCTAGGAAATCTTTGTATTTTCCACAGTACCCAACACAATGTCTTATAGTTAACTCAAAGAAATATTTATCAAGTGAACAAATGAAAGGATGACTGTTCTTCATATTTTAACATATATTTGTAAAATTTGTAAAATATATGACATAGTAAGGTAAACTATACCCCAGATTAATAATTAAGATATTTTCTCATGTTCTTATAGATCAAGAATATGTTAAGATCTGCATATGTATGTGCACCCCTCTCAGAAAAGCAATAAAAAAACTTCCAAGCAGAGAAACCCATAATTCCACTCTAATTTCACTATCATAATGTCAATGTGCTTTTTTCTGAAATAATCAGTGCCCACTTTTTTTTTTTTAAACAGCAGGTAGTGATTAGAATATGCATTCCATGCATGGTACCAAATCTTTTTGTGAATCAAATTCTTTCAGTTCAAGAGCATCCCTAACCAGTCATAGATTCAAGAAATTTCTCAGTGATTGCCTTGCTTACTGGAGAGTGATCGAAAAAGAACATACACTAAGTCTCCAAATTCTGAAAAGCTTTCTGAGGGCACAAATAATTGAGACAATTTAAGAAACTATTTTAGTCTATGAATAGAGTATTATCATTTTCTTCTCTCTATACCTCTACAGTCCTAGGGTATCTATAAATGTTCTGTCTCTGCCTAAATTCATTTAATTTGTCTATTATGTTTATCTGGGTAGAATTTTAGACTGAAACTGATTTAATATGTGTGGTGTTTAGGCCATATTCATTAGTTTTCTATGTATTTATTGAGTCACCATAATGTACAAGGTACTCAGCTTTATGCTGAGAATACAATAAAAAATGAATCTGACATTGTCCCTCCCACAAGGATATCATAGTCAGAGAGGGGAGGAACATAAAGAAATAATTAAAATAAATACTCTGTGGCTCAGACAATAAGAAAGTGTTGATCAAGGCACAGTGATGACACAGAGAAGAAAGCGATTCATAATGACTGCATGGGATTGTAAGAAAAAAAAAAAAAAAACTTCAGAGATAGATAGGTAAACTGAATCTTTAATAATTAGTAGATATCACCAAGTAAACATGGTTCATTGTTCATGAAGAGCATTCCAGGTAGAGGACATGCAAAGATGCATTGTATGAAAACCACAAGTACCTGGAAATCACAGGGGAAGTGTCTAACTATATAAATACAATTTTCTTGAAAAATTGATTACTTATATGTTTCCTATGTATATGATAAAACATTTGATTTATTTTTGACAGTTATCTTTAAGTAAATTAATATCTAATCTGAGATGCACCTCATTTCTTATTCAGCAACATTGACAATACCTTCTCATGAAGGCATTACTGGTCCCAACTTCAGTTTTAAAATGTCATTCTTCATACAGTTGTGTTTGTCATTGGAATGAGTAACCAGAGTCAATATTAGGTCTTTTACTTGTATGGGTTGTGGTCTAGGAAATGGAGGTTGATATTCCTTTTGAGAAGTATGCTAAATAAATGTCATAATATAGATGTTATACATCATAAATCTCTGAATGAGAGACCATATCTAGAAACTCCCAGTTTAACAACAATGCAGGTAGTCCTCTACATGGAGATGTTTAAGGTAACTTCCATTTCTAGGATACCATGACTGTTTCCCTTACGAACCTGCAGAGAATTTAGTTTACATCAGTAACCTCCAGGATACCCTGTGATACTCTGAGTGGTTCAGTGTAACTCTCCTTATGACACATAATAAAGTCAGCTGAACTGAAAGAAAAGAATTCCTGTGAATAATGATCTCACACGTTAACTCATGTTTTTCTTTCCAGCTGGAAAATAAAGTTTCCTTCCTAAAGCTGAATGGCTGGGCTAAGTAAGGCAAGGTTGTGGAAAAAAATCCTTAAACCAACAAACAAATAAGCAAGCACAACCTAGTAAAGCTACTGCCCTGCCAAAAGGTAATGTGTCCTTTTAAACCAATTTGAAATGAGGCTCTTAAGAAAAGAAAATGCTACTGCATGTCACAACATCTGCTAAAGTGCATTTATTTCCAGCAGAAACAATAAGACGACTCCATGTGGCACTGAGCTTACTGAAAAAGACCAAATTGCTATAAAAATGAAATACAACAAATAGACATTTGCAAAGGTTTGTTAACTCGAGTGAAGTGATTTCTCTGGACTCTTCACTTTTCCATGCCCTTCTGTATCTCCTCTCTCTTACAATAAATAAATAAATGAATAAATAAATAAATCTGCCAAAATGATGAAACCTTAATATAACCTTTTCAACAAGAGATAAAAATATATTGATTGGTGACTGCTGAAGGACATAATTAAACTCTTAATGTTTGATTTCATTTCTTCTTCTCTTATTTTTATTTATTTATTATTTAGTCACCCACAGGCATCTCTGTACTGACTGACCCTGCTAGTTCAACTATTAAAGAATTTCTCTCTCCAAGGAGGTCTGATGTAAACATGATAATCTGTTTGGCGGCTCCTATGATGGCCCATGAATAATACATACGATAACCCCGCTGGAGTTGAAATTCATTATTTGTGACCAAAAAGAATATTTGGAAGCTCCTGGAAAGCTTCACCATGCTTAATCCCAGAAACCTGGAATCCATTCTTGATTTAGACTAACCCACCAGGGTTGTGGCTAACTATTGGCCTTATAGTCAACCACCCTATAATATCTTATTAAACTGGACTTAATGCTAGGCATTGGATTTGAATGCTCCTCTAATTGTGGCAGAAAGCAAGTCTCTGCTTGTAAAAAGTATATACTGAATCGTTGAAAACAAAAGACAATGTTTACTAGGTGAGAGTTGGAAAGAGAAGTCTAAAAACCAAAATGAAAGAACTAGTATTTTTGCATTTCTAGTACACCTTAAAGTAAGCATAATTTTGAAGTTATATGTGAGTGTGTGTTTTTTTGTATAATTCAGCATTCTATAAAGAACACTGTCAAAATACAGGCACATAATTAATGTAAAATTACAAGTTAATGTCCAAGACACATCTACTTTTTAAATATTATAAATAATAAAATTTGCATCTACTACATATTTATAAGATCTATTCTATATCATTTATGCACCTCCTTTGTAAGATTTAGGTAACTTAATTTAAATATAGTGTCTAACTCTCAGTAAATCATTATTGAAAAAAGTTTTGGATTTAAAAATTTTTGAAATCGTAATTAAATCGCTTTCCAACAATTTTCAGAAAAAAATTAACATCTAAATACTTCTTATAATCTTCAGTGAGAAAATTACAGTAGTGCCTAATTCATCAACTTTACCATAGAATGAGGGGTTCCACATAAGCAAATTTTCCTGACAATTGTGGCTTGTCCCCTCCTGTATTTTATGAAAATGAAATGAGATAAAGTACAGAAAAGTACTTTATAAACTTAAAAACACATTATAATGGATGCTATTATTTTTATTATACTATAAACTCATCTCTTTTAGATAATTTATTCCTAAAAATCTTTCCAAAATGTATACTCTCTCACCTCCTTAAGCAGCATGTTTGGAATATTGTTTGTTTGTTTTTGGGTTTTTTTGCGGTACGCGGGCCTCTCACTGTTGTGGCCTCTCCCGTTGTGGAGCACAGGCTCCGGACGCGCAGGCTCAGCGGCCATGGCTCACGGGCCCAGCCGCTCCGCGGCATGTGGGATCCTCCCGGACCGAGGCACAAACCCACGTCCCCTGCATCGGCAGGCAGACTCTCAACCACTGCGCCACCAGGGAAGCCCAATGGAATATAGTTTTTTTTATTTTTATAAATTTATTTATTGTATTTATTTATTTTTATTTTTGGCTGTGTTGGGTCTTTGTTGCTGCACGTGTGCTTTATCTACTTGTGGCGAGCGTGGGGCTACTCTTCGTTGCCGTGTGCAGGCTTCTCATTGCAGTGACTTCTGTTGTTGTGGAGCACTGGCTCCAGGCACGCGGGCTCAACAGTTGTGGCTCGCAGGCTCTAGAGCGCAGGCTCAGTAGTTGTGGCACATGGGCTTTGTTGCTCTGCGGCATGTGGGATCTTCCCGGACAAGGGCTCGAACCCGTGTACCCTGCATTGGCGGGCGGATTGTTAACCATTCATTGCGCCACCAGGGAAGCCCTGGAATATAGTTTTACTTGTATTTTTAAACTGAGATATATGATTATCAACATTAACTATGGGATTCCGGAGTTTTACCAAAGTACCATCTGCAATATCTTGCCCCTGATAATAGCTCCCCATTGTTAGGTTCTTTTTTTTTTTTTTTTAATTTATTTATTTTTGAAGTATAGTTGATTTACATAGCCACTGTTTTATTTATTTATTTATTTATTCATTCATTCATTCATTCATTTGGCTGTGCCTTGTGGCATGTGGGATCCTAGTTCCCCACCCAGGGATCAAACCCAGACCCCCTGCATTAAGAGTGCAGAGTCTCAACCACTGGACCACCAGGGAAGTCCCCCACTGTTAGGTTCTTTTAGTTCTTTCATCTGTGGTGCTCTGTCTTCTCGCTTTATGGAGCTGTCTGTTGGCTTTTTTCATCCCTTCTTTATACTCCTCCCTTCTTTTTCTTTCTAGTTTACTACTTGAGTCTGCTGTGGTTTGGGAAAAGAGATAAACAAATGCACTTGAATTGTATCTAAACAGTAAATAGGTCTGTGTGAGGATCCGATGATAAGTTCTTGTAAATTAGGCTTCTAAATGTAAATTCACTGAACAAGTATTTATTGAGTGGTCAGTGTGCTTCAGGCACATAACTAGACAGACATGGTCCTTACCTTCATGATGCTTACTGTCTACCTAGAGAGACAAACATAAAACAAAAGATTACCCAAATATTTAATTAGATTGGATGGGTGCTGTGAAGAAGATATGCAGCATGCTTTAAGCTCATTTAAAAGAGGGCACCTAGGGGCTTCCCTGGTGGCGCAGTGGTTGAGAGTCCGCCTGCCGATGCAGGGGACACGGGTTCGTGCCCCGGTCTGGGAAGATCCCACATGCCGTGGAGCGGCTGGGCCCGTGAGCCATGGCTGCTGAGCCTGCGCGTCCGGAGCCTGTGCTCCACAACAGGAGAGGCCACAGCAGTGAGGGGCCCGCGTACTGCAAAAAAAAAAAAAAAAAAAAAAAAAAAAAAAAAAAGAGGGCACCTAAGCTAATCTGGGAGACTTCCCATTTACACTGAAGAATGGTAGAGGGGTAGAATTAAGGGCACTAGATAAAGAAAATAACATATAAAGCAAGTGTGTGGTTCAGAGAATTTTTCTGTATTTCTAGAATCTTCTAATTTGGTGAGATGACTAATTTAGAAGTCCTCTTAATGAAAGGGTAGTTTACTATATAACTTCTTTTAAAGAATTTAAAAAATTTAAAAATCCTGTAGTTCAAGACTTGTGGTTGCCAAGGGGGAGGATGGGTGGGGGAGGGATGGACTGAGAGTTTGGGGTTAGTAGTAGATGCGAACTATTACATATAGAATGGATAAACAACAAGGTCCTACTGTATAGCACAGGGAACTATATTCAATATCCTCGGATAAGCCATAGTGGAAAAGAATATAAAAAAGAATGTGTATATGTGTGTAACTGAGTCACTTTGCTGTACAGCAGAAATTAACACAATATTGTAAATCAACTATACTTCCATTAAAAAAAAATTTTAAACTTAAAAAAATCCTGTAGTTCAAATTATTTTCACCTGCTTCTCCTTCTAGAACTTGGGGGAACTCGTCTCTAAATTCTCATGCAGTTGCTATCTAATTGTATAGTGTGACTCTTCTGTAACCAGGCCGCTTATGCTGCCTTGCCTTGTGGACGAATTTCCAATTCTAGACTATGCTCTGCTCTCATGCTGATTGTAGAACTCCCACTGATGGCAGTCGGAGCTGTGCTTGTATATCTAGGAAAGTACACTGCCCTCTGTGTCACTGTCAGACTTCTTTGGCACAGAGCCTGGAAGCCTGAGTGTAGATGTGAGTCTCTAAGGAAACGAAGCTCTCAGTGGTGCCTCACCAGCAGTAGTGTGAATGGAAGCAGAGAAAATAGATGAAAAGGAAGAGCATGGCCTCTGGACTAGCACCCTTTATCCTGCCAATTCCACAGTAGGAGAGGTGGGAGGAAGTGCAATCATTTTTCTTTTTCTATTTCATAATAGCATCAACTTTATAGTCACAGATTGATTTTTAATAATTACTATAACTCCTAACATATACAAGGCCTGGGCATGAGTATACATGGAAACCTAAACTTGAGGAGAGCTCTATCCCCTCCCACCTGCTACTGCATTCTGCATGGCAAGGGACTACCAACCATTTGTCTAGCCTCCATCTACCACTGCTCCCCCCGCCCCAAGACAGCCAAACCGTTAGGAGTACTGACCCAAGGAAGAGGCCCAAGTTGGCCTTGGAAGTGGGCTTCAGGCCATCTGGACAGCAAATCTCTAGAAACATTTGCTCTTAACCACTCACTAAACTGTACTGCCTTAGATAATGGGCAAACTCATAATGGTTTGAAAAAGAAGATGCATATGTTTTAAGGCCATGCATGTTTTAAAGCTTGTTTTAAAATCAGCGCTTCTCAAACAATATGCACAAGAATCATCAAGGATCTTGTTAGAATCCAGATTCTGAGTCAGTAAGTCTGGAGTGGGGCTCCATATTCTGCATTTCTAACAAGTTCCCAGGTGATGCTTGTCTGTAGACTACACTTTGAGTAGCAAGGTCACTGTGAATATCCCTGGTTTCAGTTGTGTATGGGAGTGTTTGTGTGTGTCCATGCTGTTACTTTGGGGTGGGAAATATAAATAGTGTGTGTAAAAAGAAAAACCACATGGTAAAGTAAGTTAAAAAGACATAGCTTTTAGATTTGTCATTATTTAAGATTCTTCTCTCAGGTGATGTCCCAGATAACAGCCTTTCACACCTGTTCCTCCTCCATATTAATTTATCAGTGATGTCACCATGTCATATCTTTAACTGGGCTCTCAAGTGTTGCTTTAGCAGCCTTCTAAAACCCTACAGATTTCTAAGATACATATTAGAGCCAAGGGAAGACTAAATGTCTCCTGGTATAGAAAAGAGATATTGATTAGTTTTAAACAGCTGTCATCTCTGAAATGTTTCTCTCTAAATCATCTTCTGCTTTCAGCAAGCTTTCATATGTTGCTTTCTTGGATGGATGCTGCCCTTGGTACCCTTCTAACTACTCATGTTAATTGTGTCCTGTGGTATGGAACTAATACATGTTTAAGAATATCTCCACTAGCTAAAAAACCACTTGGCTTAGAGAAATTTTACTCTGGCATCTTCTCTGCCATAATAACTATTTTTCCTTGTATTGAGCAAAATTCAGCTGCATGAAGGACAATGATGCTGCAGGCTGCACTGCTAAAATCAGCTTTGAAAGCTGTCATAAAAGTTATCAGTTGTCATTTTACCTAGATGAAATGCAATCCAAAGTGTATGTGTTTTCAGTAGCAACTTAATCTCAATTATCGAGGTCCCTGAATGTGTAAAAAATGACAATTAAAAAAAATTTTTTTTTTTGCAGTACGCGGGCCTCTCACTGCTGCGGCCTCTCCCGTTGCGGAGTACATGCTCCAGACGCGCAGGCCCAAAAATGACAATTTAAAATGTTAGCATTAAAGCAAGATTACTTAATGGAAAATTGACTGGTGTTTAGGATAAACATCAGTATTTATCCTAAAAGCTGGTGTTTTTAGGATAAATATATTTCTAGATTGTGTTATTCTACATTTTTAAAAATAAAATGTGAACTATTCTACTGAGTATTGGACTAAACCTCCCCCTGAGAATTTATAGATTATTAACTGAAATGGCAGCTTTCTTGTTAGTCATGATCAAAGTGATTTGGGAATGTCTAAAAACATGTGAAAGTTGATTACACATTTTATTGCCGGCACCACATTGACTGGCCACCCATATGATGAGCAATTCTAACTATGGACTAGTTCCAACTAGCCTCAGGGAAAGAGCACACTGAGTTGAGACCTTTAGAAAGCATTTATTTGCTTGCCCCATTTAGTCAAGTGACTTTTATAATTTTCCAGCTTTTAGCCTTATTTATTTCACATAATGAGAAAGAAAAGTATCTTATTTCTGGCTTTCAAACAAAGAATATCCACCGTTTAAAATTTCATTTCAAGATACAAATCTCTACCTTTTTCAAGAAATGTATCTGTTTTATTTTTCAGTGAGACAGAAGACATACTTAGAAGAATTCTAACTAATCCTTTTTTAAAAATTATTATTTATTTATTTTTGGCTGTGTTGGGTCTTCGTTTCTGTGCGAGGGCTTTCTCTGGTTGTGGCAAGCGGGGGCCACTCTTCGTTGCGGTGCGCGGGCCTCTCACTATCGCGGCCTCTCTCGTTGCGGAGCACAAGCTCCAGACACGCAGGCTCAGTAGTTGTGGCTCACGGGCCTAGTTGCTCCGCGGGCATGGGGGATCTTCCCAGACCAGGGCTCGAACCCGTGTCCCCTGCATTGGCAGGCAGATTCTCAAACACTGTGCCACCAGGGAAACCCCTAACTGATCTTAAGTAACAATATTTGTCAAGTCATACCTACCTCTCAAAATCCTATTCATTTTTCATGACCCAGAAAAATCCTTTCTCTTCCAGGAAGCCTCTATTTCACTAGTCAGAATTATTGTCTCATTCTTCTGTACAATAGAATTTATGCACATCTAACAATATGTCTATATTATATATAATCTTTGTGAAGTGCAACTAGATATGTGTGCTTCTAGAAGAAAATCATTATTGATTATTCATTTAATTTATTTAACTTTAAATTTAAAATTTTATTTAAATTTATTTTCTATTGTTATTTTTTTAAGAGCCTGACCCAGTGCTTTCTAATAATAGTGGTGTAGTATATAATGTTTGAATTGAACCTTTATAATTGTCAAAGACCATGGATGAATGCACTGTGGGGTGATCCACTTTATTCATTAAGATCACCAAATCATCATACTGACCTTTTAAGAAATGACCCATGGTAAATGATTTTATAAATTATTAAGGCCCTGGAAACATTCAAAATTTAACATTTAAATACAATTTAGATAAAATAAAATCACATTTTAAAATACATTTTATATCTAATGGACTTTATTTCTGTATTTTTAAAATACAGAAATTTAAAAATTTTTAATTGTGTTTTTCTTATTTTTAAATTTCACGCATGTACCTCTCTTGCCTTGAAAATAAATAAAATTATGTATACTTAATATATAGGTCACGGAATTTGTATTGCTGGTGTGTCAAGATGTATTTGTGCTATACTGTATTAGCCAATCTACCACATAATAAAGAATACACCTAATTATCATTTCTCTATCCTGTTTGCTATTATAGGAAACTAAATAAGACAGGCCAATAGAAAATCAGAGCCAACATTAAACAATGCTTATCCTCTGGCTCCAGTTTTAATTTTTGCAGTAAAATATATAGGTTTTTCCTTTTCTGCTTTCCTTTTTCTCTTAATGGGTAACATTGGCAACTTTTCCAATTTCCCTGTTTTTAAGATTGTTAGCAAGTCCATAGGCTTCAGAGGAAATACACTCCTTGGAGAATTAGAACTCAAGAAATGGTATAATTATAATCTACCCCTCCAATCCAGGGAACCATTTTACAGTGGCATTGAGAGACTTTCAGATGGAAAAATATCAATTAGTCATTTAAATTCAGGCGCTGAATTCAGCAAAACTTTGGTTTACTAACAGTTTCTATCACTTACTAGTTGACTGACCTTGAGAATGTTACCTCATACTTTTAGATTTTTTAGATTTTAGATTCCCTAATCTGAAACAATGGAAATGATAATAAGGTCTACCTTCTGGGTGGCTGAAGGACTCTAATGCATGTAAAGCCCCTACCACTGTGCCTGACATAGAGCCCATCCTGAAACTGAGCTTGCATGGTGTGGTGGTTCTCATTCCTGAGAGCCAGACCCTACCATCCATCAGCTAGTCAGGCACGTGAGTTCTGGAGCCTGTGTGTCTCTTCAACGCTCGTTTCTGTTTTTGTTTACTCTCAGGCAAAAGGGGACACCACATTGTAACAATTAGGAGTGAAAGTGGAGAACCCTTAAATTCAGGGGAAAAAAATCAAAGAAAGACTTAGTCGCTAAATCTTCTAGAAGGAAGGAGGAGAAAGAGGAGTTAAAGCTTGATGCACTGAATTTTGAATGTGCTTTCTTAAAAGGAATTTTTGTGTTAAGGGACAATGGAAAGATACCAAGTTATAATACAAACCCAAGGGCAGGCCTCATGGAAATCAAAGAAAGTGACACTACAGGCACATTGTAGAGTAAGGGAATGTTTGAAAAGAGAGGGCTATGTATTTACCATTTTGCTTGATCCACATATCAAAAGCATCCTCCAACTGTACATAGAAGATCCAACAGGAAAATGTTTCATATGAAAAATAAAAAGATAAAATAAAATAAAAAAGAAAGAAAGAAGAAAGTGCTGGAGGCCACGTCATTTTTTTTTCATCCTATTTCTTTTTCACAGATTTCAGGCCAGGTGTGAGTAGCTCCTGCAAAAGAATAACTTCCCAAATCACCACAAAAGCAACAGAAGATACTGGGAAATAGAACAATCCACCATACTAAAATGAGATAATCTAACAGAGAAGCAGAAATGTCTGAGGAAAATTAACTGCCCTGAGCACTTAATAATTCAACCTAAAAAGAGCACAACTATTTTTTCCATCTAAACCTGTTATGTAATAAAAGTCCACTGTGATTGCTAGGAAAAAAGAAACCTTAGCTCAGCTAACTTTAGAAATATTTTTATTTGATAATATATTTCCCCAAATATTTTGAATCAGTAATATTGAAAAATTGAAACTCAAATCTCCAGTAAATGGAAGTCAAGTGATTAGCTATTTGAAAACCTGTATTACTCTATCCACGTATTAGGCCTCATATCCAGCAGACTCCTTCATGGCAAAAATTATTCCTTAGCAAAGAGATGTCAATTTTTTTTTTATCACAAACTCTTAACAGTTAATAGAAGTTTTCTGTTTTTGTGGTTGCTGTTTAGCAGAAAGAAAAAGAAAAAAAATTGTCCAGGCATTTAACAAGAACCAATAAACAGTTTAAGGAAAAAAAATGATTTCATTCAAAATGAAAGTTTTACATTTGTCATAACACAATCAAATTTATGATTTACTCTGATTCAAAAATCTATATTAGGGCTTTAACAGAAGGAATTCATTAATGCTTCCTGAGGATTATGGCAATTTGTGGAGAACACAATGACTATTTAGAAGACTTAGTTTCCAATCCTAACTCAATTATATTCTGGTTGTGACAATGGACAACTGTCTCCCCGTTCCTGAGCTGTATATAAAATTAGAATAAAACTACCTATTGTCTATGTCACATTGTTATTGTGATTTGAATAAATTAACATGTAAAAATAACTCAGTACAGTTCCTGAAAAATTTGGAGTGCAAGAAAATGTTAGTATCATTTCCCAGTAAGAGCATCACCATCTAGACAAATGTTCATGTTGTCTCTCTCACATGCTGTATTAGTTTTCAAGTCCTGTCATTTCTACCTCGTAAATATCTCTCAATTACTTCTTTATCTTCTCTTGCACTTCCCAAATAAAGGCCCTCATTTCCTTATGCCTTAAGTAAAATAACGGCCATGTAATTCATCCTTACTTACAGACTCAACTACTGTCAACCCATTCTTTATGCTGAATTTTCTTTCTAGAGAATAAACGTAATCGTATTATCCTTCTCCTTAAAACTCTTCGTGACTTCCTGATGCCCATAAAATGAAATTTAATCCCCCTAGAGTGATACAGGAGAGCCTTCATCATTAGTAGTTCAACATCTTTTTCTATCTTTATCATATACCCTACGTAGTAGACACACTATACCATCCTTTTCCCAGGACTTCTATCTTTGCACTTGCTGTTCCCTTTGCCTATGATCTATTTCCCACACTCTGACAGTGAACAGCTATTCATCTTTAAGACACAGCTGAAATGTCACCTCCCACATGTCGCCTTCTCCGAGCACACAGGAAGAATTTACCATTCCTCTAGGACTTATATCATTCCTGTAGGACTTATTTCCATTATACCACACCATATTTTATTAACCACTTGTTGACATGTCTGTCTCTACACAGGACTATGAGCTCCTCTGTATAGCATAGAACCAAGAATATGGTAGGTAGTATTTGATAAATATTTACTGAATTAATGATTGAGAACAACAACAATAAATCAATGATGTTACAATGAGTCTGCTCATGAATTAATGTGTCCCAAATTTGCAACTGGCCTTTTATGTTTACTGACTATTTGAAGCCTCTGTCCACACAGGGAAACAAAAGAAATGAAATCAAGATCATTATTTCGGGAAGTCTACCAAAAAAAATACGAAAAAACCCAATAACAATAACCCCTTTGAGTCAATTATATTGATACTACAGGCAAATGTAGCTTTGGCCTAAATTACCAAGTTTAAATGTCTCAATTTACTCTGCTTGTTTAGACACATCATGAACACTGAGGCGTTTTTGTTATTCTCAGAAAGTACACGTTTTACATAATCTATTCTTTCCCTTGGCGTGCGAGCACAAAGGAAAGCAGAAGATGCATGCAGCAGCAACTGACTTTTGTAAAGGGCCTCATCACTGACTCTCAGAGAGTTCTCGGTCAGCACACTTTGTACCTTGGCTCCCCCTTCTACAAAAATGTACTGGCTTCTATCTTCAGGATGCTTTGGATTTAATGAGAAGATTCAGTGGTGATCCCATTTTTTTTTTGGTCAAAAAAAATAAGAGAGAAAAGTAAAACGTCTTGGTGTATAATGTAGGGGTCCGGCTTCAGTAATTAACTTCAGTTAGTGCCTAGTATAGGACTGCTGACCGTGAATACATGTTCCTTGCTGGTGATGAAATACTATATATAAGAACCTGTGTTTCTGGTTCTTCACTGTCATAAAGCTGCTATTATTTGGCATTTATTAGGTACCCACGAGGCATAAACATGACAAGTAGAAAACACACAGTCCCTAACCTCTAAATTACAGAAGACAGATGCACAGGAAAGTAGGTGGACCTCGAAATTGTTTCCAAATGAGGATTTAGAGACTAGGAAAACTGAAGGGGGACAGGATGGGGTGGACAGGAGTGTTAGGAAATGGGAGGTGTAAGGAGTTAGTGTTCTCATAAAAGGAATAGGGTTGGTGGTCAGGCCAACTTCCAGAAGCTTAGGAGTGAACATGAGAGATCCGCTGGTGATAACGAAGAATCTAAGGGAATAAAGAGGGAAGAGTGGGAGCCTTGTAAAATGGTTCTTGGGGCCCTCAAGGGCATTTCTCTCAGTCTTTTCAATAACAAACCTGGTCTATATTGTAAGTCTTTTTTTTTTTTAATTTATTTTATTATTTTATTTTTTGGCTGCGTTGGGTCTTCATTGCTGCGCGTGGGCTTTTCTCTGGTTGCGGCGAGCGGGGGCTACTCTTCCTTGCCGTGCACGGGCTTCTCATTGCAGTGGCTTCTCTTGTTGTGGAGCACGGGCTCTAGGGCACGGACTTCAGTAGTTGTGGCACACGGGCTTAGTTGCTCCACGGCATGTGGGATTTCCCCGGACCAGGGCTCGAACCCGTGTCCCCTGCATTGGCAGGCAGATTCTTAACCACTGCGCCACCAGGGAAGTCCTGTAAGTCTTATTTATAAGGAGGCTTTCAGGCAATTTCACACTGCTTTTCTCTGATGCAGCCCCCAAAAAACATGTAAACCCAAAGGATTAGTAGCGACTTAAAGGGAAAATAGTGTAAAGTTACACCATGAACCGAGGGCAGTGCCTTGATGCACTGTTCCCTTGGGCTCCTACAGTGAATGAAACTTATCTAAGTGGCCCAGTCCACTACCTCACTGCCAGATCCTCAGCCCTTTGTTACCACGGGCACGAGAATTGCTCGATCTCAGGGGGCAGCCGCATCTGTAATGACCTGCATTGTAGAAACACACAGGAGTTCACTATCTAGGAATAAAAACTTAAATCTCCTTTTATATTTCTTTGTTGAGAGTTGCAAGCAGGACTGTGTAAATAAACAAAATGTTTATTCTGGCAATGTTGCTTTCATAGGAGGTTCAGATACATCTATTGAGTAGGGCAGCAGCCTGAAATGGAAATGAAATGGCAACATCATCTGAGGGCCATGTAGAGGTCTTGAAAAAGACTGAATATTCCCCAAATGCAACCATCATGTGGCTGGCATACTTACATTGATGATCTCATCAGACCAATAATTAATAGTGTGAATTAGGCTAATGAAATCAGATAGGCTAATGAAAGGCAGCCTCCTACTTGTTAGCATTGTTATTTACTTCATTATTTAATCTCCAACAGAAACTGAATTTGCTGCTCCAGATCTAATTGAGCCTATTTGACTTTGAAACAGTTTTTTAATTGTTCTGAAGATCCTTTAAGAAGGTGTAATTGTGAAAATATTAAGAAGCTATACAGCACATGCAACACCGGGAACATAGATCAAATCAGAACAACTGTCAGCATTTCCTGCTCCTTTGATAGGACTAAATTGCAAGCAAAGGAAATGATGAAGAGGGATTTTTTTTTTTTTCAAGGCTGGGACTTTCGAAAAGCAGAGATTCTCCATCTCCAAATGGCAGCTTCTTTAATTTTTGACACACATAATTTAGTAAATAATTAAACTGTAACATATCTTTCTGTCCAAGGGTAAGCACTATAAGTATGATCTGGAAAAGTTAATGGGGATTAAAATTGAGCCCTTTGGCCTGTAGAACAAAGCTGTGAAGGCTTGACCTGGAAATGGACTGGGGAAGATCATATCTTCTGATGAGCACGCACGAGCTGCCACTGTCTTAAATCTGCAAGAAAAGGGTGGGTGTGAATCTCACGCGATTTAGTTTTGATTTGAGGCTTCTTTCCAAAGAAAGCTTGAGAATCTGCAAAAGGAATCAAGGGCAAAGGAAGCATGTGCTTCCCATCCTTTTTCCCATTAAGCAGCATGTGGATAAGGGGAGCCCCTTACAAACTGGAACTGTTTGCAGCCCATTCCAGCGACTTCATTTGTTCTCATGTCTTCCTTTTGAATGCAAGTGCCGAAAAAGAGACAGGAAGTGTGCATTTGTGAGTAAGGGGTTAAACCCAGCAGGATGTGTGGTTAAAATTACAGTATATTTCCTGTTTGATAATACTGGATCTATTTTGAGATTACTTATCAGTTGGTTATTGTGCTAATAATTGCCATTAAAATTAATAGTACATTTTGGGAATTAGGCAAACTAACAAGTTTGCTTTTACACAGAGCTTTCCAAAAGCAATCTGGGTAACTTGTTTCTGGAATGCAGCTGTGTAAGTTTTCATTAACATCTTGCAGGTGGAGCCTAATTTTAGTTCAGCCTTGAGAAGGGGGAATTGTTTTCCTTATGATATGCACAGCACCACAACAGCAGCAAAGCAGGTGGGGCTTTGCTAAGCACTTATTTACTTTCCTGTTTTTAAAAAACAGATGATTCATATCGTTAATCATGCAGTTTCTATTTGATTTTCACATGTCTTTAACAGAACAGTCTGGAGTACATTTGACCTACAGTTACTCAAATATGAAACAAAAGCAACGAAATGGAAAATGACAAGAAAATGAGCAAAGAATCCTAAACATAGTGGAGGAGAAGCCAGTGAATGAAGTGAAGTAAAATTTAGAAATACATCTGTTTGGCTACAAAAGCATTTTAAACAGCAACCTTCCAGATTCTAGTTTGGCAAATTGAAATTGGCTCCGTTAGGAAGTTCACTATTTATTTTCTGCCATTGCAAGGAGGAAACTATTAGGGGAAGGAAGCCGTTGCTGGGAAGAGGAGAGTGCAGGGGTCAGAAAGGACAACTGAGATGCGGATTGTTCTCTTGCAAGTCCTTCCCTCGCCTTTGAATCTCTGGGAATGACTGGTAATCGGCTTAAATTTTAGGTACAAGGAAAAAACATTTTAAAGAATCAGAAGGTGATTAATGATAGTAATTTCTCATTTAATTTGTTTAGGAAATATCTTAAGCTTTACATTAAGCTTCCAGGACACAAACCCCATACCTGGGGTGTGTTTAATGTGTTTCAGCACAGTGAGCCTACTGTGTGTGTCTCTTAGGATGCGAGGACAGTGTGATGTGGCCATAATACGTCTGCGTGTCATCTGGCTTGAACAAGCGTCTTTGAATGCTTCTACCCTGTGGGGTGTGCATGAAAATTCCATCACCTCCGCAGAGCTCCCTGTGCATATTTGTTCCTTTCAGATCAGTCTCTCGGAATGGATGGCATTTGTGATTATGCTGTATACAAGTCTGTTGTTCTAAACCTTTTCTTGAAAGCCCTCTTCTGGACCTTGAAGGTCACCACTCAACGGCTCTCCCTCTATGAAAGTTCCTAACGTGGGACACAGGTTTGTCCATGAATGTGCTTCAGGGTCTTCATGAACAAGCTTTCTTGTTTTGTTTGTTTGTTTGTTGCTTGATGTGAATGTGCACTTTTCTCTCATGAGTCCATAGCTTTCCTTGAATTCCCAAAAGGATTTATAACCCCCCCAAATCTTAAGAATTATTGCCTTATACAAAATGTTTTCAAATACTTTCTTTAATGAAAAGGAAATACAGTAGTTTATTTTGGCTAATGATTATAACTAAAATATAGGATTTGTCAGCCTTCCTCACATAGTGAATCTTAGTCTGACTTAGGACTAAGTTTACATTATAAGTGTGCCTCCTTACTTTTCCTGAGATATAATACTTCTTTCCTTATCTCTAACCTGTAACTATGCTAAATAAGCATCTAAGAGGATATTAAAATTTTAAGATTTGTTTCTTTACTCAACATAGATTTATGAAGTGCCTATTATACTAAAGGTACTTCTGGATTTCAGAAATATACAACACAGTCTCTTTCTTTAAGAAGTTCCCAGACCTGTGGCAGAGACACTCAACTAGGAAAAGAGACTCAATCAGTTGATCTGTTTATAGAAGGGGAAGATTTTATGTGAGGCCTCAGATTTGCAAAACATATTGCACATCCTCATTTTGCGATGTAAACGCAAAAGTTAATGACCGAGACCCTTGGAGAATATAAGAACCATACCACAACCAAACCTGTTGTTTTGCCATTCCATTCCACCCACCCCAGATGTGGCTGGGGAAGGGGCCTTGTAGGTGACAGAATAAAGGGTTGAAACTTCAGAAATGACTCCCAGGAGTGGAATGGGAGGAAAGGTCATCAAAAGCCAAGGAAAAAGAAGTTTGTTTGAAGCTTAGGTTAAGTGTTTTTGATTGATTTGATCTTACAGATTTCCTAAAGCTCCATCAGACTGTGATTTTGCAACTCTCTTGAGGGTAGTCCTACTGGAGTTTTCACAAACACAATGCCCTTTTGTTTTCCCAATAAGATCCAGTCTTTGGATGAGATCTATCTCTTGTAGATACCTGAAACTCACACTCTGTTTCTTCCACCCCCCAACATCTGAGGCTCTTCTAATTCTGTCCCAAATTTTTCTTTGATTCCCACTTATTCACAAAAATAAGAGGGCAAAGAAAAAGGGAAATAAGTTGATACTGAGCAAATGGAGTAGTACTTCCAATTCTCTCTCACTGTGACCCAGACTACCAACAGCAGATGCCATAGATCTGATCTTCCCAATATTCAGTTTGCTTTTAGCCTCATTCAGAATGTACAATTCAGTACCCCACTTCTATTCATCATGAAATCCAGGACTGTCTTGGAGAGGATGAAATGGAGTTGCCACCCTATTTCCAGGAAGTATAAAGGGTGGTTTTGGCTATCTATACAGAGGGCTCAGTTTTTGAATATTCCTAATTAAAAATCACAGAATTGGCAACCTGCCCTCTTCATTTCTAGGTTTTCCATTTCTTTGTAAATTTTTCCTACACTTCTCTCTAGGCAAACCTACACTTTTCCTGCGGAGATACCTTAAGACATAGAGTAAAATGTCACCTACAGGAAACATGTGATTCATTTCACTCTTGCTGGTAGGTACATTCAGAATTCTACTTCAAGAGGATTTTTTTTTTCCCATTTTTAATCTAAACCTTATTGGGCTGCCTGTAGTGAAAGCCTCAACCACAGATCCTGAAATAAAGTCTTTACAGAAGCACTTAAAGAAGACCTGGTTATTCTGGTGCTGCTTCTGAAGAAGTTCCAATCAGTAGCAGGGTAAAATTTATGGGAGGCTTATGAGATTTTTGGTTTCTTAAAAGAGCACACATGCCACAGAGAATCTGAATATATTCTATGAAAATTGTACAGACCTCTCAACCAGCACAGGAACATGCACAGAAAATCTGAGAGGTCACTGTTTGTCAGGACCACACTAAAATCATTTCAGACAAATGAAATAAATCCTGTTTAATGACTTAAAAGTTAAAGAGATTCTGCAAGTTCAGTTGGGGAGCTCTGCCAACATCTAATTATTTTTAGTTCTAGGATCCGTCTTTAGTATTTGTTGGTATCAACTCTGCTTGTTTTGTTTAGCTTACAAATTGGGTAAGGAGAAACAAAACTTTGGCCAAAAACTGTGTAAGTATATTTCTTCTCTACTTTGTAGAAAAGAAATAATAATTTAAAAATAGAGTATTTGGATAGCTCATACCAGTATGTTTGGGTAATGTCTACTCTTAGTTTTCTTTTTTAGACTTTTGATTATCCAAAGTTATGTAGGCCAAGGCAAAATGGCATATATGCATAATCAAATTAGATTAAATGTTTTATTTTATTTATTTATTTATTTGCGGTAAGCGGGCCTCTCACTGTTGTGGCCTCTCCCGTATGCGGAGCACAGGCTCGGAATGCGCAGGCTCAGCGGCTATGGCTCACAGGCCCAGCCGTTCCGTGGCATGTGGGATCTTCCCAGACCGGGGCACAGAACCCGGGTCCCCTGCATCGGCAGGCGGACTCGCAACCACTGCGCCACCACGGAAACCCAGGTAAAGTATTTTAAAAATGTTTATACCTATCCTACTGCCAAAGGAAGAGCCAATGCTCAAATAACTTGAGTCAGGTGGGATAACAAAGGTACCAATTAACTTTCACCTAGCAATAAACAATGTTGGACTGATTCCTTTGATGTCAGGATATGGTACACCAAGCTCTTTTTGGATTAGTGTTAGATAAAGGCAAAGATGGGGAAGAGTAAGTGAGACACAAATCAGCTTATTGAAAAAATAAGAATTGGTGACAATAATAATACAAATGATATTTTAATTGCTACAGCACACTAATTCTCTACATATTTATCTGCAAGATGATTTGATCTTTCTAATAATCTTTCTGAGGAAGATAAAGCAAGTGTTATTTTATAGAATAGAAAGTTAAAATAAGGGGTTGTAGAATGTTAACATGGTTATTTGTTTTTTCCCAGTATAATATTTAATAAAACATTAGATTAGTTGTCAATACTTTACAAATTGGAGATTTCACATTAAAAAAAAAAAAAAACTGGATATCTGACTTCTATAGAAAAGTTGAAAGTTCTGGTACCACTGGATAACACTGGGCCCTTATCCCGCATAGCAGCATACTACTACTACCTCCTACTGCCTTATCCCCAGTCTCCTCACTCATTAATCTTTACTTGCTTGGCCTTTTTAGGCAATTGATTTCTGCACTTCTGGTGTAAAAGAACTTTCATAAGGCCATGCCTTGAGGTCATGACAGAGGTAGGCCTAAAGTGCAGTTCTGCTACATCCTTTTATCATAAAATGTTCACAGCAGAATGTGTGGCTACATGTCCATCTCTTCTCCCCTCCAAGAACCTTTTGCTCCAATGTACTTCTCACAGTTGCCCAAGAGGGCATGTGTCCCCATGTGATTGGTGCTGTTCCTGGTACTATTCATACTGTCCACTCGCTACTCTCCCTTTTCTTGACTAAACCTTAATCCTAGTGCTTCACTCGAAGGTCCCCTGCTCTCTGCAGCCATCTCAGAGCCCACCTGCAGCTTCCCACCCCTCCACATGCCATCATTTAGTTAGTCTGTCATTAATTTAATAAATGTCAGATGAATGAATTGAAGAGAGGAAAGAGTAGTAGTATGCTAACACATGAGTCTGCACTTGACTTACTCTTCTCCCCAGGTCTATGCTAGGGTAAAAAACATTACAGCTTCCTTCTCTGTTTAAACTATGGGTCAGATCACTTAATAATTAAGATTTTGAGGAGAATGGCACAGAGCCATATCTATCAGAGGTAATGTGGGCAAGCTTTGGCAACTTCTCTTTGAGGTAATCCAACAAGAAGATTGCTGATTTGGTATTTTTAACTTATTTATTTATCAAAAACGCACCTTGGGGCTTCCCTGGTGGCGCAGTGGTTGAGAGTCCGCCTGCCGATGCAGGAGACGCGGGTTCATGCCCCGGTCTGGGAGGATCCCACATGCTGCGAAGCGGCTGGGCCTGTGAGCCATGGCAGCTGAGCCTGCGCGTCCGGAGCCTGTGCTCCGCAACGGGAGAGGCCACAGCAGTGAGAGGCCCGCGTACCGCAAAAAACAAACAAACAAACAAACAAACAAATAAACACTCCTTGCTTGAGCAGAGAAACTCATGTTTCTTTAGCACTTTAGTTTAGTAAGCAGGGAAAACACTAATTCAAAGTCTAGAGAAGGCAGTACTCTGCTTTCCCCCAGCAGGGGACAAATTGGTGCCTGGCAGGGAAAATTATGTGTTGAAAAATAATGAAGAAAAGATAAGGAATAGCCCCAGTTATTGATTTGTTCCACGAATGTTCTTTAACACCTACTATGTTCCAACCCCAAGCTAGGCCCCGGAGATAAGTAGGCATGCAAATAAAGAGGTGCAGTGGATATTATGGGCATATGTAGGCATCTGTGCAGAGTACGGGGTGTACAAAGAAGTCAGTGGTCAGCTGTGCCCAAAGAAATCAACAAAATTTCCATAAATAAGTTGGCCCTTGAGCTGAGTCCTAATGGACACAAGTATATTTTATACTCAATTTGAATAGGATATTAAGGACCATTTAGCATGACAAAATAAATTAGGAAGCTGAATTTCTCCTTCATGAGGGTATAGATCATATGAAAAACACTTAAGAACATAGTGGGCACATAAAGAAAGCACACATTAGATGCAAAATAAGTTAATAGAGGTAGCATAGAGTCTGCAGATTCTACCTGAGTTTCAATCCTAGCTCAATTATTTGCTTAACAGTGTGTCCTTGGACAAGTTGCTTAAGTTCTCTATGCCTCCGTTTTCTCCTCTGTTAAAGGGAAATGATAATATCATCTACTTCATAGAGTTGTGGTAGTAATAAATGAGAAAATCTATGTAAAATGTTTAGCACAATACCCGGCACATGATAATAAAAAAGTTAGCTATTAGAATTATTATAAGTCCATATAATATTTTTCTTTGAAATAGCCAGCATCAAAGAAAGGCTTATATATCTCAAAACACTTATTAATGAAAAGTTAGATAATTAAAACAAAAAAGAAATCTCATACCTAATATGCACTGCATCATTTATGTTTCAGTTTTGCATTTTATTCTCACTCATCTTAGATAATGAAACCAGATTCGGTCCCGTAATTACCCTTCTGCAACTAACTGTTCAGTATTCAGTTTCTTAAATTTTTCAGTGAGGTTCATCTTCCAGCCGTAATGCTTTAGCATAATACTACTGTGCTGCTAGAACCATTCTCAACAACAAATTTTTACCTTCGAACAGTGATTTTTTATAAATTAATTTTTATTGGAGTATAGTTGCTTTCCAATGTTGTGTTAGTTTCTACTGTACAGCAAAGTGAATCAGCTATACGTATACATATATCCCCTCTTTTTTGGATTTCCTTCCCATTTAGGCCACCACAGAGCACTGAGTAGAGTTCCCTGAGCTATACAGTCGAACAGTGATTAAAATTGTGAATGTTAAAGTTTCTGTTACATACACACACATATATGTATATCTCTTTTAATATAATCTATGTTTTATCCATCAGAATTTATTATTTTTATTAACAGATATATTTATTTTATTAAAATATTTTAGAAATATTGAGTTAATATCTCAATGTTCTTCTGGAAAAAAAAAATTTCTCAGCAAGTGTTTATTTCCTGCTAATTTTTTGGTTATTTCTATGAAATTCATATAAAACTGATACTTTAGTCTTTTCTAGGTAGAATGGAATAACATTTTCAAAAATCTTTCACATCTGGGGGACTCTACATTCTCTTGATAGCATACCTTCCTTTCTTCTACCCTTATCTACCAGAAATAATCTTTGGCCTCTCTATGTAATAAAAATATATACTATTCTGTAAAAGAATTAATACTGCTCTTAAAAATATACTATAATAAAAGTACACTTAGGAAAAATTCATATTAATAGAAAATTATAAAGGCTTTAGTATTTTCTAATACCCACTCAAACTGAATTAATAAAAGTGCTCAAAAAAAGAAAAAACCCAGAAGCTATTTCCTCTTCTAAAAATATTTTTCATTTTACAAAATTGAGATCATTCACTGTATTTCCATCTTGAAGAAAAGGACCTTGTTCTGTATTATCGTTCCAGTGTCGCCTCTTGGGTTAGCACAGTGCCGGGGCAGCGATGTTTTGAGATTTGAGTGTAAGCAGCTTCAGAATTTCTCCCCGGCTGTAGTCCTGTGTTGTGCTCTGGGCTTTCTGCCATGTTCTTGGGCAACATCTCACACCACTACACTTTTCATATCTCTTCCCCTTCTTCCCACGGCCAAGTCTTGTTTCTCAGACTGACAAATTGTTTATAATTCATTATAGAGAAATTTAGCTGTGTCTTTATCCAGTGATGCCCATCGGGCTATGCCCAAAAAGACTTGACTTTCTCCACTTGAATGCCTTGTCCAGATTTGCCTAGTTGTTTTCCCTAACAAAAGAACCATTCGTGAGCGATATAAGAATTGCTCCTCCCGAGAAGGCAAAAAATAGTGGTCTTTTTTCTTTTTTATAAAACAGGTTTGTGGAGCTTTTTTCCCCTCTCCATTATGCAGATTTTTTTCAGCAAATACTTTTGAAGTGTGTCTTAAGTGTAAGACTTTGTGCAGAACAATTCAATCTTCACTTTACTTCCAGTAAGTCCCATTACAAGAAGCGAACCCCAAGAAGGTGAAGCTGAGAGCTACATAAATATGCCCTAGTGTCCTCAGGAAAGAAAGAACTTCAGATGTATTCATGGAACCTACACCAATTATTTTTGCGGTATCACAGAGAATGGGGCAGAATTAAGCAAACTGGACATGAGTCGACGCTGACCTGATTTTATTAGGAAAGAAAGAAAGACTCTGTGAACTGCAAATGAGTGAGTTTAAACTGAGTCCCTAGCGAAATTTAGACAGGATTATTAAAGTAAAAGTGAGCATTTTGAGAAGATGGCAGTGACTATTAAGAATTAGTATGGGTTTGCTAAGAACACAGCAACCCCAAGTACACTAATTTACTTTTACTCTTCAAAAGAGAGTTTAAATTTGGTAAGTCTTTTAATCAAAGTACTCATACATTCTTAGTAGATAAGTTAGAGCTAGTTTATAATATGGTTAGGAAGTTTTCAAAAATGGCAGAATTACCTCTTTTGAGTATCTAAGTATGAACTTTAGAGTCACACAGCTTTGGTGGTTCAGATTGAAGCCCTGCAACTTATCAGCTATGTAAATATGTGCAACTTGCATAAATTCCTGAACCTTAATCCCTTCAACTGTAACAAGGGCTTAACAACTATCTATATCACAAAGACATTGTGCTTCTTAAATGGCATAATGTACCTGAGGTGCTTTTTACCTATACTTAAATAAGTGCTCCATAAAAATGATAGGTGTTATACTTTATTCTCACTAGCTAAGGCCGATTGGTTTTCAATCTGAAGAGAGATCTCTGAGAGGTACACTAGCACTTTTGTTTTTTGCCAGTGATTTGAAGAAATAATAATAATTATTTTGGCAGTCTCCTTGCTATGCTATGGGCTTTTTGGGGAAAATGACCATGTCTTCTTGCTTTTGGTATCCTCACTGCCTGATTTAGTGCCTGACCCATAGTAGCCACTCAGACGTCTTTTGAAGAATGGCACAAAATGAAATATAGCAACCAAGACACTGGATAGCAAAATCAAGGTTCAAAACTGCCACAAATAATTAGAACAATGGGCCAATACCAAAGATAAGCTCTAACGTGGATGGATAGAAAGTCCACGATTTCAATCCAAAATATCAATTGCAACAAGAAGAAGTTGCAAGAGATTTGATTAGACAGAATTTGGTATGAAAACATTTGACATTTTAGTTTCATAAAAGTTCAGCAACTAAAAATATGATAATGATACTAACCCCTCCTTAGAGTATGTTTCCTGCCTTCAGAAAATTCTAAATTGTTAGAAATAGAGTCCAGAGCAAGGCAGGCATCCGTACCCATTTACTTTGCATAATTAGACCACATCTCAAGCAATGCATTCAGTTCTGAGGCCACATTTCGAAGAGACATGGACAAACTGGAATCTATCCAGTATGGGGAGAGACCTTAAAAGCCATCTCATATTAGAATGATTAAAGGAATGTTCAAGTTGAAAAAAGAGTAGACTTAGGGAAAAAGGATAGTCATTTTTCAAATAGTTGAATAACTTTCATGTGGAATAAGGATTAAGTTTAGCCTCAAAACTTCATGAAGCTTCAGAAAAAAATCATACCAAAGAATGGACAATTCAGGAAGATATTGGTCAAATATAAGGAAGATCTCTATTTAAAATGAGAATGGATTGTCTTAGACTTAGTAATATATTCTCTTCAAAGTTATTTAATTTCAATTTATTTAACAAATGATTACCATTCACATTTATGTGCAAACCTGTATAAGCCCTGTTCAGAAAGGAAGGCTTCAAGAGTTTGCAGGTTAGTTGATTTATATCATTTACAATATCCACATCACAGTTAAAATGTACAGCTAAACATTTACTTAGCAAAAATTTATTTCATATCACTACACATCAATTTTATGCTAGATGGTGGGCAAGTTGAAGAAAAATAGTATTATATAGTATTATATAGGACCCTGCTTTGGGTAGGAATTTGGACCAAACTTTGATATTTGAGAATAAATCAATCCAAAAAAAAAAAAAAAAAAGCAAAACAGTTCACTTGATTTAAATGTCATTGAGGAATTAAAGGGTCTGAGAAAATTAATATTCTATCACTTCCAGAGGACATTGATAAAGTGGGTAGAAATTGTAAGTCAAAGACATACCATTTACACATATTGAGACCCATATTTCCTAGACTTTGTTCTGATCATGTTACACTTACAATGATTAATAAAACATAAAAATTTGGCTGGTTTCTAAAATCCTGTCTTGCTATTTCCATACCTGAATTTCATTTACGCATATTCCTATAAAAAAATATGTAGCCAATCAACTTTTTTTTAATACTACCATCAATTAAAAAATCATTGAGTACCAGCTATTCTACTACTCTGTAAAGAGGAAAATCTTCCCTTTTCCTAAGATATTTACAGAACATTTCTCTTATTATCCTTTTCTTTTTTTTTTTAACATCTTTATTGGATATCCTTTTCTTTTAAGAAAAAGTAAAAGAAACATAACTATTTCATTTGCTATCAGAAAATTTAAGAGCAAAATGTACAACATATGCAGTGATGTTTGTTTTAATTATTTGGGGAATTCCAATTTTCTTTGTCTTTTGTTTTGAGAGTGCTTGTTTTTTAGAAAGGTTAAAATATAGTAATTCTCTATGCTTAAAAAGGCTATATTTTTAAGGAATGAATATCACAAAGAATCTATTTTTGCTGAATGGTTAATTAGAAGAGGATAGTTTCTAAAAAGGAAGCAAACAGAAAGCAGTAGAACTGCCTGGTCCTGCTCAGTGCAGTCCAATCCTGAGTCAGCAAACAGGTATTTGCCAGTAGCAATGAGCATTGTGTACTACGATGACCGTGCTACTTAACTCGATACTGTTCCCACACCTCTATTAGTCGGGTCCAGTGCGTGGGTAACTCATGAAGTCACTGGGTACTTGAGTGAAATATTGAAAGCAATGAAGGTTATGAGGAGGGTTTAGAGACTGGTGGAACTGGCTACATGATCACAGCCACACCCACTCTTAAAGTGTACTTGGCAACAAAATTCATGCCAGTATGACACCTGTCTGCATAGGAAATTCATGACAAGACAGAAGGGCAGACTTCGGATCACGATAATAGTGTTGTGACTGTGGTCTCCCCAGAGCCTCTCCGGGAAAGATACTCTTTTCTCATTGTATGACAATTGGAATTTGAAGGGAGTTTGCTAACTGATGTTCTATGTGGACCCAGAAGTACTACCGATAAGGTAAGGGCAATGATATCTCTTGTGATCACTAGAGATAGATTATAAGGCGATTCCCTACTCAGTCTTCCCTCTCAAATGTAGATTGCTGAGGCAATCTTCTTGGCAGTGTATTTCAGGATCTTGAACTTGAAGGATAGAATTGTTTGGCACTGCTCTGAAAAGAGACATCCAGGCCCTGCAATAGCTGTCTGTGTTGTTTCTGGTTGATGGGATACAGAGAAATGGGGTGATGGTGAACTGCGGTTGAGTGGTAAGAAGTGATTTCAGAACAATGTGTCTAAGCAGATCATCTCCCAGGGCCCTACATGAAGACGGTTTTAGTAGCCACCTGTATTCGGAGATTTAAATTTATGAAACAGAATCGTGATGTTATCTTAATTGCTCTAAGGATGTCGCTTCAAAGAAATTGTCACAGAAAGAGTAACTTCGGAGGAACTGAGAAACCGAAAGGAAATGGCTTTACTGTGGAAAAGCTAAGGAAAGTCTTCTGCCCTAGAAGTTAACATTTACGGATCTCTTTGGCAAATAATGGTCTCTGTTTGATGAGGACTGAAAAAGTCTTAATCAAATCTAGTAGTCATTGCTGCTTCCTTCTCTCCTAATCTCCCTTATCCTGAATTATGAGATCCTTATCTATTAAAATAAAACAGCATTTGTTAAAGCCTTTTCAGAATTAAGACCAAAACCATCAAAACTAATTGTTTGCTAGTATCAAATAAACAGTTTTTTTTAAAGCTTGATGAATTGTTTGTAAGTGCTAATCAAGTGGGTGGAATCATAAAAGAGGGGAGGAAATGAGCTGAAACAATATATATAATTTGTTTGCATTATTATTTGAGATAATTACAAAGCAGGCATTCAAGAGCTATTTTTTATCTTTATACCAGAAAGGGGAAAATAGGGAGGAGAGGAAGAGCACAAGAACACATAGCCATTGTCAGCTGCAATCTAAAATATTTCTGGATTCACAATTGTCGAATATTAGCATTACTAAGAATGCCAGGGACAGAAGTGTCATGTTGAATGTAGAGTGATAACTTCATAAGAAGGCAAAGCTGAGGATATGACCAGTTTGCAGTCACAGAGAAATCAGCTTTAATTAATTTGAGTGCCAGCTCTGTGTATAATTACACAGCATGAGAGTCTGCATGCAAATGCGGAAATGCTGATTGTCCAAATACTTGTACTTGCTCATTAATACGTTGGGACTAAGCGGGGCTGTCAAGCAGACAGAATACAGCACACACAGTGCCTGCAGGCTAATTTGTATTATACTGTAGTTAGCAAACTGATTTCAGATGTTTCTCCTTTCTTTAAATAATAAGCACAAAAATATGTGCATTATTTTTATCTGTGACATACCTTGTTTTCTTCCTGATTAAAATAAAATGTTTTGGGCTTTTAAAAAACTGTCGAGGGTACACGAAACATTGCAATAACGCCAATTTGATGTCAGTAACATTGTTACCAGTTACAGAATATTTCTATTTGACGTTTCATGTAATTATCCAAAATAGCCATTTTTTTTATAATTGGTGAAACTGTATTTTAAAAAGTTAAATTTATATGTAAATTCCAAGGAGGAATAAAGCAATGGTCACAGTTGAATTGCCTACTTGTGTATCAAATCTAGTATCTTGTGTCCAGCATCAGTGGCCAGAGGCTTCAGGGAAAGGATTGATTTATTTGAGAAAGCACCTAATCCTAAAATGTACTGAGGTGAGATTTTCCATTCTGACCCCTGAATCTCTTAGCAGAGACCAGCTTCAACCAAATTCCCAGCTTCTTTCACAATACCCTAGGGGAAAAAAATCTTCCTTAATCATAACGAAAACAAAATATCTGATACTTTCTTCAGAAAGTGGTACAAGAATATAAGGAATTTACCTAAGTCCCCCAAATCTGCTATTACTACTACCAATGCTACTATTTCCTTACCAACGCATTTAATACATTTTAATACATTTCAATTCTATTGTACAAATATTTATGGAGCACCTATTATTTGTCAGATGCTGCAAAGCCGAGGATATGCAATAGTAAGCAAGGTACACAACAGACCCTGCATTTGCCATCTCCTTTCTCTCAGGGGTTGAATGAAGGAACCTAACTCGGTTTCCCTGGGAAACATATGCCATTAGCAATTATTACCTTGGAGAAGCCCACTTGCAGAAACTTGAATCTATGGCCTTCCACACACACAGTTCTCCTGGACCTTCTGGGAGACTAATTCCCTCTCAGACATTTCTTCAACCCCATTCTTGTGTAAGATGAAAGGAGCTGCTTCCACCCCCAGGGCCAAATGGACACTGTAAAGGATATGTGAAACAGTCTATCAAGCAAGCTCCAAAGTTTTATAAGAATAGATTGAAGGTGTTGGCGGCGTGAACACAGCCTGCAGGGGGTTAGTGCACCACGGCTAGCCGGGAGGGAGTCCGGGGAAAAGTCTGGACCTGCCCAAGAGGCAAGAGATTTTTTCTTCCCTCTTTGTTTACTGGTGCGCGAGGAGAGAGGATTCAGAGCGCTGCTTAAAGGAGCTCCAGAGACGGGCGCGAGCCGCGGCTAAAACCGCGGACCCCAGAGACAGGCATGAGATGCTAAGGCTGCTGCCGCCACCAAGAAGCCTGTGTGAGAGCACAGGTCACTATCCACACCTCCCTTCCGGGAGGCTGTGCAGCCCGCCACTGCCAGAGTCCCGGGATCCAGGGACAACTTTCCCGGGAGAACGCACGGCGCGCCTCAGGCTGGTGCAACGTCCCCCCGCCCCGCCACCCTCCTGGCCTGAGTTAGCCAGAGCCCCCGAAGCACCTGCTCCTTTAACCCCGTCCTGACTGAGCGAAGAACACACGCCCTCCGGCGACCTACACGCAGAGGCGGGGCCCAATCCAAAACCGAGCGCTGGGAGCTGTGCGAACAAAGGAGAAAGGGAAATCTCTCCCAGCAGCCTCAGAAGCAGCGGATTAAAGCTCCACAATCAACTTGATGTGCCCTGCATCTGTGGAATAACTGAATAGACAACGAATCATCCCAAATTAAGGAGGTGGACTTTGAGAGCAAGATTTATGATTTTTTTCCCCCTTTTCCTCTTTTTGTGAGTGTGTATGTGTATGATTCTGTGTGAGATTTTGTCTGTATAGCTTTGCTTTCACCATTTGTCCTAGGGTTCTATATGTCCTTTTTTTTTTGTTTGCTTGTTCTTTTCTTAAATTTTTTTTCTTAATAATTTTTATTTTAATAACATTATTTTATCTTTATTTTATTTTATCCTCTTTCTTTCTTTCTTCCTTACTTTTTACTTTTTCTCTCTTTTATTCTGAGTCACGTGAATGAAAGGCTCTTGGTGCTGCAGCCAGGAGTCAGTGCTGTGCCTCTGAGGTGGGAGAGCCAACTTCAGGACACTGGTCCACAAGAGACCTCCCAGCTCCACATAATATCAAACAGCGAAAATCTCCCAGAGATCTCCATCTCAACACCAGCACCCAGCTTCACTCAATGACCAGCAAGCTACAGTGCTGGACACCCTATGCCAAACAACTATCAAGAGAGGAACACACCCCCACCCATTAGCAGAGAGCCTGCCTAAAATCATAATAAGTCCACAGACACTCCAAAACACACCAACAGACGTGGACCTGCCCACCAGAAAGACAAGATCCAGCCTCATCCACCAGAACACAGGCACTAGTCCCCTCCACCAGGAAGCCTACACAACCCACCGAACCAACTTCAGCCACTTGGGACAGACACCAAAAACAACGGGCACTACGAACCTGCAGCCTGCAAAAAGGAGACCCCAAACACAGTAAGATAAGCAAAATGACAAGACAGGAAAACACACAGCAGACGAAGGAGCAAGATAAAAACCCACCAGACCTAACAAATGAAGAGGAAATAGGCAGTCTACCTGAAAAAGAATTCAGAATAATGATAGTAAAGATGATCCAAAATCTTGGAAATAGAATGGAGAAAATGCAAGAAACATTTAACAAGGACCTAGAAGAACTAAATCTGAAACAAGCAACGATGAACAGCACAATAAATGAAATTAAAAATACTCTAGATGGGATCAATAGCAGAATAACTGAGGCAGAAGAACAGATAAGTGACCTGGAAGATAAAATAGTGGAAATAACTACTGCAGAGCAGAATAAAGAAAAAAGAATGAAAAGAACTGAGGACAGTCTCAGAGACCTCTGGGACAACATTAAACGCACCAACATTCAAATTATAGGGGTTCCAGAAGAAGAAGAGAAAAAGAAAGGGACTGAGAAAATACTTGAAGAGATTAGCGTTGAAAACTTCCCTAATATGGGAAAGGAAATAGTTAATCAAGTCCAGGAAGCACAGAGAGTCCCATACAGGATAAATCCAAGGAAAAACATGCCAAGGCACATATTAATCAAACTGTCAAAAATTAAATAAAAAGAAAAAATATTAAAAGCAGCAAGGGAAAAACAACAAATAACACACAAGGGAATCCCCATAAGGTTAACAGCTGATCTTTCAGCAGAAACTCTGCAAGCCAAAAGGGACTGGCAGGACATATTTAAAGTGATGAAGGAGAGAAACCTACAACCAAGATTACTCTACCCAGCAAGGATCTCATTCAGATTTGATGGAGAAATTAAAACCTTTACAAACAAGTAAAAGCTGAGAGAGTTCAGCACCACCACACCAGCTTTACAACAAATGCTAAAGGAACTTCACTAGGCAAGAAACACAAGAGAAGGAAAAGACCTCCAATAACAAACCCAAAACAATTAAGAAAATGGGAATAGGAACATACGTACTGATAATTACCTTAAATGTAAATGGATTAAATGCTCCCACCGAAAGACACAGACTGGCTGAATGGATACAAAAACAAGACCCATATATATGCTGTCTACAAGAGACCCACTTCAGACCTAGGGACACATACAGACTGAAAGTGAGGGGATGGAAAAAGATATTCCCTGCAAATGGAAACCAAAAGAAAGCTGGAGTAGCAATTCTCATATCAGACAAAATAGACTTTAAAATAAAGACTGTTACAAGAGACAAAGAAGGACACTACATCATGATCAAGGGATCAATCCAAGAAGAAGACATAACAATTGTAAATATTTATGCACCCAACATAGGAGCACCTCAATATATCAGGCAAATACTAAAAGCCATAAAAGGGGAAATCGACAGTAACACATTCATAGTAGGGGACTATAACACCCCACTTTCACCAATGGACAGATCATCCAAAATGAAAATAAATAGGGAAACACAAGCTTTAAATGATGCATTAAACAAGATGGACTTAATTGATATTTATAGGACATTCCATCCAAAAACAACAGAATACACATTTTTCTCAAATGCACATGGTATATTCTCCAGGATAGATCATATCTTGGGTCACAAATCAAGCCTTGGTAAATTTAAGAAAATTTAAATTGTATCAAGTAACTTTTCCTACCACAATGCTATGAGACTAGATATCAATTAGAGGAAAAGATCTGTAAAAAATACAAACACATGGAGGCTAAACAATACACTACTTAATAACGAAGTGATCACTGAAGAAATCAAAGAGGAAATCAAAAAATACCTAGAAACAAATGAAAATGGAGACACGATGACCCAAAACCTATGGGATGCAGCAAAAGCAGTTCTAAGAGGGAAGTTTATAGCAATACAATCCTACCTTAAGATACAGGAAACATCTCGAATAAAGAACCTAACCTTGCACCTAAAGCAATTAGAGAAAGAAGAACAAAAAAAACCCAAAGTTAGGAGAAGGAAAGAAATCATAAAGGTCAGATCAGAAATAAATGAAAAAGAAATGAAGGAAACAATAGCAAAGATCAATAAAACTAAAAGCTGGTTCTTTGAAAAGATAAACAAAATTGGTAAACCATTAGCCAGACTCATCAAGAAAAAAAGGGAGAAGACTCAAATCAATAGAATTAGAAATGAAAAAAGAGAAGTAACAACTGACACTACAGAAATACAAAAGCTCATGAGAGATTACTACAAGTAAATCTATGCCAATAAAATGGACAACCTGGAAGAAATGGACAAATTCTTAGAAATGCACAACCTTCTGAGACTGAACCAGGAAGAAAAAGATAATATGAGCAGACCAATCACAAGCACTGAAATTGAAACTGTGATTAAAAATCTTCCAACAAAAAAAAGCCCAGGACCAGATGGCTTCACAGTTGATTTCTATCAAACATTTAGAGAAGAGCTAACACCTATCCTTCTCAAACTCTTCCAAAATATAGCAGAGGGAGGAACACTCCCAAACTCATTCTACAAGGCCACCATCACCCTGATACCAAAATCAGACAAGGATGTCACAAAGAAAGAAAACTACAGGCCAATATCACTGATGAACATAGATGCAAAAATCCTTAACAAAATACTAGCAAACAGAATCCAACAGCACATTAAAAGGATCATACACCATGATCAAGTGGGGTTCCTTCCAGGAATGCAAGGATTGTTCAATATACACAAATCAATCAATGTGATACACCATATTAAGAAATTGAAGGAGAAAAACCACATGATCATCTCAATAGATGCAGAGAAAGCTTTCGACAAAATTCAACACCCATTTATGATAAAAACTCTCCAGAAAATAGGCATAGAGGGAACTTTCCTCAACACAATAAAGGCCATATATGACAAACCCACAGCCAACATCGTCCTCAATGGTGAAAAACTGAAAGCATTTCCACTAAGATCAGGAACAAGACAAAGTTGTCCACTCTCACCACTCTTATTCAACATAGTTTTGGAAGTTTTAGCCACAGCAATCAGAGAAGAAAAGGAAATACAAGGAATCCAAATCAGAACAGAAGAAGTAAAGCTGTCACTGTTTGCAGATGACATGATACTATACATAGAGAATCCTAAAGATGCTACCAGAAAAGTACTAGAGCTAACAATGAATTTGGTAAAGTAGCAGGATACAAACTTAATGCACAGAAATCTCTGGCATTCCTATACACTAATGATGAAAAATCCGAAAGTGAAATCAAGAAAACACTCCCATTTACCATTGCAACAAAAAGAATAAAATATCTAGGAATAAACCTACCTAAGGAGAAAAAAGACCTCTATGCAGAAAATTATAAGACACTGATGAAAGAAATTAAAGATGATACAAATAGATGGAAGATATACCATGTTCTTGGATTGGAAGAATCAACTTGTGAAAATGACTCTACTACCCAAAGCAATCTACAGATTCAATGCAATCCCTATCAAACTACCAATGGCATTTTTCACAGAACTAGCACAAAAAAGTTCACAATTTGTATGGAAACACAAAAGACCCCGAATAGCCAAAGCAATCTTGAGAACGAAAAACGGAGCTGGAGGAATCAGGCTCCCTGACTTCAGACTATACTGCAAAGCTACAATAATCAAGGCAGTATGGTACTGGCACAAAAACAGAAATATAGATCAATGGAACAGGATAGAAAGCCCAGAGATAAACCCATGCACATATGGTCACCTTATCTTTGCTAAGGGAGGCAGGAATGTACAGTGGAGAAAGGACAGCCTCTTCAATAAGTGATGCTGGGAAAACTGGATGGTACATGTAAAAGTATAAGATTAGAATACTCCCTAACACCATACACAAAAATAAGCTCAAAATGGATTAAAGACCTAAATGTAAGGCCAGAAACTATCAAACTCTTAGAGGAAAACATAGGCAGAACACTCCATGACATAAATCACAGCAAGATCCTTTTTGATCCACTTCCTAGAGAAATGGAAATAAAAACAAAAATAAACAAATGGGACCTAATGAAACTTCAAAGCTTTTGCACAGCAAAGGCAACCATAAACAAGACCAAAAGACAACCCTCAGAATGGGAGAAAATATTTTCAAATGAAGCAACTGACAAAGGATTAATCTCCAAAATTTATAAGCAGCTCATGCAGCTCAATAAAAAAAAAAAAAATACAGCCCAATCCCAAAATGGGCAGAAGACCTAAATAGACACATCACCAAAGAAGATATGCAGATTACCAACAAACACATGAAAGAATGCTCAACATCATTAATCATTAGAGAAATGCAAATCAAAACTACAATGAGATATCATCTCACACCTGTCAGAATGGCCATCATCAAAAAATCTAGAAACAATAAATGCTGGAGAGGGTGTGGAGAAAAGGGAACCCTCTTGCACTGCTGGTGGGAATGTGAATTGGTACAGCCACTATGGAGAACAGTATGGAGGTTCCTTAAAGAACTACAAATAGAACTACCATATGACCCAGCAATCCCACTACTGGGCATATACCCTGAGAAAACCATAATTCAAAAAGAGTCATGTACCAAAATGTTCATTGCAGCTCTATTTACAATAGCCAGGAGATGGAAACAACCTAAGTGTCCATCATCGGATGAACAGATAAAGAAGATGTGGCACATATATACAATGGAATATTACTCGGCCATAAAAAGAAACAAAATTGAGCTATTTGTAATGAGGTGGATGGACCTAGAGTCTGTCATACAGAGTGAAGTAAGTCAGAAAGAGAAAGACAGATACCATATGCTAACATATATATGGAATTTAAGAAAAGAAAAAAAAGTCATGGAAACCCAGGGGTAAGACAGGAATAAAAACACAGACCTACTAGAGAATGGACTTGAGGATATGGGGAGGGGCAAGGGTAAGCTGTGACAAAGTGAGAGAGTGGCATGGACATATGTACACTACCAAATGTAAAATAGATACCTAGTGGGAAGCAGCCACATAGCACAGGAAGATCAGCTCGGTGCTTTGTGACCACTTAGAGGGGTGGGATAGGGAGGGTGGGAAGGAGGGAGACGCAAGAGGGAGGATATATGGGAACATATGTATATGTATAACTGAATCACTTTGTTATAAAGCAGAAACTGACACACAATTGTAAAGCAATTATACTCCAATAAAGATGTAAAAAACATGAAAAAAAAAGAAAAGAATAGATTGAAGAGGAAGGCTGTCAATTGAAAGCCTAAATCTATAATTTCTCAAGGAGAAAAGCTGGACACATCATGTAGATGATATAAGACAGATATTTGACGCCATTTGGTCTGACCAAAAGTAAGCAGTTATCTACCTAAGTATTCTCAGTCAGTTCAGAAACACCGACTAGAGAGCATGAACTTTCCTTCTTTAGATGTCTGTTCAAGTGTTCCACTGCCATAACTTCCTACAGATATGGGATATGTCTATGTACAAAGGGGAAAGTGACAGTAAAAACATTCATACACACCACCTAGGCTCCCATTTCACTTTCAGAGTGGTCTTAACTCTCTCACCATATATATTAAAAATATGCAAGAAGAAAGGAGAAAATCCAGGATAGTGAAAGAACTCAAGGGTATCTTCATGATGTAAAACACAGTAATGTGAAAACAGTGGTTTTCAGGAGCTATGAGTTCCAAGTACCCTGAGCTTAAACAACTTTTCCTCTTGGTTCTGTCATGGTCAGATACCCATGATCAGAAAGCACAAACAAAAATAAACCAAAAATAAATTCACAAAATATGTGTGTATTAAGAAAATTCCACTTGCCTGAGACCAAAATATTTAAAAATATTTGGTATGTGGATATATTAGTAACTTTGGCAGGAGAGCAAAAAGTCTTAGAAGATTTTGTCTATAGGAAACTTCTAGTGTGAGGATGTGGTGATATATGAAATGACCTATTTTCATGGATGATGCAAATAATTTCATGAAACAGTTCCAGGATAGGAAGGAAGGAGAATAAATGTGTAGAGAGGAAAGAAGAGGATTTCATCTGGAGAGAGAAAGTGTTCAGGAATCCTGAGGAAGCTCTAGCCACAGACATGAAGAAAGTTTGTAACCCAGTCTGGAAGCACAACACACCACCGCTGATTCAGAATGGTCAGCTGTGCTGACTGTTACAGAGACTTATAGACCAGCTGACAGCAGCTACTGATTCAGCAAGGATATGGTCAACAGGAACTGTTTCCACAGATTTGTGGGTGCTGGATACATATTTCAAGGGCGTGAGAAAAATGAAAGTGTGAATAATTGGAAATAGGAAATGTGTGGAATCTCTATTTGTAAAGTGAAGGGGAAGAAGTGAAGCAAAAGTGGAGATTTAACCATGTTTGTAGGAAAGAAAAAAACTAGTGAGGCTGAGTAATTGGGGGTTTAAGCGGAAATGTGTCCTTAATGGGGCAGTAGTTGGGAAGAGTACAGGTAGCTGTGTTAGATTTAGAGATTTAAAAAATATTACTCCAAGAAAGGACAGGAAAAGGGGCTGGTGGCAGAGAAAATCCGAGGGAGATGTGAGGAAAGTTATGAGAGTATATGTTGGATGCCCTCAATTCTAGTGAGGTTGTTGGTGAAATCATTCCCTGGGAGGGTATAGGAAAGGGTGGATATGACATGGAGATAAAAATGACTTTATTTTCTTACTAAAAAAAAAAACAGTGGAGCAAAAATAATTTACAATATTAGGTAAAGAAATGTGGGACAATGGAGAAATGGAAAATTGTCATTGTAAAAGCTTCACTTTGACACTAACTTGTGTCAAGGTAAAGTGAGTAATGGCACTCGACTTGTAATTGAGAAGCAATCTATAACTTTACATTCTTCAATATCAGTACACCTAAAGTAGTTGTTTATAGTTTAGCGCTCTTCCATTCTCCACTGAGAAAGGAACTGTGGGGAAGACATCGGCACATTGAAGTAAAGGAGACAATGCACAAAAGAGCTTAGTCTTTGGGGAAAACTATCCCTCTGGGCTTCTCCTTCCTTCTGCTCACCTATGGCCTTGTAAATGTATTTATTCAACAGTGGAGAAAGCTGTATGGAGCTGCCTAGGTTTCCCTTTATCACAGCACTTTCCCCCTACATAACCCAGATTCCTGTTAGCTCATACTCCCTGTATTAGGCACCAAAACCTGGGCAGCATTGCCTGAAAACCAGTGTTAAATACAGTTCCCAGGCTTCCCTGGTGGCGCAGTGGTTAAAAATCCACCTGCCAATGCAGGGGACATGGGTTCGAGCCCTGGTCCGGGAAGATTCCACATGCCGCGGAGCAACTAAGCCCAGGCGCCACAACTACTGAGCCTGCGCTCTAGAGCCTATGCTCTGCAACAAGAGAAGCCACCACAACGAGAAGCCTGCACAATGCAACGAAGATTAGCCCTTGTTTGCCGCAATTAGAGAAAGCCCACGTGCAGCAAAGAAGACCCAACACAGCCAAAAATGAAATAAATAAATTTATAATAAATAAATAAATAAATAAGCATAGTTCCCATGTATCACTTGGCAAAGAAAGAGAAGGTCCCAAAGGTCTACGTCTCTGCTTAATATGTCTGGAATTACCATTAGCATTTTAGGACGGGTGTATTCTTGGGCTTAGCTGGCTATTTCAGTTTTCCTACCAGAAGTCAGGACCACATCAGTCACTGAGTGGCCACCAGTAGACACAGGGCAATGCCTGGAAGCAGCAGGCCCGAGTGTGGTATAACAGGGGCACTGTGCATTCTGAGATTCCTAGAGAGATCAGCGGTTGTAGTATGTCAGGGATCCCAAGGAGCAGGTGACATTCAGTAGGCAAAAGGACAATACAAAGATTGTCTCAGAATGCTTCCACTCTACCACTTGCTTCCAGTTGCTTCTCTCAGTTTCCTTTTTTTTAAATTTTTTTTTATTTTTATTATATTTTAAATTTATTTATTTCATCTTATTTATTTTTGGCTGCGTTAGGTCTTCGTTGCTGTCGTGGGCTTTCTCTAGTTGCTGCCAGCAGGGGCTACTCTTTGTTGCGGTGCGCGGGCTTCTCAGTGCGGTGGCTTCTCTTGTTGTGGAGCACGGGCTTTAGGCTCACGGGCTTCAGTAGCTGTGGAGCACGGGCTTCAGTAGTTGTGGCGCCTGGGCTTTGTTGCTCCACGGCATGTGGGATCTTCCCGGACCAGGGCTCGAACCTGTGCCCCCTGCATTGGCAGGCGGATTCTTAACCACTGTGCCACCAGGGAAGCCCTCTCAGTTTCCTTTTTTGTTTGGGTCTCGCTTATCCTCCTCCCAATGTTTACCAGATCCCAAATCTAAAGATCCTGTTTACCGGGTAAAAGAGTTTGTAGCATGTAAAAAATAGGGAATGTGGAAAGTTTTTAAACAAAGGAATAATACTCAAGCCAACTTAAATCAAAGATTTCTTGAGAGTCTACTTTATGTCAGTCACTGCAGTGTATGTAGGGGATTTGAGGATAAACTTGCAAGACACTTTACTTATGGAGCTCACTTTTAAATGGGAACACAAACCTGTTTGACTAGAATACTTGATGACATAGAGGCACCAAGAAGAGATATTTCTTCTGTAGGAAAAGAAAAATACTGCCAAAGCAAATGCCTGAAGCAAATGAATTTAGGTATGGAAATGCACATAAACATGAGAAAACTGTGTCTTAAAGAGATTTTTCTGGCAGCAAATATATAAAGTGGTTTGGATGCAGAAAAGTCTGAAGAGCACTGAGGAAACTATTGGCATAGTGTATAGAAGAGAGGGCATGGAAAAGAGGATATAAATGGCAGCGATATCTCAGAGGAAATATTGACAGGGTTTTGCAAATTATTGTGGAAACAGGAAAGTTGTCGTATTTGACTTTGAGACTTCAAACCCTGGTGATGACATTAAGCAAATAGGAAGCATTAGGAGAAGTCGGAAATGTGAGAGAAAAGACACTGAATTCACTTGGAACGTAATGAGTTTTTCGTGGTGCCAGAGCCTATCGTTGCGGAAAAGAAGAGCGCAGGTAGAAACCTGTACCCGGCACTCTGAGATGACAGGGCCCGAGAGAGCTGTGAGGGTCATCTGCAGGAAAGAGTAGATGAGCTTGTCAAGGAAGAGAGAGAACAAGGAGAGAAGAGGGCTGAGGAACAAACTTTTAAATCACATATATGAAAAGTGTGAAGAGGAAGGAGACAAAAGTTGTAGTCACACAGTTAAAAAGAAAACTGGGGATGTCCACAGAGAGGAAGGGTGGAGAGTTTCTGGAAGAAGGGCTGGTCAGGAGACAAGCAAGAGACACAGACAAGAAAGATGAACTATGAGAATGTTGGGTGTCACAATTAATTAGTCATTGATGACCTTCAGGAGAGAGGTTTCATTAAAATGATGGGAACAGAAATCATATTACTAGGTGATAAGTTCTTACCAAATATCTCCAGCGTATTTGAATATTGGAACAAAGCAAAGCATTAAGCTTTCTAGGAGTTTACCCTTAAATTAGAAGAGAAGATAAGGAAGAATGCCTACTTCAAGAGTGAGGCAAGTAGCACCAGTTTAACCTGGTTTTCTACACCATTCTACCCAACTAGAGACCTGTTGTAATTCTGGTTTCTCTCAAGCTCTTACTTCGCGTTGTCAAGTGAAGGTGGGTGGCAGTTAATGGAGAAAAGTTGATGATGTTCAAAGATGACTAAGGTTGTAAAGGACAATTAGGCTCTTCCTACAATTCATACTTAGGAATTAAAAGAATTTCCCCCTAAGAAAGTCACCTTCACTCCACCCACTGTCCTTGGCCTATTTCATCTTTTTGATCACAGTTTACCTTCACGGATGTATGTGAAAATGTTCTATCTTATGTGGCAAGCACATTTGAAAAGGCCTTGATAATATTTCTTTCATGTAAGGGTGTGTTCTTCAGTGACTGGCAATTTCTAAAGGCTACAGAATTCTCAGAAGAGCTTTGTCATCCATGCAGCAAATTCAGTAAAGTCAGCCTCCCTACCGTATTATGCTTAGCTTAAGGAATAGGCCAATCTAGGAAATCCTAAATGAATGTACATCTTCCTTTGGCTTTTGTTTTGATGTAGCCACATGTTGTAGTGCTCAGTGCTCCGGACCTACCCAAAGCAATCTGATAAAAAATAGTGCCATACTACCTGTGAATAGAAAATTAGTTTTTGCCCTATTCAAATACTTTTTTTAAAATGAGCCACCCACAAATCCTCTCCAACTACATACTGATGCCTGTTTAAGTGTGCCACTGAGGTGCAGTATCTAGATTGTTGGAAGAAAATATAATTATGTGTTTACCTAATAGGTAATCTCTGTGTTACCAAAGAGTTATGTCTGGGGAATATAAATTATTTGTGTACCGTATTAACATAGCATTCGATTGCACATAGTTTGTGTTCTTCTTTTAAAAATACAAGTAGCTATTTGATGTGTCTAAGATTTTTCTACATTTATTTTTAGTTGGAAGAATATCTCTGCCTCTTTTATAACTCTACACAATTTTTATTCGTCGAAATATGTATCTGGATACACAAACGCGCACAGGCGCTCTCTCTCTCTCTCCCACCCCTCTCTCTCAAATACTCAGGGAGGCACCTTCAGAAACTTGCCCTGCGTGGTTGTTGATTTATCTGTCAAAGAAATTCATTTTCAAGAGAATACCTTGCTTTATATGCTTACTAAATTTTTTAAAAATGTTTTTCATTATGTTTATGCAAAAGTAACTTGGCTAGCTCATAATTTGCCAAAAGTGAGCATTTGTCAGGGTTATTTCCAATCACTCAGAAAAATGTGCCTTTGTGTATTTTGATTATTTAAAGCAATTTTGTTTCCACTATGCATATGCGCAGCCAGAACAGCATGGCTGTCTTGACGGAGGAAGTGGGAATGCTCTTAATTTTCATATGTGTATCTGCAGAAGTGCTTTTGATTGTTTAACCACTGTACAGATAGTGATGTGGGCATAAATGTTTTTGCACACATTTACTTTCCTTGGCACTTCAGAAAAGAGAGGTAATGCAAAAAAAAAAAAAAATCACACATGCTGCTATTTCCATTTAAAAGTATATATACTCAAGGGTAAGCTGAGGAAACGTTTAATATTTTGAAACATAAAAATTAGGATACACTCAGAAATCTCTGTCTTGTGACCAAATCTTATTTATAAATTAACTAAACATCTGGATTTTTTCCCTTTGGGCTGTGGGCTGGATTTTTTCCCCTTGTGCAGACTTTATACCAAACTCTAAAGTTAACAGGGATCAAATAGTGTCATTCAAATTTGCTTACCTTGCCTTGAAGCAAACCAGCTTATTTGCTCATTAGATGAGTCCACTACTTTCCAAGGAGATGGAAGAGGGAAATAGGGGAGATTCAAGGCCTTAGAGACCACTATCCTGAATATGATGTCACCATATAACTATATAATCAAGTTGTTTTGTTTTGTTTTAATTTATTTATTTTATTTTTGGCCGCATTTTTTGGTCGTTGTTGCTGCGCACGGGCTTTTCTCTAGTTGCAGCGAACGCGGACTTCTCACCGTGGTGACTTCTCTTGTTGCAGAGCACTGGCTCTAGGGGCGAGAGCTTCAGTAATTGCGGCACGTGGGCTCAGTAGTTGTGGCGCACGGGCTTAGTTCCTCCGGGGCATGTGGGATCTTCCCGGACCAGGGCTCGAACCCGTATTCCCCGCATTGGCAGGCAGATTCTTAACCACTACGCCAACAGGGAAGCCCACCCCCTAGAATCAAGTTTTATTTAGTTTTTCTGGGCTATTATATTTTATTGACTCTAAGATGCTATCAATAGTGAGATGCATCAATATTTTCTATTCTGGACTCCCCTGGTGGCGCAGTGGTTGAGAGTCCGGCTGCCGATGCAGGGGACACGGGTTCGTGCCCTGGTCCGGGAAGATCCCACATGCCGCGGAACGGCTAGGCCCGTGAGCCATGGCCGCTGAGCCTGCGCGTCCGGAGCCTGTGCTCCGCAACGGGAGAGACCACAATGGTGAGAGGCCCGCGTACCACAAAAAAAAAAAAAAAAGTCAACCAATATTTGTAAAAAACCTTCAAAAGATGTTAAAATTATCTTGTCCCAAACAAATTTTTGTAAAATCCATAACTCGATAATCAACCAAGTAAATTCTTTGATTTAGCTGTCAGAGAATGGACTTTAAGAGAAATAACCTATTTCTCTGTCTCCCTCCTCACCACCAATACCTAAGCCAGTACCTGGCAAATAGTGTTTTCCAAATAGATGCTTCTTGAGTGATTTAATTATGTGATTAATTATGACCAGTTCCTTTCCTTATCTCACATTTGGAGAGATAGGCATTATGAAGCAAGAAATAATGATAAGGAAAAAATTAAATTGCATTTTAATTGATTCCTCACATATTACATATCAAGATATTTTCTATTATAGTGTAAGATGCTTCTGGCACTATATGCAGTATTCAGTTACTCATCACCAACCCATCTATTAATACCAGGCACTCTGGATACAAAGCTGAGTGGTGATATACTCTAGAGCAGTGGTTCTTAAACTACTTGGTCTCAGGACCCTGTTCTACTTTCAGATATTATTGAAGATCCTCAAAAGTTTTTGTTTATGTGAGTTATCTCTCTCAATACTTATCACATTCGAATTAAAATGAAAAAAATATTTAAATATTTATTTATTCAACTAAAAATAGCAACAACCTCTAAAAATTTAAAGGTTAAGGGAGCAGATAGATAAATGAACATGAATTGTCTGTGGTCTGTAATAAGTACAGTGATAGAGGAAAGCACAGGGTCTTTTAGAAACATTTCCCAAAAGAGGATATGTCTGAGTGGGACTCTGAAAGACACCAAAGTGTCAGCTAAGTAAAGAATGAAGTCTTTTTTTTTTTTTTTTGGCGGTGCACGGGCCTCTCACTGTTTTGGCCTCTCCCGTTGCGGAGCACAGGCTCCGGACGCGCAGGCTCATGGCTCATGGCTCACGGGCCCAGCCGCTCCGCGGCATGTGGGATCTTCCCGGACTGGGGCACGAACCCGCATGCCCTGCATTGGCAGGCGGACTCTCAATCACTGCACCACCAGGGAAGCCCAAGAATGAAGTCTTTGGCTGATTGAATCCTGTGCCTTGGAATGTTATTTCTGTTTTCATTTTATTAATGCTCTTTCTAAAGTCTAAAAAGATCTCAACCATATGGTTCCTTTATGGCAATTGGATTCCAAAAAACATGTATGTCTAGTCAAGTAAGGCCATTAATAAGCTTTTACCACTCATGGTTGAGTTACTATGGGAATTTGAAAGAGAGAACCTGGATAGTTGCATGAGATTCCATGTTGGATTGCACAGACATTTTTATGTGGTAAGCCAGATGTCATCTATTTTATGTGCTTTTGGGCTCTGTGTCCCAATAGAAATAAATTCACATCAGTCCTCATCAATGTGACATGGCTAGATATCACTAAACATTTTAAATAACACTAAAAGGATGTAAAATAACTGACATGGATTGAACTCCTAATACACGACTTAGTGGCCTTACAGACATTATCACATTAATTATCAAACAATTTGATGGGTATTTTATAGTAACCCAATTTTTAAGACCAGGAGACCGAGGTTCAGAGAAATTAAGTAATATGGCAAAGGCCACAAAGTACAGAACTGGCTTCTAAGCCAGCTGTATTTAACTGGGAAGTCTCTGCTCTTTCTCAAAGTGGGGTATATGTAACCTGGGAACAGGCAGAGGTGGGTCAGAAGGAAGAGAAGCCCCGGAGCACATACTGTACATTTCACGAGAACACAGATTTACCTTGATTAAAGATTCTTAAGATACTTAAAAATTCAAAACAAAAACAAATATATAATGAAATTTAAATGGAAGCTGCTTGATTTTTTAAGAATCAGATGGAGACTTCAAAGAAATTTCCCCAAGTGGAGAATCTGGGATTTTCCCAGATTGTCCAAGAGTCAGAATTCCTACTCTTCTGCATTGAGGGGACTTTTAGGATACACTCTGAGACATTCATTCTTTTTTTTTTTTAAATAAATTTATTTATTTTTGGCTGCGTTGGGCCTTCATTGCTGTGCGTGGGCTTTCTCTAATTGTGGTGAGCGGGGGCTACTCTTTGTTGCGGTGCGCGGACTTCTCATTGTGGTGGCTTCTCTCTTTGTGGAGCATGGGGTCTAGGCGTGCGGGCTTCAGTAGTTGCAGCACGCAGGCTCAGTAGTTGTGGCTCATGGGCTCTAGAGCACAGGCTCAATAGTTGTGGCCCACGGGCTTAGTTGCTCCATGGCATGTGGGATCTTCCCGGACCAGGGATTGAACCCGTGTCTCCTGCATTGGCAGGCAGATTCCCAACCACTGCACCACCTGGGAAGCCCTGCGACATTCATTCTTATAGCAAACAAAACAATGTGTTTTTTCCAGTAACTAGACCAAATGCTGTCCAGGTAGTGTTCAAAGCAGTCTCAGTCTAAACATGCTAGTAAAATGCTCATATTCCTGATTGCTATAAGTACAAGTCAAATTTCCAAACATCTTCCACAGATGTGACATCAGTGAGTGCCAGAAAAGATGAGGTTAGAAGGAGAGAAGCAATTAACTCTACTATTTATAAACAGCCACTAATGGCAGATGATAATGATGATTATAAGTACGATGAAAACTGTATTTTTTATGTATCTACCATGTGCTAAGCGCTACATATGATTTCATCATCTTAAGTAAACTGCACAACAATCTTATAAGGTGATCTTATTATCCTCATTCGTGTATGTACACAGACAATACTATTGCATTCATGTTATGCCAACAAGTCTATGAGCTGTTATTATCCATATGCTGCCGACCACAAAACTGGTCTCAGAGTGAACAAGTAATTGCCCAAGTTTACATAGTAAGTAAATGATGGAAATATGCACAGACCCACTATGGGCTTGTCTCAAAAGCTTCATGTCTTTCCATGCCAGGCTGCCTTGATATTAGGTAGAAGTCACTATATATTTTTTGTATACACTTGAATACCTTTGAGAGAAACAGGGATACTGTTATTAATTGTGCTAGAGCAAGAGACATAAATTGGGATTGCCCCAGACAACAAGAAGTAAATAGTTACCTTATTATTAGACAAAGATTGGGGCTATATGGTATCAAACTTTCCTAAAAATAACTGCATTTAAATATCTTTGTTTAACAATATTTACTGATCATTTTACCTTAAGCAATTTTTATAATTTACAGGAAAAGCACCTTTGTGTATATTTAATATCTGAGAAATATTTTTTACTTAGTGATGTATAAGAAAACAGTACGGCTTCCCTGGTGGCACAGTGGTTGAGGGTCCGCCTGCCGATGCAGGGGACACGGGTTCTTGCCCCGGTCCGGGAGGATTCCACATGCCGCGGAGCGGCTGGGCCCGTGAGCCATGGCCGCTGAGCCTGCGTGTCCAGAGCCTGTGCTCCGCCACGGGAGAGGCCACAACAGTGAGAGGCCCGCGTACCGCAAAAAAAAAGAAAAAACAAAGAAAACAATAGAGTAAAAAATATGCATCTTTTTAATACATTTTTATACACAATGGAACAGAAGTCAGGCATAAAACTCTGAAGAGGAGAAAGAAGGTTTAGAAAACTTGAATTCAGTATTAGAAGTTAATGAATGTGGCGCTTGCTGTGTTCTGAATGGTATAACTTACTGATTGAAAGGAGAAAATTCTGAGTAGTGTGTTGCATACTTGAGTATTTCCCTATTTCATAAATAATCCTGTAACAATAATTGAGATGGTTTTATATAATTGTGGCAGGCATCTACTCCCCCTTGATCCAAGTACAGGTTTGGGCATGTTTTTTTTTCTTTTATAGTTGCTTCTACTCCAATGTATCGTAGGTGCAAGTCTTAGTGTCTTTCCAGTAAAAGAAGAATAGCTTATAATTTCTTTTGTTTCTTTTTCTTTGATGCAAGGGTTCTCTCCTCCCAGTTTTTAACCTGCTTTGTTCAGTCATTTTTTTCTGCTCTCATTTCTTTTCTCCTCAGTAGATTTACATAAAGTTAAGTGACTTAAGATGTTTATAATATTATTTGGGGGTTTTACTGCTTCTTGCTTTAGCTGCTCCTGTTCATATCCAGATTTATTTTCTAGAGGAAGCTGTTTTAGTAAAATCTTTCTTTTTTTGTTAGTAAAATAAGTACTATAAACTTTCTACCAAACAGACCACTCAAAAGTACAGATTTATTCACAAACAGATGAATTTTTCTTTTTTTTAATTATAAAAACACATAGTACATATATTCTTGAGTGATACAATATGTACCAGCAGTGAACAAACATTTTATCCAGACATTAGGTCTAAACAAGAGAAAGAGCAACAACTCAAATAGTACATTTTACCACTATGACATTTTGCTCTGTGTGTGTGTGTATCTCGTACATTTTTGTGCTTCAAGTCACCTTTCAGTTTTCTTAAACCATCTTTATGAATCTTTTCAGCTGGCTGAACATAAGAAAAGAAGACTTTTTTCTCTCGAAAGAATATGAGAGTTACTATGTTAAGCGTTGAGTGAGAGTGTGCTGAGCACTTAATGCAGCATGACATGCATGGTACTCCCCACAAGCTTACCTTCAAAAGGATGAGACAGAGACAAATGTAGATCTGCATACATGTCAAATTGCCAAATGCTGGGGGAGATATCTTTTATCCCCGCCTGCTTTCTGTTTCATTGTCTCTTCATGAGACCGAGGACACAGAACATAATGAGGAACAGAAGTCAAAGGAAGCAGAGTTCTTAGGTCCACTGTGCACGTTAGTATCACAATTAATAGTTGAGATTTTGAGGCCCAACCAGATCAAGGAAGGGAAGGCATCCTGTTCCCACAGGCATCCTTAGGCTTGTCAGTTCTAAAGTTAAGGATTATGTGTTTCTTCCCTTCACTTATGGCAACCACTGCCAGGACATCCAAAGCTCCACAACATCATAATTGCTCAAGGTACTGAAATAAATAATATCACCTCATACAAAAAGGGATGAGAGCAGAGAGAAGAAAGATGTAAGTGGTAAGAAGGGAAGAAAGAGAGGCATATATGCTATTGTATCTTACACTAGTGAACTTTATTTCTTGTCTCTAACATACTTTGTCAGATCTTAAAAGTTTATTTCTAGCCTTAAACAAAGTAGCTTTAAATAGTTCATGTTTCTGAATATGGCAGACAGTGTGGTAAAGGGAAGACCAAGGTCTCTGAAAACAGAAAGATCTGTGTTGGGTCTGTTCTGCTATAGACTTTGCATAACCCTCAGCAGTTTCCTTAATTTATTTTCTTTAGATTATTTGAGCTCCATTTTGTTATCTGTAAAAATGATTGCAATAATACCTACTCCACAGTATTGTTGTGAGTGCTGAATGGGTCCCTGTACCCAAAGCATCTAGCACAGGGTCTAACATGAGTGTGTGCACATTCATTGGCTAATGTCGTCATCACTGAAAATACAATTATATTCCTAGAAACTACATTTTGTTACTATTAGAATCATATAGGACTCTTTCTGAGGAATAACAAATTGAGGAATAACAAACTGAGGAATCTCTATCTTCTCTTTCCTAGGTGATTAGCATTTTTAAAGAAAAATCTCTTAGAGGGAAATTAAAGCAGTATAACCGCTGTGATTTATCTAGGTCGGACAAAAACATGCACACTATCACCAACAACAACAAAATCAGAATCTAAGACCTAGATTAAATTAGGTTAAAAACCATCAAAAGAAAAAAAAAAAACCATCAAAAGGCACACATAAGAATAAAACCACAAAAAGTCAATGTAAGGGAGTGAAGGTGGACAAAATCACTGAAAGGGGTCAAAAGGTACAAACTTCCAGTTCTAAAATAAATGTTATAGAAATGTAACGTACAGCATGGTGACTATAATTAATAATACTATACTTGAAAGTTGCTAAGAGAGTCAATCTTGAAACTTCTCATCACAAGAAATAAAATTCCATAACTATGTGTATGGTGACAGATGTTAACTAGACTTATTGTGATTATTTCACGTTATATACAAATATCAAATCACTGTGTTGTGCACCTGAAGCTATTATAATGTTATATGTCAATTATATCTCAATAAAAGTGTCAATGTTTATCCCAAAATGTATGTATAAAAGGTAAATTATGTTTTCTTTGTTGTTGCTTTTGGTGGTGGTGGTCATTGTGATAGACTGAAGGAATGGGAGATATCTGGGAGGGGTTTGTTTTGTTTTGTTTTTTAATGTTATCAAGTCTTAGTTACATTTATTTTGTAAGATACAGATGCATTCTCTTTCTTCATCCTATTAAGCAAGTAAACTTTTTTGGGGAAGGGGAATATTTGAAGTCGTTGAGAATGCTGGACATAGATTCAAATCTAACTCTACTACATAGCATTTGATCATCAGAAAAACAGTGCTAAATGTTTCTGATTCTCAGTCTTCTCATCTGTAAAATGGGGACAATATTAGACCTACGTCATAGGTTGTCCTGAAGCTTATATGGGATAATGCATGCAAAGCAATCAGTACAAACTTGAGTAACACTCAATATTGTTATTAGTGCATGTGAGGTTTTTGCCTCTATTTGGCATTGGTTGGTCACATTGTCTCCACTTTTCTTTTGGCTGTTTCTCTAAGTTATCAGTACTTCCCAAAACAAAGTCCTAGAGTATTTGCTTCTGGAACACTTGAGTGCATTTGAGAGCTCCATGAGAATGAAGCATTCTAGAACATAAGTCATGAACCAGTAGTATATGATTTTCTGCATAGGTCCACAGGAACCTAAGGCCAGACTTTTCTCCTTTGGAGAGAGGCACTGCATGGCTCCCAAAAGTCCAAGTACAAGTCAAAGGTCATGCATCATGTTTTGACATTTCACTATCAAAATTCATCTATCAGTGAGACTCAGTTCATATAACTAATCTTGTCTGATTTGGCAATGAGGTAAAATGTCAATAGGCTTCCTATTTTGACTGAAATTATTAAATATACCAAAGGGAATATTGCATGTGTATTAGTCATCCCAAAATAAAGATGAGCATACTTTCCTGAAAAGTTCAACTATACTAATGGGATAATGGATCACCAGAATACTTTAAATGTGAAATGCATACTTTGTTCACATTCTTGCTTCACTTGGAGAATTGTGTCATTGTTGCCAAAGTCTTGGGTTTCCTTTACCCCATGCCTGGATTCTCCATTGACACTAATAGGAATTTCACCTTCAAGTGCAATACAGTATATGGAACTAAAATGACAATAGCAGAAGGTAAAGAATACATTTTATACATTGTGCTACATAATATTTTTCTTGACTGTTTCTGTTATAGTCATTGACTCTTGCTAAGATCCATTTGGAAATCAAAAAACACATTTTCTCTAGAGGCTAGTCTTTTGCAAACACACTTTTACCCATGCATGTCATCACAAATTATATAAAAGAATAATTATAGATCAATCTATATATTTAAAATTTTATGATTAGTTAATAACAAAAGCATATCCCTCTGGCACTGCCATTAGTCTATAAAGTATGTGTGCTTTTTTTTCCAATCTGAAGGAATGCCATTTTTGGAGAAAAAAAAATTGTCCACAGTTTCTTAAGGAAACATAATGCAAAATTTGCCTCTTACTGAAATTTAAAGTTATGAACTCTTTGTAGTCCATGTTAATACATTAGCAATAACCAGTAGAGCTATGAGTTGTTAGAATGTAGCATTAAAAAGGAAAACCCATGTGAAAGAAGAAATACAAAGCCCATTTTTATGAGTGACCAAATGTCAAAAATGTATTAAAGCGGTTTACAGGCTATCCTGTTCATTATTTTGCTGACTTAGAAACCTTGAAGTGTTTTGTATCCATTTCATTACCGGCAAAAGTATGAACTGTAATGGAATTTACATAAAAATCCTGCTAGAGAGTGGGGACTTTACTGCATAGTCAGCTTTGCCTCCTAATCCAATCTTCCCCAGTGCAGTTGGTATGGCAGTTGTCAAACTCAAACAGCAGGATCTCTTTTATAAAGTATGAATTTGAGCTGTAAAATGAGCACAAGTATTTTTTTATTACTCTGGATGCTTCCTCTTGCTGAGTTTACATGAGAAGTCTAGCAGGAGGTGTTATTAAATAGCCTCAGAAATTAGCCCCAAAACAATTATCTTGGTTTAGCTATGTTAAAAGACACGAGGCTTAATGAAAAGAGCATTTAAATTTTTGTGATTGAATATCTGTTGGACACCTCTGTAGTTATTAACCCTTGGGGGTAGGATTTCAGATTTTTTATTATTTTTAATTGAATTGTTTTTGGAAAACAGCGGATTAAAAAAACAGTTTTCTTCCCTAAAATAGTCAGAGATCCCAGGGAAAACTGTGTAATAATTGGTTGTTTAAAAGTTTGTTTTAAACCTTGCTGCTTGTCAAGGAATATATCCTTGTTCAACATAAATTTGGATTTTCATATAGTAGACTTAATAGAAATGCTAAGTGGAAAAGAACGTCTCCAGTCATGCAGTCCACCACTATGTACTTCCTTTACAATCATCTTCCAACACCCATGACTTCCTTTGTGTTTAGTAGTAAATTTGCCATGAGTTAGGGCTCCTGAAGAGGATAGTCCAAAAGTTACTATTTTTGTTGTTGTTCATTTTCCCCTATACATAGCCAGAATTTTAGCTTTCTTAATTTTGCTTCTTTTTCTGTGGTCTTTTACCATTCCAAGTAATTTCTCTGTCTTTATAGAATTTGCTATTTTAAAATATTTCTTGGCTCTTATCATGTCAAATCTTAAAAGTTACTTTGTCAGTTGCTTTAATCTTTCTTCCTAAGCCCCCTCCCAACCTCACCTCCCCAGTCACTTCATCATTTTTTTTTTATTTTCTCTTAACTCTCTCCAATCTTCCACATATTTCTGGAATTGAGTTTATCCTAACCGAATGCACTTTTCCAGGTGCATCGTATATCATTTCCTAAGTCTGGGATGTGATGGTTCTTTGTATACAGTTCAAATGCTAGGGGAGTCTGTCTTTTTTTTTTTTTTTTTTTTTTTTTCCTGGTCACTGTCAGCATGTTGACTCAGAGTGGTTTTTGAACATCTCCCACTGATTCCTGAGGGAGCCTTTCTGAAAATTGGCTATCTTCTATTTGGTTAGTCTCTTTAAGGAATGTGATATGAGAGACAACATGACTTTGTGGACTGGGTTAGAAAACACGTCCAGTTACCCCCACCCCATCCCCTGTCATTTTTAGAAACGCATCTATTTTCTTGGCATTTTCATTTTTGTTAACTATATTTTATTATGAAAATGGAATGGAAGCATATGCAAACAAATTGCTGCTAAGGCTATCGGTGTGAAAGTGGAGAACTCAACTCCAGTTAGGACAGAATGATTCTAATAGCTGTATTATAGATGTTTAAAAAAAAAAAAAAAAACCTTTAAAAGCCTGCACTAAAATTAAAGCATTCTTTCTCTAAGGTTAACATGCTGGGTCTTTATATTTTCTTCACCTATTCATTCCAATTATCTTAACTACCTTTGCTGGCTGTCAAAGCAGTTCATGGTAGGTATAAAATTGGAGGTGAGAAACAAGAGAAAAGAAATATAAAATTGAAAATGATACACCAAAATTTTGGTAAAATTAAGTTATACACATTTTTTTCTCATAAGGACTACTACTTAATAATATACACTTATTAATGGAAGTAGGCTACACCAAATTCAACCAGAAGCCACTTCAAGCAGTATAAGAAAAGGTCGTAAATTATCTATGCATCAATAAAGCAAATCTGGAGAATGTATGAGCAGGTGAATATGGGAAAAATTTTGTTGTCCTCCCTAAGTTTGATATATTAATGTAAATATATATCATATTCATAGATTCAAAGAGGCTATCAATTGTAGAACCTAGCTCCCACTGATTTGATAGCAGCTTTTTAGAAAATAAACTACATCAAAATTACATACACAATTTCTTTTTGCTAAATGACAATAGTATGCATTTATCTATATTATTACATGTCACGCTTGTTTTCAAATTACAATCAAAGTTTGACTCAAACTCTCTTTTTTTTAATATCCTTGGAGTCACTTTTGAGCCTTTGTGGTGGCATCAAAGAGACAAGCACACTGCACTTCAGTTAATTCACCTTGGATTATTTATCTCAGTCAATGCTCCTTCAGTTATATATTTAAACAACAAAACAGACCCAAATTACCTTGAGCAAAAAGAAAAATTATTGGCTTTTGTAACTTAAAAATCTGCAGATAGTCTTCAGGCACTGCTGGCTCATCGACTCAAAAAACCATTACCATGATCTGGTTTCTCTCAATGAGTAGATACTTTCTCTTCCACGCAATCTCCATACTCAGCAGTGCTGTCCTTGTGGAAACTGCAGTAGCTCCAATCTCATGGTCTCGCTTTTATTCCAATAGAGTCATGATAGCTTCTCTCCCTCAACCCTTACAAAGTCCTGGGACTGGCTCTCACTAACCTGATTAGGCCATGTGTGCTTCCCTGGTCTTATCACCATGACCAGTCATATGGGATTTGCTGAGCTACCTAAACCTCACAGGAATAGTCAAGAGAACTTTCTGTGAGGATGGAAATGTCCTATAATCTGTCCAGTACGGTAACCACTAGTCATGTGTAGCTATTAATCACTTAAAATGTTCCTGACACAACTGAGGAACTAATTTTTAAATTTTATTTTATTTTAAGTAATGTAGATTTAAAATTAAATAGTCACTATTATATTGAATAGCACAACTCTAGAATTTGGGGTGTGGGCCAAACCTGTTTAGATCACATGTGCTGAGGAGTGGTTCCCCAAAGGAAAGGGTTTTGAGGGGAGTAGGTCCTATTTTACCATAAGTGGAAAATATAAGTGCCAAGGGGTAAAAACAGCAGATGTTCACTATGCCTACCCTAAAACTTGAACTTTTTATTAACACTTTTTGGACTGATAGTTTAAATTCACATTATATGGCTTGCATCATATTACCTGCAGTTTTTCTATTTTGTATTGTTTTGTTTATTTCCTTAATTAAAATGCATGCAGGGCTTCCCTGGTGGCTCAGTGGTTGAGAGTCCGCCTGCCGATGCAGGGAACACGGTTTCGTGCCCCGGTCTGGGAAGATCACACATGCCGCGGAGCGGCTGGGCCCGTGAGCCATGGCTGCTGAGCCTGCGCGTCCGGAGCCTGTGCTCCGTGGCGGAGGAGGCCACAGAAGTGAGAGGCCCGCGTACCGCAAAACAAAACAAAACAAAAATGCATATAGAGGACCTTTGGACACATAACTGTTCAAGCTTGAATGAGAATCCATCTCTAGCTATTGTTAGGAATCCACCTTTAATTGAATTCTCTTTTATGTACACTGTACTCATCTTTTCAAAGGATATTTTATTTTACTTTATTTTATTTTTATTTTTGGCCATGCCACACAGCTGTTGGATTGAACCCCGGCTCTCGGCAGTGAGAGCACAGAGTCCTAACCACTGGACTGCCTGGGAATTCCCTCAAAGGACATTTTAAACAAAACACATGGATCCAAATTTAACTTAAAATTCATGTGACATTTTCAACCCAAATAACTCAACTGAAGTGACAAAAGTATTAATCAGCTTATAGGTATTGTTAATGTCAAGCAGGCACAGTGACAATTGCAATACAATGTACTCCTTGGTCTGAAGTATGAAAATTTTCTTTTTGACACTGACACATTTATTGATTCAACTAAGTTTCCAAGACACACAGGTTCCTGCCCTCCCTGAGCTTATAATTCTCAATTTTAAACCTGTGAAAATGTAAAACATCATGTATCTTGAGCTTGCAGCAAAAGATATCAAATTAATACAGGTTTGTTGCAGAAAATTTAGAAATATGAGAACATAATAAAAGAAAAATTATCTATAATTCCATCATAGAGAGATAACTACCATTAATGTTTTAATATATATTTCTTTCCACTTAAATAATGTGTGTGAGTACTTAATGCATTTTTCTTAAGAAAATGCTACTGCTGTAGTTATTCCTTTCTAGGTTAAATGGATATGTGTATTTTTAAACATTTTGAAAAATGTCAGTTTCATGTAGGTGGAAAAGATGTTTGTTTTGTTCACTGCTGAATTCTAGTAACTAGAATAGTGTCTGACATCTAGAATACATTCAATAAACGTTTGTTGAATGAATGAGTATTGATATACTTCCCATTATAATTCAAACAACAAAATATGAGATGGACCATTTCCCTACACCCTCATGAACTCCAGGATTTTTTTTTCAGTTTTGGAGACAGAAGATGGCATCTCATTACTGTTTTTGTTCTAACTTCTTTATTTCTACCAGAAGTACAAATTGCGTCAAATCATGCTTACTTAGGCAAAAACACATTCTATAGAGTAAGAAATTTGTAGCCTAATTTTAGCTGAATGTCTCAAAATCTTAAAGTTTTGACTAAGCAAAATCTTGTTGGAGGATTATGTGTTTAGAAATCATATTCCAGTCTTCTCAGAAACCATATGACTTAGAGAAGTTACTAAGCATACTTTACCTCATTATTATATCATAACATATAAAGAGCCTATAAGTGCTGGTATTGCATTTTAATAAATCACCAGACAGAGAAACCTAAAAGAAGAGAAATGTGATGACTCTTCCTCATATTTAGCTGTCCCCCTAACTTCTGCAGAACTTTATCTTTTCTCCGGGACCTAAATTTAACTCATAGCCTAATACTTAAGCACAATAGAAGTTCATTATAAAAACTATAGGGAGGGCTTCCCTGGTGGAGCAGTGGTTGAGAGTCCGCCTGCCGATGCGGGGGACACGGGTTCGTGCCCCGCTCTGGGAAGATCCCACATGCCGTGGAGCGGCTGGGCCCGTGAGCCATGGCCGCTGAGCCTGCGCGTCCGGAACCTGTGCTCCGCAACGGGAGAGGCCACAACAGTGAGAGGCCCGCGTACCGCAAAAACAAAACAAAACAAAACTATAGGGACAACTCAAAGAAGCCAAGGTTGGGTGCTCCCGTCAAACCTCATGTGGAACCATAACCAGGACATGCGGAACAAGAACATTTCATGGGGGCTGTATATTTCACTGAGCGTCTGCTTTTCTCTTGCTCTCACCCCTTTCCTCTCTTGCTCTTGCACCTTAGTGTCTTCTCTCTCTCTCTCTCTATCTCTCTCTCTCTCTTCCTCTCTCTCACTCAAGTCACTTCCTCTGCTTTACCACATGCACATGCCCAAACATGGCCCTGCACTGGCTTTGCAACCTTTTCCTATTTCAGCACTTAATTAATTGTGCTCTAGTTCCACATTCTCTAGAGAGAGAATCACATCCACCCATCTTGGGGCAGGTATCTCTCTTCCGTCTGCCCCCAGTCCAACCTGCTGTGATGACAAAGAAGGACCACCTAGTTCAAATATGGAAGTTACTAGCCACTTTAGATATGTGGCTATTTTTCAAAGAAGAGGGTTAGGATTGTTAAACATCCAAAAAGGCGTATGTCACATTGTGCCTGCACTCGTTAGATGCTGGATACAAATATACGTAGAAAGTGGCTCCTATTATGTAATAATACACTAAGCTAAGTTGAGTATACAATCTAATAAAATCTTCCAATCATCACCAGTTTAAAAATCATTTATGATACTCAGGGTTTTTTTTTAAATCTAGTTTAATTCTATAACTAGACTTCTCTCTATTTATTTTTCAACTAAAGTGTTTTGCCATTTGTCCATGTCAGAGATCTTGATTCCACAAAAATACATTTTTTTTTTTTTTTTTTTTTTTTTATGCGTTACGCGGGCCTCTCACTGTTGTGGCCTCTCCCGTTGCGGAGGACAGGCTCCGGACGCGCAGGCTCAGCGGCCATGGCCCACGGGCCCAGCCGCTCCGCGGCACGTGGGATCCTCCCAGACCGGGGCACGAACCCGTGTCCCCTGCATCGGCAGGCGGACCCCCAACCACCGCGCCACCAGGGAAGCCCCAAAAATACATTTTTGTTTTAAGTTTATTTTTTGTTCTACCAAGAATAGGTTCCTATTTGTAGTTATTTTTAACTGGGATGCTGTATCTAGCAATTTTAATACTTTATTGCAGTACTGTTTTTCTCAAAATTATCTGACTTTGCAAAAATTAAATAAATAAACAGAGCTACCCTGTGCAATGCCACATCTGAAGCACTTTTGGAGACAGTCCATTATTAACTGTGCTCTCTATACTAAGCAAAATGATTCATCTGAACTAGTGATTTGATGATGAGTGTATTTCTTCAATAGTTTCATTTTCTTTGCATTTCATAAATTTTATATTTCCCCCCCTTAAATTCTGTTGTAATCTAAATCTGTAATAGAGTAAGCTAAATCATTTTCTCCTTCTTATTTAAGTTATATCTGACAGTTAATTTTCCTAGTCCTAACTAGGGTTAATTTGAGTACAAAGAAAATAAAGTAGATTTAAGTTACACCTGTGAACAATAAACTATCTAAATCAAGCCATCTCCTTCATTAATATCCATCACTCTGGCCATATACTTTAAATCGTGTAATATACGAAAAATGGCTAAATTTATGGGATTGGCCATGTTGCAGTTTCATTGCTTCCCCTACTCAGATATGCCCTCAAATTGTAGTGTTATGCGTGAAATGACAGCCTTCCTTAATGACTGATGGGGATATAGTCGCATCATGATTCTGGCCACTGTGATGAGCATCAGTCACAGAGACAGCCAAAGATGTCAAATCTGCTGAGATGCTCTTTAATCCTGTGATCCTAGAAAGTCGCAACTGTCAGCACAGATCCAAGCAATTGTCTAGCTCGGTGACCCCTAAACTTTTCCAGCTAGAAGAGTTGTGTTACACCAGAAAACAGCTGAAGAATTCCACTTTCAGTTTTGTTTGGAAAAAAAACACATACAATAGTCAAAACCTGGAACACCTTTTGAAACATTTTGAACTACCTTAACCAACACCTCTTCTCTGAGAACTGCTCCCGTATCCACAGAAGCAGCACTTTGTGCTATATTTGAGGTAAAAAAATTTATAAATGAAATTTTGATTTACTAATATAACACTATATTATAACTAATATAATAACACTTATTCAAACAATAAGTGCAAAAAATGCTGTGTTTGGTCAACAGATCGTGCTTATCTTTCTTCAAACAAGATGAGAACCCCTAGTCTAGAAAATTTACTCTTTACAAAACTCACATTAATGATTCAGATAATTGAGGGAAGAGTTTTGTTTTGTTGTTTTATTCTTTACTTTATATTATTGATTGACTTGATTCTCTACTTCACCTAATGCATATAGACAAAGCCTGTGATTTTATAGAAAACCATGTCTAAAGTATCACAATTACCTCCCCGTGATTCAGGTAGGGTAAAATTATGAGTGTATTTCCCTGAGGTGCAGTAAAATAGTTTATTTATTACTACTTCCTCAACATCTCACTCACAGGTGGTTAGATTTTGAAAGATTATTAACTAGGCTTGTGTAGGCAAGTACAACAATTTGACTTCAGGAAGCCATTATCTGAGCCAGCCTCTCTCCTGCTAGGGCCCAAGGATATCATTTACAGAAATGAACCAGTATATTATGTTTAATACATTCTTAGAACATTTGTGCTTATACTATATCAAAATTTCCTGTTTACATGTTTCTATGTTAGGTGAGTTCATTAGAAAATTTCCCCACGTAATTTTTTCCCTTAATTCCATTAGGCTTTTCAAGTTCCTACAGTGGCTTCCTAATCTATCAATTTTGTAGTTCTCTTTACGAAATGAGAACTCTCACCTCCTTCAAAATTTTATTCAAAACTTACTTCCTCTAAGAACTTTTCACCATAAACTCCATTTGATTTTGCACTTCCTCTAGAGACATCCCAAGTAAGATTTCAAATGTTCTATCATCTTTTTCTTTTTGGTACAGCATATATATATATATATATATATATATATATATATATATATATATATATATATACTATGCTTATATATTCAGTTTGAACTTCTTTATGCTTTGTGATATATATATATATATATATATGATTGCTGTTACTTCCTTATTTCACAGATGTGAATGTGCTTGCTCCTGTCTCTGCACCTTGATAATGCTTTGCTTGAGCCTTAGGCAACATGGCTTATGTGTTTTTTGCTTCTTGTTTTAATTTCGCCAGAAAGGGATCAGTACCATTTATTACTGTTGACTAAGCAACTATGTAATATATTTTTCCTAATGAAGAGTGGTGACAAACATTGCAGTTTGCTTATCCAGTAATTCACCTATTAAAAGTCATTTATTGATCACCTCCTGGGTGCCTGGCACTGTGCTAATAAGCATTTGGGATACGATGGCATAAGGGAGAGACTCAGGCCCTGTAGAGCTTATGGTCTAGATCAACACAATCTGTTCAAGGCAGTTGAATCATGATACTCTCAAGTATTGTTCCAATGCTCACACGTTAGCCATAAAGACTACAGGATCACTAGCCGCTTCCCTTGTTTTTCTCAGTAACCTATTTACTCTGTTAACATAGTAAAGGAACATGTAGATTACAGTAACTGTGAGAAATCCATATATTTTCAAAGGCAGCTGGGTGGTGCATCACATTTTATTATCTTGACCTTGGAGCAGGTTAGAGTAGACACAGAGAAAAGGGATGTTACCTGCTGCCAACTATTGTTAAGAGAGAACAATGGGAGATCCACCCCTGAGCACTAATTGATGTATTGCCCTAAAATCTCTAGGTATGCCAGTCATAAGAAATACATCAGAGAATATCTCAACAATAAAAATACTTGAAATTATACTTGTCAGAGAAAAGCTTGAGAGAACTATATGATTCTTTACCTCTGTCATTCTTGCTTTCTGCCTTGGAGTTTGCCAATATCATTACTAATATTTCCTGCTAGTTGTTTATGTGTATTATCTGAATGCCAGCATAGGCTCACAGATGTGCTTTTTTTTGTGTGTGTGCGGTACGCGGGCCTCTCACTGTTGTGGCCTCTCCCGTGGCGGAGCACAGGCTCCGGACGCGCAGGCCCAGCGGCCATGGCTCACGGGCCCAGCCACTCCTCAGCATGAGGGATCCACCCGGTCCGGGGCACGAACCCGCGTCCCCCACATCGGCAGGCGGACTCTCAACCACTGTGCCACCAGGAAGCCCAGATGTGCTGTTTTTAATGACAAAGACAACAATAAGTGAAATGGTTATTAAAAATATACTATAAGCTTAGCACCTTCATAAAAATCCCAGAGCTCTTTTCAAAAGCAATAAAACGATGAACTATAATAACAGGCGTGCTAATCATAAGCTAGTTTAAAAAGATGACACTTAGGAGTTTAGGATTTTTTGAAGCCCATAAATTAAAAGATACAATGCTTCATTCTAATGAAGCCTAACTTTTAGAATTTGCTAGTGGAATATGGTAGAATAGGTGACTTAACATGCAAGTAAAATGGCTCTTAAGTTGAAATGGAATAGAATAACATGTATATATCTTAGGAATTTTATTTTACTTTATTAGCCAAATTTTTCAATTAACCAGATTTTTTTTACATTTAACTTACAAAAGGAAAAGGTAGATTACATTAATTTTTTTTTTTTTTTTTTTTTTGGCCACTCTACACGGCTTGCAGGACTTAGTTCCTCAACCAGGGATTGAACCTGGGCCTCCTGCAATGGAAGCGCGGAGTCTCAAGCACTGGACCACCAGGGAATTTCCTGGGCTTTTATTTCAAAGAAACTTCTAGTACTCTTTAATCTAAATCCTTTGTACCTTCTAGATTTCACAATAACCATAATATTCATTATGATGGTCTGAGATACTATAGAATTTCAGTTTTCAGGAACTTGACTATATTCACTATATTTCACTAAATTTAACTATGAAATCAAATAGAAGGTCAGTAAGGTGACCCTGCCTGGTGTACTAAGTAGTATCAGAGTAGGAGAGAAAGTGAACTCCCTCACATTATAAGGCCAAGGCAAATACAGTGTTCATAACTGCACTGTAAGGAATCAGATTCCATGTATAAGCTGCTGGACACCTAAAAAAAGACACTAAAGAAAACAAGCCAGTCATTAATTTTGTGTGTTGTATTAGTCCGTTAGTGTGGCCATAGCAAAATACCACAGACTGGGTAGCTTAAACAGCAGAAATTTATTTTCTCACAGTTCTGGAGGCTGGAAGTCCAAGATCAAGGTGTCAGCAGGTTTGGTTTCTACTGAGATCTCTCTCCTTGGCTAGCAGATGGCCACCTTTTCACTGTGCCCTCACACAATCTGTCCTTTCCCCTGTGCATGCCTGGTGTTTCTCTCTGTGTTCAAATTACCTCTTCTTATAAAAATACAAGTCAGACTAAATTAGGGCTCATACTAATGGCCTCATTTTAATTTAATTACCTCCTGGAAGGCCCTATTTCCACGTACAGTCACATTTGGAGATGTTGAGGGTTAAGGCATCACATATGAATTTTGAGGGGGTGACAATTCAGCTAATGACATGTTTTGTAGTGGGTTGAACACTGTCCCCCCAATAGATATGTCCACTTGGAACCTCTGAATGTGAACTTTTTTGGAATAAGGATCCTTATAGATATAATTAATGTAAAGATCCCTAGAGGAGATCATCCTGAACTAGAGTGGGCACTAAATCCAATGATGGGTGTCCCTATAAGTAACAGAAAAGGAGAAAACATACAGAGACCCAGAGAGGAAGGCAATGTGAAGACAGAGGCTGAGGGTGGAATGATGTGTCTGCAAGTCAAGGAGCGCCAAAGATTGCTAGCAGCCTCGGAAGCTAGGAGAGAAGCATAGAGCAGATTCTCCCTGAGTCTCTAGAAGAAACCAACCCTGCTGACAGCTTGATTTTGGACTTCTCACCTCCAGAACTGTGAGAGAATAAATTTCTGTTATTTTAAGCCACCGATTTGTGATTATTTTTTGCAGCAGCTTTAAGAAATGAATACAGGTATTTGTAATAAACACAGCTCCCATGCACTGATGACTTCCAGGTGCAAGGCAATATACTAGGTATATATTATCTCAGAAATCCTCTAATCATCCATGTGAGATAGGTACCATTTGGCCCATTTTGAAGTGAGAAACTGAGGTTTAAAGGGGTCTAACTAAACTTCCCCAGGAGGCACAGATAGTAAATTACCAAAGTCAGGATTCAAACTATCAGTTTGACTATATATTTTGGTCATTCCACTATGCTGCATGGAACTGGTAGATATGAGTATCTTGGAGCAATAATGAATTAGAGATTTTGTGCCGAAGGTGCTCAATTTATTGAGCTTAGGCAGTGATTCATGGAGGTACTTATGAAGAAGAGCAAGAAGCAGATAGAAGAGGTATTTGTCCTTGCTATTATAGGGAATGCTTTGCCCCAGCATCTTCCCATCACTAAGGCAGAGGGATAAGATTACCCTTCTCTTCTAACTATCCTATATCAGTTGGGGTTCCTACGATTTATTTCTTTCCTCAAGGCTCTGCTAAACCCAATCTCTCCTACAGTAATTTCATTGTCGGGCAGGAATGTGTTCTTTCTTGACATGGGTCTAAAGTGTCATATTCAGTTTGCAACTTTGGTTTTGCCTTAGATTCAGATCTCTGTACCTAGTGACCGCAATCTGATTCCTGGTTGCTTCTTTATTGTTCTGGACTGTGAGTATCATGAACAGAGAATAAGTGGTTACTGAGGACAAGCAGATAAGGAATAAAGATAGAGACAGCCGGTGGAGTTTTATGTGAGCATTCTTGCCCCATCCATTTATAAGGTTTTCCTCTTCCCCATTTGTAGCTCTAGAAAGACTCCCTCAATCTCAACTCCTCACCAAAGTTCCAACTGATAATTTTGTCGTGTTGATGGAGCCCAGATTTTCTAACATATAAGTCTGAACTATGAAAGAAGAAATATTTCTATAGCTTAGATATTTTCATATATTTATGTACTTCAAGCTCAGGGAATACATTTATCTTCCATCTCCTCAAGAGACTATAATACTGTCAACATGATCTGAGTACACAAGTAGAAGTTCACTAAACACCCAGTAGGATACTAGCCATGGAACTTCTAGAGCCATCCTGAGAAAGTAGAACCTTTTGGGTCTGGCCTTTAAAATTAAAACAATGTATATCTGTATTTATTTATAGTTATATAAATACCCACTCGGGTATTTATATGAAGAAAACAAAAAACACTAAATAGAAAAGATACATGCACCTCTCTGTTTATTGCAGCATTATTTACAGTAGCAAAGAAGCAACCCAAGTTCTTGCCTTTTGCAACATTTAGATGGACCCAGAGGGTATTATTGCTAAGTGAAATAAGACAGCGGAAGACAAATACTATATGGTTTCACTTATATGTGGAATCTAAAAAACAAAACAAACAAATATAACAAAACAAAAACAGAGTTATAGATACAGGAAACAAACAGGTAGTTTCCAGAGGGGAAGGACATGGGGAGAGGAAAGAAAAAAGTGAAGGAGATTAAGAGGTACAGACTTCCAGTTGCAAAGTAAATGTCACAGGTATGAAATGTACAATGTGGGAAATATAGTCAATAACTATGTAATATCCTTCTATGGTGACGTATCGTAACTGGACTTAACATGGTGATCATTTTGAAACATATGGAAGTACCAAATCACTATGTTTTATACCAGGAACTAACAATGTTGTATGTCTACTGTATTCAAAAAAACAAACTCATAGGAAAAAAGATCAGATTTGTGATTACCAGAGGTGGGGGGTAGGGGAAGGGGTATGAGATGAAGGCAGTCAAAAGGTACAAACATCCAGTTATAAGATAAATAAATGCTAGGGATCCAATGTACAACATGATAAATATAATTAACACTGCTCTATGTTACATATGAAAGTTTTTTGTTTCTTTGTTTTTTTGTTTTTTTTTTGCGGTACGCGTGCCTCTCACTGTTGTGGCCTCTCCCGTTGCGGAGCACAGGCTCCGGGCATGCAGGCTCAACGGCCATGGCTCACGTGCCCAGCCGCTCCGCGACACGTGGGATCTTCCCGGACCGGGACACGAACCCGTGTCCCCCGCATCAGCAGGCGGACTCAACCACTGCGCCACCAGGGAAGCCCTACATATGAGAGTTTTAAGAGAGTAAATCCTAAGAGTTCTCATCACAAGAAAAAAATTGTTTTTCTATTTCTGTAATTTTTTATCTATATGAAGTGACTGATGTTCACTAAACTTATTGTGATAATCACTTCATGATTCTTATAAGTCAAATCATTATGCTGTACACCTTAAACTTATACAGTGCTATATGTCAATTATATCTCAATAAAACTGAAGAAAAACAACAAAAAAATTTAAATAATGTTTATCTTTGTTTATTTATAGCTGCAAAACTAGAAGATGTCCAAATTCCATAACCCCATAAAATATTATTGTTGAAATTATCCAACTATCCCTTGATACACTGGATATAACTAAAGACTTGAGAACAAACTGAAACCCAGGTTAGAGTTCAACATTTGAAACAGTCTGCTAAGACAGATCACAGAAGCTCTTCAGTCTCAATGGGATTCTCCCTCAATAGGGAGAGCCCAACACAGGGAAGGCTAATCAAACAGCAGAGTGGAAAATGAAACCTTTCCACAAAAGTCCAGTGGTAGCTCCACCAGTTTAGGTACCTAAAGCTGAAACTGATTATACTCATGGTGTCCACTGTCAGGACCTTACAGAAAACGTAGGCAGGCTAGGCACACGGCAGTTAGGGTGAGCTGCAGAAGAGACCCACCAAGTGCAGTGGGATACTCTTCTTTCTGTTACTCATCTAGCAGTTTGACCTTTCCCCATTCTACATAGTGAGACTAAACGTGCTGTGATTTTTCTACCCCTGTTTTCCTGATGCATTCTGGCATTCCAACACCTGTGTTTCTGACCTCATTTTCTTTGTGTTGTCTTGGCCTCACCTTAGGCCCTGAACTCTGTGCTGTTTACCTGGGATCTTTAGACTAGTGACCTAAGTGATCATTTCTCTAGATTCTATCTTCACAACAATTAACCTGGTTATAGGGCTCCAACTGGCAGGACTTGGGCTACTTCTGCTGTCACTCATTCCACCGGGTGCTTCTCTATGACTGCTGCCCCAGACACCAGTGGCTTAGTGCCCTCCTGATAATGCTGGTGCTTTTGCTTTTGGAATAATCAGGCCAAGAGAAAGAGCTTCACAAAAAGACCTTTTGTGCTGGCAACTGTAGACAAGGCAATCTATTCAGCGTGAACCAATCCAGTGAAGCAAGCCTAGCAGACAGAAAACAAAACAAAACCACAACCTCACACAACGAGTTGAATTAATTAACTCAGTTATTCTAGGGCAAACTTACTTGTTGAGAGTGCAGTCTCTCCAGTAAAATTGCAGGGTGCAAATCCACCCCTGGCTCCACCACTGGCTGCAAGACCTTAGGCAAATTATTTTAACTGACGGGTGCCTCAGTTTCTGTGAAAAGGGGATAGATGTGTTGGGAGGCTAAATAAGAAATCATTCATGTAACCATCGACAATTAGTCCTGGCATATAACTAGTGCTCAATAAGTTATTAATGGTTTGATAGAGAATCAACCCATTTCCTCTAACTTAAGACACAAAATCATCAGCTCACTCAAAAACTGCCCTGACCTGGAGAAGTGAGAAAGAACCAGGGTAAAGTCTTATTATCTGTTTATATTAGGACATAATGTGAACTAATCTCTTCTCTACCCCAGCCCTGCCCTATGGGAGGCAGAGAAAAGTAGGAAATGAGCCTAACCTGTTAGAGGTGATTGGTAACTACTGATGGATAAATAAAGCAGGTAAACAGAACTAACTTCATCAGAAGTCCTAGAATATCAAGCTTAGACTCTCTCTACTCCAGGGGTCCCCAACCCCCGGGCCGTGGACCGGTACCGGTCCGCAGCCTGTTAGGAACCGGGCCGCACAGCAGGAGGTGAGTGGCGGGTGAGCCAGTGAAGCTTCATAAACTGCCGCTCCCCATTGCTCCCCATTGCTGGCATTAACTCCTGAACCATCCTCCCCCCACCGCCCCTTTTCTGTGGAAAAATTGTCTTCCACGAAACTGGTCCCTGGTGACAAAAAGGTTGGGCACCACTGCTCTACTCAACATTCCAAGGAAAGCTCAACCAGGTTATAGTGCTTCTCAACAGGGGAACTCTTAAGGTGAAGTCACTTTAAAGAAAAGAGTGTAGTCACTCTTTGCATTTTTCCTCCAAATAATTCTGACAAAATTCTCATTATTTTGAGTGTTTATTAAATGCCTACTGAGTACATAGTACTACTGGATGCATATCTACTTTAAGGTTTATTTTAATCAAGACAAAGCACAGTGAGTTTCCGGCACCCTTGAATAGGATTTCTAGTGTGTTTAGTAGCCATGTCGAAGTGGCAAGTTATTTTTGAGCCCCGAGTAGTAGCCATTAATACAGTATAACTTAAAACCAACTTTTAATTTTTGTTATTTTTGTGAAGCTAAGTCAAACACTAGGCTTGGAAATATTTCTGTTACAATTTTAATACCTTTTGGCCTGAATGATTGCATTGAATAATCCTAACAAGGTTGAGACAAGCACATGGTCATTCAGATACAGATAGAGTCCAGACAAACAAAGGGACATGACTCAAAGCTTTTGAGCCCCCATAGTGCTTACTGTCTGTACTATACAGACTTACCACTAGGAGTTCTAGTCAACATTCACATTTAGTAGTTGAAAGTTAAACCGTTTGGTGGGCATTCTTCTCTACATGCCCTCCCTAGATGAGATATCTAGAGGATCAGCTGCTATGAACAGAAGTAGGGGGCTTTTGAGAGGAGAAAGGCATGCAATATAGCAAAAGGGATGAACAAGGTTCAGATCTCAAAGAAAGTAATAGAGAAGGAGGTCAAAACCTGCAAGTTGAGTGTGGAAAAGCAGGGTGATGGCTTATAGGACAGAATGGAGGACATAGTTAAAGGTTTTTATTACCACAGAAAGAAAGGCTTCATATGGAAAAAATATATAAGCCGGAGCGTTATGTTTTCAGTACACTGAGTAGTCTCACACCCTTTTGTGTACTATAGGATAGAGGCTCATTTCAGGTGAAGATGGTACAAGAGAATTCTAAGAAAAGTGACCGGTTCTAGAATAATGGTAAAGAAAATTAGAGTGAAATGAAGTTGAAGAATAAAGTCAAAACAGACACAGGAAATGGAAAAAAAGGAACCAGTGATAAAGAAAGATATATTATAAGGGGGAAAAAAAACCAAAAAATAATCTTATGATTTCCTTTGAATTTAGACTCACCTTTAGAAGACAGACATTTTGGGCAGTATATTTTAGCATTTTGAGTGCTAACCATTGGGACACTTAGTTCAGGGAGATGTAGTTTTTACATTTCAAGATCCATATCCTGAGATCAACTTTAACATAGTAACGATCATACTCATCATAAGCAGAACATAATAATTGGATATAGTCAATTAAATGTCATTGAGTACTACCTTTACTTCTTACAAGTCTTGGGATCTTTTGCTCTTAAAATTTAAAGGAACATGTGAATTTTACACAAGCTATCTACTTTTTCTCTAAAAGCTAACACACTAATAGCCCCTGACTGAATTCCCCTTAGAAGCTATATTTTTCTAAGTAAGAGAAATCAACTGAAGACAACTTTTAAATATTTCTAACCAAGGGGACTGCAATATTCAATCAAGTTAGTGTTATCAGTGCGGTGATTATTTGAATATCTTTGATGTCAGAGCCATGCCTCAGAATTTCAAAATTCACTTCACTTTGAAATCAAAGTATACATGCTCTTTTGCTACTGTAATATAAAATATATATATTAAAATTTTATCAAAAAATTGAACACACAAAAGGAAAGTGCAAACGTTGCCAAGGATTTTGATAAAAATTTAATTTGTTTTCAAATATCTTATTATCTATGAAATATATAAAACATAAGCTAACTATGAATGTGGTGTATATTTTACTGTTTGTTTGACAAAAGACTGAAGTTTCACTGCCATGGGTTTACATTAGCATATGCATTTTTAAAAGACAGATGTATGTATTATAATGGAAAAAAAAAAAATGGGGCCAGGATTTGGGAAGCCTATGTTTTAGCCTCAATCCTGCTCTTGTCTCCTAGCTGTGCAATTTTTTAAACTTTTTTTTCTCTTTTAAACTGGGAATAATATGTTCCCCACCTAGCTACCTAGTTCATTGAGCATAAAAAAGATAGTTTCAAACCAAATCTGTAAAATCATATGAATCATAATTAGTTATTTAAATGCAGTTTCCTTAGGAGTCATAAACAACTTCACTCACTAAAGATTTGCTATCCAATATATTGCTCTCTCTCTCTTCTTCATATTGCCAAACACTTACACTTTCTTCTACTAGTGGAAAAAGTCAGGGAGGGAAAAGAGAAATGAAAACATTTCACTTTTCATATCCATCCCTTTATTATCATACTTTAAACTACACTGGTTGAAGATTTTGAGAGAGATGGCATTGAATTCAACAGTTAAAATCAAGTGCTTGATGTCTTGTTCGTACCTTTTGACTTTGAATAGCTTCATGTGAAGAGTTAAGAACGGAAGCAAAGAATGCAACAAAACATAACATTTCAAAAATGAACACTCCAGGAAGAGGATATTTTATTGTTAGGATCATTATTATTATTCTAGCCCTAGAATAGTAGGGGATCAGGGTTATTTATGGTATGAATGAATGAATAAATGAATGAATGTCTTTATCGTTACAAGAAAAAATTTTATTCTTCTTATACTTAATTATTTGCCCTGGAGGCACTGTTACTGAGATTTTTTTTTTTTTTCTGTCCCCAAGTAATTGCTTTTCCCAGGATTTCTGTTGATTTGTTGCCACTTTGTCAAATGTTAAGACCTAAAGTCACCTTTTAAGTTGTTTAGCAAGTTCAGTAGTAACACTTATCTTTTCTACTTAATCTAGAGGTGAGATTTCCAGGAGCATATTAAAGAAAAGAGGAACAGGGCTTAGAGAATTTTTAAAATAAATAAATAAATAAAAAGCCACTGTCCTTGCAAAAGAGTGATGTAAGAGTTAAGGAAGTTAAGAGACAAAACTGAACAAATGGGTCTGAGGAGAAAGCTAGCCTTTTGCAGAGTAAAAGGAAACAGAAAGATTGAAGTACTTTTGACCAGCCTAATGAAGGGTTTTGAAATTGAGGGTCCTTAGAAGAAACATGGAATTAGAACAAGTTAAAGAAGTAAAGAATGTAGGGAATGAATGGAGAGGGCTTGTTTGTCTAGAGTTGGTGCCTTAATAGAAAAAACGGCAGGCCGACAGCAGTGGCTGCAGCTGATACATTGACATGTGTAAGAATGGGGGCAGGAAAGCACAGTGTTAATGACAGAGATTTTTTTTTTTTTTTTAAAGAGCACATGAACTAATCCAAAGGAGTTACTTAAAATTACAGTTCACTTTTTCTCTCTCTTTCCCAGAATTTTTTAAAGAGAAGAGGGAGAGGGAAAAGAAAGGGGTAATTTATAGGATGTACCTTAGGAACCATTATTAGAAAAATAAAAAAAAGAGAACTACTGGCAAAGAGAAGTACATTAGAAATGCAGTAATTAAAATGTTCTATAAGAAAAAGAAAAAAATCAGAGCTAATAGTCTTCTATTAACCTACTATGACTTACATTTCACGTTTTTTCTAGTACAAAGATCTCTGTTACCATGTGTAACATCCACATGCAATTTTTGTTGTTGTAGCCACGGATATGTAGTAATGAGTAGATCTTAACTGGTTTTTGTATGTTCCTCTAGTTCATCTCCTTTAATTTTAGGTGATGAACCATAACTCCTGTTAGTAACTGATATCTGTTTTGGTAACACAGCGGTTATCAAAAAGTGATAAGGAGAAACAATGAAATGCATTACAACATTGAAGGAAAGGAAAGGATGACGATAGATGTAACTGGTGTGAAGTGTATTTATTCTGGGAAAACTGAAATAGTATGTAAATGTTGGAAGTGAAAAGTTAGAGATATATGTAGAAAATAAAGTGGGAATAAGAAAATTGTAAACAGTGTGATGAATCAGTTCTTAAGGTAATTAACCTAAATTCCTGATGAGTGTTTAAGCATTCTATGAACACATGAAAGCACTTGTGTTTCTAAATGTTAAATTAAGATATGCTCAAAATTTCATGAGGAATCAATATCCATTAAAATACTCGGCATGTTTGGCAATGTTCTAAACACTCCTCACATCGTCTCATTTAAAATACTTCTAAATTGTATAAGGTAGGAACGAATATAATCCCCATTTTATAAATGAGAAACTGATGAATGGAGTTGTGAAGCTGCTTGCCCAAAGTCACACCAGTAGTTAAGCAGTAGAAATTTCAAATACAGGTTAAGTCTGGCTTCAAACACAGGTTGACACCTGAGCGATGCCCTGGTAACTACTGTATCATCTGTGTCCAAGAGAACCATAAAGATGAAATATTACTCTTGTAAGTGAAATGTTTACAAAGAAACCAGCAATAGTATTTAAGTACTTCATTGGAAAGGCAGCACACTCAAAGGAGCAAAGAAAGATCTTAGTGTTCTCTATTCCAGGGCTGAAGATGGTCTCTCTCCCAGCCTTATTGCAGTGAACAAAATGCTGCTCAAAGATAATGTCTCAAAGTGCCTAACTTATGGCAAGGCAGTGTCTGAGACATTGGTGAAAATAGAGCAGAAGAGCAAAATGCAACAACCAGATGTCCCTGTTTATGTTCCTCTTTCTTCTGTTGTGTATACTTTCCCCCGATTCCAGCTCAAATTAAATCACATGAAATTATGTTTGAAGATTATCTGTATGTTACTTGAGATGATAATGTTTCATAAATTTTTTTAATGTTATCCCCAATAACCCTTGCACCTCACTTGTTTCAAGGACAGCATAGGAATTAATTTGAGAAACCAAAGTACTCCAGTACCTTAACGATCATTAAGCATTGAGTTGATAACAGAAAAAGCCGGAGATGGGTAACTGCAGCTCACCTTGTCAGTTCAAAGGGGAAGCATCTCAGAAGCTGATAAGTACAAAAGCCTTTTGTCTTGATAACTAGATGCAGCATTCCCTTTGGGTTATTAAAGACCCATTGTGAAGCTAAGAAGACTTCATAATATTAAGAATAAAAATAGTTTAACTTTTTTAACAATATAAAATTTACAAAGTGCATAGGCAGATATAGTCTTTTTTTTTTTTTTTTTTTGTGGAACGCGGGCCTCTCACTGTTGTGGCCTCTTCCGTTGCGGAGCACAGGCTCCGGACGTGCAGGCTCAGCGGCCATGGCTCACGGGCCCAGCCGCTCCACGGCATGTGGGTCTTCCCGGACCGGGGCACGAAACCGCATCCCCTACATCGGCAGTCCGACGCTCAACCACTGCGCCACCAGGGAAGCCCCGTATTTGAGGTTTTAATAAAACCTCATGTAACTTTGTTTACCTTATAAAATGGCTTGAGGCCAAAAGAATAAGTATTCCTATGCTCATCAATTCAGAGAAGGATATAAAAGCATGTCATGTCAGAGGAGATTTTTCAATGGATTCAGTACTGCTTGGTTAAAAAGAAATAAATTAAAATACAATTTATTATATAATAATATAATGTACAGGGTTAAATAAAATGAAAGTTCGGAGTTATTTGTTTGTATATTTTGATTATTTTGTGGAAAGTTTTTCGATTTGATTTTGATTTTTAAAATGCCAGTTGTATGCTCCTTGCCAGTGGACATTGTGCCTTTGCAAGTATATGTGTATAATATTAACATTGGTATGTATTAAAAAGGAATAATTTATTAAATTGAAAGTATAGGATACTAAATATTATGAAAGCAAAATGAGTGAAATAAACAAATATTTTTAAAACTATTTAACCTATATTTTATAAAGTGCCCTTGAGAATGAACTAGAAAATGATATGCATATTGTGCGAAGTGTTCTCTACTGTGAATAAATGTACTATATAAAAGTCAAGATATTATTATAGTTAATAAGCCTTATTATTGGATTCTCTTGCCAATAATTTAAGTAGTATAGTAGCTATTTTTGGCTACTGTTCTCTTCAAGAATAAGTAAACTAATTCAAACTTGTACTTTAAATATTATTTCTTTGAGAAATAATGTAGAATGTACCAGGATATTTTCCTGTAAAATATTTTTGAACATGTGTGAAATCTAAATCTTTAAGATGTAGTCATAAAAAAAGAAAAAGATGGAGTCATATTTTGTGAACACTATCAAAAAATAAAGATCAAGAGAAAAACATACTGTAGGTCTTTCTCCCATCCTTTCTTTTTCCTCAAATGTAATCATTTGAGAGGATTACTGTAATTTTTGAAAGGATTGAAAGGAATAGAACAGTAATCTTACTGAAAAGGAATTTTAATAATTGAGTATCAACATATCTTATTTGACTGAAAAAAAAATTTTTCCTTTAATAATATATATGTAGTGAGAGAGAAAGTGTGTATGTAGAAATAGAACCAGTATATTTTTTATTGGGTTTTTTGTTTGTTTTAATTCTAGGATCTTATTTCTAAGTGGTGACTTTAGACAGAAGCTAACATCACCTTCATTTTACCAAAGAGAAGACTAGAGATAAGAGAGTAGGAGTGATTTGCCCCAAGTTTCACAAGTATGCGGGAGCGTTCAATCCAGAACTCAAATTCCCTTGTCCAACACTCTTTCTTTACATATGGATACTATTGACTTCTGTTTACTAATCTATCTTAGAATTCAACCACTTTCATTTTCTTACTTTTCTTTCCTCTTAATTGAAAATATCAATTCTTTAAATGTATAATGGTATTATTAGAGTAGACATATACCTATTGAGGTAAGAAATAAAATGCCGGTTTTTGCTTGGGAATAATAGAAGACTTTTGGACCATATCCACAACCTAAATGATTAAAATTGATTCACTATTTGTGGGAGTTACTGAAATATTTATCTGGAAAATGGCTAATGAACAATAGGAAGATTTATAGATTTTGTCTATTTCAATTGCTTCATTTTCTGTTCATTCTTGTTCAAGGACACATGAGCTCTATCAGCAAACTGAAGTATAATTCAGCTACTATGACTCTTTTTTAGAGATAATCATATATTTTTAAAATTTATTTATTTTATTTTTGGCTGCATTGGGTCTTTGTTGCTGCATGCAGGCTTTCCTCTAGTTGCAGCGAGCGAGGGCTACTCTTCGTTGTGATGTGAGGGCTTCTCATGGCGGTGGCTTCTTTTGTTGCGGAGCACGGGCTCTAGGCACACAGGCTTCGGTAGTTGTGGCGCACAGGCTCAGTAGTTGTGGCTCATGGACTCTAGAGCGCAGGCTTACTAGCTGTGGTGCATGGGCTTAGTTGCTCCACAGCATGTGGGATCTTCCTGGACCAGGGCTCGAACCCATCTCCCCTGCATTGGCAGGCAGATTCTTATCCACTGCGCCACCAGGGAAGCCCCCACTATGACAATTTTTTAATAAAAATAATTTTTAAAAATTATGAAGATATTGTAACTCATGTAGAAAACCTAAGCAATATAAGAAATTTTCTTTTTCTTTTTTCTTTTTTTTTTCTTTTTTGGCTGCACAGCTTGCAGGATCTTAGTTCCCCAACCAGGGATTTTACCTTCACCCTCAGCAGTGCAAGTGTGGAGTCCTAACCACTGGACCACCAGGGAATTCCCAGAAAGTTTCTTTTTCAATTTAAAAGTCCACTTGAACTGCTTCCTCAACTAAGTCTTTCTTTCCCTTCTACCTTCCCAATTTACCATCTTGTTTGATATTTTCTAATTTTTACAAAATGATTTAGATGCAGCTAAGAGTTCACTATAGATTTGACCCAAAGTTAAAGAAAACCAGCCAACAAATATGCAAATAATATATTTCTCATCCTGAGAAAGATAATCTCATTGGATAAAATGACAAATGAATGACAAAAAAACTAACCATCTGTCTAAGACAGCTCACCTACCATTACCTCCACTTATTCATACTCTATTTTATCATCTTATTTTTCTTTTCAGCATTTATAATAAACTGGCATACAACATATGCCTGTTTGTTGTCTTTTTTCCCCGCACTAGATAGTAAGCTCCATGAGAACAGAAAGTTTGATAGATTTTTATTTTCTTAAAATGTGCCTGATACATATAGATGCTTCATAAATAAGTGAATAAATAAACTAGAAATTCGTTGTTTGGGGAATATAATTTCGTAGTGAAATGAATAAAGCTAACTATATTTGTTGAAAAGATTTCTAAAATCTCTATAGTGACCATGGCAATATTTTGATTATGATTGAGCTTCATATTCTTTTTTAGAATCATAATTCTGAATACCATTTATTATTATATAGTATAATATATGTCATGGGAGTTACAGTAAAATCCATACTGACTTCATAACTGACCCTGTTTTGAATAAATCTTCAGTTTGGATGTGATTTCTTATAATTGGCCAATTTCCCTGAAAGGCAAGTAAGTGAAATATATTGATTACTTGAGAACTGCAGCTAATTGGGTTTTTACTAAAATTTGTTATACTAGCACAGAGCAGGCACTTAATAAATATTTGCCAAATACGTGAAGTCTAGTCAGTCAAAGTGGGCTTATTATTTTGTTTTTAGTTTCTCAAATAGAAAGAAAACTTTTCAGTTAAGTCTGTAATATGCAGCAGCATTAGTATCCACGCAGCAAACAAGCAGGTTAAAAGTATTTCAAGTTCTCAAGTCTCTTCTTCTTTTTCATATTCCTTTCCCCTTGCCTTTTTTATTTTCTTTCCTTCCCTTTTTTTTCCTGAGCAATTTAGGCCTAAATTGTGTGGGGACAAAGAAGATAAGCATCCGTAGGGAGTGTGGAGGAGGAGAGCCTCTGCAGCCTAAAGAGCAGTATTGTGGCTCAGGAAGGGTGAGGAGGGTGGAGGGTGTGTTTAGCAGCAATAGGGTATTGGTTACACACAGAGAGATTGATCAAATAAGTAACTATGTTAAGGATAATCGGGAGATAGGGTTTTCATTGTTGCAGGAAGTAGTCACAAATATGAAAAGAGAGAAACTACATTGGATCCTGTGGCGTTGGTTTGGAATGGAGATATCAGTGTGAACTCCTGAAGTTTCATATAGATAGAGACAGAGGTAAATAGAGATGTTAATATGTGTACATACATGTAGAGATAGCTATATAAATAGATGTTTTTTTCATACATATAGTTCCTTGGTTCCAGATCCTGAGAACAATGACACACCCAAAACAATGGGCACCTCTGCACACCCTCCTCCCAAACCTTGGTTATCTTATTATGCCAAAAGTATGGAAGTCACTCACACGACGCCAGGGACATGTCAAAAAAGAAGTCAGGTTAATGGGGATCATGATGACCGTATCTGAGACTACTTGAAAATCAAACTGACTAATAGTAACAGCAGATTATATCCCTCTGGATAAAATGTATATCCACAAGTCCATACTGATATAAATAAATAAATAATATAGTTGTAAAAAAAGGGAAAAAAAGAGCAATTTTACAATGATCCCCTTAATCATGAGATCAATATTAACATAACAAGTAATGTGCCAATTGATAGGATACTACAGGAATATTGGATACTTTTCTTTAAAACAATATATGAAAGTACATAATTTCAAAAACTATGACATTGGGCCTTCCCTGGTGGCGCAGTGGTTGAGAGTCCGCCTGCCGATGCAGGGGACGCGGGTTCGTGCCCCGGTCCGGGAGGATCCCACGTGCCGCGGAGCGGCTGGACCCGTGAGCCATGGCCGCTGAGCCTGCGCCTCCGGAGCCTGTGCTCCGTAATGGGAGAGGCCACAAGAGTGAGAGGCCCGCGTACCGCAAAAAAAAAAAAAAAACAAACAAACAACTATGACATCGTAATATCAAATTTGTCTATAATTTAAATATTTAGATTAGAATATCACCCTCATGTAGTGGAATAAAATGAAATGTTTTACTTGTGTTTGGTCTCTAGTTTAGCTGGTCAAACAAGTAATAATTATTACCATATCTGCACATTTAAACTATCCGGAAGATTGTCATTATTATTCTTATTACTAGCAAGGGATCACAGAAGCTGGCTATCTTTCCCCAAAGGAAAAAAAATGTAAAGGGGACTACCTTTTGAATACGCCTTTCCCTATTTTGAGACATATTCTTCATTCTTCTGTGGAATTGAGTTGTGGTATAGGGGGGCTGGAATATGACTGGAGAGGTGAGAAGTATGTGGGCCCCAGGTTATCTGAGATTTGCTGGCATTTTATCGAAAAGATTTTGCCCCATGCTAAATGGATGCCAGCTTCAGGGAGTTCCTTTTCGTCAGGCATGGTGGTGTGCTGACAGAAGCCAAGAAATAATAACAAGGCTTCTTGGACTTCATGGACTCTTTCTTAATTTGGGAGAAAATTAACTTTTCACAAGTATTATCATTTGAAGAAATTTATGGTATTCATTTAAGAAAACACTCAGAATTCCATGTTACTAAGGACAAGTTAGGCTAAAGTCAATAACGTACTATAATGCGTTCAGAATACAAATCTCCTGCTCTATAGTTATGGAAACTTAGACAAATTATTTAACCTCTTTATACCTCATTTTCTTCATATGTAAAATGAGAGTAATAATAACACCCAAGTCCTAGGATTATTATGAGCATTAAAAGAGACAACACATGTAAATTGCTTAAAGTAGTACCTGGAACATAGGAAACAGTCACTAGTTCTAACCATTATCACAATTATTGGAGATCAAGGAACAAAGACAAAGATACAATGCAAAAACAGAAGCTATGTTAAGAAATCAGTGATTTCTTGGACTTCCCTGGTGGCACAGTGGTTAAGAATCTGCCTGCCAATGCAGGGGACACGGGTTTGAGCCCTGGTCCGGGAAGATCCCACATGTCGCGGAGCAACTGAGCCCGCGTGCCACAACTACTGAAGCCGTGAGCCTAGAGCCCATGCTCCACAACAAGAGAAGCCACCCACCACAATGAGAAGCCCGTGCACCGCAATGAAGACCCAACGCAGCCAAAAATAAATAAATTTAAAAAATAAAATAAATCAGTGATTTCTTAGGATACATTTTGATTGATCGCTCTCTGAATAAATCTATTTATTGTTATGTACCTGACACCATATTAGGGCATGCAAGTACTCTTTCTTTTTTTTCGGAGCAACTGAGCCCGCGTGCCACAACTACTGAAGCCGTGAGCCTAGAGCCCATGCTCCACAACAAGAGAAGCCACCCACCACAATGAGAAGCCCGTGCACCGCAATGAAGACCCAACGCAGCCAAAAATAAATAAATTTAAAAAATAAAATAAATCAGTGATTTCTTAGGATACATTTTGATTGATCGCTCTCTGAATAAATCTATTTATTGTTATGTACCTGACACCATATTAGGGCATGCAAGTACTCTTTCTTTTTTTTCAGTCTGTAAGAATAGGGATGATTAGCAGTATTCCTCACAACATTATTATAAGGATTTAATTATAAAACTTAGCAATTTTCCTGGGGCTATTAATAAGCATTCAAAAAACACTAGTTGTATTACTAATTATTATTATCATTATGATATAATAAGATCAGAGTTTGAGAGATACTTGAGAGGGAATAATTACATTTTATAGTGTGAGAAGAACAGAAGAGTTAATATTTCAAGTCTTTTAAAGAATAAATACAGTTTTTCCAGATGGAGAGGAGGGGAAGAGCATTCATGGATTCCCCATGTGTTTTACCTAAATTTGACTTGTTTTCAAAAAGTCAGCGGGCCCACAATTATTCCATTGAGAAAGTGCTTTTGAATTGACCATGTCCACACAGACTAATCAATCAACAGGTAACTGAGCACCAAATCTGTGAAATACACAGATAAAGTGTAAGACAGCCTCCCAGCCAGTTTTCCTATATCCACATTCTCTCTTTGTTAGCTTACTTTCCTTGAGGTTGACATACTAATCTTCCTAAATGCAGTTTTCATCATGCCATAACTGCCGGAAAACGTAGAGTAGTTCTCAAATGCCTGCTGTATCAAGTGCAAAATGACTGTCTAGCTTTAAGGACCCTCTGCAGTCTTGCAGTTCAGGGTCTAGCACCAGCACCAACATCATCTGGGAACTTGTTAGAAATAGATAATCTCATACCTCAATCCAGACCTACAAATTAAAGTCTACAGTTTAACAAGATCCCCAGGTATGCAAATTAAACTTTGAGAAGCACTTCTCTACAATACCTATTAATCTAAACCAAACAAAATCACTAACCCATAATACAACCCATGGTCCCATCAAGAAGGATTAAATCCTTTCACTAATATCTCTGCATTCAAAGCAATTGAATTTTGCTCACGTTCTTAACTCTACTAGAAATACTTTATTTCCTTCCTACCTGCTATTTAAACCCCATCCATTCCTGAAGGCCCAGTGAAAAAAATCTCATATCTTCTGTCCAACTAAGACCATTTCAAACTACACTAACCTTGCTGAATAGTTCTTGCATTTAGGTCAACGCCATTTCATTCCTCTTACTATTCATACATTATTCATTGAATAATCATTTTCTGAATGCTTATTATTGTTTACCAGGCACTATTGCACTGGCCAGAATGAAAACAAAAAGGCAGATTTCCCCTACCCTCATTAAGCTCACAGTCAGAGCAATAATGGTTCAGTAGAGATACCTTAAACTCCACAGGCAAGAAATGCAAGCTGGTAGATGTAGGGGTGCAGGACCATATTGGGTAAAACTATATGATTTGTGCTTTTTCTCAGTTAAATCTACTTAAATGAAGGAAGTAATGTTGAAATATATTAAAAGCTTCTGTGGCATGAAATAGATTAACATTTTAACTGGGAGACAAAACAGAGATTGTGCTTTGTTTCATCTTAAATTCAGAACCCTATAGATTATTGTAAGGTTTTTTTAGGCCAGCAATGTATTTTTCTTCATTCATTCAACAAATACCATAATTTTTTTTTAACATCTTTATTGGAGTATAATTGCTTTACAATGGTGTGTTCGTTTCTGCTACCAGAATTTTAAAGTAGCCCCTATTTGTCTTTTGGTGGCTCCTTAACTTTCAGACATGGTAGGCACTAAATAAATACTTGTTTGCACACATGGAACAACTATTGCACAAATGAAGCCCTTTCCTTCTACCGCTACTCATGACATAAGGAAATGTTCATGAATTTGCAATGACACTTTGGTTTACTAGTAGTGTCTTTTGGATCAAAACATTCCTCCAGAGCGCCATGGAAATATTTCTGTTTCTCTGTAACTTATGTTCATGTTCACCAGAGACTGGTTGGAGCACAACCAACCAAATGGGACTGGCTAGTAAAAGCTTTTGCGGGTGAGGATTTTGGAAAAAAGTTTCAAGACCATTTGCCAGCAAAATCTCAGCAGGTGTAATTTTTTTGTTGTTTTTGCGGTATGCGGGCCTCTCACTGCTGTGGCCTCTCCCGTTGCGGAGCACAGGCTCCGGACGCACAGGCTCAGCGGCCATGGCTCACGGGCCCAGCCACTCCGCGGCATGTGGGATCTTCCCGGACCGGGGCACGAACCCGTGTCCCTTGCATCGGCAGTCGGACTCTCAACCACTGCGCCACCAGGGAAGCCCAGCAGGTGTTATTTTAAACAACATAATATAAAGATTTGATTTGCAGAGGCCCGGAGGGGCAAGGGAGATAAAATACTTAATGAAGTACTAACATCCCATAGTCTTTGAGAGTAAAAATACAAGTTAGCAGTTCTTGGTGCTGCAAAACAACTTATCAGCTCTTTAGATAGAAAGATGCTTCTGGTAGACAGCCATTCTTCAAAAGATCTCATGCTCTAAACAACAACACTGGAGTACATAAAGGTTACATACTATGCAAGACCTTTGTGAGCCCCTTGGTTCCTTCAAAGTGATTCAAGAGAGGATCACACAAGGAAATTTCAAAATCTAAGTAAAAAGACTATTTCCAACTAACATAAACTAAAACTTTACGGAATCTAGTATTACACAAAAAGTAAACATTACTTTGACTCAAGAATCAACAACTTCTTTATATTTATAACCTTCAGATCGGTTACAATTTTATCTTGTTCAGCAATCTTGCTGAAAATGAGCGTTCCCACGTGGCGTGCAATTTTCTCTTTAACTTTTAATTTCTCTGGGTACAGAAAAAAAGCTCTGGACCCTTAATTGAGCAATTATTATTTCTTAAGTGAATATAGGGTTTGAGAATAATGCCAAAATCTTCCTTTCATCCAGAGAACAAGTCTAACATAGGCAGTGCTGTACACCTTGTCTGGCAGCACCCCAGCTTCAGGTAGAAGAGCCAAGTCAAGACTGAAAGGGGAACTCATTCTTCACCTCTATTCAATCCCTGCCATCTACTGAGATTCTTGAAGGAATGCCAATTAGGACCAATTTACATGTCTCCTTGGAGGTTTTAGATAGCTCTTCACTAAGAGCTGTTTGTTTATCTCATTTAGACCATTTCTCCAGAGTAGGATTCGCAAACATCCTGCTGAATACGCTGTTTGCAGACCATTGCTAGGTTTCCATACCAATATAAAGCACTGGTACTTGAAAAATTCGTTAAGACTCATCTGAACTCCCAGATCCAAATTTGTGGAGTGCTTCTACCACATTTTTACAACGTTGTCCCAGAATCAAGCAACAGAAAATAAAGGGTTCATATGCAAACAGTACATGGAATATGCTTAGACAAGGAACTTGGGGCTTCATAGTTTGTGCCATTATTTAAGTAATTCTAATTGTTTTAAGTTTTTCTTTATAGAGAGCCGGAATCTGCTTTTCTGGAACTTGTATCATTTGTCTTAGCTTTCTAAGACACTCACTGTCTCCTTTACATAAGACTTTCAAATATTTGAAGACAGGTTTCATGCTTCCCCTCCTGTATAGGTTTCTCTTTTTAAACATCTATTCCTTCAGCAATTCTTAAGGTTATGCGGCTTCCAAACTTCATCATTAATGAGAAGTTAGCTTTTCAATAACTACATTTTGAACATAATATGCTAATAATCAGCTCAAAGTTCAAAATAATGACTTGTATTTTACAGAATATTTTTTATGTTTGGTTAAGTTTTGATTGAATGCTATGTTTAGTGGTCTGTAATACATAAGATGCAATCTAGAAATTGCCATTAAAATGTTGGACTGGTAGAACCAGGTACAGAAAACATCTTTTTGGTGGTCTCAATTAATGAAAATTTTACTAGACACTACAAAGTGGTGATTGAAAAACGATGCTGAAATATTACTGTCAGCTAGGGGTATAAAATTTCTCACCAAAGAGCTATCACAACTTCAGGATAAAACGTTTGTTATCTAAATACAAATTTATAGCAGCCACTAAAATTGTTAGGAAGACCTTAGATTACTTTGCTGCTTAATCACAGTTTAAAATAATTTTTATTATACAGTATCAAATTAAAAGTTACTATTTAAAAAAATTCCAAACATTTATAAAAATATAATAAGCTAACACTTTAAATTGGACTTGAAAACAGTTTGGATATTCCTTATCTGCCCACAAGTTTCTCTAGTCTTTTGCAAAATGCTAAAGTGATGATTTGTCCCACAGTGTAGATGGTTAATATTCACCCACGTGACATCAACAATTTAATGCATCATGCTTTCACTTCTCATTAAAATTGCTTCATTACTGAAGCTTAACCAAATTTTCTTCATGCTTGGCCCTCCATTTAAGTCTGATACCCTACAGTTTTCTTCCTATATCAGATTTTGCTTTGTCTTGAATTATTTTCTTTCCTTCTTTTACCTGCTTTCAAGAAATAGAAAAAGCCTCTTTGATGTGCCAATTCAAAGTATGTTCAGATAAAAGGTAAATAATTCAATAGGCTTTTGAGGAGGGTTGACATCTGAATGTTGGAGGTTGTTTACTCATCAGCTCTCCTATTGAGGTCAGGTGACCCACGTTAGTGACTTGCTGGAGTGAGTTTTGAATTTGTAAAAAACTTCTAATAAAGAATAGTGACCGAAATAGCAAAGAAATATCAATGAAGTAGGAAAGTCCAAGTGTATGTTCTTATCAAGTCTTATACTTGTCCAATAGTTACAAACCTCTCTGAAAATATTTATATGTGTGGGTGGAGGCAAGTTGCCATTAAATTGTAAGAAGTGTTATCAGATTTATCAGGACTTGGTTGTAAATTTGACTACACAGTTTTGGCTCATAGAGAAATGAGGAGGAAATATCTGATTAAAGTGTGCATTGCTGCTGAGGCAACTGAATGTTGCCATAGCAATTGAGATGAAATGTGCAAGAAGTGAGATAATTAAATCTAACCCCTTTAGTAGTTTTGACAGTCAATGCACTGCCAATAGGAAAAGTTATCTGCTGTATTAAGATAAAACACATTCCTCATGGAAAGTCTCCTTACTAGTATTTTGTTGTTCCCTTTCTAAATACATTGCTTTAGGTGTCTAATTTGAATGTTCTTTTGTAATAATCAAATACAGTTTTGACCTTGGTCTGCAGCTGCCTAGAATTTCTGCTGGTTTATTGTATCATGGGAGTAGACATCTATAAAAAAAAAATCCATTTTTTCCCCCTCTAGTTCTTAAAAAAAAGTATACTAAAGCCAAAGCTGTCATATTTGAGCTTGAAATTCAATAATATCTAGAACGTGCTGCCCTCTTCAGGAGCTGATGCTTAAAAATACTTTGACTTTTTTTTTTTAGCAGTTTAGTAATTATAAATATAAGCTATAATATCAAAAGTTGTATTAATAATTCTTCAGAAATAAGCACTACACACAATAAAGTATTTCTAAGTCTAAAATTTCCCCTTGAATATCTTTCATTAAAAATCAATAAATACAAAAAATTTTAAATAAATTATTAATATTTATAATTAAATGTGAAAAACAGCTTTCTTAGGAGAAACTATGCTTGTGGGGAGAATTCCTCAATTATTACAGAATGTCAGACTTCCACATTTACTACCCAAACATTTCTTTAGATTAAAAATGTCTAAAAAGGGCTTCCTTGGTGGCACAGTGGTTGAGAGTCCGCCTGCTGATGCAGGGGTCACGGGTTCGTGCCCCAGTCCGGGAAGATCCCACATGCCGCGGAGCAGCTGGGCCCGTGAGCCGTGGCCGCTGAGCCTGTGCTCTGCAACGAGAGAGGCCACAACAGTGAGAGGCCCGCATACCGGAAAAAAAAAAAAAAAAAGTCTAAAAAATAAGATATTTTCTATGTGAAAAACTAAGTAGGACACCTTTCAAATCTTAATTTTATCCTCCAGTGAAAAGTCAGTAAATTTTGTCAGTATTTGTCATTTGAAATTTTCACTAATTTTCACTTACTGAAACATCATCTTTCTTGGAAATAATGATTTCAAGTGACACTAACACATTATAATTTTTAGTCAGGATTACTTTATTCGAATAAAACATCAAAGGATCTGAAATGTCATTATCCAAAAATTAAAGTAAATCCCTTTTCTGCATATGTTATTTATGCTATCATCTAGTTTTAGCAGAGGGAGATGTACTCTGTGTGTTTTTCTCTAGATTAAGTTTATGATTCTTACAAAAACATAAAGGAACAGAAAATGACCAAAAGTTTATGATTCTTACAAGAACATAAAAGGAACAGAAAATGACCAATATGTAATGACATTATATATCAGGATATGAGAAAAGCATATTTTCTTACATCCTGACAAGTTCCTTTTTTTTTTTTTAATATCTTTATAGGAGTATAATTGCTTTACAATGTTGTGTTAGTATCTGCTGTACAACAAAGTGAATCAGCTATATGTATACATATATTAGAACTGTTGACACTAAGAAAGGTTATTTTGTACTAATTATTAATTGTGAAAGTCAATGTTAATTTAAAAAATTTAAAGGACAGAATAAATTTAAGAACGTATATACCTTCAAAATACAAATTTGTTCTAATTCTTACCATGTGATGCAATTAAAACCTGTTTTTAATCAACAGAAAACAATAAGGAAAAATGTAGCTCTTTATTATCGCTTATTTAGTGTGGAAAAATAAGAGCTTGGACTCTTAATTCTGTTTTCAGCTCCTACATCAGATTTGCAGTTCAAGATTCCAAAAAACGAAATGTATTTGCATGTAAATAGATGGAATTGTCATTAATGCTGACTTCAAGAAAGTAAAATGCCCCTCAGTTTTCCTTAAAGAGTTTTAAGTATAGCTGTCCTATCTGTTATCAATGAAAAATTCAGCTGACCTAAAGGGGAGAAAGAAAAAAAAAAACTTTTGACAGTATTCTCTTAATCCAATAATATTTTGGGGGGAAAATAAAATGTTTTATTCCTGACTTTGAAAGTACTTATCACAACAGTTGTTTAATCCTAAAGTAGCTCTGTCCAAAGGCATGTAATACACATTCAAGAATTCTTAGAACACTGATTTGTGTTTTCTGCAATAGATTTACTTCATTTTTGTTTTGGTGCTGATGCATTACATTTGGCAGTTAGGATCCCTGTGGATGGAGATATAATAAATAATAATATTTTCTTTGCTTTCCAGAGTATTTATGGAACAATGATAAATTTCATCTTTCCCCGAATGGTAAGTAAAGAGTTCTTTCTATATTTGATAGTACTGAACACAAACAAGAAAAAGTGAATTGTTATAATAAAAGTGGAGTATCATTTGCTAAATGTATTGAACGATCTGATAATTATAAGGTAGCATATACTCTTGAAATAAATGGATACCGCATTCAAATTCTATAAGCATTCCAAAATTCTCACCAACTATGCTACAGGCTCTTCAGAGGGAATATAAGGTTTTTGCTTTCTCTGTTGGTTTGCATTTGAACACAGTGTACTCCATATTTTGTTTTCTGCGGTAATTTATTTTAAAATACACACAGATATAGAAATAAATGTGGTTTACATTCTGTGAGCAAAAAGAAGAAGCATATCTGTGATACATATTGAGAGTGGGTGGGTAAGAGTCCTTTGGAATTTTTACTGTTACATAAAAACTGATTGTAATCTATGTTTGACCAGGGCTTTGCAGCATCTGTGAATTTTTAAATGTTTGTTTTCTAAAAGTATATATCATAACTTCTCCAAGGCAAGCTAGCTACTGTATGATTTTGTCTAAACTCATAGTTTTGTTGTCTTTATGTTTTTATGACTTGAAATGGTAATATTAAATTTAGTCTTAATCATAACCTCTTTACAATTTAAATAACAATAAAAATCAATCTTATTGAATGGGAAAGGTCCATGTAAAATGATATTCCTTAACAAGTTATTACTGTCTCCTACAAAATTCTTCCCCCCAGTGGTTCTTGCATATTCCCTATAAAAAGAAGGAATTTCTCACTGTAGAAAAAAATCACTTTGCAATAAACCAATCATCGAAAAGTGCTATGTTAAGTGAAAAAGCAGAACACATTATAAATGCAGTATATGTTGTGCGCATTTGTGCTTGTGTATCGAGAGGAGAGACAATTGGGACCATACTGTAGGCTTAGAAAAAAGACTAACAAAAGGCACACAAACAGTGGGAACATAGGTAGTTCAGTAGTCTTCATTTCTTCTTAATTTTCTGAATTTCCTATAATAAATATGTATTATTATTCTTATCCGAATAAAAGCATTATTTGAATAACAGGCTATTCAAAACAGTATATTATTATTAACGAAATATATATATACATACAGTTGAGGAAATACCTCTTTGTGCCAACTGCATAACCAAAATGATCTTATACAATGAAAAAAGAAAACAAAAACCTCCCAAACCTTCCTAATCCCATAAGGAACTAAAAATACAAATTGAAGATTAATTGAGTAAAAGTATACAATAAAACAATGAAGGATTTAAAATCAGGTTGAAGCTATTACTTTTATTAATTTTACTCTAATACAGAAGCACTCCTATAATTCAGGCATATGTGTGAAAAATAATAAACCTTTTTAAACTGAAATAAAAAGATCTGCAGCTTCACATTGGTTTTTAGCATATAAGAATTTGGTGTTTTATGAACTTTTTTCAGAAGAAGGAAAAATCTACATAGGAAAAGGCCAAAATATGAAGGTAAACCTTTTAAAATAAACTCACACTTTGTCAGTAGATCGTACTAGTTAATAATAGCAGAAAACTTTGATCTAAAATCTACTGTGTAATTTACCCAGCTACAACCAATTGTCATCTTTGCAACTTGAATGTGCAGACTTATTTTAAGACCCAAGATTAAAAGAAAACAAAGTATGTTAGCAGAAGTGGTGGTTTTAACCTAAAATAAAGTTAAAAAATCATATTATAGTAAGCATAATAAATAATGCAAATAATCAAATATTTTTGAGATTAAAGATTTCTTCTCAAGAGTAATTTATCATACATTGTAAACTCAGCGTTAAAATATCAATTGTAATTACATCTCACGTGTCCAGCAACTTATCTGGAAATAAGCCAATAATTTTAGAAGACATTTTAGGGAGGGAGAGGTGCTCCAGTAAGGATCTAATACAGTAAACATTAATGCTTCCCAGGTCCTCACTTCCATCTTACTTGTTCTCAGTCTGCATAAAATTATGACAGAACTGGTTCTCTGATTGTCTAGCTCACAAACTGGAAGGCAAACTAGCAAAGCTGGGAGGGACCAGAGAAGAACACATTGAAAAGCTAGAGGCTTTTCACACCTATTCACCACCAGTAAGAACTGAGGAACCAAGATTAGTTGTATGATATTGAGTAAGACATATCATACACTTGGGTTCAAAATTCCTGATCTGTTAAATTGAGCAGTCATACTGGAAGATTTTTAATAAAATCTAAATTCCTTTCTAGCCCTAGAATTTTACAATGAAATAATATATCCTTAAACTTACTATACAGAGCAAAAGATAATATTGGGCGATTTGGGAGTTGTTAAAATGAAAAAGGTTTTAATGATTAAAAGGGTAAATTTCATTTATTTGCAAAATTCACTTATATCAATTCAAATTATATACTGTAAATGAGAGATTATATACTGTGTATTTTGCTGATATTCTTTCCATATTACTATTTTTAAAACGTACCTAGAGGGCTTCCCTGGTGGTGCAGTGGTGGAGAATCTGCCTGCCAATGCAGGGGACACGGGTTCGAGCCCTGGTCCGGGAAGATCCCACATGCCGCGGAGCAACTAAGCCCGTGCGCCACAACTACTGAGCCTGTGGTCTGGAGTCCGTGAGCCACAACTGCTGAGCTCACACGCCTAGAGCCCGTGCTCTGCAACCGGAGAAGCCGCCACAATGAGAGGCCCTCGCACCGCATTGGGGAGTGGCTCCTGCTCGCCGCAACTGGGTAAAGCCCGCGCACAGCAACGAAGACCCAACACAGCCAAAAATAAATAAATTAAATAAATAAATTAAAAAAAAAAAAACTGAAACTACATACACTGCATCTGGACAATATCCAAAAAATTTTTAAAAATTTAAAAAACGTACCTAGAAATTTAACCTGAATTTTCTCACCTTGAATGAGGTACTATATTTAGTGTGTGAGAGAAAATCTAACATCAGCCCCTTCTAAAGAATGGGGAGCCAAATTCATCCCTATTTGAACATGGAAATATATATTTCTAATAGGTTTATGCTGCCAAGATGCTAAACTGAAATACCAGGAATCAAAAATTTTAATTTATTATTTTATTTTTTGCATCCACTATGTAGCATCTTTAGTACAACTAACATAACATGACATTTTAGAAAGCAAACAAAATTAAACTCCTGTCCATAACAAAGAGCAGGGTCAATGTAACAAATTATTGGATAAATAATACATCTGCTTATTCAAATTATTTCTTTCTGCCTTATAAGTGTGCAAATTTAAATAAGCAGCCAAAGTTCTGAATTACTATGTGAAATGAGTTGAAATGTAAATATATATTTTGTTGACATGTATCTATTAAAACTGAACAGAATAAATCTTCAGCATTACCAAAAATCTTTAACAAATTGGAGATAAATGACAATTTAAATAAAGAAAATTTCTCAGTGTAATTTGCATTTCAACAAAATAGATGTTTCCTCTCATCCACAATGAACAAAGTTTGAGTGCATATTTCTGTGAATAGTCACAGCACCTAATCTTTAATCAACAATAAAATATACTTTATTTCTGGAGATATTAATAAAAATTTGTAACTTTATTTCATTAAAGATAAAAGTGCCATGTTGGACTTAACTGTAGCCAGTAGTCATTTTGCCATTTATTTTTTAAAATTCTACAACAGTTTCCAATATATCAAATGTCCATTTTTAGGTCAGATGATAGTAATATTAAAACATTGTTAATTGGACAACAGGTTGATTACTTTCAAGGTTTTGAATAAAGCAAAGATAAAAACAGGCCTCTCCTTTTCTTTCAATTAAAATTGCATGCAATTATCCTTCTAGATTATAGATCTCTTTTGGGATTTCTGGTTTCAAACAACTTTTTGGTTCATTTCACAGGAATAATATTCATCTTAATTAGGAAAAACAATTGATTCGCTTTTTACAAGAGGGAGTTCACTCTGTGCGCTGATTACTGCCATTAGATTATCCTATTTAAGAAAAAGAAAAGCCCTGCTTTTAAAGCAGTTAGTTAAATATGTTATCTATTAGTAGCCATCGTCTTTGAAGACAGAATGTCTTTCTTGATGAATGGTTAATCCGTTTTGTTTTAACCACTTGGCTTCTAAAATTATTTCAAATATATAAACATACCAATCAAATATATAAACTAAAATTATTAAATAAATTTAAAAATATATTTCTGGGGTGCTACTGAATTGTTTTACACAGTTTATAAGGCTAAAATACTTGTTTCCGGGCTTCCCTGGTGGCGCAGTGGTTGAGAGTCAGCCTGCCGATGCAGGGGACGTGGGTTCATGCCCCGGTCTGGCAAGATTCCACATGCCGTGGAGCGGCTAGGCCCGTGAGCCATGGCCGCTAAGCCAGCGCGTCCGGAGCCTGTGCTCCGCAACGGGAGAGGCCACAACAGTGAGAGGCCCACATACCATAAAAAAGAAAAAAAAAATTGTTTCCTTAAAAAAAATTTGTTTTGATATTTAGTAGCTAAAAAGTAAAATTTCAAATACATAATAAGTAACAAATCAAAAATACTTAAGTCCCCTGTTTCCCTTCTACAATTACTTAATCCTCATTTTAACGAGTTAAACACTGTTCTAAATTTTCTCTCTCCCTTGTTTTCCCTTGTAATTTTGTCTCATGTATTTGCATCCCTAAACATACAAATTGGTTTACATGTTTGCAATAATATGTAAATGAAAGTTACTTTTTCATTCAACATTAAGTCTTGAGTTTCAACCATTTACTGCACATAACTATAATCCATTAGTTTACACTGTTGTATAGTATTCCATTTTATGACATAATTTATTTCTCCTCTTTAATGTTGATGGATTTTGGGGCTGCTTCAGTTCTTTATGTTTTCTTTTTACTATTACACATAGTCCTGCTATGAAAATTCTTTAACAGGTACAAATGGAAGGTACAAAAATTTCTCTAGGGCAAGTTGTTCTTAACCTGGAGTGATTTTGCCCTGAGGAATATTTGGCAATGTGTGGAAACATTTTTGGTTATCATAACTTGGAGCATGCTACTGGTTTTTAGTAAGAAAAGGCCAGGGATGCCCTAAACATCCTATAAGGCACAAGACGGCTCCCCCAACAAAGAATTATCTGAACTAAAATGCCAATAGTACAAGGCTGAGAAACTTTGCTCTAGAATATATGCTTGAAAGTGAAATTGCTGAGTCATAGAGTATGGAAAATTTCAAATTTATTAGATAATTGCTAACTGTTGTTCAAAGTATCAATTTTATACCCCTCCCAGGACTATAAATGTCAATGTTCCAATAGATCTGCATTCTTGTCAGCACCTAATATTGTCAGATGCTTTAAATTTTTTAATCAATTTTGTGAAGGTGAAATAACAACTCCTCAGAGTTTCAATTTTCAGTTCCTTGATTACTAATAAGATTGTGTATCTTTTCTCATATTATTGACAATTACAGCCTCCTATTCTATGAGGTACTGATTCCTTTTAAACAATTTTTAAAAAATGAATTTTAGGTAATACATATACTAATCCATTCTTCTTTATTTGTGTGACAAATGTCCTTTTCTAGTTCATGAATTGTCTTTTCACTTGTTTAAGGTGCCCTTTTATGGACAGAGCTCTTAATCTTTTTTTTTTTTAAACATCTTTATTGGGGTATAATTGCTTTACAATGGTGTGTTAGTTTCTGCTTTATAACAAAGTGAATCAGCTATACATATACATATGTTCCCATATGTCTTCCCTCTTGCGTCTCCCTCCCTCCCACTCTCCCCATCCCACCCCTCCAGGCTGTCACAAAGCCCCGAGCTAATATCCCTGTGCCTTGCGGCTGCTTCCCCCTAGCTATCTACCTTACTACGTTTGTTAGTGTGTATATGTCCATGACTCTCTCTCGCCCTGTCAAAACTCACCCTTCCCCCTCCCCATATCCTCAAGTCCGTTCTCCAGTAGAGCTCTTAATCTTAATGCAGTTAAACTTAGCAAAATTCCTGTTTTGCTTATTTTTTACATTTTCCACTTAAGAAATCTTACCCTTTATCTTCTGTGTTTTAACATTTGCTTTTTACATTTAAGTTTTTAATCAATTTGAATTTTTTTTTTTTTTTTTTTTTTTTTGCGGTACGCGGGCCTCTCACTGTTGTGGCCTCTCCCGTTGCGGAGCACAGGCTCCGGACGCGCAAGCTCAGTGGCCATGGCTCACGGGCCCAGCCACTCCGCGGCATGTGGGATCCTCCCGGACCGGGGCACGAACCCGTGTCCCCTGCATCGGCAGGCGGACTCTCAACCACTGCGTCACCAGGGAAGCCCTGAAAAATTGTTTTTTATGATGTAAGGCAGAAATAAATTATTAAAACTAGAAACCATAGTCTTAGCACCATGTATTTAATAGTTTATGCTTTCCTCACTGATCTTCAGAGTCAGACTTTTCATGAATCAAGTTTCCATATACCATATTTATAATCTAGTTTTCGAGTCTGTGTTTTACTCTACCTCTTTACCAATATTATACTGCTAAAATTATTAGAATTTTATAATAACTGTAAAAATTTGGCAAGTTCTTCTATTCTTCTTCAAGAATTCCTTTGTTCCTGTGGCCCTTTACTTTTCTATATAAGTCTTGGTAAAAGCTTGTCAATGCCACCTCCTACACATGCAAAAAATTTGATTGAAATATTTTAAAATCTACAGATCAATCTGAAGGGAACTTATACTTGTATTATAAATTTTAGTGTTCCAATCCAAGAATATGGTTTACTTTTCCATTTGTTTAGATTTTCTATAACGTTTTTCAAAAAGATTTTATTTCTCCCATAAATTTGTTAGATTTATCTCTAAATACTTTTTAATAAAATATTTTAAAATTATATCTTCCAATAATTTCTTTTGTGTAGTGATAGTTTCTAATGTATGAGACACATGGAAATAAAAATAATTTTGTATTTTTATTTTACTCAACAAATCTTCAAAACTTTCTTATTAATTATCATAATTTATCTGTATTTTCTCTAGGATTTCCTATGTAAGCAATCTAACTTCTGTTAGTAATGCCAGCTTTATTTCTTCCTTTTCAGTTCTTATACTTTCATCTTTTCCTTGTGTACTCCACCAACCAGACCTCTAGTTCAGTACTATATAGAAATTGTAACAGTAAACAACTTTCTTTTTTCCTGATTTTTTTAAAAAAATGCTTTGAACATTTCAACATTAAGTTGCAGGTTTTTTGGACTTCCCTGGTGGTCCAATGGCTAAGACTCTGTGCTCTCAATGCAGGGAGCCTAGGTTCGATCCATGGTCAGGGAAGTAGATCCCACATGCCGCAACTAAGAGTTCTCATGGTGCAACCAAAGATCCCACATGCCACAACTAAGACCCGGTGCAGCCAAATGAATAAATAAATATTAAAAAAAAAAAAAGTTGTAGGTTTTTTTGTAGATATCCTTTATCAAGTTAGAAATTTTCTTTTTATTTTTAGTTTGCTTTGTTTTTAGTTTGTTTGTTTTTAATCTTTGAGGATGCTGAATTTTATCAAGTGTTTTTTCCTACATTAATTTAGAGGAAAATATGATTTTTTTCACAAAGGATTGCTAAGAACTGAAGTATTTCTCACTCTAAGGACATTTACTGAGTGGGGTGAACATGAATTTCACTTTTCATGTCCTTGCTGGCACAAGGGGAAAATGACAAAGCCCAGGATTCAGTGCTGGAATGCAAAATGGATATATCCTCATTGTTAACCTGATCTACAAATAAATCCATCCCACAGAGGACTGCAAGGTAAATTACAAGTCTTAAATGCATAACTAAAGAGAAAAAAATTCTCCCTTGAAATATCATAATCTGAAACTGACATTACTGTTTCCAGCAAGAATTTTATAATCTCAGTGGTCTAAAGACTCCAAGATAAGAAATTTAGCTTAAACTTGTCCCTAGTTGTACCTTTTGTGCCTGGCAGAATCAAAAGAAAATCCCCTCTGGAGAGCCTAACTTTATTCCATCTCTCCAAGAATTTTTACAGATAAAATTCCATGAGTACAACAAGCCCACAATCAGAAATCACAAAAACACTGTAAAACAAACAAAAACAACAAAGAAAAAATGAGCAGGACTCAAGTAAAAAAAGATAAAAAGCAGAATTAGACCCACAAAGACTTCAAATATTGAAATTGCCATTATCATTCTTTTGTGTCCCCTTCTCTTTTATTCCCATTCTTGTTGCCCATAAAACTATATCTAAAACTTAAATAATTTTTTAACATTTGATTTCCTCAAAATAACATGTAAACCCTTCTTTTCTATAAAATTAGAAATTAACAATATAATCAAGTTTTAACTTGCTAAGCTAAACCTAGTTACACTAAAATGGAGTTTGATCTCGACATTTAACTTTCAAGCTATAAGAACTGCAGTGAACAAAAAAAAAAAAATTAGAAATAAGAATAGGTACTTTTCTGTTTAGTTTAAATGAACAAGTATAATTGTAAATATTGTATTAAGCTAAAAATAATATATTTCTGTCTATGTAATATATTGCTGTCTATAATATAGAATATTCTTTTTCTATCTTTAGTATTTTTAGATAGATTCCTTTTAGCTAAATGCTCAAAATGATAAATATATTATAAATTATCAGAGTATCTCTAGGACTTTTTTTTTTTCTTTTTCTTTTTTTGGATGCCGTGTGGCTGGTGAGATCTTAGTTCCCTCACCAGTGATTGAATCTGAGCCCTCAGCAGTGAAAGCACTGAGCCCTAACCATTGGACAGCCAGGGAATTCCCAAGTATAGTGTTTCTTTTCCAAGAACTTTCTTTACATTTGTGTTTTGAAAATTTTTAAAAAGAATTTGTCTTCTCATTTAACCTTGAACCTCTGATTGGTCTTATGTTGGGCACTTGCCCAAAGCTGAGCCAGTCATAGTCTGTCCTTGTGATTTTATAAACTGGAATCACAGAACAGACTCTTAGGCAGAGAGAGAATATACTGGTTGATGAAACCCAGGGAAGACTGATTCGGAACCTTAATTCTAGTTATTAAACTTTCTAGGGATCCATGAACCAGTAAATTGCCTTTGCTGAAGCTTATTTGAGTTGTTTCTGTAACTTGCAACTAAAATAGTCCTGATACTTTTATATAAGGAAAATTAAATTCGGAGATGGTTTTCCTCCATGCTGATAGTCATAGGAGGTGATGGATGAATAATGCCTTTAATACCTTTTCAACCATAAGGGAAGGGAATTGGGAAGAGTTCCTGGGTGAGTTTTTTTGAAGCCCTGCCTGGACCAGAACATACCTCTCGCCTCTGATTTATTCCCGAGGCAGGTCAAAGTAAGGATTACCTAAGATTATTCCTTACGACAAGGTTTAGGACCACTAGTATTTGGACAGTTAAACTTCTGGTATCTAGAGGGCTTCCATCAAGAAGGCCTTTCTGCATGTAATATTACTTTGTGGTTACTTTCTACTTGAGATTTTACATAGCCTGAATGGAAGAGGAAAGGACTGAAATTTAAGGGATGAATGTAACAATTATTGAGCATTTTATGCTATGTTAAGGACCTGGCTGGTCTGTTTTATTTCTAGTTAGTTGTTAAGGGATGAGTTATGTCCCTCCAAAATTCATGTGTTGAAGGCCAAACCCCCAGGACCTCAAAATATGACTATATTTGCAGATAGTCTTTAAAGAAGTTATTAAGATTAAATGAGGTCATTGGGGGTGAGCCCTAATCCAATATGACTGGTGTCCTTTTAAGAAGACGACATGAAGACATAGAGAGGAAGATGACATGAAGACATCATAGAGTGAAGATGGCCATCTACAAGCCAGGGAGAGTTCTCAGAAGACATAACCCTGTCTGTCAAATCTACCCATAAGATTTCTTTCAAATGTCTGCTCTACTCTTTGTTTTCACTATTACTACCTTAATTTAGGCTGTGTTTTTCTTATTTGAAATATTCTAATAACCAGCAGCTCCTTATCATTCTAATTCAAGCATTCATAGTCATGTTGGTCACTAGATTGTGAATTTGTTGAGAATGAAATCTACCCTGTACTCTCTTCTTATCCTTAGTATATAGTCTATGGTTCCTAAACCTGGCTGTGCATCAGAATTTGGGGTGGCATTTTTTTAAAATTTATTTTTGCGGTACGCAGGCCTCTCACTGTTGTGGCCTCTCCCGCTGCGGAGCACAGGCTCTGGACGCGCAGGCTCAGCGGCCATGGCTCACGGACCTAGCCGCTCCGCAGCATGTGGGATCTTCCCGGACCGGGGCACGAACCCGTGTCCCCTGCATCGGCAGGTGGACTCTCAACCACTGCGCAACCAGCCCCTGCATCGGCAGGTGGACTCTCAACCATTGCGCAACCAGGGAAGCCCGGGTGGTATTTTTTAATTACAGATTTTTAGGCCCCAGACCATATCTGTTGATTCAGAATCTACAGGCTTGTTGGCTAGAAATTGGTATTTTTAATATGTTCCTAAGTTGATCATATAAGTAATGGACAATTGTTACTTTTATTTGCCCATCTTTTTATTAATGGTCATGTGATATCTTCCTCAAAACTTCCTACCTCGGCCTTTTTTCCTGTATTTCTTACTGTGCCTTTCATTATCACAGTGTTTTTTTAATAATAAATCTACTTACACTTTTTTAAAGTAGAGTGGTTATTCTTTTACAATGATGATGCATTTCAGGAATTTTCCTGTTGAAGGCCTATATTTATTGTAAGTATGTCCGTACCCTGAGAAGCTACAAAAATGTTATGAAGATACTTTAATATGTATAATAGTAAGAATAAATGAAGCCTATCCAGTCTGTGCACAGTGAAACTGATTAAGCAGGTTTCAGAACTAGGATGTCCCCGTCACTACTGTCTCTAACTATATGAAAGAACTGGCAGAAACATTTGCTTCTCCTATAGTTATTTTGTGGCCTGGCTGTTTTAATATTGATACAAATTGTGTGGTAGGAACACAAATGAAAAGTGGGTTTAGAGTTCACCTTGGAAAAAAGGAAGTAATGTCTCAAATTCTTCTCTAGACCTCCATATTGTAAACTTAATTCATACACCTATCATATGGCAAAATTTAACAACTTTATACTCTGAAAAGAAAAATCATACTGCTTTTCTTACTTAAAAAAACAGCTTCAAGGCCTAAAGCAGTGGGTCTTTGTATCTACTCACAAATAGGAAACAGGAATCTAGAAAAAGATAACAAATAATGGCAATCCTTTGAGATAAACTCTGCTGTTAGTCTATACTTGAAATCAAAGGCGCTCTTTCTAACCATACTTAGATAACAAAAGAAAAACTTGCTGAATATATCTTCCAAACTGATTAATTCTATTGATACTTGTTTTGTGTCTATTATATCAAGCATTATATAGTATAAAAAGATCAAAACAGACATGATTCCCGATTTTGTGGAGTTTTCAGTTTAGTTAATAGAAGTCCTGGTTTTGTTTTTAAAAAAAGGAGGGATGCTTGCAAGAGCCTGGAATGTAGGCAGAGAGGTAGACTGTGTGAGAAGAGGTCATGCCCAAATGAAGCTTCCTGGAGGGACCACTTATTCTGTGCTTAGATGTCAACAGCCAGGAGTACCTTGGAACTTGAACAAACAAATGAGCGTGACCTTTCAGTACAGTCTTTACTACCTGTGCATACTTTGTGAAAAGGCTGGTACAAAAAATAATATTATCCATGGTCTACTTTTCCTGTTCTAAATGTATACATTCATGTATTCATTACACAAATATTTTATTAAAAGTACTTATAAAATAAGACCCCTTAAGCAGTCTGAAAGACCTCAGTATGAAGTGATATATTAACCAGTGATATATTAACTACCTAGTCCTTGGCTTATTTAACCACATAGAACAATAAAATTTTAGTGTTTTCAGACTTGGGCTAGCATCTCCACGAACAGGAAAATCAGTATTTCCTCTATCAAGATATTGCGTCTTTGAAAATTTCTGACTACAAGAGGTTCTGTTTTTAAACTGAAATATGCCTCTTTGCATCTTGCAGCATCCTAATTCAGCCTCTTTGGACAATTCAGAATAAAGCTAATCTCTCTTTCACATAATAATTTTTTAATTAAAAAAATATAGGTGATATTTTTATAAAACTAGGATAAGCTTAGTAAAGAAGATCTGGAAAATTAAAAGAAGTAGACAAAAGAAGGAAATAGCTATATTCCCAGTACCGAAAATAATCACTTTTAAAATTTTGATGTATCTATTTCCAGTTTTTTTAATACTGTAAACAGTTTTGATTCTCTGTTATTTCACATAACTTTATCATATGTAAACATACACACACATACATAATACAATTTAGTTTCTATCTATTGGGGGGAGCCTGCTGTAGAGGATAAGTGGGCAGTACTGGAGAAAGATAGACTTGGGTTCAAAGGGAAGCATTATCACTCACTAGCGTTTATAGCCTTGGGTATGTTACTTAATCTCTCTCAGTCTCAGTTTTCTAATCTATAACCAGAACCCACTATTGGGGTTGTGGCTAGCATTAATTAATGTAAATGATTAGCACAGTGCCTAGCGAATAATAAGTGATGAATAATGATTCAAATTATTATTATTATGTTTACAGTATTCCAATATAGCTGTCAAATATAACAACTTTCAGGCAAAAGTTCCTCAGTTCTTTCAGCCTTTTCTCATATGAGATGGTTTTAAGTCCCTTTACCACGCAGCCTGCTAAATACTAGAAGTTTTCGAATCTTTTCATTCATATCTTCTGTAAAATGTAGCTCTCAGAACTGAGCATGGTAATCTGAACAGCTCGAAGTTAGTCAGATTATGTCACCCATTATTCTAGGCACATCTTAAATTTATTAATGCAGCCAAATTATTTCTTCATCTTTTTCTTCTCTTCTTGTTCTTCTTCCTCTTCTCCTTTTCCTCCCCCTCCCCCATCCTTCTTGTAACCATATTATACCATTGATTCACTGCCAAGTAAAGCTCCTCTATTTTCCCATGAGTATTGTTACTATGTCATATATCCCTCAAATCGAATTTAAGTAGTTGTTGTTTTGGTCCCAAGGGAGGACTTCACAGTTATTCCAACCAAACTGTATATTGTTGGATTTTGTTCATCTTTTAGTTATTAAGAACTTTCAGATCTTAATCTTGTAATCCAGTGTATTTACTCACCTTCCTTATCTCATGTAACCGATTTTTGATAGGAATGCCTTCTTATGGTTTTATCTCAGTCATTGATAAATATGTTCACATTAGACAAGGCCAGAGACAAAGGCCTGTGGTATATCACTGGACAAACCCTCCTTCAGGCTGATACAGATTCATTAAAATTGCCATTGGGTGCAATCATTCAGCCAGATATGAAAACACATAATAGTATTATCCCTAAACCTGTATTTCTCCATCTGGTCCACAAGGTTATAAAGAAAGACCTTAGGGCTTCCCTGGTGGCGCAGTGGTTGAGAGTCTGCCTGCCGATGCAGGGGACACAGGTTCGTGCCCCGGTCCGGGAAGATGCCACATGCCACGGAGCGGCTGGGCCCGTGAGCCATGGCCGCTGAGCCTGCGCGTCCAGAGCCTGTGCTCTGCAACGGGAGAGGCCACAACAGTGAGAGGCCCGTGTACTGCCAAAAAAAAGAAAGACCTTATTAAATGACTTGCTAGAATCCAAATAGCTAGTGCCTTGATATACTAGTTTATTAACTTTGTACAACAGAACATATAAAATTGGGCTGAATAGCTTATTCTTGTTGAATTTATACCTTTTCCTAACAACCACTTTTTAAAAATGTGCACAAAATTATCTTTTATAAGTATGATCTAGGCTATTCTCCCCCCACACAACATAAGTTTCATGGATCTGAAGTTTGCAGACTCTGGAATTTTTTGAACAGAAAGTATTCTTCTCTTATCCCCTCTACTGCATTTTCTCAAAGGTAATCAGCTAAATACTCCACCTCACTTAGAAGTCTCTGGTAATAATTTAGAAAGGTCAAGAGGCATATTGTCAGCTAGACTAGTCAGAGTCTTCCAGTATAGCATACAGGTAAAGTACTCAGACCATAAACTTAACTATCTTGATTCAAATCCTAGGTCTATACTTCTCTAGTTGTATGATCTGGGACAAACTATTCAACCCGATATAAGGCATGCTTGAATACATCTAAATACTGAGTGTATGACACCTACTAGGGACTCGATAAATGTCACCTATATTATAATCCCTTTACCTATTTTGCCTTTCCATTTTTAGCCAATGTCTAGTGGTCTGACTTCATTCATTCTAGTGGTCTGACTTCATTCATTGAACAAATATTTATTGAATAGTACTTGGTTCATACAAGGCCTGGAGATACTGTACTGAACAAATCAAAGTCCCTGCACTCATAGAGCTTACATCCTAATACAACAGAAAGAAGTAGATTAAGTATGTAAAATAATGGCAGTCAGTGATTAGAGGAATGAAAAGTTTAAGGGTTAGAGGATGTCAGAGAGAATTATTTTAGAAAGGGTGGTCCAGGTCCTCTCTGAATAGGTGACATGTAAACAGAGATGAATGAACCAGCAGGGAAGAAACATAAAGGAGTAAAGACATTTTGCTTTCTCTTTTTCATGAATGAATGTTACATTTTCAACTTTAGAAAATGGGCCTGCTCCTGTATGGATTTTATCCCTCGTTTCATGCTAAGGAGATCATTTTTGGTTCTCTTTGCTCTCTCTCACAAGCCGCAGCTCATTTTGTGCTTTAGTATTGCTGATGTTATTTTTATAGGTCTATGCTACCTTCACATATTTGTGCTTGATTATGTGTCCCCTTTTACCATCTTCTGCATATGCTGTTTGAAATTCAGCGCCTGTCAGTAGCTCCCTGTGCAGCATACTGGCTTCTTTAGTTTCCTCCCCATTTTCTTGCTCATTAGAATCATTTGTGTTTTGCATAGGCAGAACACTGCTTAAATCAAACTGCAAGAGCGCATGGTTGCTTTTCCCCAAGGTTCCAATCATTTTATTTTACCTACTGGTTTCTGTCAGAATTGGGTCCAGAGTAGAGTTCCCCTTACTGCTTACTCTGCCTCCTGGGAAATGAAATTATCAGCAAGGCTGGTCAAGAAATTGTCAGTGTGTTGCTTTCTGAGGAGCGAGAGTTTCTGTGGATACTTTGAGACTAAAATCCCTAACACTAAGATGTGAGCTGCCCTGATAATTTTGTGGCCTGCACTAGAAAAGTACCCTGACCAGGAAGTCTGTAATGCAATCATATAATGCTATCACTTCTCTGTGTTTTTCATGTTACGTTCATCTAGATTTTTCTCCAGTGTTCCTTTACCCACTCTAATTTACATGTAGGTTCCTTGCTTCTAACCGGCAAGGATTATTCAGTTACCTTTTAATCAGCATGGTCTACTTATAATTTAAAATAGATTGGATTAAAGATTAAATTGTTTATATGACCAAACTTTATGCCCAGGAAACCAGGAAGTTTCCATACGGCTTTATATTAACAAGCAGAGTGAAATCCTAGAAAACTTTGGAACAGAAGGTAGATTCTATTCTAATGAAGCCATATACTAGCTTGCAGATTCATCACGTCAGAACTGAAGGTCCCTTAACGTAAAGATGAAATGTCTGGACCCTCTACTTTTACAGATGAGCAAATTGTGGCCTAAAAACGTTACTTAGCTGACTTTTCCACAGTCTCACAGTTAGTTAGGGATAGTTACTGCAAGAAAAGGTTATCTTTTTCCTTAAGTCAATAAATTTCACCCCTACCACATTACCTTCCATTAATAGCCCAGAGTCTTACTTCGTTTTCTGTGAAATCCAAATAATAATATCTGCCACCCTTCCTACCTCACACAGTTGTTGTGAGAAGGGAAGGAGATAACAGATGTGTAATAATAGTGGTTGCATAAAGTGGTATTATTATGATAATGATTTTAATGGTTTAATCTGTAGGTTTCTCTGGGCTTTTTTTCCTTCCCGTTTAAGTGATTTGCAATTTAAATTTAAATCTGTGGTGAAATGTGCTTACTTTGTTAAAGATTCACAACAAATCGTAGGCTGCATCACACAGAAGAAAGAGCCTGGGTTTTGGCGTCCCTGAGACCAAGATGGTAATCTTTATTTCCTTACTCAAGGGATACATGACAATGCATCCTCTTAACTTCTCTGATTTTAGTTTTCTCATCTGTTAAAAGGGCTAAACATTCCTATTTTTACAGTTCTGAAAACCGATACAGAAAGGCTCGATATCAGTGGTAATTTTAATTTCTTTTTATTTTTATTTTCCTTCTTCCTCAGACTATGAGCTTTTGGATGGCACACACTATTTATTTATCCTTGTATTCCTAGGGTCAGGCACTCAGTAGCTATACACTATGTTTGTTAAATGAATTATTTACCAAGGTGAACAACACAGAGTGGGTCTGAGGGTGGCAGCATTTTTTAAGTCAGTGTTTTTTCAACTCTAAAGAGCACAACATTGCGTTTTGTGGAGGTACTTCAGGAACTGCTAAAATTAGTGATGAGGGCATAACTGAGAGTGAACCCTTGGCCTTTATCTTGCTTTAATCAGAGCAGGCATACTTGTTTCTTATTAATATATTGGGCAGCTGTGTAAGATTGTTTTCAGAGGAAAAGTGTTTTCAGATAAAAGAAAACTGAAACAAGATGTTTAGGCGTTAGTCTTAAAGACACATCTAATGTTTCTTTTACCAATAGGCACCTTAGGCAAGTTAACCTTTCTTTGTCACAATTTCCTCATTTATCATAGGACTTACAGCATTTTAGGTTGGTTATAGATGGGCAGGAAGATATCACATGCACACCTGCCATTTCCTAATGTATTTAGACAAAAATACCAAAGTAAGGAATTCCCTAGCGGTCCAATGGTTAGGACTCCGTGCTCTCATTGCCTAAGGCCCAGGTTCAATCCCTGGTCAGGGAACTAAGATCCCACAAGACAAGCTACACGGCATGGCCGGAAAAAAAAAATACCGAAGTGGATTCCACCTGGATCCAGGTGGCCACTTGTATCAGGAGCTGGTGCATGGAGATGCAGCGTAACTTGGCTTGGCCTTTCTCTTCTTCAGCTTCCCCATGCGCCACAGAGCTGCCGGGGACACTACCACCAGGGTTGAAAACCACAATTTTTTAAAACTCAAACTGGCCACTCTAGAATAATTTACACTCATGGCCTAGGTACTTCCATGTAAGAAAATGCTTATAAACATCAGGCTTTCCCAGTTCTAGAACCAAACTAGCACAAGCAAGAAAACCTTCTCTAGGCAGAATGGGGAGGAGCTGGCAAGGCAGGACAGGGCGTCCCCGAGTAGTATCTCTGCCTCCAGCTTCCAGTGTTCCCGTCTCCCTGGAAGTTTATTTGGAAGATTAAATAAAGTAGGGGCAATACTAAAATATTTAGTAATGTGTAAATTGTTGGGCTTGGGCACTGATAGATCAGAACAGATGCTGGCCATAAACTACCAGCAAGCCTTGCCAAGTCTTGTCCGCTGAATACGAGCCCTAAAATGAAGTAACATTAAAAAGTCTTCATGATATCTGACACATGGATGGTGCTTGATTAAATGTTCATCCCCTAGCCTGCCCCACCCCCGTCTCTTGAACAAAATCCTGTAAAAACAAAACAAAACAAAAAAAGGCAAATCCAAGAAGACATATCCCCAAATAACCTGAGAAATCAAGCTTATTATCTCATTAGTACAATATATTAATGAGGGAATAATTTCTAACACCAAAATTCATTGTGGTCTATAGTAAAATAGATATATTCTAAAAATTAATTGTACACTATTCCTTGAATTAGAACCCAGCTGTTAAATAATAGTATATCTTAGTTATACCCAGGGACCGCTGTCTCTCTTCTGAGTTTATCATTTTCCCTGCTAGAAATGGTTAATTCATTAAATTTAGTTATATTCTCTCAGTTGTTTTAAGACAATGTTTCCCAGGGTTGGCAGTGGAAATGCGGAACACTCTACCAAAACCACTTGGGTCATTTTCTCCACTCCCTCAAGTCCTTCCAGAGATTTTGATGCCTTCCTTCCTATTAAACACCTGCCAGAATGAGCCTTTGGAAGTGTGTATACGATACACTAGGTAACTTAGCTCAGAAAAAGGTAAAACTAGCCTTTGGCGGGGGTGGGGTGGGGTTTGTTGTTGCTGTAGTTAGAACAAAAGAGGAAAGATGGAAGGTACCTGTGGAGCAGAGGCAAAACTGAGCTGTATCAACTCAATAGTGCAGAAGACAGGGTGGAGAGATGGACCAGAAGTAGAGAAGAGATGGAAGGACAAGTAATTGACCAGCTTCACCATTTAGTCAGGATTCTCCCTGGTCTCATCAGGTCATGCATTTGTTGAGCATTGGGAATCTTATAACAGCCTTTCTGTTTATGTGGCTGCTAGAAAGACTAAAGGCAAATCTAAGGCTAGCACACATAAACACATACATCGCCTATACTGACTTTTCCTGCTTTTTTACTTTGCAATCCTTATTTTCTCTTTGCCTTACCATTCTTACTCTTTTTTTTTTTTTTTAAATTGGGGTATAGCTGATGTAAATATTATATAAGTTTCAGTTGTATAACATACTGATTCACAATTTTTAAAGGTTACAGTTATTATAAAATATTGGCTATATTCCCTGTTTTGTACAATATATCTTCATGGCATATTTATTTTATACATAGCAGTTGGTACCTCTTCATCCCTTACCCCGATCTTGTCCCTCCTTCCTTCTCTCTCCCCATTGGTAGCCATTAGATTGTTCTCTATATCTGCGAGTCTTTTTCTTTTTTGTTATATTCACTAACTTGTTTTATTTTTTAGATTCCACATATGATATCACATATAAGTGATATCATACAGTACTTGTCTTTCTCTGTCTGACTTATTTCACTTAGCATAATAACCTCCAAGTCCATCCATGTTATTGCAAATGGCAAAATTTTATTCTTTTCTATGGCTGAGGAGTATTCCATTGAATTTATGTACCACATCTTCTTTACCCATTCAGCGGCTGATGGACACTTAGGTTGCTTCCATAGCTTGGTTATTCTTATTACTTTTATTTTTATTTGTTTGTAAATCTCCTCAAATTATTTTTGGACTCTGAAGTGTTATAAGTGAATAAATATAAATTAGGATGTGTAACAGACAACTGTCTTTAACTGTATTTAGCTCTTACAGAGTATAATAAGTTTAACCAGATAATCTTCTAATATTATGGATTTAAGGAAAAACGAAGCACTTATAACTAAAAAAGAATGAAAATCATAAGCTATGAACATAACTAAGAGTCAGTGGATTCTTCAAATTGCTAACAAAATAAAACAAAGTACCAAAAACAACACTGTCATACATATGCTAATAATTTTTTATGTAGTCAATATAAAGCTGTATGTTTCAAAATGTACTTCCAAAATTCTTTGCTCTAATACAACCCAGTGTGTAAGAATATGTAAGAATATTCAAAAGTGTTATACATTAACTCATACAATTTTAGGCATTTATGTAGGAGTATTTGAAGAACTGTCAACTGTCTTATGCTACTGATGAAACCAAAATAATAGCAAATTTTGAGGACTTACTACGTGTCAGATACTACCTGTATTAATTCAGATAACACTTACGCAGCACTATAAAAATACAGGAAATTATTATTTCCCATTTTATAAGGGAAGAAAGAAAATAACAGTTAATTTAAAGATGAGCTTCCATAACTTATGCAAGGATACGCAGCTTGAAAAAGGTGGAGCTGAGATCTGAATCCAGGTGGCCTGGTCCAGATTTTGAGCTTTTAAGTTATTTTGCTTTTCTGAAAAAATTAAAAAAAAAAAAATAGCATCTTAAAATTAGCATTAACTAAAGTTAACTGAATTTACACTTTACTTTATAAGGCCCTTTTCAGATCTTTTTCAACTGATCTTTTTTAACGTAAGGGAGAAGAAAAGGTTAATCTTCAATATAGCCTTATTTTTCAAAAGTAATATCATGCCTTTTTGGGAAGGATATGTCAAGTGCTTCAGTGGTGCTGTTTCAAAAACTTTGGGAGAGAAAAGTCATTTAAAATGGTATTTACTAAATTCTTCACTATACAAAATTGCAGAATTTTAAGTAAGCAGTGAACATAAATGATTTCACCTAGGTATAGCCTCATGGAATGCTCATTAAGCATCAAGAAAAGAAATTTCACTTCTTAATGTATGTATTCTATTGAATCAAAAATAACAGTACAAATGTTTCATACTTTTTAGCATGGACACAGACTAAGTTAATTGGCCAAATTAATTATCCAATTTTATGAATTGAATATAACTTTTATCTTACAATTTGTCAGGAAAAGTGAAAAGGGAGAAAAGACAAATTTTTTAAAATAAATGTATTTATTTATTTTTGGCTGCATTGGGTGTTCGTTGCTGTGTGTGGGCTTTCTCTAGTTGCAGCGAGTGGGGGCTACTCTTCGTTGGAGTGCGCGGGCTTCTCTTGTTGTGGAGCATCGGCTCTAGGTGTGCGGGCTTCAGTAGTTGTGGCACACAGGCTTAGTTGCTCCGCAGCATGTGGGATCTTCCCGGACCAGGGATCGAACTCGTGCTCCCTGCATTGGCAGGTGGATTCTTAACCACTGCACTACCAGGGAAGTCCAAGACAAATTGTTTGAAAAATAAATACTATAATTACTGGAAGCTTAATTTTGTTTTCATCATTTAGAAGTGCCTTGCTTAGTGAAAAAAAAAGAAAACTTCTAATATGGAGATTCAATCATATATGCCAATATCTGTTCTAGATTGCAAGGGAAATGATTCGTGATGATTTTCTTTTAAATGGTGTCTATCCCAACCATTGACAGATATAATTGTTCTAATAAAGGTTTAATGATGAAGCTGCCTAGATAGTTTTTAATAAAATAATAAAATGGGGGTGGTGGGATGAATTGGGAGATTGGGATTGACATATATACACTAATATGTATAAAATAGATAACTAATAAGAACTTGCTGTATAAAAAAAAAGAGTAAGAAAAATGGTAGGCAGATGTTTGTGTGCTTTAAGAAAAGAAGTTAGTTGAAAAATTTGTAAAACTGTTAAATAGGGGAGAGCAGTATTTCAATAAGACTATGAAATGAGTACAAAGGTCTTTTCAGAGTGTATATGTTACTCAGGATTTTTAACTGATACAAAGGATATTATGCCAACAATATAATTTATAGGAATTTTTAAATGCTAGCATTTTTTTTTTTTTTTGTTACGCGGGCCTCTCACTGTTGCGGCCTCTCTCGTTGTGGAGCACAGGCTCCGGACGCGCAGGCTCAGCGGCCATGGCTCACGGGCCCAGCCGCTCCGCGGCATGTGAGATCTTCCCGGACCGGGGCACAAACCCGTGTCCCCTGCATCGGCAGACGGACTCTCAACCACTGTGCCACCAGGGAAGCCCCTAGCATGTTTAATATGAGTGATTCTCACTTTGTGGAGTAGTTCGTTATGATCACATTTTCTAGGTGGCATGCTATGTAAAATAGAGTTATAGTTCATGGGGAAATGTTTTGACCTGTAATCATAATACAAATTTGTAAATCAAAATAAAAAATAAAATTAGGAATAATAATAATACAAATAATACTAAAAATAAGAAACGTAACATACATTAGCAATAGTAAAAAAAAAAAATTTTTCCTAATTCAGGTTCAGTAGATAATCTCAATTATAGTCTCCTTTGAAAAGTATAATCTTAAGAAAGAATATTTTTTGAACATATCTGAGACAATCAATTACTTCTAGTAATTTTTAGTAAAAGCTTACCTTGTTTGCTTTAAAACATTTTGCACTTAACAGTTTCTGCTAAATTAACGTCTTAATTATTTGTTTAACTAGTAAGTCTTCTAAACTGTATGTATTAATCCTTAAAAGGGTGTTTGTTTCCATTTATTTGGTTGAAAGAGACTGGTTCCTTTCATTTGTCCTCCCTTGAGCTATATTTATGGGATATTAGGTATTACAGAAGAATCAAAATCATCATTTGTTAATGCCAAGGTACCTTCCCCTTTAGGGAAACTGAACTGGTCTCAGAAAGAAAAGAAAGAACAAGAGTAAACATCAGTGGAAGAGTGGTGGAAAGTGGTTTCAAGTGGGGAGAAAAAGAGAAAGCTATTAAATGTGAATATAAGTAGAGAGGATTAAGCCAATCAGTAAGAATAAGGGGGGCACTATAACTTTATTACTGAGTTATGCAGTAAGTGCACAGAGGAGTTAGTATATATGTACAGCCTCACAGAGAAGCACTATTACTACTACTTAATACATTTCTTCATAGCCTATAATGTGTATTAACAGTATAATTCACACATTTGTTCACATATAAACTATTGGCCATTGGAGCTCAAAAATTAAAATATTTACAGAAGCCAGGAAGAAAAAGTTAGTGAGTGAACGGCAGTTGGGAGAAATATATAGTCCTCTTGATCTATCTTTCCTTTCCCACCTTACAGATATAGAGGTGAAGATACATTTCACTTTCTTTTAATGCCACTGTTAAAGTAGAACAATTTCAATAAATTGACTAAACAAATAAATAAATAAATAAATAAATAAACAAATAAATTCAATTTCAATAAATTGACTAAACAAATTTGTTAAGAAGTAAATTTATGTGTGTGTTGTTTATATGTACACTTGTGATAAGTACATTTGTACAAGATTTCTAGGTTGTTTGACTTATAATATCTACATCAGCAAAGCAGTGCTATAATATTTGTATAACAAGCAGCTGCCTTATTGAACTAAATATTATAATAGTATTTATGATTATAGAATTCTAACTCATTTTTCCATAAATGCTTTCCAACAACCAACTACAGCTCAGGCCCTTTGCTAGACAATAAAGAAGCCACTGTTCGTCAAAAATCTGAGAGTAAGAGAAATGATTAGAAAACGACTTCATCTGATTGGGGCATACCATTCTAAGCAGTATAATGTTACTTCCTGTATCATACAACTTGGAGGTATTTGGGAGGCTATTTACATTTCTAGATACAAGAACATGGGTAGGGAGGAAGGTGCTTCCAGAGAGGAAGTTCCAGAAAGCAGTTTTAGACATCTAACGAACTTCTCAAAGACTACTGTCTCCCTAAGAATTCATGATGCTACTTTGGTATATCAGGGGCTTTAAAAGTTGTGTAAGAGTGCTGGGTGATTCTCATACCTCCTTACTGAGATTTGAGTATTGTGGGTAATGGGTATACAGTGGTATAGTGTTATATCTGGTTTTACGGATGGTTGGATAAGTGGGAGAAGACGTGGAGAAGACAGAGACCTCAAATTTTGTTACATGTCACAAAAAAAGATTGAGCTTTTCATGTAAGTAAAGTTAGTACCTCCCTGGCAAATTAAAGTTAAAAGAAATTTGTTGAAAGGATGGATCACAAAATTAAAATAAAACCCAAATGAACCCACCAAAACCTTACATAGTAGAGAGGGGAACAGTACTACAAAGAAAAAACTGGATGGAGTTTCCAAAAGAAAGGTGACTTAGAAGGTTTTACCATATATATATATATACATATGTATATATATATATATATATATATATATGATGTAAAACTTGTTTTGTTGTGTGTAGGAGATACATAAGTGAAAGCTTATTTTCCTGCATGTTTAAAAATAAAATTGATGATAACTTATCATAAATTTATTCCATAAACTCACCAAAGTTGGAGAAAAATCCAATGGTTTCATTATTTTTATTAATAAAAATGCATCTTCGGGGAAAAGAATAATAAGATCTATTTGAGAGAAAATTTTGTGAAGTAATAGTCTGTGAAGAGAGAGTATATAGTTAAAATTCCTGAATGCCATGCATCTTAAACTTATTATATAAATTTTTATGTCCTAGTTTTGTGTACTTGCTTATACATTTTTGTGTATATTCTTATTTATTTTCCATGTGTATTTGCCCTGTTTCCCCAGATGATTTATTTCTCTGGGGATGGCGTATGTTTACTACTTTTTAGTAGCACCTCGAGCACTGAATTGCGGAAAGCAGGTTTTCCTAGTGTTGAATAATTGCCTTTATTAGTCTTGCATTTTGAAAAATATGTCAGCCTACAGTCTCAGTAAAAATGCAGGATTAAAAATGAATATAGAAAATCACATGCATGTTTCTCTGACATTAAATCACCCTGCTGTGTCAAATGTAGCACAAATGGCCTTTTAACAGGGGTCCTGTGCAAACAGTGGGTGATCAAAGCACACATGGGCAGCAACACCAAGTCACACTGCTGGTGTCAAGGACAATGTATTCTGAATTCTGTTTTGTATTTCTTCTATGATATTGTGCCAGAAGACAAATATAGAGACACAGGTATATACAGATACATGTGCACAAATTTTACAGAAATTAAATAATTCATTCAAATAAATTATTTAAATGATTTAAAAATTCTTTTGTCAAACAGATTAATGGAACCTTGTTATTCAAAAGATAAATCATTTAAAATGAAGTGGCAAAGACTTCAAGGGCTAATAAAGGTTTTATGAGAGATAAACTTTTAATGAATTAATACTTTTGCATGTACTTATTTTCTATAAACATAAATATACACACAAATGCTTACAACGATATTTATATCAACATTTCTGACTGAGTTTTTAAGAAAACAGTATTCATAGTGTTTAAAATAATGTATTTTTATAGATTTGGTTTATTAGGAGCTGATGGATTACAATTTACCAAGCAAAGTAGAGGAGGTTTAAATAATACTGCCATAAATATTATTATTTGTGTAATAAGATAAAATAAATGAACTTTTTTTCTATTTGTAACATATATGAATCCAGTGATCATTAGTCTTGAACAATTTTATATATGCCTTCTTCCAGGGCTTGAAATGTATTTAGCACTCAAGTCTTTTTTGCTGTGGAGGTCTTAATCAGAAAGATATTTTGCTCTAGAAAATTATGGTGAACTAGTATTTGTATAACAAGACCTTAATACCCTGGGAAAAATTTTAAGGATTTTTCTGAAGCTCAGTACACATTCTTCAGCTAAATTTTGGCATAGTTTCAGTTGAGACTCCAGTGAAATTCAATTGGTTTATTTTATAATTAAAAACAAGGAAATCATAGTAACAAAAATATATAATGTATAGCACTCGTGTTTATAATAGAAACATCCATAAAGAAAGAAACATGTTCTAACTTTTCTCATTACTCCAGAGGGAATTGCATCTTTAATCACACAAAGCACAACTGCTTTCTAATTTTGTTTAAAAAGTGTTTCAATACTTACAAAAACCAGATCAGGTTATTGTAAATCTAGAGCAAATTAGAATCATTGGCCTCTGCTCAGCTCTATGTAAGATTTCTATGTAAATCATAAACTTAATGGCATACTAAGACACACATCTGTTTCAGTTTTGTAGAAGTTAATAATCTAACTAGAGTATTTAAACACTTCTTTCATTAACTGGAAAATTCAGGCAAAGATAGACTTCCCTCAGTGATAAGGTGTAATATTTTACCTCTGAATTTTGATAAGCTATAAATCTACCTAAGTAGTTAAAGAGTTTTCTAAAGATTGAATTTAGTATCTATTTTTGATATCACATGATTTCTTCCTGTATAGAAATATTCAATATAAATAACAGGCCAGCATTATCTTCTCAAATCTACATCTGCATAATTCTTTTTGATTTATATAAATCATATTTAAAATCATTTTGTAACAGGGCACTGGCAAGTAAACACTGAATAATTATATGAAATGTCAAAATTCATTAAAAAAATATTTTTCAGATTCCTTATTTGATTACCCATAAGTTTATTTTAAAATGATAAATGATAGTCTTCTGGGGATCTATATTATTTAAAAATAGTTTACATACTTTGATTTCTCAAACACTTACATTTTATAGCTAGCATTCTTTTCTCTGATTTTATTTTAACAAATTCAACTTTTCTCTGATTTTAACAGACTATAAATATTTTTCATGTTATTTCCACAATCTCTTTCCTTGAGACATGCCACTTCATATATAGCAGTAGCAGAGTATATTATAATGAATTATTGTGTTTCAATTATCATTAGATAATAAACAGGAAATTAGTTTTTCTTGCCGTGTATTCTACATTGTCTGAACAATTACATATACGTGGTTTGAATTTGGGTCATTAAATTAAGGTAGTAAGGACATAGTACTAATTAAATTGGTGTCATAAATTACAGTCCCATAATGAAGGGGAACACTCTTTTAATGCACTAATAATCCTCTTTAGTTATATTGTAGATATGTGATTTTGATAACCAGGATAGTTGGATAAGAGTGTGGATGGTGTAGTGCAGCACATCCCAATCATTGAATCAAAATAATTCAAAGAATGTATTATCCAGGTGATAGTTTGGCAACTTCTTTTTAATGTAGAATAGCTGGAGAGATTATGTGTTTTTATTGTTTAGCCTAAATCAGAATTTCTTCATTGAATATCACTCAACAAAACCTTATCATTACCAAATCATTTCAGTATCTCTTTGAGATATCGATGACATTTTAGTATGATTCTAAATTTGGATGCTAATTAAAAGAAAAAAAAAGATTCTTTTCTAATGCACTTTTACTTATCACAAAAACGTATGCCTATTACATCATTGTTTGGTCTAGGACCTAAGTGATGGATTTCATAGTGACTTTAAGAATGCATTGTAAAGAGTTGCAATAAGTTGAAAACTTAAAGATTTAAATTATTCTTGAAAATAGAGATGGCAACATTCTATTATCAAGAAACTATGATGAGAACTTCGTTGAGAAGAAAAATCTCTGCAAATTGCTGTTCTAGTTTCCATATGCTCAAATTTATTTTTATTAAAATATATACAACCAATAAAGGCCTTTTAAAAATACAGTAAAAAAGATAAGTGTAGTTAAAAAATAACCATCATATTAATTAGAGGACAAAATAATGAATAATGTTAGTAACAACTTATACGATCAAAAAGTCAAGGTCAAACATCTCATGTTACACAATTTTAGATTATCAAATATTTTCAAAACTGTACCAAAGCAATTTTGTGTTTAAAAATACTAAGATCACATACTTCAGTTATCATTTTATGCTGTATCATTAGGATAACTTCAATGTATTCTAATATGATATATTAGAAGTGTTATATAATTATATCTTTGACTCACTTTCTAAAATGCAAAGAGGGCATTTGTGAATTTGTTTCCTGACTCTTAAAAGCCTTTTGCAAGTTTTGCCATACTACAGTGAACTATGACATGAATAATCAAAGTCATATTCTCAGAGGCACTAAAAATTCAATTTAAACTTGCGTGAAATTGCTGTTTCACAAAGACTTGTGCTTTTAGGTTACTTTTAGTTTAACAATTAAAAAAAATTAAAGAAATTTCATCTGTTTTTTTTTTTAAGAAGATGTTGGGGGTAGGAGTTTATTAATTAATTAATTAATTAATTTTTGCTGTGTTGGGTCTTCGTTTCTGTGCGCAGGCTATCTCTAGTTGTGGCAAGCGGGGACCACTCTTCATCGTGGTGCGCGGGCCTCTCACTGTCGCGGCCTCTCTTGTTGTGGAGCACAGGCTCCAGACACGCAGGCTCAGTAGTTGTGGCTCACGGGCCTAGTTGCTCCGTGGCATGTGGGATCTTCCCGAACCAGGGCTCGAACCCGTGTGCCCTGCATTAGCAGGCAGATTCTCAACCACTGCGCCACCAGGGAAGCCCCTCACCTGTATTGTTGACAGAGGTTTGCATGTATAGAAAAGGGACGAGGAGGCTCAATTTTAAACTACATACTTTAGTAAGAAAACATTTGGTTGTGAGAATTTATGATGAAAAAATAATTATAAGAAGTCATAGACAGCTTTCTATAAAATGAGTGTTCTTATAGTTACACTTCCTGGTTTGACAGAAACATTGCTAGAAGACCTATAAGACACGATTATAGAAAATCCTCAAGGTGCAGATATTACCAACGATTATGAGAATAATCTATGCGAAAGCAATAAAGACTGACTTTGAGTTGGGTAAGACTCAGTGAAGCAATATTATGAGGGGCAACTTTTTTTTTTTTTTTTTTTTTTTGCGGTACACAGGCCTCTCACTGTGTGGTCTCTCCCGTTGCGGAGCACAGGCTCCGGACGCGCAGGCTCAGCTGCCATGGCTCACGGGCCCAGCCGCTCTGCAGCATCTTCCGGGACGGGTCCCCTGCATCGGTAGGCGGACTCTCAACCACTGCGCCACCAGGGAAACCCGAGGGGCAACTTTTTTAACTCGCTTACTTTTGAGTATCATAATGGTATAAAAATTGTATAATCCTTTATACACAGATAGACATATATAAATACTCTAACCACACAGAAAGAGTCAAGCTACCAGTTGTTTTGGTGGATATTTTTAAGAAGTATTAATTACAAACTGATAGTTATTTAATAATATATGTGATCAGGTACTTCTAAATAACATCATTAAGTACAGCACACCATAATCATATTTATAATACAGTTTAAACTATCATTATTTTTGGAGACTGCATCTCTACATTTTAGATAGGGTTTGGCCTTCTTGGACCAAGATTTACTCAGCCTGGAGAGAACTGGGAGAAGAATTAAAAGCTTATTGGCAAAAAAAAAAAAAAAAAGAAAAAAAAGAAAAAGCTTATTGGCTTTCCCAAATGCTTTCATATGTTTATTCTCGCATGGAAAATGAGTTCTGATTTCTTTTCAGCCTACATGCATGGCAAAACTAAAACGAAAAACAATGCTAGGAACTTTCAACGAGTTCTAGTTAAGTCTGGGTATTCACATAATTGCTTTGATCTGCTCTAGAGCTTTAAAAGATTTATTTTCTAGAGTAGGGAAAACGTTTCAGCACTAAGCAACATTGAACAGTAATGAAGAAAAGGGAACATAAAGTTTAGGATGAAATCTAGCTAATTTTATTTCTATTTCTGTATTAGAAACTAGAGCAGTTTCACATGTTTTTATTTGTTTTGTTTTAGAACTTTCACAGAGCTCTCTCATCAAAGGCAAAAATAATGAATACAATCTATTCTCACTGGTAGTTCTCTACAGCTTGTAGCTCAAACTTCACACAATTTCTGATCCAGCATCAAGACCTGGATCCTCTCTCTGCCCCACCCAAGTCCACCTCCGTGTGGCCCCTTTTAGAACTGGCTTACCTATATCCAAGTTTGCCAGGGTGGGGCATTGAAGAGGTTACTGTGTTCTACTGGCTTATACTAACCGCGATACTTTGCAACCACGCCCATTTTCATACTTTTTCAGATTCGCTAAATTGGTACCCATACTATTAGCATTCATATTTGTATTTTGACAAGTACCTCATCACTTCCCTCTAAATGAAGATGCCTGGATGGTAAATAGCTTTAAAAATTAGCACAATTTCTGTATCAGAAATATGTGAATCCATTGAATAAAATAATCTTTAGTTTCATAAAGATGTTTAAATTAAAAACATGAGTTTCTACAGTTGGAAAAAACATGTATGGTTAAAATGTTTGAAGCCCATCAATCTCTCAAACCACATAAGCTAATGAGTTCCTTCTGTTTTCTTTGAATGAAATCACCATGCGTGGTTAGATGTTGATTTAACATAAAACAAATGGAAATGGGTGTTTCCTTTGTCCTTTGTAGAATTTATTTTTAAAAACAATTAGCAAGTATTATGAATAAGTCAATGATTTTGCCATTACTTAAATAATAGTACAGATTGTGTAGTTAAATTGATTGGATTGCAGGGAATGCATAACATATTCCAACTCCCCTTAGCTTGCTAACATCTGTGGACATTATTAAGTTTCTCATTTCATTTTTTTCTACCATAACACCTGTATTGTTATAAATTATGTTTTGAATTGTCATGAAGTGTCAGACAAATTATGTTTTCTGGATGTGTGTGTGTGTCATTTAAGTGTTCTTTTGTAATGGCAGGTTTGTGGCTAACAGCTTAATCTTGAATGTATCAATGCAATTAAAAGTTCTGTTTCAATTCTTTGTGGATGAAAAGAAGGTTGAAGCATTATTATGTGTAAAGTGCAAGGAAAGAATTAAAAATTCTTTAATATTTAAAACATTATCCTAGAGAAGGGATACATTTAGATATAATTATAAAAACAGCAAGCTTATTATATGCTTACGAAAAAAGTGTTGAACTCTTTGAACTCTATAAAATACATATACTATTGAGTTAAAATTAAAAACTTTTTTGAGGCATTTCCCACTCCCTATAGATTTAACCCACTTCTGACAATTTCTTTCCCCTCCCATGCATCCTCCTTTTTTTGTAGTCTCTTCAGGAACATAGTGGAGAGTGACTTACTTATGTCCTGAGCGTCAAAATGCATCAGACCTAAGAAATGAAGACAGTGGGTTCTTCCTGAGATTCTTTCTGAGAGAGTTAAATAAACAAGTAAATGAGCCAACATGTGGGCAGCTTAATTCAGGCAAAATTTTCTATTGATTACTTACTAAACTTACTAAATAAAAACTTCAGCCCAAGTTCTGCCTCCCCAAAGAAAATAGCATTAAACTGATCCATGCACTCATTGGGACTTCATGAGAATCATGCCTAGATGAATGAAAAATCTTCAAAGATGAACAAAAGAAAGGGCTAAAATTTTTCGGTAAATGCAAATTATTATCACTTTGACATATCTTGGCTTACAATACTGAATAAAATAATTTTAAATTTCAAGGGAGACTGTGATATAAATGACCACTGAGATCTGCGAATTCTATGTCTTCCTTCTTTTCAACTACTTTAAAGAAGCCTGATTTAGTTTTCCTAGGTAGATCTGTCTTATGTATAAATTTTGACAGATGTAAAAACGAAATAAGGTTTCACACTAGCTCTGCATAAGTGTTTTTTTTTTTTCTAGACTAGTTTATATCCTGCACCGATAATATTTGAATTATGTTACCTAAGAAATTCCAAATGGAAGTGTTCATGTAGTTTAAAGCACCAATGCTCTATGTGGCTCCTCTTATCTTTTGTATTGGTGAGAATGTTAAAACATCAATACATTAAGTAGAAAAAAATTTGATCATCAAGGATTCTTCTTTGAACCTGAAAATTATAATGAATCAACCAAAAGAGCATGTTTCAGTGATTTGCACATATGTACTTTTAACTTGATTTTTTACAAGTTGAGAGAAAACTTGACTAATAGCTGGATTTACCTTAGTACTACAAATATTTGGCTTTGAGACAAAATATAGGTATTTAGAGTCTTCATGTCTTTTGAACAATCTGCTGTTGACATTTTAATAACACTGTTGTTTGAAATGATTTCTGACGTATGATGAGTGCAACATACCCACAGCAACAAAAAGTACATATTGTTTCTGAAAGCAAAGAAGCTCAAGTTTCATCCTATTTTCTAGAGATTTTAAGTCTTGGAGAATCAGTTTTTCCTGAAAACCAATGCAAACAAGCTTCTTTAATTGATGCCTTCATTCATTAGTATAAACAGTGATTTAGACATACATTTTAGCTCAGAAATTTTGTAATTAAAAAAAAAATCCAGGTTTGATTTTACTCGTATGCAAAGGACACAACTGGCTTTCGAACATTTTTCAAGCACGATTTTCTCCGACGTGGTCTATTCTCTTTAGTTTAGGTCCATCGTAGGCGCTGTCTGGCTGTTTGCTAACACTACCAACAGAGAGGCGCAAGGAAGTGTGGTCAGAGGACAAGAGCAAAAGCAGTTTCAATGTAAGGAAATGAGGGAAACAGACCTAAACAGCACGATGAATGCACTTGCGAGTAGAGCCTTGTAGTCTCCTTTCCTTCCTTTGCTTGTCCTGGTGGGTTTAATCAAAAACAAACAAAACGCTCTTGTGAAATATAGTCAATAAAGTCAAAGTTTGGCTAGCTCTCTGTAACTACAAAGAAAAAGTCATCGCAATTTAAAAAAAATGTAACTTTCATTAACGAGCCCGCCGGAAATCTCAGGTATCAAAGACGCATTAACCATGGAGCGTCCCCCGCGCGCCCCAGCCGGACGGAGGCAGCCGAGGCGAACAGACGTTCTTTCTCCTCCGAGCAGTCACACAAAAGGAGGGCCGCGGAAACGAAAAGTTTAGGGGCCTCCGGCTCACCGCGCGGAGAAAAGAGAAAACCTGGAGACGGGGTGGGTAAAAGACGCATCCTGGGCGCCTCTCCGAAGTGCTGGCTAGGAGAGAGCTCCTGAGCCTGGAGGGGAGAGGGGAGGAGACCCCGAGTTCCGGGCCAGCCCCCTGCCCCCCGCCTCGGAGGCTGGAGCGCCGCGCTCTCCCAAATACCTTTCACTCCGTTCCAGAAATAAAATAAATGTTTTTAAAGTGCGTGTGTGTGGACAGGATGGACAGCGCGCGCCGCCGGAGCGCGCGGAGGACCGAGCGCGCAGTGAGTGGAGTTTGGGGAGGTGGGGCTCGGGATGGAATGGGTGTGTTGACGCTGGGGGCTGGATGCGGAGCCCCGAGACCCGGGGGGGCGACCCGATGGGGAGGAGAGGAGGGGCGCTAGGCACCGCAGGCCGCCTCCGAGGCGCGTTCAGCGGCCGTGCGCACGCGTCCCTCGCCGCCGCCGCCGCCGCCGCCGCAGCCCGGACAGCCCTGCGGCCGCCCCGCCGGCGGAGCCGGGGCCGGCCTGTTCTCGGGCGGCTGCTGGGCCACCGCCACCCGAACAGCTCGAACCCGTAAGTGTCCGCTTTCGCTCTCCTCCGCCTTGCTCGGGTGCACCACCGACGCAGCTGCTCAAATGGGGTGGAAAATGGCCATTGGGCGGCACTGAGTTATAGATTATCTGCTCCACGTTTTGTACTTAGCTGCCTGTAATCTTCTTTTGAGTTTGCCTGAGCCCCTTGCTGGAAAAATCAGGAGGGAGAGGTTTGGTCTTTGCCGCTGTACAAGTTAATATGTTTACATGATTAGGCGAACTCGCGGGGGTGGGGAGGTGGAGATCTGGGGTGGAGGAGGTGTTGGAAGAGGAGGAGGAGGAGGAGGAAGAGAAGGAGGCTGGGAGGTGACTCCAGTTCAGACCTCGCGGAGAGTCTGTGTCAGGACTTCGCACTCTCCCTTCTCTCTCCCTCGCTCCCTCTCTCTCCCTCACACTCTCTCCGCTCACACACTCACACTCGCAGAGGTACCGGAGCGAAATTGGGAGCTTACCGGAGAATCCTTGGGATCGTTGCGGGGGGGGGGAGGACACCTCCCCTCCGTTGCTGCGCGTCGCGTGTCTCGTCCCTACACCTCCCCGCTTCCCCGAACCCCAGTCCTCGCCTTCAGCCAGTCTTGGGGCAGCGGCCACCGCTCAGCCTCGGCCCGGAGACCCGAAATGTGAGGAGGGGCCGCTGCAGTCTCCCGCCCCAGGCCGCAGGGTCGGCTCGAGGGATGCCAGCCGGCCGGCGCGAACGGCGGGCTGAGGGGCTTCGCCTGACGAACTGAGTTGGCCTCGCGCCGCCAGCGTCTGCCCGCCCCTCCCGCGTCTGCAGCTCGGAGAGGACTCCCAAGTCTGCGCACCTCTGTCGAGCTTTTTGCCTCTGCCACCCCTTTCGCTCTGCTTCCCGAATTTCTTATCTTTTCGAGGGAGCGTGCGGTCTGGGGGCGCGTGCGCGTGTGCAAAAGACTCTTCTCGCGGAGCGGCGTGTGGGAAACTGCAGGAAAATGTTGACCTAACCCCAGGAGCCGCCCGGCGCTGGCTGCTTGGCTGGAGGAGGAGGCGGCGGCGGCGGCGGCGGCGGCCAAGCAGGAGGACGCGCTGAGCCACGGCGCTGCTTCCCGCTCGGACTCGGCGGCCGGCGACCCGCTCGCGGCCGGCCTGGACCCTCGCCGGCCCGGGTGGCCGCTGCCCTCTGCGCCTCTCTCCGCGCGGCCCCCGCGCCAGACGGCCCGCCCCCGGGGGCGCGCTCGCAGACCGAGGTAAGAGCGGTGGGAGCGAACAATGTGCCTCTGTGCCGGGCTACGGAGACCTGTTTGCTTTGCGCCTCCCGCCCTGGGGTGGATGCTGGAGGTGGAGGGAGCCGCGGGTGAGTTGGGGCTCGGCTGTTTGTTTATGTTCGGCCGGGCCGAGGGGGAGACCCGCGCCGGCTCGGGTTGCTCGCCCCCTCCTCTTCCTCCCCCTCCTCGGAAATCGATCCGCAGAACTCCCCTTCCCGTCCAGTCTGCTGCTGCTTCGCCCTGCGAGCGTAGGGACGCTCACTTGGCTGTAGTCTAGTTGCAGGGGTCTCCGGGAGGAGAGGGGAGGGTAGGATTGGGTTCGGCATGTTTTGATTTACTGAAAGCTTGGGTCAGAAGGTGCCGTTCGCTTTTTCACAGCCCGTCTGGGGAGGGGAAGGTGGGGCGCACCCTCGGTGGGGCCGGAGGCCGGGAGGTGAGCGCGACCCTGTTCCCCCGCCTCAGCTGCCTGCAGACCCGTCCCGGGCTGTGAGTGGAGCGGGGAGGCCGAGCGCTGGGAGAGAGTTCTGGGCAAGTGGACGGGGGGTGGGGTGGGGGGATGGGGGGATGGGATGAGTTGTTGCGGGTGGTTTCTTCTCGTCGGTTAGGTGGCGTGGAGAGGCGAGGATGTCAGCAAAGCGCAGCCAGATGTGGCCGGGCCAGCACTGTGGCTGGCAGCGATTGGGGCGGCGCAGCGGGGCCGGGCACCCGGCAGGCTCTGGGGAGGCCGAGTGCCTCCCGCGCCTGCAGTGAGAGGGCAGCAGCGGGCCGCGCTGGGCCTGCGGGCGAAGTTATGGGGTGTGGGCTTCTGGGCTTGGCGTTGGGGCTGCGAGTCTCTGGAAGCCTGGTCTGTGGGAGCCGGGTGCCGGGTGCCGGGTGGGGTGCGACGGGGGAAAAGGGCGTGGGAGTGGCGCGAGGCCGGGGAGGCCACCCCCCGCCACCGGCGCTAACCGAGCGTGGGCTCGTTGCTTGGCTGGGGCTACACGACCCTCTGGTGGAGAGGCGGGGGCGAGGGAAGCGACGAAAGCGCCGCAGCGCTGGGGAGGCACTCCTGCGAGAGTCCTTCGCTTGGGATCTGGAAAGTTTGTTCCTTTCGCCAGACTGCGGGGTTTGGGTTAGGGGAAATCGCTGGAAGCTTTACTTTGTGCCAAAGTGTCAATGAGTGGCGGCTAAGGAACGTATGTCTCTATTCATATTTATTTTTGTATCCTCTGCTCACTCCGTCCCCTGAAAGCGTAGTTGGAGGGACAAGTCCTGCGGTGTCCGTCTTCTTTCCCCACCTTCTGTGGACTCCTCCCTCCTCATCCTTTTCCCCTTCTCTGGCCCCCCATTCCGTTCTTCCTGATGCAAACTGTTGTCTCAGATTCAGACCCGGGAAATGTTTTCCTCCTGTTTCTTGAAAGGTGTCAGGCTGCTTAGCAGCTTCTCCAAGCAGCCTGGGAGCGTCTGAGCCGCAGCCACCAGCCATATGGTTCCCGTTACAAAGGCCAGGTTCTTAGGCACTCTCCTCCTCGCCCCCGCCCCCAATTCTTAAATTTTCTTCTGCATTCTTTACACTATGTGTACTTCTGTCTTCCAGAGGCGTACATTTAACGGACGTTGGTTGGTCCATTCATTTCCCTGGCAGTGTTTGTCTGGAACGGGCCCCACCGAGTTTGCTCTTTGCTCAACTCGAGTTGCACAATGAGGAAAAGTCACATCCGTTTGGTAAATGATTGCCTGTTGGGATGTCTCTTACTAAATCAAGTTTGATCTTGGGCAAACCTTAAAAGACAGGCACTAAGGAGGCAATCTGCCTCTATAGCAGAAAAATAGAATAGTTTGTGTGGTGTCTTTGGCAACATTCCCAGTTGTGATGGGACTCTTGACCTAGGTAAAAGGTAACTTTGTAACTTAAATTTAGTATCTAAGAAAATCTACTTCTGTTCAGGTGTGTTATGGAACTTTTTGTTGTCCCTCCCTCCACCCTCCAATACATTTATGCATAATAGAATACTGCAGAACAAATGTTCTGTTGTTTAGTTTCTTCAGACATTCCGATTCTCTCCTTTTGTTACTTGCCTCTAAAAGAGGTGCCATTTCACATCATTCTGCACAAATTGTTTGAATTAATGCAAGTGTGAATTCTTACCATTTGAAGGGGACCATTAGCATATCAAAGGTTTCTTAGCTTCAGCTCAATTGAGAAAACTTCAGCCTGTCTTCCATTTGCTTCCAAGTGGAGGCCCAAAGGGCAATGAGAATTGTAAAGGGTAAAAATAGGGAGGTGGATTCAGGCTGTGTTTCTGAACTTTTACTGTTTTGTAATTATGTGAGGGAAAAACATTGTCTCTTGCTGTGGAGCCCTTCCAAATGGAAAGACAATTATCTTCTATTGATAAATGGTTTGTTCCTACAAAAAGAGTGACCTTTTATTTTATGATAGTCACTGTTGCCTGTCTTGTGGTCCCTTCAGTGGAAGAGAGAGTGAGAGCTTTTCCTTCTAACTTAATACTTTTCTAGGGCCTACACTTTGTTATATTAGTAAAATGGCTGAGAAAGTCTTTTAATTAATGTATAAAACAATAGAAATCTTGTAATAAGAGGACACTTTTATACCTAGGAAACTTTATTTTTAATATACTTGTTAAATTAATAGGTAAAAAAAAGTCAGTGGAGAGTTTTGAATATTAAAAACTCAACATGGACTTGTTAACGCAACTTCTGTTGCCAGTGTAAGTTTGAAAAAGATTTCTAAGTGATACTCAAATTTTTCATGAATTTCATATGGAGATAATTGTTTGAATATTGATTGTTTTGTCTCAAAATTTTTGTATTTTACCTAACAGTAAACTCTAGAGGTCAGCTTAAAGGAGGTTTTTCTTAATATATATATAGCTAGAGTATACTAATGCTGTTTTACATTTGCAGAGAGATACGTTCTCTGAATTTCTTTTAACAACTCAATATGCATGAATGAAGAAACAAATAAGAACAAGTACTTGGGTCACTTGGGTCATTTTATGGCAAGCAGATGGGTCAAGGGAGAACTTCTATCTTCAACTTCTGGGGAAATATTGGTTTTATTTATTTAGCTTTAGATTTCCTAAAACCTAGTTTTAAGATGAAAGTGAATCTCAGGGACGGTTTGGAGATTTGTAAGCGCATATTTTTTATAGTTTTACCTTTGATGGTTGGTTGATTTTGAACGTGAATTGATATCCCTTCATTAGAGGGTTTTTTTTTTACACATGTTCAGAACTCCTTTTTTTTCTTTTAAAAGTGAAAATTAATAAAAAGTTTTGGAGGGAAAAATAATCATTAATCACCTAACATTTTTAGTCTTCAGTGTAATAGGATAATACTTTTTTTCAGATTAAGATGAGGACTTTTTAGTGGCATTCAAATTGTATCTTATTACCCTGAAATCATTTTATCATAGTTTATCTATCTGATCTCTTCAGTTGTCTAAGAGCTACTTTCGAGGTAAAAAGGCCCACATTGATGTAATTGCTATTATTGCACTTAAGTTGCTGTTAACTAGTCTGCTTTGAATGCAGAGTGCTATAAAGAAAACACATTATCCTTTAGAGCTGTTAGTGATGATCTAAAAATTGTCTTGAAAACATTGCTCTTCATTTTATATGATGGTGATCGTGAATTCCGCAAATCTCTAAAGATGTAAAATGCAGTGAAAAGATTTTTCAACATTTAGATGACAAAATTGGACTACTTAGAGAAAAAAATTAATGTGTTGTAGAAGCACTTCAGCTGCCATTTTCAGTCACTGGGTTACTATGTGTTGGCAACAGAAAGCAAATTTAGAAATGCAGATAGCTCTGGGAGCAGGTAGTTTGGGAAATCAGAATATTGAATCATGTGGGGTAAAACAAACCAATTACTTGAGGTTTTGACTTGAAGATTTCCACTAAATGTAATTTTTTCCAGCCTTTTGACTCTCTGCTTTATTAATGGACTAACGTCAAAGCAGAAAACAAAACTTCCAAATGTTATAAAAACTAGTATAAGTATACAGATCTCACATGGAGTACTACAAGTCTTAATTTAAGGCAAGCAGTTGGAGTTTTTATTGCTGCAATTTTCACAATGAGCAGAAACGTTAACACCAAGCTTCTGGGCGTTTCCTTTCTTAAAATTATCAAGAGGAGAGCTTTAAAACTATGGTTTACTTGGGGTTAGAACTTTGATGATTATTGGAGCTTTCTGTGTTTCATTAAAATTTTTAAAGTAGTATTTTAGTGTCTTAAGTAATATAGGAATATATGAGCTAAGATTGAGATGTTAGGAAGGTCAGAAGGTAACGAGAAGTCTGCACACCATAGTGATAAAATATTATTGCTCTATTTTCTATGAAAATATTTATTTGGCCTAACTTTTGTAAATAAATATTCAGTAACACTGAGCTTACTGTCAAGTGTAGTATGAGATGAAGAGAGCGTTACAGTGTATTTTATTCTAAGGTATGAGCCAAACCCTACCTGATAGAAATCTGTTTTCATTTTAATAAGAATCCATACCACTTGCACAGATTAACTGTACATAGATTAGGAATGAAATGCAGTTTTGGAAATTTGAAGAATTTAGTGTCATACAGGATTGCTATTTAAAAATAGTAACTTTAGCTGCTAGACTTGGAAAGGACTTAAAATCCTGTTTGTGTTTTGGTCGTATCAGTTACTAAGGTAATTCGTTTAAATATTAGTTCACATTACCTAAATAGATATCTGTTTTTAACTATTTTCAAGAAAGATTAAAACATTTCTATTTTAAAAATAGATTATGGTCATAGCTTGGTTAACTTCTCTCTTACATAAACTAATTAGTCTGTAGTCCCACCCAAATATTCATCTCTTCAAATAATTCTTGATTGAAGGTTGAAAGGTTGAAAAGTATTTAATCACCCAGATTACTGTAATTAGACTTGATGTTATTAGAAAAATTGAAACTGTTATCTAAAATCTTTTGCTTCTCAAGATTGATCAAGTAATGATTATTATTTTTTAATGCTTTAAGAAAAAGGTTAAGGAAATGGGTTAATTTAGAGATAGTTAATTATTGGAATTACGGAAGTAGAATCCTAAAATAATGACATTTTTCTTGACCTGGTGTGATAACTTTTAAAGGAGTAACTATAACTAGGATCTAATTCCTAAATTTTATTCACGACTGCGATGTGGTATTTTGAATTTAATATATAGGTTTTGTTAAATATATGTTATAAACTATAAAAATACCTTAAATGCTATTCTGATGTAAGTAGGTATTGTTTTGAGTGGATCATTATGTCATATAAGGAAAGGTCCTAAACAACCAAAAATACCTAAAAAATCTTTTTTAGATCATTTATCTGATGGACTTAATGTAGGCTATAATTTATAGACACTTTCCAATATATTCTTACCAAGTTTTTAAAAAGCTGTTTCTTATTTTGTAAATAAAATTTACAAAAAAATTCCCTTATTTTGTAAATAAAAATTACCTTAAAAAAAAAAAAAAGGTAGAGCGAATGAAAGAACCAAGTGCTTAACACCTGCAAGTAAAGTGCAGCTTATAGCAAAATGCTATTGATTGCTTTGGAAGCACAGAGCAAGTTTAAATACAATTTGTTTAATTACAACAAAAATGCAGTTTTATGAAGTAATATAGTTTGTCTTTGCAAAGGATTTTATGCATTGTGCAGTGGTAAATAAAATCCCATCAGTTGTATAAATTTGTTCAATTACCAGAATGGCTAAAAGAAAAAATAATCAATTTACTTTGAAAAGCAACAGAAATTAGATTACCTTGGTTAGTAGGAACTTGCTAGTGGTGTCTAAATTGCTTAATAATATCGAAAGTTACCATGTTTCACAGTGTAAGGATATTGGCACCTGTTTTTATATGCATACATCTTGTTTACTTGGGGACTTTGGTTATGTGAACATTTTTTCTTTTTCTTTCCATTTTTGTTTTTATGGAAGCTATTGCATGACATAGTTGCTTTTCTGGATTTCTAGAATTCGTAATCAGTTGATATTTCAGATCAGTGTAGTGAAAAATCAGATGTAATTTTACGAATCAAAAGGAACTAATCCATCAGTAGGGATAGCTAGGTTATAATCAGCCAAAGAAACACATATTCAAAATTTTTACTGACTCTAGAATTATACGGGACTCTAAATCTTAAATTCTTATAGTAGTAAAGTGGCATGGGATTCATCGGAGCAGATAGCTGGGCACCTGTTTCATTACCACCTGGATTCATTCCGGCACCCAGATTTATCCAAGTGCAAGAACAGGCACAACTGCCTCTCACAGCTACCCGGCTGTTTTTAGGTCATGAAGTCAACTTCCTGGAATTTCTGGGGAAACCAGTTGAAAAGGGAGGACAAATGTCACTTTAAATAGAGATGTTTAAATCAGATTTTTGCCTGAGGGTAAAATTTAGGTCTGTTTTAGCCCGGATGTAATATCTCCCTCTACAGAGCACAGCATTAATCACGACCTGACAGGAAAACGTATGCTGAGCAAAACGGGCCCCTGTTGGTCTTGCCATTGATTTTTTCCAATCTGTGAGGAGTACATTGTAAACATTAAAATTCACACACAGGGATTACACCTTAATCTCTGAATTTCAGTAATGAAATGAGTTGCTTAAAAGAAGCCTACTTAAAGCTGAAGATTCTTTGGGAGACATTTTTTAAAGGATAGATTCAATACTTCAATAAAAATAGAAATATAAGATTAAAAAGCAGGCAGGTTAAGCAGAAGTTAACTTCCTGAAATAATGACCAGATCTTAATTCTGTTTTAAGATGCGTGAAGTAACTTCAAAAAAATTGTTTAATCTGGTAGCTGAAAAAAGAAACAGGGATAAAACTATTAGTTCTTGGACATGAGAGATAGGAGAAGTTGAAAAGGTAGTTAACTTTAGACTTAGATCAACTCAAACACATACTACTTTGCCAGAGCAAAACCAGATACAACCCTGTGTCTTTCTCTAGATGAATAACAAAAACTTTAGCCATTGTAGTAGCAAAGAAGAATGCACTGTGAGATTCCTAATAAAAGAGAAAGGATTTAATTTTGTTCTTTCAGTTATTAGATACTACTCTTTTAACTCCTTTCTTGGTCTAATATATACACACATGTACTTACTTACATAAGCATACACTTTTGACTATTCTGTTTCTCTGTATACATCAGTATTTATTAACAGCTATTGGCTAAAAATTAGCACAGGTGCAAGTTTAAAATGTAATGTATGATTAAGGTACCTGTTTTTAAACTGATTCTGAAAATGATATGACTTACTTGATCTCTGTTTTGTTCTCAAAGGTATTTCCTGCCTTTGGACCATGAAATTCCTGTGCTGTGCACACTTTGCCTCATTTTGTAGGTGTTTTTACATCAGTCCATACCTCAAACAGATTATTGCACTGGATTTAGATGACATAATAATCTAACCCCAATTACTGTCAAAAATGGTTGTTGGCTGTCGGGGGTGGTCTAGGTGACCTTGCATTTGACTAATGCTTTCTCTTGTAGAGGAGAGTAAATAGTGTTTATCTGTAGAGAGAGGAAAAGAGAATTCTCCCTGTTTTCTTTATAACGTGAGCTCTAATTTTAATCATTTATTCTTAAAATTAAATAGTATGACACCACTTCATATAATGGGTGAGTGTTTACAAGATTTTCAATAAGATCTCTAGTTGATAAAATATTTCTGTTTTATGTAGATTATATTTACTTAATCAGTTGTCAACTGCAATTTACTACATGAAAAAATCATGTTGAAAGCTATTTTCCCTGTGTCTTTACTTTGAAGAAAAGTATTTCTGTTTGGAATTGTTATTTCTTTATTCCACTGGTACCTTCCCTGCAGGAATTTTATTCCTCTGCTTTAAAAGCCTACCATTTTTTACTGTTTATTACTGTGGTTATTGATAAGAAATTACAGAACACATTTTTTATATAGCATGTTCTTTACTCATCTTATTAATCTCAGGGTGCTTATGGTATGTATTAAATCTTAAAATTCTTGGCTTTTCTATGGTTAATGTCCAAGACAGTTTGGGAAATGTTAATTTTGGTGATGTAAGCTTATGCATTTGTATCCCAGTGATTGCATGTATTTTCGTAGAATTTGATAAAGGCTTAGTGTATTAAATGAAGAATTGATCCATTTTATATATCTTGTTTTCCATTTCAGAAGAGATGGACGTAATTCTAAAACACTTGATTTTGCTTCATATTCATCAACAAATAAAAATTACACTAAAATTATGATATGCTAGATATTTTCACTTTTACTAAGGACACTTTACTGTTTTTGTCCTTTTCAAAGTTCTGTTTGTCATGTGGAAGATATTTGACTATTAGGTGCTTCCTCTTGATAACATCATTGATGATGAATAATGGGACGTCCCCTCCCTTTGTTTTTTCTGCTGCAAATGCTTTGTCACCCATAGCCTTGATGGAAGCCACTTTTTATATTGCCTTTGGTTTTAAACTAGGTCTGCAGCCTGAATATTTAAAAGTATAAGTGAAACAAAATTTTATTTCTTTCTTGTAAGTAAAAAGCTCACTAAAACCTCTGCTTATTATATGTTACTTTTCCCATTAACCTTATTTTCTTTGTTTAATTGGAAAAAAGAAATATAATTGATATCTCTGTATATTTCTGTATGTTTTAGTATGAAAGTTAGCATACCTTTCATAATTTTATTTAAGAATCTTAGTTTAAAAAATCACTTTTTATAAGCCTGTCAATTCATTTATAGGTAAGTCAAACTGACTTGCCTCAAATTTACAGTCACTGCTTATATGCTATAAAAGTGGGGTATGCATATTAGAAGGGGGAAATCTTAAAGGAGAGGGGAAATAAACATAGTCCAGAAACAATTTTTTGGCAAACCTTGCCCCCAAGACTTTGAAATGGTTCTTAACTTTGCTTTTTTTCCCCTCCCTTGGCAGAGATACACCTTTATCTCTGTATACCTGGGGAAAGGAACATAGCAAAAGAGGAAAATGTGTAAACAGAAACCTAAGACAGATTCTGAAAAAGATATTATGGAGCGGTAAAGAACATTTTTCAAAGCAACTCAGTTTCTTTTTCCTTTTTGTATTGAATTAATGAAAATATATTTATTTTTCAAAAGTAAATACTCTCTGGTTTAAGTTTATGAATTCTAAATAAGAAGAAAATGTAGTTGTTTCTGTGGTCATTTAAAATTGATTTTTTATCTTTCACTGTAAATCAGTCGTAAGATGCTGCTTTTGATTGCTTACTTTGCAGTCAGAAGATGCACCAGGTAAATGGGTTGGGCAGCTTTGTGTTGGGTGGTCTACCATTGCAGGCTGGTACTGTGTAAGCAAGGTAATGTTTTCTTTTCCTTGAAATACACTTTGTGAGAGCAACTCTTGGGTGACTGAAAAGTTTGTGTATCCTCCCTGCTCTAGCTGCATTCTTAACCAAGATGAAGTACAAGAATAATAATGTTGAACCACAGATTTTCAGGAGCAGTTATTTTAATCAGATAATTGGTAAGGAGGAGGGAACAATGCTAGATAATAGCATTTTTATGCAACGGTGACCTGCATCTTTACGCACACAACTGCCTCCATGTTTCAGATATTTTTGCTAACCTTTGTTATTACCTGTAGAGGGAGCTTGCATATGAGATAAAATAATCAAAGCAGTATAAATTGATTATTTCCCTTTTGAAAATGATATTTTATTAAGATATTTTTTATTCTTGTTTGAGAAAAATTGTTCTAAGGAAAATAAAGCATTTTGAGATTAGCCAAATTCTAGCGAAATATAATGCCAGGTATTTATCATTTTATATATTTACAGATTACATTTTATTTTCTGTATTTACCTTTTCTTAATTAGTAAAAATTGCTAGTAAGATAATGAAAATAATGAATCAGGTTCATTTTGAGATTCTTATTTTTTTAAATGATTGGCTAAAGCTCTGGGAGGATGGTCTCAGACCTCTCGTTTAATACCTAATAATTGTTAAAAGAGCGATCCGAATATTTTAGATAATTTTCCAGATTATGTAAAATGTAAAACAGTCACTTAACAGTAAGGGGTAAATTACATTCCTCTACATTTAATTAATAGATCAAATTAGGTGTGTTGCATATGCTCTTTTCTAAAAACAAAAATGATCACCTTGGATTAGTGACTTTTACTTGAAAAAATGGACTGATTCGTGCAGTGACACTTAAACAAGGAAACTGCTAATAAGGACCTTCTGTTAAGTGGGTTAGGAAACTGCTAACTTGGTAAAAAATGAATGCAGACATGATAGACTGCTTGATTAAAAACTGAATTCTGTTTATGAACCCCGTGTCAACTAAATTTCTAAGAAATTATTAATCAGATACTCAGGAATACTTGAGAGTTTTGCAAGCAGGTGTTTTGATAATCTGGCTGGAAAGACTTTAAGAGCATTTGGATCTCTTTAGCGAGCGAATTTTTCACATTACCCGAGTATGTTTAATTGTGCCAGGAAATTTAAGGACAGGATATTGTGTTAAATTCTACTAAAAATGAATCATTTTATTTTAATTTTACATTTTGGTATGGTAACATTGCTTAAGAATTTGCTTGTTAGGAAGAAGGAAGGTTATCTACTTACTTATCCATCCTTGAAAAGAGATATAATAGTTCATTTTTTCCCTTAGTTTACCAAAGGATGAGATGACAAATAAAAATATTTATTTTGTATTTTAAAAGGCTGTTTCTTACTGAAATTTACTGTTGTGGATTTATTATTTTATTAGCTAATCTTTACTAATGTGGAAAGTTAGATTATTAACTGTTATACAGAATGACCCTGTAAGTTTGGAAACTGTTGTCTAATAATGAGATTTATGGTACTGGCATGGGCTTTTGTATAAGTACTACCCTCCCAGCATGGTCCTGTATTATGTTAACAAGTCTGTGCTACATTTACGCAGAACATTTTCATATCAGGGTAAGAATATTAACAACAGCAATTACATTTCAATAGGATTACGATGGTATGTTTTACAAAAGTGTCCAAATACTCCTTTCCATAGAATTATTGATAGACATCCTGTACTGCCAACTTTACTTCATTGCCTTAAATAATATGATAAAAAGAGATTTCTTATCATAGTTGGTGCTAAATATGATAAGCACTGGAAAATGGAATCTCATATTATAGTTTATTACCCTTTTCCCTCGAATATCACACCTCCCTTCACAGTGAGGTAAGGGTTACTAGAGAGAATTCATTCCAGGAAAATTATTGCGTGAGGAACAGTAAGTGTCACGGAGTGCATAACTTCTGTGAGGTTACTGGAAAAGCACAGCTAGGGTAAGTTCTACTTGTTTTGTCTTAAATCTGAAGGTAGACTACTGAGTGATTTTTAAAATAATGACATTTGAATTGTGAAGAAAATGTGTTATTGAAAAACTATTGTTGTAAAAGGATTATTGTTATTTTATTATATTGGGGATGTTTATGATGAGAGAGTTAATTGACAGCTGCTTTTCAGTTTAAAATAACCCAACATTGTAAATTACCAAAGAAATTTTTATTAAACATTCTCAAATGAATAATAAAAAAGAGTATGAATTTTGATAAAACATCCTGTCATTTGTATAAATGTTGAGTAGATATGTATGTATTAGTTGTTCCTGCATCTATATGAGCAGATCGCTTTTTAAAATAAGCTATGAGGATAATATAATATAAAGAATAATTCTCCAGATAAGGGTAATATATGTTATGAATGTACATTTGAAATAATCTTTTTTTAGTATAAGTTTTATAAAAATAGAAATTCCTATAAAAAAAGACTTGATACCTTTTTACTGTTTGAACTGAAGCCAAATATTTTAACATGTTAACATCTTAAACAGAAATTAACAAAACTGTAGTAAAGCCTAAATAATATTCCTTCAAAATTTTGTATATACCTATATGAAGAGTCTGGAATGCAAAACTGTGAATCTGCATGTTTTCATAACTGTATTGGAAAATAATTTTTAAATGTATTTTAAATTGCCTTATTACCAGGATTTAAAAACTACAGTTTTCATTTTAATTATAAAAATAAACAGTATTAATTTCTTTTTGCCTTTATGTTTCAAAGGCGTTTCCTTTCATCTATTTGATAGATTTGTTCAAATTGAAAAAAAAAGACTTTTTATTACGTATACTTCGTATAACATGATTTTGTGACATTCACATAATATTGTTAATTCAGAGCTGCATTAAAGAGTGAAAATGTTAAGACCCTAGAATATCAAATTTCTATTCATTTCTAAAAAGAGTAAGTTATAAGATGTTATGTATTTTTAATAAAAAGTATGCTATTTTAGTAAGAAAAAGATGTTACAAATTATCTCCAATAATTCAGGCATAATTGTGTTGCCTTATATAAAAATAAATACAATACCTAAGGAAATATCTGAAATTCAAAATAAAAATACTGATGCATTTTACTTATGGATAATTTTGTCTCATATTTGCTTTCCATATTTCAATATAAATATGATTCATAAAACCTTTTTTGAGATTTATATTTAAGAAGGAAAAGAAAACCTATTGAATCATTGAATTTTTATGTAATGTTTTTTTAAAAATTAGTTTATATTTAATGCTCTTTAAATCAGTTTATTGATTCAAAAGGCATTTTTGTTTTGACCAAATGTAAGTCAAAGCAGAAAGGTAGTTGAGTGGCCCTAAGTAAAAAGTTGGTTTAGGTTCAACAAAAAGGCTGAGCCCAGCATTTTACTACTTGTCAGAGCATCGTAACAAATGCTCTGTTCCCTTAGTAGTAGTTACTGGCCCCCAATAACTAATGTAAAAATAAATACCTGGGCCTATGAAATGACTTGAATTACATTTCAAAAAAATCTTTGTTTTAACTCTTTGCTATGTGGGATTCAGATAACAGCTGCAACACGCTAAGGTATTTAAGAACACAGTTCTCAAAGCACTTTACTATCTTCGTGATCGCTATAGGACTTTAGGGTTGATTAGCGCTTGTAAAATATTTTGTAGAACTGTGGTGACATAGAATTATAATAAACTTGATGGTCAGTCGTAACTTTTATACTTGGCTGTTTTAATAATGTAGTCACTCTCCCACATCTCCCATGTGTTTTTTTTTTCTTAACTAATTTTTTGGTATTGTGTTATACGTTAAGTACGTAAGTTCTTTAGACATTTCAGCCTGGAAACCTATAATTGGTTTCATTAAAATGAGAATAGATATCTTTTAAGACAATTATTATTCAGTTAATAATATTACATGATTAAAAAACCCAGGAACAAATCTTAAGTATCTTAGAATTCACATTTTCTAGAGTTGAATTTTTCAAAAACATTTAGAATTGATTTTTAATAGTTTAAGAATATTCTTTAAAGAAATTAGAGAATAAGAATTAGAGCTCTTTAGAACAATACTAAGTTGAAAACCCTATAGTACAACCATTGCTTAAGTATTTTAAGAATATTGAGAATCTTGTAGATTACATATACTAATAGTTTCATTCTCTATATTGCCTGTTAATTCTGTGAAAACCAAGAGGAGCTATCAAGAGGGTTGCAATTAACTCACCGAGATGTTAACTTTTAATTGAACATAAACTAAAATATAGCTTTAATTTGTTAGCTTACTTTATTAAAACTGATTTTGCCTGTTTTTAAGGAGTAAGTCATCGCAAACTCCAACATACTTATAAAATTGATGATAATGTCAGATATTTTTTGCATTCTTAAGAACATCATTTTAGTATTTTGTATATTGATTTAGTATTTTTGACATTCCCTCTGATAGAATGTTTTCTTCAGTTGTTTTAATAATTTGATGTTACTCATTTCTGAATTGATGGCTGAGGGCCTTATTTCTCCTTTTAAAAAAATTGTCATGTTTTTCATTTGACTTCCCAAGTAAACTGCTGTTTGACCTCCTAAAGAGAGCCAAGATAAACATTTAGTGTTTTCTATCAGTGTACAGTTTTTTTATGTAACGTAGAATCTCATTATTTGGTGGTGGTCTTCAAAGTGTTTCTGTATGACAATATATATTAAGGCCTCCATAATTAAAAAAGGATATTTGCTATACCTTTATGCTTGGTATTATTCAACTCTTGTAAAACATTTTTTTAATATTGGGCCTGATAATTGATCATTCATTATAGCATATGTGTGAGCTTTTTATATTTGCATACTTTTATTCAACCTACAAAATAAAAACTATTTCATGCATTTTTTTCTCAAAGAAAATATAGAAGCTTTTCATTGAAGCACCTTAAATGACAGTTTGAGGAATGCATATATACTGCCATCCTATGATTAAATTTGTGTTCTGAATAAAATTATTTACAAGAAAAAATAAGGTAGTTTGTGTATAAAAAAGATTGGTATGGGCAACTACGTAGCACAGTTGTTGCCTTTGATTGGCCTGCCATCCTACTTTATTTAGATTTGTTTCAATCAAAATATGGTAAGGAAAATATATATATTAGTTATTGGCCAGGATTTGGCTGAAAATTAGGCTCTTCTATTATCTAAACTTAGAAATTATTGCATTATGTGTAAGACAAGTTTCTATTGATTTTCTCTCATCATTTCTGTTAGAATCTACAACTTAGATAAACCTTTGTGGTACTTTTACTGTTTTAATTTGTTGACATTATATTTATTACATAAAAGAGATCTAAAAAAGAGTAGAAAATATATGCAGCCCTGTATAAGAATAGGATTTTAGATAGGGAACTATAACAGGTGTCAATAAATCAAGTAGGTAGAAAGTCAGACTAAAACTATTAGGAAGGATTCCGGGAAACAGAATGTAATTTTAGCTAAAATTTTCATTAACACGGCTTATAAAGGTTAACTTTTGGACGGTATCACAGCTATACCATTCTGAATTTTTAAAGCTCTGCTTATCTATTTGAACATTCATTCCTTATCAAATTGGCTTTTTAATGCTGAGTGCTCATGAAAGCTTCAATATTTTACATAATTTTAACATACAATCAAAAATTGATGAAGTAAAAGTGTTTGACATCTAGGTTAAAATTTTTTGAAATCACCTATCATGATGATATAGAAACAGGTTTAAAGATGGGACTTCAGTTCATTTTTGTTGTTGTTGCTGCAAGATTTATGAATAGATTGAAAATTATTTTAACAAACAATTCAGTGGAAATTAGAGTCTCCCTGTCTTTAGTAGTGAGATTCCTTTATATGGACTTTGAGTTTTATTGATTCTGTGCAAGCACAATAGATAAAGAATTGAATGATAACAAATCTAAAACGGCATAGTTTTTGGTTTAATATGTATGTAATATATTACAAATATTTAAAAATTGAAAATTGTTCTTAATTCTAAATATAATAATCATAAACTTATCTTTATCTTTCACAGTATAGTGCAAATACCTAATGGTGTATTTGGTAGTTTAGCTGAAAGACAGATTTTCCGTTTTTGGTTAACTTATATTCAAGACTGTTAATCTACCTAAAACTCCCTAAACCAACTTTTAATTTATAGGGACATTTATAGGGTACAAATAAGATCATAAAGGTAAAATTGAAAGAAGCAAATCTTAATTTTTGTGTCAGCCTTGTTACCATTCTATGTTGTGCAATTTATAGGTTTCTCAAGGTCAGGAGAAATCACTAAGCCAGAGCGATCCAACTCTTGCCATTATCCTACAACTTACTCCCAGTTTTGATAAATTAAATTGTATTCAGATGCACAGTCATAGAGAATTTTTAGTATATAAAATAATTCTTTTGAGAGTTTAATTAAAGTAAAAGTCATACCCAAATCTTTTGAAATATAGGGTATTTCACGTGCAGGTATGTTTTCAAAGTACATTATGTTTCTGTAGTTCAGAGCAACCTTTCCTGGCAATGTTGCATGTGTATAAATGACAGGTAAGGGCTTGGGTTTATTTTAGTAATACACAGTGTTTATAATGTTTTGGATTTTACCTTCAAGATGTTATTTTTGGTTTCTTGCAATGCCACAGAAGTTATTATGACAGCACATGTGGTTTTAAAAATGTGGCAGAACTTCTAGTACCAAGTTTGTCAAAATTGCCAGACCGAAAGTATGTATTTACTTTCATTGGTCTTAAAGTCTATATTTTGAAATATTTATTGTGTTTTGCCCTTTACAAGAGCAGTTTTATCTATAAGCACATTTCTCATCTAGGTATCCATTACCTTTGGGGCTTTAATTCTTCATTTTAGATCAATAGCCATTTATTAAGGCCCTGCCTGAAGAAATGTACTGTATAAGGACTGTGCTCTCTAGGTACTTAAAATCTCATCAGAGAAACAGACATTTCCACAAATAATTATAATATAAGGCATACCGTAATGACATGCCAACCTGAAATTTAGAGGAAAGACTGTGGAAATATCGGGTAGGGGGAGTGAATTCAGAATGAATAATATAGAAAAAAGAATCCATTTAAGTAGAACTGAAGACAGAGGAGGATTTCAGCAGATGCAGGCTTTTTGAGGAGGAGAAGTCAGAGGTAAAGGTCAGGGAAAACAAAGGCAGAAAATGGTACCTTAAGGAGACTGTGTATGGAGGGTACAAATTGCCCAGGAAGTGGAAGGAGATGAAACTGAGATGTTAGTTAGGGGCGTGTTTATGAAGAGCCTACTGTGCTATGATTAGACTTTCTCATGAAAGCCATAAAAAGCTGTTAATATTTTTCTGTTGAGAAAGTGTTACATTTAATTGCTGACCGTCATGGTGGTGTAACCAATGAACTAGAGTAGGGAAATACTGGAGGAAACGGAACCTACTTAGAAAGTGTGGATGACAGTCCAGGTGAGTGGCAGTGGCAGTAGACAGTGTGGAAAAGTTTTGTGGTGATGGGACAGAATTTGGCCATTGATTGAACTCAGGGTAGAGGAAGAGCTAGGTTCTATACGAGTCATTCATTCCTGCCATTGGCCTGTTGAGAGCAAGGGAGGAGGAACGAGCCCATTTTTCTGACAATGCTTTGAGGTGTGTGCATTGCGCCTAAAGAATGTTGGCTGTGCAAAAATTGCTTCAGGTTGATATGTATATTTTTAATGTGACCTGTGAAAAATTATAATTTTGCTTCCTTTATAGATATCTCTAAAAATATTCTTGATTATGCATATGTTTAAGTGATATTCATGTTTTTTTAAGTGCTGATTAAAGTGAAAAATTTTATTATGTGGATCTGAGGCTGTAAGGTTTAGTTTTTTGGTTTATTTGTGTTTTATTTATTTTGTAGATTTATTAAATTTATTTTTTATTTTATATTGGAGTATAGTTGATTTACAATATTGTGCTAGTTTCAGGTGTATATTTGTGTTTTACATGAGGTTCTTGTATTCATAGCCAAAGACTATAAATTGCATAATAGGAAACTGAATAATAACTATGGTTTGATTTAAAGTATTAATAAAATCTAAATTTGTACATTGTAGCTGTAGGGTTTCAAGATTTTAATTTAGTGAAATGCCTGAACAATTTCTTGTATTTAGTTTGAGTATTATGTGAGAAGCTCGTCTTCCCAAATTAGGACAGACATATATATTGTACCATTTACAATTACCATTTAATTATTAAAACCTGTTACATTCCATATTTAATATTTAGATATCTTTCTGCAAACGAGCTGCTTAGATTTAATGTCAACATTGCTTGACTTGTATATTAAAGTCAGTTTAATTGCAAATGCTAGTCTGAGGAAGGGTGGAAAGTTAGGATTTAGAAGTAGCCATGTTTTTTCAACAGCTTTAGTAAATAAAAAATGCTAAAAAGAAATAAATCTGCAATGCCATATGCATTATAGGCAATGTCAGATACCTTAATTGCAAACTAAAGCTGAAGTTTAATTCCCAGTGTGAAATTTACTGTTTTTTCATACAGAGGTGAGATATAAGCCCAAGACTGGCATTGAATTAAGAGTGCTAACGTCAGTCCCATAATATTGGAGGAGAAAAGAGGTGTGGATTTTAATTTTTGCATTCTTTGTTCTGAATGGTGATAAAACTGTATTGTACCTTTATGCTGACCTTATTTAAAACAATTGACTTTTGGGAGGAATTTCACTGTTGGAAATGGTGTGTTCTCAAATTCAAAATATTGCTGGGAGAATATGTAGATGTGGAAGCCTACTTCATCAAAAATTTTTGCAAGAAGAAATTATCTTGCACTTCTAGTGTACTATGAAAATAAATGTCAACTTTGTTTATTTACCCCATCCTGTTTTTATTTAAAAGCAAATTTCTCAGGTATACTTAATATAGTTTTATATAATTTCACATTCTCTAATACTTTAAAAGATTTTAAGTTATTTTCAGTATTTCACTTATTGAATTTTCAAATACAGATGGTCCTCGATTTACGGTGGTTTGACTGAGGATTTTTTGACTTTACTGTGGTGCAAAAGCGATATGCATCCAGTAGAAACCGTACTTCAAATTCTAATATTTTATTTTTTCCGGGCTAGCTATATGCAGTACAATACTCTCTTGATGCTGGGCAGCGGCAGTGAGCCTCAGCTCCCAGCCACCATGACAAATATGTGTACCTATACAGTCATTCTGTTTTTCACTTTCAGTATAGTATTCAATAACTTATATGAGATATTCAACACTTTATTATGAAATAGGCTTTATGTTAGATGATTTTGCCCAAGTGTGGGCTAATGTAAGTGTTCTGAGCACATTTAAGGTAGGCTAGGCTAATATATGAGGCTCGGTAGGTTAGGTATATTAAATGTATTTGTGACTTAGATATTTTCAACTTTCATGGGTTTATAGGGATTTAATCCCATCGTAAATTGAAGGAAATCTGTATTTTAAAGAAAAACTTCATCAGGGGATTATTCTGCTGGAGTTTGGTTGGACCTGAATTGCATGTTTAGTTTTTCCACTCACTAATTGTGGACATTTTTGCTTCCTCACTGTTAGTGAGGAGGGTCAGTGGTTTTTAAAACTTCCTTGAGGAAGTTTATTTGACTTCTGCAAATGATAACAGGAAAGTATTTTATGCCAAACAATGATAAATTAAACTTGTGAAAAATAGCCGTTTTTATTATTTGTGCCTTAAATTGGCAATTCCTCAATATTTAATTAAACATTAACTATTTCAAAAAAATGCTTTTATCCAAACTTAATGAATAATGCTCCAGAGGATTTTTGGTTTTGAAAACATAGAGACTGAGTTAATTTCATTTGTGTGTATATGTATCTTTGCATGCACACTTAGCAAGCTTGGGTCAAAGGAAATCTGTCACTTCATAGTGGGTGTGAGTTTTTTTATTTTACCATGTCACACTAATGTATTTCTTTGTTACTGTAAAGCATAAATGTGTAATTCATGTTGAATCAGTATTTTGGCCTAGAAGGTTTTTTAGGAGACTAATAATGGTAGAGAGGCTTCATTAATACATATGACTATATAAAATATTATTAATGTTAACAGATGTTGCACTTTAATCCCCTAGAATGATTGTTTGGTACCAGCAGGAAATTTATTAAGCCTGAATTGTGTGAAATTGTGTGCGCATAAGCTGCTACTTAGATTGTAAAAATGCTGTTGAAAACAGTTAAAAAGTTTTAGCTGTAATTGGCAGAGAAGTATTAACTGCTCAAAGAAGTATGTGTGTATGGTTGGCCCGTGCGCCTTAACCTTTTTATCATTTATCTTCTTGTATTAATGTCACTAAATTATTAATTCATGAGTCAGGGTGGGAAGTATGAAGGTACCATTTAAATGTGTGGCAGATCTATCCTTATCGCCAGAGACATGAAAAAAGTCATTTTGTGTTATCTGTAAAATGGAAAGGACATTTTAAAATTTCATTTACAGTAATCCACTTCACTTCCAGTAAAACACCTAGATTATTACTACCATAATATAATGCTCTTATTAAAAATTTGTAACCTCCACTCTTTTGTCTTATATATATATACATATATGTACATATACATATATATATGTATATATAGATAGATAGAAAAGTTTAGCTGATGTGTTTTAAATGTGGTTACCTATTAATTGTAGCTTAGAAATATTATTCTTATGGCATGTTATAGTGTGACTATTCAATTTTAGGAAACATTAGCTTGCAGAAAGTAAAAATATTTATTATAATAGTAACAGTCAAATATTGATTGGGAAGAGCCTGGATATAAGGAATTGGAAAACTCTAAAAATCCTTTTGTTCTAACAGAAATGTATGCATTTATTGTGACTTCATAATTCTTTTGGAGTAAGATTGGTGATTCTGGCCTTGTAGAATTTTTAGCTTTATAGCAGAAATTCAACAAATTAGAATTTAGTAGTCTCCTTTTGAATACAATGTGGGACTGGGATATATCCAGTGTTTCATATGGGTGAGTAGCAGTGATGACAGAAGTTTCACGAGTTTGAAGCCACTTTTACCAACAGCTATTTGAAACCATCATACTAATGGTAGAATACCTCAGGGGTCTTGTCCAAAACCTCATTGCTTTTCAGCCTCCCATTACTTACTGTTTTGATTGGTTTTACATTCTCTCCTGCCAAAGTAGTAAGATAGGTTACTGCGGTAATGCCTTTTCTTTTCTTTTCTGGAGTTTCTCCCCAAGCACTGTAAGCTGTACATATGGCTCTGTTATACACACACTGAAACACTAATTTGTTTTGGTCAGTATAATGCTGCTTTATTTTGTTTTTCTCATTCCAGCGTAGTTAACTTACTTTACATTTAAATTAATTTCTTAAAATAACAGACTGAAGTTGGTTTGAATATTCTGGTAGATGTTGATGGTTATTGGTCAGTTCATTATTTGACCGAACTGCATTCAGTTATCTCCATCTTGTATCGGTTAATCTATAGCAGGAGTTAGTAAACTGCCTGGCTGGCAATTTTTGCAGTAAAGTTTATTGACACACAGCCATGCTTATTCATTACACGTTGTCTATGGCGGGTTTCATGCTACAAAGGGAGAAGTGTATAGTTGTGATGGAGGCTCTACGGTCCTTAAAGCCTAAAATATTTACTTATATGGTCCTCTACAGAAAAAAGTTTCCTGATCTCTTCTGTATAGTATCAGTCTACATAATTCCTTGCTTCTAATTTTTCTAAACATAATGGGATATTATTGATAGTTTTTAGCTTAAGAGAGCTGAAGAATTACTGGTTGTTATCTTTGGAAGTTATTCTTATTAAGCTCAGTTTTTTGCTTTATATGTGGAGTGGCAACGAGGGATATATTTTCCTCAAATATCAGTTTTCTGATTTGGAAAATTTATAAAAAAATAATGAAATACTGCAAAAATAGCATGTCTTTTACCAAGTAAGAGAGTCTTGGCAAGTAATTCAAGATTCTAGTCAATTTATCTCAGCTTTTTATAACCTGTGTTTCTTTTTATTGAACATTGTTTTTGTTTTTGGTTTTTTTTTGGCTGTGTTGGGTCTTCATCGCTGCGTGCGGGCTTTCTCTAGTTGTGGCGAGTAAGTGCTACTCTTCATTGCAGTGCGTGGGCTTCTCGCTGCAGTAGCTTCTCTTGTTGCGGAGCACGGGCTCTAGGCATGCGGGCTTCAGTTGTTGTGGCACATGGGCTTAGTGGTTGTGGTGCACAGGCTCAGTAGTTGTGGCTCATGGGCTCTAGAGCGCAGGCTCAGTAGTTGTGGCACACGGGCTTAGTTGCTGTGTGGCATGTGGGATCTTCCCGGACTAGGGCTCGAACCTGTGTCCCCTGCATTGGCAGGCAGATTCTTAACAACTGAGCCACCAGGGAAGTCCTTGAAATTTTAATAGAGGTTATAAAATTATATTTTAATGTTGAAAATCCCTTTTCTAAAAACCACATACCTCCCTCACTCCATGAGTCACTAGTTAAGAAGCACTAGACATAAAACATGTTATATTTTAAGTTTTTAATGAACTAAAGTTTTAAATTTTTTTAACAATCATTAAAAATGACTCAGTCCATTATGTTTTAAAATATTATCTATAAACATTTTTCTTGCCTTCCCATATGTCTTCTAATGCTCTTTAGAGGAATCAGACATGCTGACCACATAGAATATCAGTCGAACACTGGAAGTAAGAGTCTGTTCTTGTTCATTCACTTAAACTGAAACTTTATTTCTAATGTTGTTCATTAAGTTAATTTTCAGAAATAATTGATATATACTTTTTCTTTACCACTCAATAAAATACTGTTATTTTGAGTTTTGCTTGTAGACACAGAGTGTATGGTATGGAATGTAGGGCTTAATGGAGACTAACGTGGGCTAAGGCACAGGAACTTGCTTTTTCTGGAAAAAGCATGTCGTCTTGCTGTTTGATCATGTGCGTTTTCCCACAAAGGCGGAGTGTGAAATCTGTGAGCTGAATGAGTCTCAGGTTATTGTATTATGGCTGCCGATGTAATAATCTGTAATGTAATCTGTAGGTAGGTTTCAAAAAGTGTTTTTTGTAATAGCAACTCTTTTAGATGTAATTTTAAAACTCTGAATTATTAAAGTAATGGCTGAGAGATATTTTGATAAGAGACAAGCTTTTAGTGAAACATATTGCAATAACCCTTAAAAAGCTCCTTTAAGATTACTTAAGATGGAATCAGGACCATAAACATGTTATTGGAATAATTGAGAAAATAATGGAATAGTAAATTTATTGTGTATTCCTATCCTTGTGTATAGTTGCTGAACTTGAGGCTTAGATGATTGTGATTTGTCCCAGCACTCATAGTGGTAGGTTAAACCAGGATTCTAGACTGTGTTCCTCATCTCAGTCTTGGGCTCTTGTCATTAAGATGATATTGGTTGACCTAAGTACACATCTCAAGGGAAACACAGGTCTATAAACTGCTTTTATTTCTCTTTTCTTTCATTATTTTGGTATAAAATATATTTATTATCACTAAGTTTTTGGGAGTTTAACAGTTATTAATTAATTCATATTTGGGGTCTTAATCATTTTCTTATGTATTTAATTCTCCTTAGAAGATTATTAACTTTTTGAAAGTGGCAGTCATATCTTCATTTGTTTATAATCCCTTTAGAGCCTAACACAGGGCCAGTATATAAAGTAAATATAATAAATGAATAGGTAACACTCATTTCAGTGCTCAATATCAAAAATATCTGGAATGTAATCACTAGATAGTCATTGACCTAAACTGACATACATGCAATTTTACTGTTAATATTATTTATTTTATTTTAGAATTGCAAGTTGAGATGACACTATATATATTGACATAGCTTGCAGCTGAGTTTTATCATTTATTGATTACAAAAGGCAATGTGCTATATACTTCAGAAGATTTTTTTCAGCTTCTTACCGTGTGTTCTTTGTAGTTAATTTTTCACTTTTAAGTTCATTTGACATGTTTTACTCAGATTACCTCATTACCTTTAAGAAACTCCTGATGGTGATATTGATGATCTAATATACGACAGATCCTGGGTCATTATTATTTCATTTAGTGGTTGTACATAGAGACCAAGAGGGAATCTGAATATTGATTCAAAGAATGGCTAGTAACAATGATTTATGAACAAAGGATCCAGTGTAGTGAGCCAAGGATAAGATTGCATCTCGCGAGCAACATTGGATTTTTTCTTTTCTATTTGCCTGAACAGTGAAGAGACCATAATATCACAGAAGTTGACATTAAAATGTTCTTTCCATTGTTAATTATATTTGAGGAAATACTTAGGTTTATAATTTTGACTTGTAAGCAACTTCTCAGGTATTTTGGCTCATAAGAGTCATCTAGAATAATTTGTTAATTTATAACATATATCGTGAGCACTTTAAATAACATTGTAAATGAATAAAATTAAGATAGCTTAACTGGAAATACTAAAAATTAACATTTAGCTATCATTACCTAAGGGATGTTAGTTTTACTCATGTAAACATTTTGAAAATCAACTCATTATTTTTTTTGTATTTCATCACTTTCATAATCCCAAAATGACTTTGTTCTATTTGTATTTTTTATTCCAAAAGGAAAGATAATAAAACACATAAAGTGAGTAGGCTTATCTGAACTACTTAATTCGTGGCAATAGTGGTTTTAGAACATGGTCTTATATCCCAGCCCTGCTATTGTTTACTGTCCTTGTACAGGTTGTATTCTCATTTTAAGGCAAATTGGGGATAATAATTTATATTTTGCAGGTTGTTGTGAAGATTTCATGAATAATATAAGTAAACTATTTAGTTTATCTGTGTAGTTTTATCATTTTGGAGGCACCTAACTCTGTGCCAGGCAATTGTAGCTTTCTATTTAGAAAGGGTTATATTTGAGCTAGAATGTAATCTCCCTGAGGGTTAGGAGTTTTGTCTCTTAGGTTCCTCAGTACACAGCATGTAATAGATCCTCAGTAAATGTTTGCTGAATGAATAACTTAGCAACTAAGAAAGAATGTCCTTGTAATTAGCCTTGATTGGAATTCAAGCTTTGCTGCCTGCTAGCTGAGTAACTTCCAGTAAAGGAGTTAACTTTTCTGAACCTCAGACTTCTGACCTTTATGATATTGACCTTTTAAGGATTAGTGATATGTGTCTGATACAGTATTTCACGCACAGTAGGCACTCAGGAAATATTTTTGGCCTTGGTACCCATAATTTATATTCAACTCAAAAATACTGCACGAGAATTCTAGACCATTAGAAAGTTAAGAAGAAATCAAAAAAAGTTTTAACTTTGGAGAGGAGTGCTATTTAAAAATAGCTTTCCCTTTCCCCCAAATGGGGAAAAAACTAAATTCTACATTGTAGGTGTATTGTAATTTAACAATAAATACAAAATATTTTAAACCAATGGATTTATGATTTTTTTTTTGATGTAAAAGTTGGGGACACCATCAACTTTCATGTTATATAAGGTAATATTTTGAACTGGGCATGTAGCTTCGTTTTTTTCCTTTTCTTTTGATACTTCATTTGCAGCTTTATGTTCAGTCATAAAATGTCCCCTATGTTGGTTTGAAAATGACAGCCATTTGTTTTTATTATTTCAACTGGAAGCATTTTAATGAAGAGAATGGCAGACTGCCCTGCATTGTGCCTCCAGAGTCCACAGCTACAAGCCTCTTTTGCATGCTCAGCATGACTCCTAGATATCATAGCAGATAGCAGATATAATTTACTGGGAGCATTCCTGAACTCTTCTCCTTTCTACTCCTCCTGTAAGTCCTCTCACAGGAGAATTTATACCTTCATAATGATGAAGAAGTTTCAATAAAGGGTAAGATCAAAAATGAATGTTAAGGGGACTTTAGTATAAATGGTGTAATTAAAGTACTCTATATTTGATATCAATATCTGCAGAAATGAAGCAGAAAGAGGGTGGCGACTATTGGTTGGCCACATGGTTTTAAAATCGCTATTAGCATTTCCAACCCCAGCCCTATCTTTGTGAAGGGAAAGAAAATAAAGTCCAATGCGAAAAGAATGTCAAATGTCTGGAGCTAAAAAAGGCTTTCTGATTAGTGATAACAAGGGTTTACTTAGGCAACTTACTGAAAGAAAAATCCCAAGGGTGTTGATGTTTTCCCCTATGTTAACAAGAAGGGGAAATTCTGCAATTTATTTTTTATTTTCTAAATCTTTGCAGTGGGGGCAGAGTGGGGTTAATATCATCCTGTTGCTGTTGTTATTGTTGTTTTGGTAAAACATAGAAAAGCAGCTTTCTTTAGTTAGTAAATTCTGTCCCATAGTGACTGTAATTTTATAGCACAAGTTAGATCAGAAAGACTGATTTTGTACAGCTGTCTTTAGCTCTCATTTAAAATTGACATACACTTAGTGCATAGAATTTTAGGCTTACACAAAGTGTGAATGTTTCATTTTATACAGCATTAGTGCATAGTAACAAGGATGGGTAACTTTGGTAGGTTTCCTGCTTAATATGTCTCTTTGCCTTTCCGGTTCTCATACTTATGGTTGTTTGGGCGTAATATCTGGTGTTCACAGTAGTCAGTGTCCATGAGTAGAAATCAAAGATAAAGCTTTAGATATGAATTTTAGTGTCTTTGCACTTAGTAGAATATCAGCTCAGTTAACCATGTTTAGAAAAAAATAAATTATCTTATTCTCTCATTAATTTGAAGCATGCTGTATCCTACTTCTTTCATTGATGCTTTTCAACAAATGGGTTTTATTTCTTTTTTCTATTTTTGCTAGACAGATATCATATATAAGGTTAAATGTGATTTCTTAGTAATGTAACATAAATACACAAATATTAAAACTGATTAGTAATGGTTTCTTAATTTTGCTGACAGTTTAAGGCATGGGATGTTTAATGCAGCTAATAAATATAAGCAGGTTACTGTCTGAAAGGCTACAGCTAACTGTACATTGTAAGTAGTGTATAAAACATTGAGGACTGTTGGGATATAAACAATGCTGAGGCATGTTCCTGGAAGTCGTTGTTCAGCTTTGGAAGGTTTAGTATTAATGATGCATTAATTGACTTTTTACATGACAGAGTAATAGGATACTTACTCTAAAAAAAAATCTTGACAGAGGTTTGGTAGACAATGGCAGGTGGTTATAGAAACAAGGTTAGGATGAAATACTTTGAATCCCCTTATTTGAAGGATAAGAAAAGAAATAGTCACTTGTAGTTTGAGTAAAAATGTTCTGTTTCAGTTTTTATTAAGCAGTGAACTGTTACTTAGCATTATGTGGGGTTTCATCTGTGCCTTTACTCTCCCAATTTTTCCCTGAAGTTCTTGGGAAGAGTTTTTCTAAAAATCTAAGGACAAACTGGTTTTCAATATGGGGAGTCACTTAATCTTTTCTGTTTGTTGAAAGAAAGTTTAATAGCCCTTTTCTGGTTTTGTTCCTTGTTTTTGTTCTTGTTTTGCATTGTGAGACACTTATACTGAGCTTCATTTTGCAGGTAGCTATATAGTCTGTTGGCTACATCTATGCCAGTGAGTGTGTTGTGGCTCCAGTTTGATTTAGGAGCAATGTTTTCTTGGGATTAGTTTCACCATGTTTGATTATTTATTCATTCTATCCTTAGCTGATTATGGTCTGCTAAGTATTTCAGTTTTCATTAAATTTTTTAATGGAAGGTTGTTTTTAATTTGGATCACAGCAGTAAAATCTTTTGACTGTTTTCAAAATTGCATTTAAAGCTTGAACTTTAGAAAATAATTTTATTTGATGTGAAAGTGATTTGATGTAGATAGCAGAATGAGAAAAATAAATTTGATATTCTTTTACTCATTGCACAGACAGATGGATGGACTTAAGCTTTATTTGGGCGAAAGAAGCCATGATTTTATTACATTCCAGAATCTCTTTCTGTTTGTTAGAAACAGTCATATATACTAAGTCTCATAGTTGACTAGAGCGTATAGTTAAAATCAGTTCATAAAATATTCTATCCTGGCCAGAGACCACAAAAGAGATCTGGGTTGTGTGGTTTCCTCCTCCTTTTCCCTTCACTAACAGAGGTTTTCCTATCTTGGCAGCTGTTTCTTACAAGGCAGTCGCCAGTCCCTGATTTCTTCCTTCTCTTTCTTCCCACAAACAAGGACTCTTTCAAATAGCGGATGACCAAAGACAGACCGATCTTGGATCGCTTTAAGAAAGTGGAAATGTGTTCAAAGGTTGTGCATGTGGGCACGCAGCCTGTATACATTAGTTCATTGAAAGGAAAGTACCCATTACAACCAAAACCTGGGTAGTCAGGATTCTTTGCTTAAATCGGGAGCATTCCAAAGGCTGACTTAATTACTACAAGTAAAATTAATGCACCTCTTCCACACATTAAAATTATTCTAATTGCTTGAGCCAATCATTGACCAGTCTGTGGGAAGTAAGAAATTGTTCACTGATTAGCCCTTTTGATATGACAGGCCATGAAATTATCTGACTTCTCTCTGTGCTTTATATAAAATAGCTTGCAGTTTTAAGGCAGGTACTTTGCACAGCAGTTGTAAATGGAAGTTTTACTTTTGATTTTGTCTTTTGAATAGTCTTTGGGAGCTCAGTGAAAAATGAATAGAGAGGCAGCCAGTTTTTCAGGGTTGCGTGCCATGTGTCTCCTCCGTCAGATTAATTTTTGATGTATCATTCTTCTTTTTATATTTTTGGCATGCAGAGGAGGAAGCTTGCTTTTCCCTTTGTTTTTGTTTTATATCTAAGAACATCTGAGGTGTTCTTAGAACTTGGTAATGCCAGTTCTGATTCCCTCATTATGATACGTAATTGTCACAGGTTTCAGAGGGAGCTAAAAAAACTGGGCTGATTATGGATCATGGAGGTGTATATGGAAGCAGTTTTATCTCAGAAACTATAGGCATGATAAAATAAGCTTCTTATGACAAAAATATCTTGCTAGTTCCTTTTGTGGTTTTATGGGTCTTCATATTTAAACACTAGATAATGACTTCAGATTAATTTTTTACCTTCTTTCTGTGTGTTGGTGAAGCAAGATAGTGACTTTGTAGCATGAGTGTTCCAAACCATTTAGCATCTGACCCCTTTTCCATTGAAGTTACATTGTAGGGAAGTGATAGCAGAATATAGTGACCTGCTAATAGAATCACATATGATGCATTAAGAATGTAGCAAATGCAGAGTAGCTCAGATAATGTGAAATAGAGAACTCAAAAGTTATCTAGGGAAATTTGGTTTTCTAAATTTTCTTTATGCTTTAGTGATAGCATCTAAATTATGTAAGAGTTCATTTGATTTGCGTTATAGACACAACCTCATGTAACTTTCAGTGCTCCACTTAAAAAAAAATCTTTATTTGCACCAGGTTAAGGATAGCATGGGAGAACTTTAAAGGAAGAATTTGTAATTTCTTTACCCTCAGAAGCTAGATCAGGAGGCTGTATATATTTTGGAACTGCCTTCATAGTATGTGTGTATTGTAAGGCTGGTATTTACTCTTTGATTCCTCACGCTACCCCAGAAAGCAGTAAAACACTTCAGTAGAACCCAGCAAATAACCTGGTTTCACGTGATCCTGGGAACTTAGAAATGCTGATTAAATCACTTCTGAAGTTTTTGTATCCTCTGCATTTGAAGAACTGTGTCCTTAAGGGCTAGTCAGAATTAAACTTGGCTCTTAGTTTTTATATTCTTTGCCACCCCTCCCTTGGTTTTTAAAAAATAGTGATGCAACCTTGGAGGTATAATCATCATGGTCTGCGGTTTTATTTTCGTCCAGTGGATGGACTAAACTACTCAAGGATATGGGTTTGATCTTACTAAGTTTTGCTGTAAGAAAAACTGATACATGAAAATCTAAAAGTTTAAAACGAAATAGTAAAGAGCAATCATTTTATTAAACTGCTCCCTTTATGAATAACTAGTAGCCAGATAACAGTTTGCTATGTGGTGTTTGGAATGCCATTATGATATAAAGTACAACCATATATTAAAAATTGTACACCCTTGAATAGAAAAATAAACTGTTTCATTATATCTGTAATGTACTTTGCAAGGTAACAGGATAAAAGAGTAGATAATACTGCTGTTACTGTCATTAGAAACAAAGAAAGTGTATGTATTTATGAAATTTTGTTGGAGGTATTGTGTACCAAAGCTAGTACTTTGATAAAATGACTAATACGTGACATTGAAAGGCAGATATATTATTCTAGAATAACTTTTTAATCTTTTCAAAGAAAAATTTATCTTTGGAAATTATATAACTATTATGTGAATTCATATATTCTGATTACCTTTAAGTTTGGGGGGTTTTGATTGTTTCCAGAATGCAAAGCTCAGATATCCAGTGTATAGGAGCAACTTCCTGTTGCATACAGAATCAAAATATATGCCCTTTTTTTTATACTTAGGAGAAGGAGGGAGGAAAGGAGGGAAAGAGAGGAGTTGTTGTTATTATTGTTTTTTCATCTTTTGTGACATTGCAGGACCATAGAGTAAATGATGGATTTGTTTGTTTTTCAGATATGAGGATCAATGATGCAGACTGCTGGGTTCGATGAAGCTGGACATTTATAACTAGATTCATTAAGGAATACAAAGAAAATATTTAAAGGGATCAATAATGGTGTCTTCTGGTTGCAGAATGCGAAGCCTGTGGTTTATCATTATAATCAGCTTCTTACCGAATACAGAAGGTAAGGTAACAGTTTAAATTTTATTTTTTAAGTTCAGGAGAACTTAAACTATGCAATCTTTTTTTTTTTATGTAGAAGTGGCTCGAATGAGTATTTTTTATTATTTTAGAATTAAGTGTTAAAAAGATTTCCTGAATGTCATATTCTTTTTCTGGTGGTTGAATTATTTTCATTACACAGCTATATATTATAGAAAGTGATAGAAATCTGAATGTATATTTTACATACATTTATAAATATAATCATTGTAAATAATCCTGAGAGAACTAAATGAAAGCTTTGCTTTGGTATATATGTTACACTTGTTGACTGAATTTATGCCAGTAAAATTGAAAATATTTTGTGGCAACTCTTTGATTTCATCTTTAGTTTTGTGTGCTACTTAAGTGTGGTCATTGTTCTAAAACTTCTAAATAAATTCTTTTTATATTTTCTGGAAAAAGTTATTTTTTGTAGTGCTTCCTTTCTAATGTTATCTTTATTGGAAACAGACCTGATTTTTAAAGAAGTAAAGACACTTTAGAGGGTTAATGAAATAGTTGAAACCATAATTACTTTATGGATTTTCTGGTATCCATTATTTCTTTAGTCTCACATGTTATTTCCATGTGAAAATAACACCCTTCCAGGTGCTTTTTACAGAGCAGGTCAGAAGTTATTGTGGGGCTAAGATGTGTTAATTTCATAGCTAGTTGGTAGTGGCAGTCATTGTATTCAGCATGAAATTATATTAAACTTGTAAAATCTGTGAAAGAGTGCAAAATCTCAGAGAAATGCATGTAAAATATAATGGATTTTTGGGTCACAATTAAATATTTTTGAAGAAAATGTCTTGGAATTTTTAAGTTGGCTATATATGTACTTTTAAATGATCCCATTTATACCTGTTAATAAAATCGGAGATGGAAAAAAAGGCATACTGTCAACTAATAGATAGAAGCTTATTATTCTAATGTCTTTGTAATAAGCTTCAAAATGTTAACATTTTTCCGAAAGAATTCTGTTTGAATTGCTTGTTCCAAAATTATGTTTCATCACTTCTCCTTGCTGTCCCAGTCCCCTACTTTCAATATATTGACATAACTTAATAATATAATTCAGATAAATAACAAGTTGAGAAAAATTTTAACATAAGAACTTCTGTATTCAGAAAGTAAATAATGCTCACTTGGGTTTGTCACACATGAAAGTTACAAATGGGTTAATATTTTATTTTCAGAAGATATTGCTCTTTGCATCAGAATTGAAAGATACATCAAATCTGACATTAAAATGTAATGTCTGAATGAATAGTACTGTAATGATAAACAACGAGCAGAAACTGAGTTAATAATATGAATCTCTGGCTTGGATTGTTATGAAAATCTTGTGTATAGTCTATAATTTTGCATCTGTTTTTTTAGAGGGAAAAACTAACTGAATTCCTGCTGTTATGTTTGAATGTTTTTATACATTTTAAAAGATTCCAGGTGTAGATCAGTGGCTCATTAGTCCACATAATAAAAAGTTTTCCAATCAAGATAGAGACTACTTTGCTGGCACAGTAGCTTAACTCAGCAGGGGGCTAGCAAACCAGAGACTTTCATGAGATACTGCAGTTTTATTTCTAGTGTCACCTATCAGGTCAGGATGCATATCTGTTGTTAAGAGAAATTTCATTTTTGGCTCATCAGGTCAGGGGGTGTTGCTTTTGAAGCAGTCCCCTCCTCCAGGTAAAAAGAACCTAGGACGAACCCACACTACTAACTGTGAGGGTATACAGAGTTACTGTGCACTTCACTGTTAGAACATTGATCCAGCGTCACATGGTCTTGTCTTAGAAAAGTTTTACGCGACATGATAGTCCATTATTGCCAGCAAGCAGATAATGCTTTGTGAACACCTATAGAGAAAACCAGTCAAAGTGGGGTATGAGAGCACAGGAAAGAAGATATAAATTTAATTATTCAGCCATTAAGTTTCTTCAGGGCCCTTACATGATTGTTACTTTTTCAAATCTTATAGCTATGAGCACTTTTTTTATCAGCTCCTGGATATTTGCCGGTAAGCTCAGATAAGGTTTTCTAGATGGTTTCCTCCCTCCTTCCTCATTTATTGAGTGACTAAATTGAGCCAGGTGCTTGGGGTTCAAAAATGCACAAGGCACAGGTCCTGCTCTTCAGGAGCTTGTGGTTTTGTGCAGGGGTCAAAACCTCAAACACCTACCTATTTGGCCAAGCAGGCAAAGTAACTTGAGTGCGGCAGGCCAGTGGAGGTCTGCAGCAAGCAGGAAAGAACCTGGAGGAACCATGGTTGCCTTTCCAGTGTTTAGCCTGGTTTTGCCAGTCTTCTCAATAGAAACCAGTCGTTAGATTTTTAAGTAGTAGCAACTAAAGATTTTGTTTTTAAACACAACAAGCCTGTGTATTGTATTCAGCCATGGACCATGCCTTCCTTTTCAGAGCTTTCTTTTCTCCTGTTTACAGTAGTGTTTTACATTAGTGTATGATTTTAAAGGCTTAACATAATTTTGGATTTGTTTTACATCTGTATATATGAGAGGTAAATTTCCATATACGTAAGGAGGAATTATGTATTTGTTCTAAGTCCAGGCAAACATTATAAATACGTCATGTTTTATGTGCATGTTAAAGAGCAAATCCCTACACATTTTTTTTTTAAGTTTTACCATGGTAAAAGCTAATTATATAAAGGTTTAATTGTTAGAATTAGCTTATCTTCTCCATTTCTGTCAATTAGTGTTTAAGAATAAAGTCTTACCTGTTAAAATGTACTGGTTTTTGCAAAGTAGGAACAGTGTTTTATTTATTCTTAAAGTCTCTCCTGTGTTTTTTTGAAAATTATGTTTAGAATTTTCAAATAAAAAATGATTTTAAAAGACCAAACTTCCACAATATTTTGTAAGTTTTTTTAGAATTTATTTTACTCTTAGAGGACTAACATCTAGCCCTTTAAAAATCAGTTTTGTTGAGAAACTGGGGTGCTTTGATTCTTTTGGCCAATTTTTACAAGCCAAGTAACCCACTGTGGAAACATGTATCAGTAAGTAGGAAAGTAAATTGAATTTTTGTGTCCTAGAGAATTAAATTATGCTGTATAATGGAGCCCTGGCCAGCATAAGTCAGATATATGAAGGCTTGCTCAAGTGACAAGTTACAAATAATAGCAGTTCTTCAGCGAAGTAGGTAATATGGATTTCAGGTTGAATTCTTTATGCAGTGAGTATGTAATTAGATTTCATTAGTCGAAATTTTAGTTAATTAACTTGAATTACATTGTTGCTTATCCTTATTTCACAGAAAATATTATGCCAGGTAAAAATGCCACATAGATACAGCTTTACATATTTATTTATATACATCAAGAAAATTTAAGAACATAGCTGTAGAAATAGTATCTTAGCAGTTTTTACTGTACTTTTAAATTCTCTAAGCACATTTTACAATGATTTTTGTGTTAATTATGTCTTAGTAAAAAATGATGTTTGGCTGTAGGGTCTTTTTGCTAGTTGCGTGGCAGGAAAATAGTAGATCTAGGGGTCACTTATGAATTTAAAAAACCTGTTTTGGCTTATAAATATTTTTTTCAGAATGGTCTATAATTTAGTGGAAGGAATAGTAACTTCGTTCTCCAAGGTTAAACTTAAGAAAGATTAGAATAATTCAGACCTATATTCTTTTTATCTTTCATTCTTTTATTGATGCATACATGTAATAAAATGTACAGAATTTATATTTACACACACACACATACATAGAATGTCACCTTCACAAGGGCAGGGATCTTTTTTGTTGTTCATCAACATGCAAATACCTAGAACAATGCCTGGCTTATGGTAAGCACTTATTCTGTATCCGTCACTGAATAGCATAAATCTTTGAAGAGGGTCGTGGTCTTAATAGTTGGTAGAGGGACAATAAACCGTTGTAATAACAGGGTGATAAGTGCCATGATGGTGATACTCCAGAAGCATTGGGTGTGTGTCAAGAAATGCTTCCAGCCTGAAGTGATGATGATTCTTGAGCTGAATCTCAGTATGAGCTGCACAAGCTAGGTAAAGGCAGTGGTGAGCATGGTGGTGGAGAAAAAACCAACCGAGAGAGAACAGCATGGA